>NC_044327.1:85869250-86484105 GCF_007399415.2 Gopherus evgoodei
TAACAAATTACATGGGCCATTTTCTTTTCTAGTCTGTTTCTTTCTTTTATTCAGAATCCCTGTTCTGAATATTTTATGAACATAGATGTGATTTATGTTCTAGCATTGAGTTTTTAATAAATGTTTAATGTTATGTCCCAATACAGAAGACAGTTTTCTTTAAACAAAGAAAAGCAGAAGATAGTGGTGACCTTCAAAGCAATCTTTACCTTATACAGTGTAAAATCTTTGAGGTTGTCAATAAAAGCTAGTTTGTCATTACAAAAAACAAGTATTCTATTAAAAAAAAGATGCGTAAGGTTTTGAAAGGTCTTTATTAGAGCAATAGCCTTTTGTAAGGCTGGACTTCTGAGGTTAATTGCTTTGAGCCAGCAACACTTTCTTAATATAACTTATCCCACAAAAATATAGTTACATTAAACCTCTTTAATGGATTTGAAATATTTCATTCAATTTTGATAGTTTTACTAAAAGAGATTGAAAAATCATTGCACCAAACAGTGAGGTACATCTCAATACTGCAGGACCTTTCCAGAAGGACCGAACAAACATGTAACTATCAGAAAACTGAAATGAAATCACACTTGGAACAAAGAGAAATCACTATAAATAGTTAATTTTTATTATCCTTTTAAGATTATGAAGATCAGGGTGACTGAGGGTTTGATCTCATGAAACTATTTCACTGAGATATCCCAATGATTATCCCACTGTGCCAAGAAATTAAGCTGATCAAAGCTAAATCAGGTTCTAATGGGTAATAAAAATAATCAATAAAAATAATGATAGCTCAGTGGTTTGAGCATTGGTCTGCTAAACCCAGGGTTGTGAGTTCAATCCTTGAGGGGGCCATTTAGGGATCTGGGGCAAAAATCTGCCTGGGGATTGGTCCTGCTTTGAGCAGGGGGTTGGACTAGATGATCTCCTGAGGTCCCTTCCAACCCTGATATTCTGTGATTCTATTAATGCATTTTTATGTGAAATTTGTAGTGAAAACTGCTGAAGTGTTCTTGGTAACATGTATTCTCTGATGTTACAAAATGTTGGCCATGTGTATCTTAGATTGATCTCATTGACATTTTCTTAAACTGGGGTTTTATTCATAGATATGGGACACACTCATTATTCCTGAAGCGTTTAAGGCCTGACATAACTTCCATTAAAGTTAATAGAAACACTAGTGCTATTGACTTCAATGCAAGTTAGATTGGTCCTCTTGCTCTTCTGAACTCAAGAGTTTTCTAATTATACTTTTGTTTTGTGTTTCACTGCTGTGACTTAAGGAGCAAAAGCACCTAATTTAAGCACTTAATTTTTAAATGTAATATTGTTGTTAAAATACACCAAAAGGTTGTAATTGATGAATGATTATTATTAAAAGCCCCAATTTAGAAAAGCACTTAATCACATACTTAGCTCAAAGCATGTGCTTACACTCTATCAAATTTAGTAGGACATAAATACGTGCTGAAGTGCTTTCCTGAGTAGGGATGCTTTTCTGAATCACATCCTAAGTGCTGACAACATGACAACAAGCACAGACAGTGTGTCGCTATCCTGCAACAGGATCTGGTACTGTGACTCCATGTGGGCATAAGCGTGCCTGCTAGCAGCTCTCATTGGGAGATAGGAGCCAGAGGGTACATCTACATGGCAAAAAAACCCAACCAAACAAAAATGCCAGGGAAACTAGTCTCCGGCCTGGTCTACACTACGAGTTTATTTTGAATTTAGCAGCGTTAAAGTGAATTAACGCTGCACCCATCCACACAACGAAGCCCTTTATTTCGATATAAAGGTCTCTTAATATCGATATCTGTACTCCTCCCCGACGAGGGGAGTAGCGCTGAAATCAGTATTGCCATTTTGGATTAGGGTTAGTGTGGCCACAATGCGATGGTATTGGCCTCCGGGAGCTATCCCACAGTGCACCATTGTGACCGTTCTGGACAGAAATCTGAACTCAGATGCACTGGCCAAGTAGACAGGAAAAGCCCTGCGAACTTTTGAATTTCATTTCTTCTTTGCCCAGTGTGGAGTGCTGATCAGCACTGGTGACCATGCAGTCCCAGAATCAAAAAAGAGCTCCAGCATGGACTGTACGGGAAATACTGAATCTGATAACTGTATGGGGAGATGAATCTGTTCGATCAGAACTCCGTTCCAAAAGACGAAATGCCAAAACATTTGAAAAAAATCTCCAAGGCCATGATGGACAGAGGCCACAACAGGGATTCAACGCAGGGCTGCGTGAAACGTAAGGAGCTGAGACAAGCGTACCAGAAAGCCAAAGAATCAAATGGACGCTCACAGAGGGAGGGGCGACTGACGACTGTAGCTATCCCACAGTTTCCGCACTCTCTGAAAACCATTTGAATTCTTGGCTGAGCTCCCAAAGCCTGAAGGGTCAAAAACATTGTCGCGGGTGGTTCAGGGTATATGTCGTCTGTTTTTGACCCTCAGAGCCCAGGTCAACTGACTCAGGCTAAAAAGAGCAATGTAAATATTACTGCTCTGGCTGAGGGCTAGGGTCGGACACCCTGCTTCCCTCTCCAGATTTCAGAACCTGGGCTCCTCCCTAAGGGGCTATTTTTAGTCCCTTAGCATGAGCCCTGTGAGCCCAAATCAGGTGACCTGGGTTCTTAGACTTGCTGTCATGTAGATGTACCCATAGAGACAAACAGAGAGCGGACAGGATTCAGACTGGAAAATCCAGAGAAGAGAAAATAGGTTTGTTGAGTTTTTATATTTGTTGGTTTTAATATAGTTTGTTTCTTGGGATTATCCTAGAAGTGAGTTTCTGGATATCCTGTTTTGTGTGTACCCAAGTTGTAAAAGAGAAAATGTAATTAGGTATTTTAAAAATTATTTGCTGTGATTTGGTGAAAGTGACGCTAACAACAAATGCTAAACTAAAACAAATTTACAAAATTGTTGCAAACTTCTGTTGGTGACTAAGACTCATGAATACTTATTTACATACACTATGCAGTTCTCTTTATTCTCTTTAGTATTGAGATAAATGTACTAAATGTTTTGTTTCCTGTGTAATTTGATTTTTTAAAACTAATCCTCAAACAATGTAAAATTGACAACTTGAAATTTTAGCCAGAAGGGAAGAATATTTTTGTTCTTGATTAAAAATTCAGTGTTGGCTACCCATTGCTTTAAAACAACATGAAAGGATCATCACTTTCAAAAACTAATTTACCAAAAGCAGAGCAGTAATTTTAAAGACACAGAATAAAATTGTCAGATATGACAACAATGTAATAATCTTAGAAAAGATTGCAAAATAAGTTGTTCTCTTTGGGCATGGGGAAAGGAATCTTTTTTAAAAAAAAAAAGATATTTCATGTTGTGTTGCAGTCCCTCAGCTGGTTAAAATTCACATTGATTTAAATGGGACTTTAACTGCAATAGGACTTCAGAATCTGATTCTAAACAAACTGCCTAGGGAAGGTAGCTGTACAGCATATACAATTTTTAGGACTTCTGGAATTTTTGCTGTGGAGTTCATTTGAAACGGGATGGAAGTCTTTTGACACTGACCATGCAAACAGTCCCATGTGTGCTTAACTTCATTGGGCTGCTTGCATACTTAATATTAAGCAGGTGCAGAAGTGTCTGTCAATTGGAGGGTTAGTTGTTTGGAATTCAGAGGGGTTTTTTTGTTACTGTGGCATAAGTTTATGAATTCATTGCTTTCAGGGACTTCACTGTGACACAGATTAATTTACAACTGTTTAGAAATAGACTTCAATAAAGAAGATTAGTGAAATAATTGTTGGCAGTCCATAAAAAAAAATACTCTAGCACTTTAAATCTTTGTGCTTTCATAACTTAACATCTTGAGTTGACAGCTAAAATAAGCCAAATAACGTTTATTAATGATGTTAATTTACTTTTTAGAATATAGTTACCAACAGGATGGGGAGCCATTTTCATGACATTGAGATCTTTTCCATTTATTTCTCATGACATATTTTCTCTTGAATTTAAGATGCCATTTTCATACTGAAAAAATAGTCTGAATAATCCCAGTTAAAGTAGGTAGAGATTATTCTAGTCATTTATTTAGAACTGTATAGTTAAATCTAGAAGAAAAATTATACAAATAATGAGAAAGCAGGCACAAAATTTTGCTTTGTTGTATCAGAGTAAATACGAAGTAGCTCAATTGTCTTAAATCAGATTTGGCCCTTTTTTTATCCACTCCCTCCAATAGAAATATATATTTACTTCTGTGTGTCGGAAAGCCTATCTCCTGTAAACTGTTTATATAATTCTTCTTTTATTGTTTGGTCTAATTTCAGATTATGGGACGATGGAATTATTGACCCCGCTGATACAAGACTTGTTTTGGGTCTGAGTCTTAGCGCAGCACTAAATGCACCCACCAAAAGGACAGAATTTGGAGTTTTCAGGATGTGATCTAAATGACTTTTCAGAACACCCTTGTACATTTTTAATTAAGGTTAAAGATCAAATGTACACAGGTAATTCTGAGGAGTTCATACATTTAGAGTTTTAATATAACAATTTTCATACCATGCTTAAGTATATTTTTTTAATATCACCTGAGATCAATCCATACATCATTTCTGTAATACTGAATCTAGCAATTGGGTGAATAAATTGTAACTATCAGCATTAAGCTAGATCTGTTTGTCAGAGAATCATCGCTATAATCTCTTAACCATTAAAATTACATCCATGAAATGAGTTCTGTTTCTGGTGTTTCTCTGTGTTTGCTCCTTTTAAATCCACATTGTGGAAATTACTCTTGCAGTCAGACAAACCACCTCCCCTCCACTGCCACATATTCTGCTTTTCTGCAAAGAGAATTACAGTGAAGACAGCCAGTGGGCACAAGACAGCATGAAATTGTATATTGTGTACCTATTAATCATTGGCATTCTGGTCTTTCCCTGTTGTCTTTCCCCCCCAACATACATTACTTTTCTGTATTATCACCTGAAATTAAAACAATTAACAGTGAATCTGATGGATGCTAGCCAAGCTGCATTAAACTTGTTGGGAGAGCTAGCAAAGGCATATTGGTGTCAGAAGGTGTTGTTGATGCGCAGCACTTTTGAAAATTGGACCACTTTCTCAGGTGCCTAAGACCCCTCTGTGACGGCCATCTGGAAATGGGGGGTATCACTGAGTGCACCTGACCCTCCAGCCCGGGCTCCCTTTACACTGTATTGCTGACAAGCTCTCAAGCCCCTTCTAGCACACATACAAATAGGAACACACCCAGCTGCAGTTACATATCGACGCTGTGAGCAGCTCTGCATGGGAAGACTTCAGCGAAGGAATTTCCCAGTTACTCAGGTACGCCCCCCCTTTCTTCCCCCGAGGTGTAAACCCAAAATTATACTGTCTTGCACTGCACAGGGAACTGTAGAGTGTAAGCTCATGAAATTCATCCCCACTCTCAGTGTGGAGAGGCATATACACGGCTTTCTGCCCCAAGTTATGATTTCCACACACACTGGTTTTAGAGAAAGGAAAAATAAGTTTATTAGCTACAAAAGATAGATTTTAAGTGATTATAAGGGATCGCAAACAGATCAAAGCAGATTACCCAGCAAATAAACAAAACCACAATCTAAGCTTTTAACATACTAAAGAGATTGGCTATGAATAGCAGATCCTCACTCTGAGATGATACAAGCAGGCTGCAGATTCTTAAGCGGCAAGCTGTACTGGCTTACAGCTTAGAATCCCCCAGTGTTCCATTCACAGGCTAAAAATCCCTTAAACTTGAGTCCAGCACTTCTCGCAGTTCCCTCTTTGTTCCTCAGGTGTTTCCAGGAGTCTTTTTGGGTGGGGAGTCAGTGAAGAGCCACAATGATGTCACTCCCCTGCCTTATATAGCTTTTGCATATGGCAGGAACCCTTTGTTTCAAAGCTTGAGTCCCATGTCAGTCAGTGGAAAAGCACTGGTATCCCAAGATGGAGTCCAGCACCAGTTCCTTGTAGTCTCACAGTGGCCATGAGTCGGAGGCTATTTGTAGCATCCTCAGGAAGCCCACCCCCCTACATACACACGGTGGGCAATAAGCTTTTTCTAAGGCCTATCATTCTCCCTAATCGTTCATTAACTTTAATGGGCCCTTCCCAGCCAGCCAACCATCTAGACTGAGAGCATTTTGTCTAGTGGGTGTTCCTTATGTGTAAACACGTTTGTAATGCAGTTACATAGTCGATATTCCTGACTTCAGATACAAAAATGATACATGCATACAAATAGGATAATCATATTCAGTGATTCCAATGATATCTCACATGACCTGCATAAAATACATTATTATTGTTATATTCATTTAATATCTCCATGAAGAATATGGAATGCAGTGTCACACCCTCCCTGGCAGTGTGATCCTCCTGGGTCGTGGCTCCACATGGGCTCAGCAGTCTGCCCACATGGCTCACAATGCCAAATTTTAAGCACATGCTTAAATCTCATTGACTTTAATTGGTTTAAGCACATGAGTAAGTGCTTTGTTGAATCAGGGCTTAACATTTCAGTGTAATGTAATGCTTTGTTAGAGTTCTAGGGGTGACATTTTTGTGTATCTTTAATATAATGTAGCTTGCAGAGTCTGAATGTCAAGCATGGAAATTACTCTTTCCAGAGTTAGGGGTTGAAGATTGTGCCATGTGTCACTGAAGAAAGGTAATTTTTCCTTAGCTTGGTATTCTGAATGCCCAAACTTCAGGTAGATGAATGCCAAATTGGATGGCTAGTACTGCTACTCATGACTGGGGACCAAATACCTGCATAATTCAGCTACTCAAATGCTGATCCTATTTAGTCCCTACCCTGGCCTGTGGGGAGAAGAAACAACCAGGAGAGCATGCCAGTGCTGGCTTTCCCTGGCTTGTAGAGTAGAAGGGAGAAGTTCTCCTGGTCCCAGAAGAGTGAAGGAAAGAAATTGATCCAGCTACCTCTCATCTAGACTTCTTGGGGAATGAGAGAGCAAACTGAAACAGGCAGGTTGGAGAAGTGGTGGTTATTGAGTGGGACCTGAATATTGAATACACATAGCCCAACACTGGACCAAATATTAGGTCCCATGCATATCCCTGCTTTGCACAAAAGTCTAAGATTTTACCTGTGTCTGTAAGTGATCAGATATCAGTTCCTTCCAGTCCATAAGAAGTTGTTCACTCTGTGTCATTAAAAGGTTATTTCCATAGCTATGGATATATTCCCCTCAATGCCATACTAATGTGGACATTCTTAATATTGTATTTTGCCCGTTACATGTATAGTTATGAGGAATATTTTAAATTTTTGTAGTTAAAACTGCAATAGGGAAAAGAGCCGTATTTTGTTATTTATTCTTGTACTTGTTATTGCATAATAAAGTTTTATAACTAGGCTGGACCTGGTCTTTGCCCCAGGCGGCTTGCTTCTGAAAATATGGAGAGGGTATCCTTATACCCCTATGAAAATAGCAAGGCTGTGTATAAAATAAAGCCTAGCAAGCATGCTTGAAAACAAAAGTGAAGGTGAATATATATCACCAATAACTGCTCAAATAGCTACATTATTTCAGGCTTTCAGGCTCTTACCTGCTTTTTTACTATTTCTATCAGATGCTCTGTCTTTCAGCCACCTGATCTGGTAGACCAGTTATTTGAACAGCAGGAGATCACTTTGGCATAATATACTATGCATGGAAGTATACACACAGAGAAAATAGTAGTGAAATAATTCTGAGCAAGGAATAGTAATCAATAGTGCTGAGAGGTAGCTAATGAAAGTGGATACATTTATATGGATTCATTCCTCAGAGAATGTTCCCTTCCTCTAGCTTGTTATAATGTGAAGGAATAGTTATTTACTTTCGCTGCAGTATCTTCAGTCTAATATATGTGTAGCCGCAAGTCAAAACATGTCTGGATAAATGGGACTGTTCCGTTCTAACAAACCGTATCTCGTGAAACAAGCTCACTATAGAATTAACACAAGCTTTGGCAAGCCTCACCAACGTAGGTCTGTCGAGAGGAAGATACGAAGCAGAACCTAATTAAATAATTACATTAAATAATTTAATTAAACACTAATTAAATAATTATCATTTCCCCACTATGTGTGAAACTGCTTCTTAGATAATCTTTTCATATTAGCATCATGTAGTTTGTACATGGACATTTCCTACACACTGGATAGAACGTGAAAAAAATGATAGAAGAGCCACCGCAGAGTGCAGCCAAGCAGAGAGCTGCTGAAGTAACAGCTTATTCTACTTGGACCCACTGGCTGTGAAGCTTGGGATGCATCTTTCACACTATAACATCTGCTGATGATGTGGAGCATGTTTACACTGGGGGGCTGACCCATTTTATTTGTATGGTCATAATTTGCATTGAAATCAATGTAGCTGTTTGGGTATGAAAAGAACATGAGATCATGAAATTAAATGGTAAAGAAATAAGTAGTTTTGTAGGAGAGGTGACTGACAAAGATGACAGGCATTGTTTACCCGACAGCCATGTCTTGGGAGGATTTTTAGCTGATGGCAGCTTTAAAATGCAAGTGTAAAGACACAGGAGTCCAACCAGTAGAGGAAACTTAATGGGCGCACTGAAATATGATATCTCCTGGCTGCTCTAGCCTGATCCTTTCCTTCCTGTCAGTGCTGCCAACTTTTGGGAGCTGTGTGCTCATGCTGTGGGAGCGGTACACACCTTGTGCCACCATTGCCCCCAGAGTTTCCCTTTTCACTTCTATAACCTCTGGCTAAATCTATTTCTAAGTCTTTAAAACCTTAATTATGGCTGAGACACTGTACTTGTCATCCTGTCCCTTGGCACTCCATATATATAACTTTAATTCTTAGGTTCCTTGACACAAGACAATGAATTGATAGATCAGCCATGTAGTGTATTTGACACCCACTTTTGGTAATACTTTATGGCATCCAAAAGTGTACTAAGTAGAGCTGGTTGTAAACTTTTCAGCCAAACATCTTTTGACTCACAAATGCTAGTGTCAAAATCAAAACTTCGAAAATTGTGTTGATTTTGATGAAATTTCAGTTGGGGGAAAAATATTTAATTTTTTTGTTTCGAAATGGCTTTTCAAAATGAAATGCTTTTTAAAATATAAAATCAAGACAAGGTTTTGAAGAAAGTCACAGCTGGAATGTGCTGTTTCAATTTTATCAAAACAATGTTTTGACTGACCCCCCAAAAAAAACCCTCGGGATGTGATTTCATGAGAAATTTTGAATTTTGGGGGGTTTGTTCCATTTTGGATTCTGTCTCCTCCCCCCACAAAAAAATATGGAATTTCCCATGAAATTGAAAATCCACGTCCTGCCCCATCTCCAGTACCAGCTTCCTTAAGGAAACTGAGAAGTGGTCACTTACCCAAACTACTTAGTCTATGTTGAAAATGTCACAAGGGAGGACATTTAGTCCTGCCCAAAGAGCCTAAGTGGCTGTTTGGAAGTTTTAAGCAAGACTTAATCAGTGCATAGACTCCATGGTGGCTTTGTGCACAGGAGTGAATAGCAAATTTGTACGAGTCAGCTCTAAGAAGTCACTGGTTTTGTGGTTTTCCCCTCAGAATTTTTCTGATATGAAGCTTGTAACTTGTCTCTTCTGCTAAGAATATTTCAGATCTGTTGCTCATGCAGTTGAATTGGTATCTCTTATTAAAGAAGATGTTATCTTTCTCCTCTGGTTTCAATTAATTACTACTTCGAACAGAAGAACCCTCAATTTAAATTAAATTTCTTTTGGTTTTGTGGATTTCAGTGAAAGACCATCCATTTTACTGTGCTGGTTCAGAAAGCCAATAGCAGAGCATTTTATTTTAAAAGATTTGTTTAAATTGAAGTTTCTAGATTAATTTGCAAAGCATTTAAGCAAGTCCATTCCTGTTCAGCAAAACATTGAAGCATGTGCTTAAAGCTAAGTGTCTGCTTTCAGGGCTCTGATTCAGCAAATCACTTGAGCAGATGCTTAACTTGAATCTTTAAAACCTAATAATCTCAAAAACAAGTCCAGCTGTGTACATACTTCAAGCAAAAGAGCAGAATAATCCATGAATGCTTAAACCACACTGCTGAATAAATGCTGTGTTACTTTGAGTTCTGCTTTAGGAGATTCGGATTGCAGAGCAGAAATTTGCATTATTTTCTAACAGTAGAGGTTTATGAAAAGCTCACACAATGGGTAACTAGGAAATGGACTTTGTATCTAAATGCTGATAGTCATTAAATGTATTTCCTATTCAAATTTAATCTGCAATGAGTGTAGCATAAACGTGAGGATGTTTGCGTGACTTTGATGTTTCTGGAGATTAGTAATTGGTAACAAAAGGCTTGTTTATAGTCCATGCCTTCCTTATTGATTGAATGTAAAGTACATGGAGATAAGGAGGTTTGTGATGCTACAGCAGTCAACTGCATTTTTAGTGATAGGACTCATTAAGTCTTGATACAGTGCCAGAAACTGCTTACCATATTTATGGATTATGAAGAATTACATTTATGTTATTTTTGCCATGGGACTTCTGTTGCTCATGCATTTTTTATGCTAGTTGATTATTTTATTTGGTATTTTCCCTATATACATCCCCTTGAACTGTGCATACCACTCTTCAATTATTATTGCAGTAGATGTGCACAATGCACAAAAATAGCTGAGTATAAATCTAAACACAGCAATAGGTAACACTTTAATTATAGATTTAGGGCAAATCATAATCCTGAATGTGGAGAAATAAGAATTACAATTTCAATGTTTAAATTAAAGTGCAAATCCCTAACCTGAAAATAATGCAGGGCTTTTTTTTAAGGAAAAAAAAACAGCTGAGGTTTTGGGGTTTTGGCCACCTCTCTCTTTTGTATAAATCGCACCAAATATACGTTCTTATTTCAAAATACAGGTCAAGCTTTACTCTTAGATTGGTAACTAAAGGACAGGTCAAGTTCCACTGATCCCCTTTTGCATCTAAGTAAACTGATTTTCTGTTCTTCTGTATTATGGCTAGTTTGCCTCTCATCTTTCGTTTTACTTTATTAAGAGGTCCTCTAAAGTTTATCTGGATCATTGTTTCCCCTAAAATACTCCTCACAAAAGCAAATACATGAATGAAAGCAGTGGCATAATTATATACTAAAGTTGGGGGAGCAGAGAACCAGGAGTGAGAATGCATTAGTGCATCAGGGGGACAATTAGGATAGCAAAAATTGGAGTGGGGTGAGAAGAGACATGTTCCCTTCAGCCTCCCTCCTGTATGCTCACATGTATGATCCTGAATTTGCTATGAGTGGCTTACCCATCCTAGAAGCTGAAATCAATTGTATTAAAGAGACAAGGTGGGTGAGGTTATATCTTTTACTGAACCAACTTCGGTTGGTGAGAGAAAGACAAGTTGAGCAACACAGTTAAACCAACTTAATCCCTGGAGTAGACAGTGCTAGGTTGACGGGGGAATTCTCCCTCAACCTAGCTACTGACTCTTGGATAGGAGGAGTACATACACTGAAGGGAGAACCCCTCCCATCAGTATAGAGTAGTGTCTTCACTGAAGTACTACAGTGGTCCAGGTGCAGCATTGTAAATGTAGACAAGTCATGGGGGGAGATGTTGGGAGGGTTGTTAGTGTGTTATAGATTGTTGTCAGAAGCCATAAACCCAGTGACTCTATTCAGTCCATGATTTTCAGTGTCCAGAAAAGTTATGAATTTAAACTTCCAGGCTTGTCTTTGAAAGTGTTGTGCAGGTTTCCTTTGAGGATGAGGACTGATAGGTCAGATATAGAGCGATCGTTCAGTGGAAGATATTCACCCACAGGGTGTTTTTGTCTTTTATCATTTTTCTGTATGGGTTCATTCTAACGCACAGTGATTGTCTTGTTTGCCCACATAGTTGTTGTTGGGGCATTTAGTGCACTGGATGATAGGCTCATGTTGTGATAGGCATGTGTAGAACCCAGAGATTTTGAAAGGTGTGTTATGGGGGGTGTTGATTATTGTAGCAGTGAAGCTATGTCTTCAGGTTTTGCATCTATTGTTCTAGCTGGATATGGTGCTGCTTTGAGTTGGTGTGTCCTGGTCTGAGGGAAGCTTGCATCTGATGATGAGCTTGGAGAGGTTGGGAGTTGTTTGAAGGCCTGAAGTGGGGGTTCAGGAAAGAGTTCTTTCGGGATGGGGTTCCCATCGAGTATGGGTTGTAGATGTTTGATGATACCCCATGTAGGTTCCAGTGTGGGGTGGTAGGTGACAACTATGGGTGTGTGGTCAGAGGGGGGTTTTCTGTATTGAAGTAGGTTCTCTCATGGTATTTGGGTGACCTGTTCCTTGATGTGATTTACTTCTCTGGTGGAGTGTCCTTGTTTGATGAAGGTGGTTTTAAGCGTGTTAAAGTGTATATCCCAGACTTTCTTCTCTGAGCATGTTTTGTGGTATCCAAGGGCCTGGGAGAGATATCAAATTACTTAAATTGATTACTGGATCTTTGAAGGTAAGTGGGTGATCTGTGACTTTCTTGTACATAGTTGTCTGTGGGATTCCAATGGTGAAGATGATGTATAACCCACTAACCGTCCCCTACTTCCTCCTCCTCGCCCAATGACTGGAGAGGCGTTTATGGGCCGCTTCACCTTGAACGATCCCTTGAAATATGCGTTAATTACTTATGCTAAGCAATCTGTTTCACCTTGTATTTAATAGGTGCAACACATTGAGTACCTTTTCCAGTCCTGAAGAAGAGCTCTGGCTGCAAACCTCTCTCTCACTGACAGAAGTTGGCCCAATAAAAGACATTACCTCATTGCCCTTGTCTCTCTAATATCCTGGGATCAAATCAACTACAACAACATTGCGAATTTCAACTGTATTGCAGATTTCTCTTGGGAATGCGAATAGGTGCTGTATAAACACACATGTAGACATAGTCCCTGCTTCAAAGAGCAGGGGAAAACCAGACTCAAATTAATGTGGCAAGCAAACAAGAGCATGGGAGACAAGAAGGTAACAGTAACGAGATCATGCAGTTACATCAGCAAGCAATGTGTATGACTAATGGTTCTGAATCATTTAACTGACTTAAAATATATTATAAATTTCCAGTCAAACCATAACTCTCTGTGCTTCCTTTAATATTTGTCTCCCCATTTGGAAAATACAACCCTAGGCTTTGTGCCTCTTATTTTTCTATTGCATTTGCTTTCTCTCTTTTTGTAGGCTGTTCCTAACTGATGCCCTAGTCACCATTAGTTCCATTTTAAAATCTTTCTCCTGTCTACACTAGCCCTCCACTCCTGGGGTAGCTACCTCACAGGGGCCAGTGAGCAGAGGTGGTAAGTCTTTAACTGTGGCAGAAAGTCTATTAATAACAGAGTATACACTGATGGCACTGTAGTCTCAGGCTATGGAGATGCTGCTGAGGTTGCCCCTTACCCAACTCATTGACTTAGGCCATGTCTACACTACAAAATTATGTTGACCTTAGTTAAGTCGGCATACAGCCACTGCAGTTATTACATCCCTTGCAGTTATTACATCCCTTGTCCACACCATGCTCCTTGTGTAGGTGATGTGCATCCTCACCAGGAGTGCTTGTATCGATGCAGACAGCAGTGCACTGTGGGCAGCTAGTCCACTGTGCAACTTACCACCATTTAGTGTATGGTGTTTAAGGAAGTTTTAGTAATCCCTCATGGGGCTGAAACCAGCCACGCAGGGGTGACTGGTTCCATGGGTTCAATTACCCATAATGAAGGGTTCTCCATCCCACAATATTTTGTGCCTTTCAAAATCCCTGCCAACCCATGTGTCCTTCCAGCCATCTCTGACAGAAGCATGGATTCTGCATAGCTCTTCACTATAGTGATGAGCATTGTGAGAACATGGCACCTGATCCTGCAGTATTTACAGAGTTGCAAGAGAAGCCATGGGGAACATGACAATTCCTTGGAGGCCAGATGCCTGTGCTATATAAAGAGAAACAATTCAAGGCTGTTGGTGGCATTTCTGGAGCAGCTGCAGATAGTGGAGCCCGGTTCTCAGCCTGAGACACAAGCACTGACTGGTGGGATCTCATTGTCATGCAGGCTTGGGATGATGAGCAGTGGCTGCAGAACTTTCGGATGTGCAAGACCATATTCCTGGATCTGTATGCTGAACTCGCTCCAGCGCAGGGACAGTTGAGAAGGGAGAAGTGATTGCACTGTGGAAACTTGCAATGTCAGATTGCTACTGATCAGCCAGGAATCAATTTGGAGTTGGGAAATCGACTGCTGGGGTTGGTGTGATGCAAGTATATAGGGCCATTAATCACCTCCTGCTATACAGGACTGTGGCTCTGGGCAGTGTGCAGGACATAGTGGATGGTTTTGCAGCAATGGGCTTCTTGAATTGTGGCGGGATGATAGATGGCACGTGTATCCCTATTTTAGCACCAGACCTGCTCACTGCGGAGTAAATTAACAGAAACTGCTACTTTTCTATGTAATACAAGTGCTGGTGGATCACCGGAGATGCTTTACCAACATCAATGTGGGCTGATCAGGGTAGGTATAGAATGTGCACTTCTTTAAGAACACAAGATGTTCAGAAAGCTGCACGCAGGGATTTTATTTCACTGGCTGTCTGCTGATTGTGAATAGCCAGATTCCAGGACTATAAGAAGAGCTTAACGGCTCAGGAAGGCTTTGAAAGACCATTTTAATAGTGAGCCAGAGTAGTGTGTGTTGCTGTAGAGTGCTCTACCTGGCCTTGCTCTTTTTCAGACCAGTACGAACCTTGCAGTGACAGAGGGATGTGTGCATGTGTGAGGGGGAGAGAGAGAGAGAGAGAATGTAACATTGCCTATGCACCAATTAATATTGTCTGTGTATGCTGTTGTCATAGAACTTATAAAATGAAGTTATAGGAAACTGGTGGGTGTTAGACTTACTTAGCACCAGCCAGCATATGTTGTAAACTAATAAAGATGAATTATGTTTCAAAATATAAAATTTTATTCTCTAACTGTGGAAATAAAAAAAATTATAACAATATAATTTGATGAATTAAGAGAGAACATATGAAGTGGAAAGAACAGTTATTTCCATTTCAGATGCACATACACCAACCATGTCTTTCACAGGTAAGTGTATGGGCACTCAATGTCCCCTGGGGTAGAGTGGTTGGGGGTAATGCAACAGCCTCTGATGCCATTTGGAAGGTTGAGTGGGGTGGGGTGCAAGGAGGTTCTGATATGGAGTTCTCTATGGGCTGCAGAGGGAGGTGAGTCTAAGACTGTTGAACATACAGGTCCACCAGAGTCTGCAGCATCTCTGTTTGCTGTCCGAGAAGGGCAAGCATCTCCTGCTGCACATCCCTCTCCTTTGCTTGTGCCTTTCTCCTCTTCACTCTATCCTTGTCCATGCTGTCTGCAAGGGTGAACCTCCAAACCCTGTGCTAGTTCTCTGATGCAGCACTGGCTTGCAGGATCTCCTGGAACACATCATCCTGAGTCCTCATCTTTCTCCTCCTTATTTGTTTCAGGCATTCCACTGGTGTGGAGAGGGAGACCTTCAAAGCAACAATGCCAGCAGCTAATGATTCATCGAACAGAGGTCAGTGTATTCATGACAGAAATTGAAACTTAGGATACTGAACTCACTCCCCTTCATCCACACCAGTTGTAAGCTTGGGTGGTGTTGGGAAACTGAGGCGGGAATAGCTCACAGGCATGAGTGTATGTGTATAGGTCAAAGGAACTGAATAAAGACAGTTTTCTATGGGCAGTGGTGATTTCAGCTGATATCTCATGCCTGAGGGTGACAGAGACAGAGCTGCTGCTGTTGTCACAGTGCCTCCTGGGACCATATACTGCTAGCAGGTATACTCCAATGGTGCCGGCTGAAGTAATTGCTTAGTGGCATGGGAAAGTGTCGTACCATGGCAGAAGAAATAAGGCAGCCCTGCCTAGAAACCTTTGGCAGAAGATTGCAGACTACCTTCATGAAAGTTTCATTGAGATCTCTATGGAGGATTCATGGACATCCTGGTGCACATAAACTGCTGAAAAGCAGATAGGAACTGTACCTTTTGGTTGCTTCACTACTTCTTCTGGCACAAGTAAAAACAGTAATCAACAGATGTGACCTGCTACTTTGAGGTTTCTATCCTTGTAATTTAAAAGCAAGCTGCATCCTTCTCCAGCATCAGGCTCGCCCATGCTCAACTGTTGGGACTGACCACACTGCAGTGGGGTCAAAAACAGGCCCTGGCTCACTGCACATCTGGATGCTGTAGGCCACCTGTCCCAATACTCCTCCTCCTTCCTGTTCATGGTGCAGGGCCTGTGACTCAAGCTCCTCCAAAGTACCACGGGATTGTTAGGAGTGTGGTGAGGTCTCCGCAGCAGGTCTGCAGCTGTGCATCAGATTGATTGCTGGTCTCCTTTTCCTTCTGGTACACCTGCTGCAGCTCCTTGACTTTTAAGCAGCACTGCTGCTGGTGCCTCTTGTAACCTTTCTCCTCCATGCTCTGAGCAATCTGCTCGTAGATGTTGACATTTCTATGGCTGGATTGGAGCTGTGCCTGCACAGCCTCTTCTCCCTGCAGACTGAGGAGAACCAACACCCCTTGTGTACTACAGGTAACAGTGCTTCTTCAATGTGGAGTTGGCATGGTCATCTGGGCAGTTGCTAGGTGTGCTCCACAAGCTGGGAAATCAGGAAAAGAAACTTCAAAAATTTGCGAGGCACCCAAGGGGAGGAGTGGTTCCCTGGTCACTGGGCAATAGAGTTCCCAACAGTGACCAGAGAGGCCAGGGTGGGGGCATTGTGGGACACCTCCTGCATGCCAGTAGCAGTCCATTTAAGTAACTCTGTATCTACACTGACACTGCATTGAGCTAACTACTTGGACCTTAACTCTACACCATTGGGGGATTTGGTGGTGGTGTAGCAGGACATTTATGTCATCAAGAGTGAAATTTAAATGTAGACACATCCACAGTTAGGTTGACATAAGCTGCCTTGTGTGGACTTACCCATGTAGTGTAGACCAGGCCTTAGCTTTCCCATTCCAACCAACAATCAATGTCCCAACCCTACAAAACCCTCTTAGAAGCTATAACTGCTGATGTGCTAGTGCAGGGAATGCCCTCCCAGAAGTGATATAGGCAAGGTGCTAGCCATATTCTCGATCCTCATGTCTGCTGCGGAGCCCACAAGAAGTCAGCCAATTAATGAAGACTGTGTTGAGAGGCAGTCAGGGATAGAGGAAATTATTTATATATTAAAAACAAACAAAAAAAGGCAAATATCCTTTAAAATTGTAGCCTTCTCCCCTACCACACATGTACCATGTTGCTTCTTTTCTTAATGTGAGCTCCTTGTGGCAGAGCACATAGACTCATAGAATCATAGGACTGGAAGGGACCTTGCTAGGTCATCCAGTCCAGGCCCCAACACATGTCTGCCTAGGTGATCTTGGGACTTGTAGAAAAATGGAGCCCTGAGACTGACTGGGGCCTCTGGCCACTAATAGTATCTCACACACAAAACTACACTAAAAGATAAAGGTTGCAAAGTCAATTAAAGGTTAGGAATTGCTTGAATTAAGGTTGCGCATGCAACTTTAGTTTGGCCCCTTTGTATATATGCATTATGATACAATCTTTATATGATTACATACTATTTTTTCCACAGGATCCCTGTCTCATTCAGTGTGCTAATAGATCGTGCTCTGGAGATGAATCGGGGCTGAGTAGTGATGGAGGCATTTGGCTATAAGATCCCTGCCTCTTTTGTTGTAAAAGTTAGAAGGTATGTGATGAATGATGCAGGGGCTGCAAGAAGAGAGAGGATGATTTTATGGCTAAGGCAGTTGAATGCTGGTCTGGAGAATTGGATTCTATCTCTGCCTCTGCCACAGAGTTGCTATGTGATGCTGGACAGTCAAGTCACTTAAACTAAACTTTTCACTGATTATTTGTTCCTCATTTTATGGCTGTTCAACTCAAGACCTTGGGATCTGATTTGCACAAATGCTGAGCACGCACACAGCTGCAACTGAAGACAATAGCTGGGTTGACTTTGAACATAAGTGTTATAAAATGCTAAGTACTCTGAAAAATCAGGTCCTAAGTGTCTCAAATTGGCACCAACAGTTAGTGACATTGTCATTGTGCCTCTGTCCCTGTCTATAAAATGGGATTGTGTTCTTCAGTGTTATTGTAGCCCCTTTCCTTTCAGGATATTAGAGAGAAGGTGGGTGAGGTAATTTATTCGATTGCACTAACTTCGGTTGGTGAGACAGAGCAGCGTTGGAGCTTACTCAGAGCTCTTCAAGAGCTGCATTAGTTTTTCACTCTGATCAGTTGCCATTTCCCCCTATCCTTGCTGCTCAGCTATTCAATGTTTCATCTATGGTTATGTTGAATGTGATCTTAGAAATTAGATTACTGAAACTAGAGGTGAGCAGTTAGCGTAAGGGGCAAGGAACATAACTTTATGTTGATGTATCCTTTCAACTGCATTGACTGTTGAAGCAGGTCGATACTTGAAACATTGGTTGAATAAGCTATTCCCTGAACAATGATGGGATTCACCAAAGAATGAGGTGAAGACTAGTGTGTTTGAATAAAAACCGCACCAGCACACAAGCTCTGCGCAGCACTTAGGTATTTCTGTTACATGAGAGCTTTCATGGGTAGCGCTACTAGTGGGCAGGAGCTTTGACAAATATTTTGAACAATCTGAATTTGCCTTCAGAGGAAAAACCCCAACCTCCAGTTCCCTTCCCCCACCCCGACCCGCTTCCCCCCGGGGCTCCAGGGGTCAGGAGGTGGGGGGACCAGCGCCCTGGCGCGCGCACATTCGGCTTGCTGCTGTTTAAGGCAGCGGCTCATTCGCTTACCCCGAAGCTCCCCTCTCCTTTCCGTGCCCTGCAGGAGGCTGAGGTCACTGCCTGCAACCAGAAGCCTCTTCCAGCGGATCCCGCTGTCAGCGCCTGAGCCCGGGGCGGGGGCCATTGACGTAGCGCGGTGCCAGGGCTCTGTCAACAGGTGCCCCCCCCCCCCCCAGGCGCTCTATAAAGAAGGTCCCGGCGGCTCCGCTACGCGTCAGCACCATGGAGAGCGCCCGGCTTCTCGCGCTCCTGAGCGCCACCTTAGTGCTGCTTCTCGGGGCCCGCGGCCAGGAGGAGCCGCAGCTGCAGCCTCGCGCCCTGGACCTTTACCCGCCCATGGAGGACACGTCCCACGAGAAGGAGCTGGTAGGTGCCCGCCCAGAGGGGCGCTAAGCCGAGCCATGTGCGCGGCTCCCGGGGAGGACAGGGCTGGGGGAGGATCCTTCCCGAACCCCCTCGCTAGGTACCGAGCAGCCCGGGGTATTTCATTCAGCCGCAGCGCGGGATCTGGGCTCCAGGTAGCCCGAGAGGCGGACACTCCAGCTCTGTGTCTCAACAGCCTTGCCGGGAAACGGAGCTGGGACCCTGCCTTAAGGCGCTCGGTGCTCGGCGCTGGGGTTCCCGGCGCTGTGTCCGCGGAGGGCAGCGCCCCGGTGGGCTGAACGTTTGTGCGTTTGCAGATCGAGGCGCTGCAGGAGGTCCTGGAGAAGCTGAAAAGTAAAAGGATCCCAGTTTACGAGAAGAAGTTCGGCCAAGTCCCCATGGTGAGTGATTTCAGATCCGAGCCAAGCCTCAGGTTCTGTAAGTTTTTTCCAAGGCCAAAAATGGGCTCTCCCCGCTACAGCGATTGGGACAGCAAGATAAATTCAACAGGCTATTTATCTGAAAACTCAGGAGCACCTTAGCGTTGCGCTAGACCAGGAAACTGAATTAGACAAATACTTCAAAGATAACAGTGGGGGAGATACGGATCTCAAATACCCCGGCATAAGGGTGTAAATCTGGAGTAAATCCAGTGCCTTCCGTAGAGACACTTCAGATTTACACCCGTATACTGAGATCAGGATCTATGCCTTCTTCTCAAGCTGTGAGTGCTCTGCTTCTCTCCTGGGAAAATACCTTTGTAGTTCATTGACCTGATAAGCTTTTCGTAACTCTTCTGTTTAATTTCTGCAGCATAAAATGCCTTGGTTTGGCTCCCACTGCTGGCAAATTCAGTCTTTAACATTGTTGCTGTAAATGTCACTTTTCTCATCCTATCCCGAAACAACTGAAATGGAAACTGAAGCATTTCTAAAGAAAAATGAGGAACTTTAAGATAAATGTTTTAGTAGCTGAAAGTAAATAATTTATGTAGCGTCTCCAGGTGCTGTAAAAATAACCAGGAATTGAGACCATGACCATGTCGGTTGCTTTGCTCTGTCCTGTGCCTAACAGTTTGTTGCTATTTACAGTGTGATGCTGGCGAGCAGTGTGCAGTGAGGAAAGGAGCTAGAATTGGGAAGCTGTGCGACTGTCCAAGAGGAACTTCTTGTAACTCTTTTCTTTTGAAATGCTTATAAAGAATTCCCCACGGAACAACAAAAGGACCCAGTGACCTTGCCTGAAAGTAATGCCTGTACTCACCTGAAGACAGTGGAGAAAACGTCTTGTGGTTTATTATTCAGAGAAAGTCAGTTAGAAATTCTAAAGGTGCCAGTACAGTGCCATGTCTGACGTTCAGCATTTGTACTCTCTTTCTCTGTTTAATTTTGTCGGTCAAAATGTGTGTATCGCTGTGTAAAGGAGTTTCTTACATTTGGAAATTGTATTTTTGTATGTGGAATGTGCTAATGAAAATTAGAGCTAGACAGCACTTGTAAATTACAGGCTTTTCCAGAAATGAACTGAGGGGGAAACAAAGATAAAATAATACAGCATGTACAAATTATTCATAATGATGTTTTTAGTTTATTGCCTTTTTGCATTACAATCTATAAGTCTGCTTCATGCTCTGGAAATTGTATGGTTGGC
This sequence comes from Gopherus evgoodei, assembly GCF_007399415.2. Taxonomy (NCBI): domain Eukaryota; kingdom Metazoa; phylum Chordata; order Testudines; family Testudinidae; genus Gopherus; species Gopherus evgoodei. The sequence continues at coordinate 85,890,148 of NC_044327.1, forward strand.
TACATCACCACTATAGCTTACCAGAACAGTACTGAAACACCATTCTGTTGACCAGCCCATTTGGCAGCTGCTGCTGTGGGTATTATTGAGCCATCAAAGCCCAGCTTTGGTGTCTCAATTGAAAGAATGGAAGTACTTTGGATGCAGCATGCTCATTCTCTAGAAGGTGGGAAGTGCATCATTGTGAAATGCCAACTTTACAGGAAAAATAAGCAGGGGATTTCAGAGGTTTCTCCAGTCCTCCTTGGTCAGAAGGATGATTGCTTTTTGACTTGGAACACAAAGGTGTATATGAATGAGAGAGGCAAAACTTGGAAAATCTGGGGATCCTTCAGTTGTCGTTAGTGATGCAGAGGCACTTTCTATGTGAAAAACACTCTGGCCCAGTATCTTCATTCAGTTAGGTACATACAACTCCTTAAGGGCCAGTGGGAGAGTGTTCATGCCTCTGAGGGTAGAATTCAACCCACCCTGTAGATCTAAGGATGATAATCTTACAATATTATTCAAACACTTGAGGAAATCTTACATGAAATTGATAGGACTCACTGGTATAGTAACATCTTCCTGTCTGATTGATCAGTTGCTTTCCCAGGGCTACTGTAGAGAGAAACTGTCTAGATTCATTATCGAATGATGCAGAATGTTTCAATTATTTAAAGGCACACAAGACAAATTAGTCACATATTTCTGTAACAAACTTAAGTAAAGCTTCTATTATATGTTTCATAGGTGTCCTATATGTTTCAAAAAAGTCATAATGTGTTTTCAACCTTTATTTACTCTCTGTTAATAAAATCATGGTGACAAGGACAATGTTTGGAAAAAAATTTAATTTTGTCAACAAGCACTGCAAGGAATTTCTTTTGTAAACTGTAAAATATTTTAGCTTTCTTTTCTTTTGGTAATATCTGCATTATTAATACATTTTGGACTAGATTGTCAGAGCTCCCGTCTGCAAAAATGCAGCTCAGTTACCAGGATTGTGCACACAAATGGCATAGACTGCATGTGAAAATGGACATGGAAAATGGATACTTAAAAAGACATTTCTGCTGTGATTTTTGTGTACAAATTGAGGCTTAGACTCATTTTATTCATTTAATTCAAATTCCTACAAATTTGTGTGGTTTTGCCAGAATATCATCGTCAACTAGCTCAGTTATTTTCTTTACCTTGGGAGACATATATCAGAATTCAAAGGGACAGATTCATGGCTTGTCATTAAGCCAATGTTGCTGCACCACTTATATTCAAAAACATATATGCAAAAAACTAACTTAATGCCTAGGTAAGGGTGATTGGTGGTATGTTGTTCCCTTGCAGAACTTGAGTTGAGCAAAATTCAAACTTCTGAAAACCAGGAAATACACAGTTAAGGTTGCCCAGGCATCCTTACCTCTGCCCTCTTTCAGCAATGCCCCAAGCTGCCCCATTAACACGCATACCTTTGCTCTGCCAACTCCATAGTTGCTGAAAGTTCTTTACCTCCTTTTACAACCAGTCACTCTCACTGACAGGATTCCATATAACACTATTAAAGGACAAACAGAAAAAAAATATTGTCCATGCTACCTTCCCTCTAACCTCTACCAGCGATGCCTCAATATGCACATAGTGCATATTCACGCTGGCCCTTAACACTCTAAAATCAGCAGCTTCCAGATCCTGGCATACCCTCATGCATTTAGCCAGCTCCCCAGAAAGATTACCACATGTGTGCAACTTAAGAACCACTTTACAGACTCTTACAACACCCTTACCCTGAGACTATGTCTACATTTGAGCTGGTTAAGTAATGATATGTGTGTTAATGGGTTACATTGGAGCATTTCTGAAAGAGGGCAGAGTTAAGGCTGCATGGCACCCGTAATGCCACATTGCCTGGTTTTTCAGAAGTTTGAGTTTTGCTCAACTCAGCATTCTGCAAGGCAGGGAACCAGGGGGCAACATACCACCAAGCAACTTTGACTCTGCACTAACTTCTCTTTTTGCCACTGAATGCCTTGTTTTTTCAAACAGGAAAAGATATGTTGCTGTTAGGAATTAGTAGTCATATATGCAGTTGTACGTATCATGTCCCGCAATTACCATACTAAGCCAGCCATTCCCCCCACCACACACGCATCAGCTGGGCCCCATCAGCCCTGCTTCAACATACCCCTCCAGCCATGCCCCTGACTAATTCAATGCATCCCCCCTCCCCACTACAAGCAGGGCACACATCTCTCTGAAATCTTCACTCCCTGGTCCACAAATGGAAGACTGGGGGTGGGGGGTTGAGTTATGCTGGCATAGCTGAAGGTGCACAGGAGGTTGAGGGTCACTGGCAGAGCTGCAGCTACAGGATGATTGGGTTGTATGGGCATAACTGGGAGCTGCAGGGTGGTTGGGGTAGGGCTACGCTGACAGATTTTGGGCCATAGGGAGCTGGGGTTCACTGGCAGAGCTGTGGGTACCATGCCTCCCTTACCTGATCCCCCACAGTCTACAAGCACCTGCAGGCGAAAGACATAACTGACAGTAGATTCTTATCCATCATGTCCCTCTGCTGCTTAAATAGCAGAAAAAGTCATTTTGAAGGCCAATGGGTGGAAGCCACAGCTAGATAAATTCAAGCTAGAAATCAGGCACAACTTTTTAACAGTGAGGGTAATTAATCATTGCCACATCTTAGCTAAGGATGTGGTACATTCTCCATCACTTGATGTCTTTAAATCAAGACTGAATGTCTTTCTAAAAGATATGTTCTAGCTCAAACAGAAGTTATAAGCTTGATGCAGAGATCACTGTGTGAGGATCTTAGGCTTGTGTTATGCAGAAGATCAGACTAGATTATTAAAATGGTTCCTTCTGGTCCTAAAAGCTATACATTCAGCACCAGGTCTGAATTTGGTCATAAAAATCACTCTGCATCATTGTTGCATCCGACAAAGTGGGTATTCACCCACGAAAGCTCATGTTCCAATACGTCTGTTAGTCTATAAGGTGCCATGGGACTCTTTGCTGCTTTTGCAGATCCAGACTAACACGGCTACCCCTCTGATACTCTGTATCATCTAAATCTCCAAAGATAAATCTATTGTTCTGAGAGAATTCCAAGCTTCCCTGGATAAGAAATTGCAGTTACTGTATCATGTGTGATAGGGTGTACAACTCCCCACTGGGCAACAAGGAGTTAGGGAACTACTTTAGACTCAGCCAGCCCCACCCCACCACACCTGTAGGAGATGCTCCGACTGCAGGAGGAGTTAAAAGGCCAGGGAGCAGCTGATTTGGGGGCAGACTGGGGAAGAGAGCAGACCTGCAACTCCAACAGAGGAGAGCTGAGGGAAGGCAGAATGTCTCCCTAAGACTACTGCTCAAAGGTCCCTCCCTGAGGGAAGGGAGGACCTGCCACAGAGACAGCCTGAGAGGGAAGTATTCCCCTCTTATATGAACTCTGGACTTTGGTAAGCCCCTTTATTTTTTGTTTGGACTACCCCAGCCTGGGAACACTCTTGGACTGAGCTGACTGTGGGAGGGAGACATACCATGGGAGGAGGAAGTTGCTGCTGAGAAAGAGGGCTATCATGCTGCACACTGCCATATGAAAGTGCCTTGTGGTGAGTGGCACCCCTCACGTTAACCCAGACTGTGACTGTGGGACAATTGTAGGAGGGAGAGAAGCTAGGAAGTGGCCCAGGAAGGGCAGCCTTGACTGTAGGATCACTGATAGCCCTGGGTCAGAGCCTGGTGGAATGGGAGGACCTGGGTTCCCCTACCAGTAACTCCCCTGCAGGTCACAGGACTTAGTCCTGACAACTAGATGACACTACTTGACCAGTCAACCCCTGAATAAAACTCTTCTAATAAAGTGGCAAATTAATGATTGGCTTGCCTTAGTGATTCAAATATAAATCAAACAACATTGTACTGATGAAATCCACATGATATGGATTTTATTATTATTATTATGTATATCTGTGGTAAATATGCAGATTCAGAGAGAGTTTCCACTAGCTTCTTCAGGATAGCTGTCTTTTATTGATGATGTTTGGCAAGCTATTTTATAAACCATGAACTCCTGGGGCATTTATGAAAGAGAAATGTCCCTTTTTTGTGATATGGGGTAAATAACAATTGAAATTTTGATTATCTAAAATATCCATGTTTTATCTGATAACTGTACTCAAATTACAGAATCAGTGATTTTGAGAAATCAAACTGATCTAAAGGAAGGTACTGATTAGGCTTCATACTCTGGGGGAGACAAGCTGCCATGAGAGGAAAGTCTGTTGCTAGGAGACAACTATTAAGTACCCTAAAATGTGTGATCATGGCAATGTTAAATGTAATTGACAGGAATGTATTAATTGTTTAAAGCACTTAGAAAATTGGCTGTTAAACAGTAAGCTGGTTTCAACTTTAACAATAGTGGTGCTACCATTTCCCTACCAGAAGACTTGGTTCTGTACTTTAGCTTAACTCAAAAGCTAATGAATCAATGACTAACATGGTTTGGGTAGGTGTTACACCATATCATTCTAATAACTTCTAACTAGCACAAAGGTTCCCAACAGGAAGAGGGAGAGACTCATGGCCTCATCACTTTGAAAAGTGGGAGGGCTATGCTGCTGGGGACTGGTGTGAGGTTGCTGTGGAATGTGGGGCTAGGAAAAGCATCCAAGGAGTGAGCAAGAGGTAGATGCTGGGTCCTGGAGGAGGAGATTAGGGCTGGCAGGCAACTGGAGGCTGTGCAGATGCAGTACCCATGGAGAAAGGGGAAGGAACTAGAGGCAGGAAGGAACCAGGAAATGAGAACATGACTGCATGGGGATCTGAGGAACTGAATGGGCAGCAGGTTGTGGTGTGGGGATTGCTTAATTTTTGTGTGTAAGGGGAATATAGAGAGTACAGAAGGTTGAAGGCATAGCAAACATCTAACTTACCTTTTCTAAGGCAGTGGGTGTTTAGACAGTGCTTTGTGCCACGTTCATTTGAACAAATAGCATTCCATGTACATATACTCTTTTATAATATAGTTTTTTACTGAAATCATTAATACAAAACAAGACTGATACATATTGCCAGGACACATTCAGCTTGTTTGTTCTCATTTTTCTTGTTATAAGACCACAACTCCAAATAGAATTAAATAAAAACTCAGAACAGCAAACAACAAAGCTCTAAGATTTTAAATGATAAAGTAACAAAGATATCTCCTCTGAGTAGCCGGTACTGGCACTGTACATAAGGAAAACCTCATACTACTGAGGAAGAAGCCATTGTTCTACTCAGACATTTGACACTCACGTGTTCTTTACTCTTCAAAATATTGATCTCATTTTAGCCTAGTTTCAGTTTCAATTGTCTGTCCATCAGCACTTCTTTGTGATGAAAGAGGTGCTGGGGCTCAAGCAATTAGGTGCTGGGGCTCAAATAATTATTTTACTTTCATAACTGACATGGGAAGCCAAGAGGGGCTGAGGCTATGAACTGCCAAGCTGAGAGGTGCCGGAGCTCAGCTCTGGCAAGCCCTGGCACAAAGTAAGCGCTGCTGTCGATCCACCTCTTTTCTTCCCCAGAGCTTGAGGATGTGGTGTCTTAGGCTACGTCTACACTGCAGCTGCTACAGTTGCACAGCTACAGCTTTGCAGCTGTGCCACTGTAGTGTCATAATTTAGAGGCGTCCTACATCAACAGAGAGGCTTTTCCATTGATGTAGGTTAGCCACCTCTCTGAGGGGCAGTAGTTAGGTTTACACAGGGGTTAGGTTAACCTAACGACAGTGCTCAGGCTCATTCTTCACAGCTCTGAGTGACATTGACCTATGTTTTGGTGCAGATCAGGTCTTAAGAAGGAGTCCATGCAGGTTTAAAGATCTCTAGTTCATTTTGAAAAGAATAGGCCTAATGCTTCCTTTCTGCCACATTTTATACACCACATAACCAGCCAGTTTTATTCCACTGAGCCTGATAATAGTGAAGAAAACAAAATTGGGGACTAGTAGGGGATATAGATTAGTAGCTCTCAACCTCTCCAGACTACTGTACCCTTCTCAGGAGTCTGACTTGTCTTGCATATCCCAGGTTTCACCTCACTTAAACTACTTGCTTACAAAATCTGACATAAAAATACAAAAATATCACAACACTCTGAAATTGCTTGCTTTCTCATTTTTGTGATATAATTATAAAATCAATTGGAATATAAATATTGTACTTCTATTTCAGTGTATAATATATAGAGTAGTATAAACAAGTCACTGTATTAAACTGCAGTTCGTACTGACTTCTCTAGTCCTTTTTATGTAGCCTGTTGTAAAACTAGGCAAATATCCTAGATGAATTGATATATCCCCTGGAAGAACTCTGTATATCCTCAGGAGTACACGTACTCCTGGCTGAGAACCACTGATATAGATCATTTGTGTGGAAAGGACGGGTGGCAATAGAAATACTTGTGTTCATTTTCCTATGCGAAGGACCAGGTATTGTGCATTTTGATATTGATCCAATAAAAAAAGTGATACAACTTTATTTAGCAGAAAAACAGCATTTTCTCCCTGTCAGTTACCAACATACCACTTACCTCAATTCAGCAATCTACCTTATTAATAGCCCTAAGTTTTTTTTTAAGCAAGGATGAAAATATTTTATTTTACCTTGGCTGGTTTTGAAGGTGGTGTCTGTTGCTCAATACTGTCTACACAGATCCACTTCTGTAGTTCATGGTCAAACCCCAGTGACAGGGACAATAGATAGAATGATGCATTGCAATGTGAAAGAACAGTGCTATTGTGGTTCCACTCTCCCCTTATATTTGCTTTCAGGTTTCTGCTAATTTTTTGACGTCACAACCAACATCTCTTCAATTGCTCTATCCAACTGGCAATTCATTTGTAAAACCATGATAATCATGAGTAATGAGCAGATAAATAAAGTCCCATCTGAAAAGCATGAAACACATAAGGAATATTTAGAATTAGTCAGTTATAATCCACAAAGGGTCTTCAGAAGAAAAGCAAATAATAAATGAAGGGTCTGTTTGTGCAAATCTTAGACAGTGGTATTGTGTATATCCAGTTTGCACCTCTACAGAGTCAGCTGTATCATCTTCAGTAAGAAGGATATGCTGTCACTGAACAGAATTACATAGATCACCAGATGACTTTAATCATTAATAATTCAGTCTAGCATGTGCAGCTGCCTTGTTTTAATCAATATAACATCCTCTGAACCATCAATATGATAATAGCATCCTGCAGAGAGAAATATACAGATTATTTAAAAGGGCTGAGGGTAACTAGTCACAGAAGACAATATAGTGCATGTATAGATCTCCATTTACAAGTCATCCATGAACACTGAGCTCCAGCTACCCAGTTTGGCTCAGTTTCATATAGCCTGTATGACTATAGGTAATGTGACTGATGGAAACTGAGCAATTCAGTTTGAATATTAGGCAGTTTCCTGGATTAAAGGTAGATCAAGACCTAAGGATTGCAGCTGGGAAATTCAGTCTGATTCTTTTTAGAGACCTGTGGCCATCGTATAGCCTATTGATTTGATCAATCAATCTATGCACCATGCTCATCTGCATGTTATCTGAGAACCATGGAAACCACATTTGGTTGAAGAGGGCTAGTTCATTGCAGCCCTCATAGTGGCCTTGAAGAGAGACCTCCTTCTCTAGCTAGAGGAAAGGTGCTGCCATAGTAATCATTCCAAGGATGATAGCAACCATGTTGAAATGAAAGATTTTTATAGTCAGGAATTCAGAAAGTGATTTTGCGTATGCAATGGGCTCCCTTCCACCACTACATCTCAAGAAGGCATTAATTTTGATATGTTTCAGGGGAATCATGGCTCTGTTACAAAAAGTGTTAGAGTAATATTGGGGAGATGTGTGCACAGCAGCTGAGGCTGTTTGAATTGTCTAAATCAGACATTGTGAGTTACTTTTATGATAACATATTGACTTGAAGTTTGGCTGAAGTGAAATAGAAATCAGTTTGCTCTCATTTTGGTTCTCTTAATCACTCTTTAGAACTGATTGCTATGATTATTCTGTAAAATCCTATTTTCTATGTGGCTTCTAAGGGCTTTGTTCAGTTGTGAACAACGTCTAAACAATTTCTTTCTTCTAATCCATCTCAGCAAAACTTATTTCCTTCAAATGCCACACTCACTGGGAGTTTGAATAGCATTTCCCCCTAGTCTCTCTGGATGTTTCAGCTGATCTTTGATCTATCAATGTTCTTTAGAAAAAAAATATGTGCATTAGTGAAATGTTTTCTTGATATTTCTCTAGTCTGTCACCATTATTCTTTCCTGTTCCCTCTTTACTTTTACATTCTCCATATTACTTTAGTGCATTCTGAAGGATTTTCCATACCTCACCATGTAGAGTACCCTTCATCTTTCATGCAGGCTTTCCCTGAAGCACACATTGGATAAAAGTGGATGGCCTTTTTTGAATAAATTATCTATTTCTGAGTTTTATACTATATTTTCTCTAATTTTTTTCAAGTACACATCTTGACAATGTGCATTTTAAATGTGGCTAGAGTTAGATAAACAAGAACATGTGGCTCGAGTCCAAAATTCTTGTCTATAAATAAAGACATTTAGTTACTCCTATAGACAGGAAGGGTGTGCATTTAAATATAGACTCTTTAGTTGGTTCCTCAACAGCACTACTAATAGCAATACTCATAGTTGAGTCTATCAGAGGGACGGCATATGGAAGCTACATAAGAGGAAAGAAATGCCATATATGTTTCTCCAACCTAATCACCAGCTTTGTTCACTGTCTTCTTTAGTTTTGGACATTTTTTTTCACACTATAGATTATCGTTGTGAAACTGAGCTGACCAGTCACTGTTCTCATTTCCAAATCCGGAGAAGAAAAATATATTGAGGTCCTTAGTATTGTTCTTATAGCCTTCTGAGAAACTTTCATTTTCCAGACAATGACTGCCCCCCAAACACTCTCTCATATGGAAGCAGGTGATGTTTACTTCTTACTGCTAAGTAGAATTCAGAGGAACCGCTTTCTTTTGGACTTACTGTTGTCTATTTTGTAAAGAGAGGAGGAAATTCAAGAAGTTAATATCAAAACTATAAATGTTCCAGCAACAAATTAAACACACATGCTGAAATCCTGGTTCCACTGAAATCAATTCCCATTTACTTCAATAAGGTCAGGATTTCACCCATGGGATTCACTAAAATGTGTGTATGTATGTGAGTGTACACATACTTTTTTAGTGAAATATATACATATACGCACACACTCTCAAACTGAAGAATCTGACAAGTAATTCCATTAAACTCAATCATACCTCCAGGAAATAGAACCAAACCTCCTGTCATTTATTTGACTAGTAACCCTTCCAAAATTTGCCATGTCTGAGGCCTGCTCATGATTTAGTAACATTCAATAAAATTTTACTGATTTATAGGAATGTGAGGAATACTCTATTTTATGTGAATTCACCCCTTCTGAATGCAGATAACCTGAAAAATGTATAATCATTGTGGTGGGGAATCTGAAATGATACTTGTCCAAGAGAACTCTAGGACCAAGACAAAGGAGAAATTAATCTATTTTTCCTTTAGACAGAGGGTGTATGCTCTGCTCCAGCACTTGCCAGCTCTTTCCCTTTCCCATCTGCAGGGGCGGCTCTTTTTTTGCTGAACCAAGAATGGCGGTCAGGCAGCCTTGGGCGGCATTTCTGAGGGCAGTCTGCTGGTCACGCGGATTCGGCGGTGGTTCTGCGGGTGATCTGCCAATCCCACACCTTCAGTGAGCCTGCCGCCGAATTACGGCCTAAGCTGTGGATCAGAGGACCTCCCGCAGAAATGCCGCCAGTGGCTGCCTCACTGCCACCCTCACGGCAACTGGCACTCTGCCCCCCACCCAGCCAACTTGCTGCCCCAGGCACGCGCTAGTGTCTGGAGCCACCTCTGCCCATCTGTCCTTTCTTTCCTTGTTCCCTCTTTAAGTTTAGCTGCTTGACTGCACCAGAAGCTAGCTCTGTGAGGTTGGCAAGGGAATTTAAAATGGAGGACAGTATTTATAGACTAAGCCCCTGCTCTTAGTGTTTATGCCAAGTAGGAGGAAAACATGGATCACTATATACTGTAGATACAGTAGGTTTAGAGTTTGTAGCCTGTGGATTAGAATTGGAAGACAGATGGGGACAGAAACCTGGGCTCCTTGATTTGTTTGAGCTGGTTGAAACTGTTTGTGTGAGAGAAACTGAACTTTATATTTACATTTACATTTAAAATAGACTGTACTATATATGTTAAAGTATGATATATACAAGTAAGGACACATGCACAGGTACTGGTTGCATTATAGTTCTATACAACTATACAAAAGGTCTTAGAGCAGCATTGATATACAAACAGATATTTGGTAAAATAGTATTCTAATATCCAGGTAATGTGTGGTTTTGGTACAGACTTGTTAGACACAGCTCTTATTTATTAAATATATAAATGAAGTGGACACCTCTAGATAATGTAGCTATAGCTTAAAAGGCTTTTTTACTTTATAATATAGTTTGACTACAGTCCAACACACAAACTGGTTTTGAGATTGGCTGGTCTGAGCTGTGCTCTGTTTGCTATCTCATTGTGTTTCCTTTCTGCTAATGATATTTATTGAAAATATCTCCATGTTTTGTAGCTTTGGGAAGTAAACTAAGTATCAAAATATATTAAAGTTTTTTCTGTAAACTGTTTATGGACATGTGATCAAAATTTGAAATTGTGGGAGAGTGTCAGAAAACTGATGCAGTGACCTACTTGTCAATGTCCTCTCCAGCAGCAGCCAGCTTGGTTCACCCTGCTGGTATTTCCTGGAATATAGAAGTGTTCAATTATTTTTCACTGGAATTCCCTCCATGTTGGGGTGTGGGTAGGTGTGGTATCTATTTTAGATAGGGCTGTTGATTAATCGCAGTTAACTCATACGATTAACATAAAGAAATTAATGGCAGTTTTAATTGCACTGCTAAATGATAGAATACCAATTGAAATTTATTAAAGATTTTGGCTGTTTTTCTACATTTTCTCATATTGTATTCTGTGTTGTAATTGAAATCAAAGTGTATATTTTTTGTTACAAATTTGCAGTGTAAAAATGATAAACAAAAGAAATAGTATTTTTCAATTCACCACATACAAGTACTGTAATGCAATTTCTTTGCTGTGAAAGTGCAACTTACAAATGTAGATTTATTTATTTTTGGTTACATTGTTTTGTTTTTGAGTGCAATTATGTAAACTTCAGAGCCTAGAAGTCCACTCAGTCCTTCTTCTTCTTCAGCCAATCACTAAGACAAATAAGTTTGTTTACATGTACAGGAGATAACGCTGTCCTCTTCTTATTTACAATGTCACCAGAAAGTGAGAACGGCTATTTGCATGGCACTTCTGTAGCTGGCATTGCAAGATGCTTACATGCCAGATATGCTTTGGCCGTCATTCCAGAGGACATACTTCCATGCTGAAGATGCTTGTTAAAAAAATGTATTAATTAAATTTGTGACTGAATTCCTTGGGGGGGAATTGTAGGTCTCCAGCTCTGTTTTAACCACATTCTGCCATATTTCATGTTATAGCAGTCTCGGGTGATGGCCCAGCACATGTTGTTCATTTTAACAACATTTTCATTGCAGATCTTACATAATGCAAACAAGGTACCAATGTGAGATTTCTAAAAATAGCTACAGCCCTTGATCCAAGATTTAAGAATCTGCCTTCCAAATGTGCCTTCCAAAATCTGAGAGGGATGAGGTGTTGAGCATGCTTTCAGAAGTCTTAAAAGAGCAGAAACCACAGAACCTAAATCACCAAAAATGAAAATCCACCTTCTGCTGGTGGCATCTGACTCAGATGATGAAAACGAACATGCGTTGGTCCACACTGCTTTAGACTGTTATCAAGCAGAACCCATTATCACCATGGATATATGTCCTCTGGAATGGTGGTTGAAGTATGAGGGGACATATGAATCTTTAGCACATCTGGCATGTAGCTATCTTGTGACTCTGGTTACAGCAGTGCCATGTGAACACCTGTTCTCATTTTCAGGTGACATTGTAAACAAGAAGTGTGCAGCATTATCTCCTGCAAACGCAAACAAACTTGTTTGTCTGATCAATGAGCTGAACAAGAAGTAAGACTGAGTTGACTTGCCGACTAACATTTTACATAATTCTACATATGTAAGTTCAACTTTCATGATAAAGAGATTGCTCTACAGCACTTATATTAGGTGAACTGAAAAATACTAGGCCTTGTTTTTTTTTACAGTGCAAATACTTTTAATAAATAATAAGGTGAGCACTGTACACTTTGTTCTGTATTGTAATGGAAATCAGTGTATTTGAAAACATAGAAAACATCCAGAAATATTTAAATGGTATTCTATTGTTTAACAGTGCAATTAATCACAATTATTTTTTAACTGCTTGACAGTCCTAACTTAAGATGTATTCTGCCTTGGCATTATCTTCTTTACAACATTGAGATTTGCGGTAAAATGCATTCCGATCTCTGGGCCACAATGAGCACTGTTAAAGACCATCGCTATTCAACAGATGCTTAAGAACATAGAGACACAGAAATATAGGACTGAAAGGGATCGAGAGGTCTTCTCATACAGCCCCCTGCACTATCACAGGATCAAATATACCTAGATTCCTTACATGTTTGTGTAACCTTCTTCTCAAATACATCCAATAACTAGGATCTCACAGCCTCCCTTGGAAGCCTATTCCAGTACTAATTATCTTTATAATTAGGAAGTTTTTCTTAATATTTAAGCCCATTACTACTTGTCCTATGCTCAATGGACACAGAGGAAAATATATCATCCTCTTTTATATAACAGCCCTTAGCCTATCTGAAGACTGTTATCAGGTCTTCCCCCTCCCCCCCGCCACAGGTCTTCTTTCCTCAAGACTAAACATGACCAGTTTTTTTAACCTTTCCTCATATGTCAGCTTTTCCAAACCTCTTATTTGTATTTCTCTTCTCTAAACTGTCTCTCTCCAATTTGTCCACACTTTTCTTAAAGTGGTGCCCAAAATGGACATAATGAATACTTCAGCTCCCCAATGCTGAGCAGAGAGGGACAATTATCTCCTGTGGCTTATGCATGCCACTTACTTTAATACAGAATGATATTAGAATTTTTCACTATTACTCATATCCAAACTGTGATCCACTACAAGCCCCAGTTTCTTTTCTGCATTACTACTGCCTAGCCCAGTAGTTCTCAAACTTTTGTACTGGCCACCCCTTTCATATATCAAGCCTCTGAGCATGACCCCCCCCCATAAATTAAAAACACTTTTTTATATTTAATACCATCAGAAACACTGGATTCAAAGCTGTGTTTGGGGTGGAGGCGGACAGCTTGTGATTTCCCTCCCCTCCCCATAATAACTTCACGGACCCCTAAGGGGTCCTGACCCCCAGTTCGAGAACCCCTGGCCTAGCTAGTTAGTCCCCATTTTGTAGTTGTGTATTTGATTTTTTGACTCCTAAGTGTAATACTTTGCACTTGTCTCTATTGAATTTCATCTTGTTGATTTCAGGCCTGTTTTTCTAATTTATCAAGGCCACTTTGAATTCTGTTACATAGTGCTTAAAATTCCTTCCAGCTTGGTGTCATCTGCAAATTTTTATAAGTATACTTTCCACTCTATTATTCAATTCACTAATGAAAATGCTGAATGGTTGAACTTACTTAAACCTAAAGCTAAACCCATGCTTAAGTGTTGCTAAATAGATATAGACCTCAGAACCAGGTTTTCTATGGCTTCAAAATTCTCTCCTTCCTACCCTGACTGGTAAAGAAAATATCTTACAGATATTTAACTAGGTTGCAATACCTGTACATTGTTTGTAGCTGAACTCTAATTCATCTCTAATTCCTTGTACATTTGTTTTCCATTAACAAAGTACTGAGGAAGCTACTTACCATGTCTGTTCTATAACCTAGTCTAGAAACTAGTCCTATTCCTCTGGAGATGGAAAGAAGGTCTCCAAGAAATGAAATATGAAGATTCACTTGCCTTAGACTTTTGACTTCCCTTTCAATTTCCAACCACTGACAAGAGTGGTTCCTCTATCAAACAAATGGAAACATTATCTGAAAGGACTTTTCTCAGACAAGTTGTCTATCACAGCACATCAAATGATTGACTGCTATGAAGAGCTACATATCCTAGACACACAGATACAGATACTGCCTGGCTGAGTGCCATACAAATACCCAGATAGAAATGGAGAACCAAAGGGGTTCCCATTGTGACTCACCACTCACTGGAAAAGTCAATTCAATGTAGTATTAATCATAGCTTAGAGGGGAAGTGTCATAACTGTATTTTACCTTTATTTTTGGTATGATACTTTAATAAGACTCTCTTAACCTTCCCTCACCAAATATTAATTTGCTTTAATGAGGCCCACCTCTGCCTATGAAGAGATTTCCTGTTTTCTGTCTTTAGTCAATTTGCACATTTAGTTCAGTGCTTTTATATTATACTATTGTACATTCTAAGGAGAAGGGGTTTTCTAAGCATTGATAAAAGAAACTGAGTTAAAACATGAGTTCTCTTCCCAGTTTTGCATACAGGGACCAATCCTGTTCCAACTGGTCAATGGCAAAATTTCCATTCCATTAAAAGGGAGCAGGATCAAGCCCTTGCCTCTGCACACTTTCAAAAATTTTGAGTGCAACATGAGGCATCTGAGGCCTGATTTTTCAGAGGTACTGGTCACACACAACTTCTATTATTTCAATTATTATGACTGAGTTACAGGCTGGAAGATTTGATACAGCTCTGGTTGGTTGTGATGCTTGTCAAAGTGAAAAAGCTGCTATGCAAGTACAGAGACTTATAGTTACACACTGTGCACCACATCTAAAATCTACAGCACAGAGAGCTGTACCACAGATTATTTTCTGTCTTATTAAGAAGAATTATTTTGGTTTGGTTAGGTATTTGTCATGTTAGTTGAAGAATACGGACAGTCTTGCTTATAAACAGATATTCAGTGTTCATCTTCTTTGTTATAATAATTAAGGTGGTGCATTTATAATGGAGCTCATCTAGCTATCAGAGTGAAATCCTGGCTCCACTGAAATCAGTGGCAAAATTCCCATTAATTTCAGGGGGAGGAGGGTATGATTTCACACAGTTTTGTGAATGAGAGTAAGAATCATTATTCCCATCATATAGTTTAGGAAACGGAGGCAAAGGTTGATTGTGCTTTTGCTCAAGATCACACAGCAAATCAGTCAGAAACTGAGGTCTCCTGACCACCAGTCCCATGCTTTGACCACTAGACACATTGCCATTCCTGTTTAAAAAACCTCCCAATTATTTTAATTTCCTTCTGTATAATAGCTATGTAAGACTAAAGGAACAGTGACGTAAAACATCCTAATAATTTTTACTGAGCTCTGTTTTGTCCTTGACAGAACCAGACTGTCACAGAGTACCAGAAGTGACACACTACTCTTCATTTTAAGACTTTATTTACTACTGTTTTGACATCATTAAAAATACCGTGTTTTTTTCTTTAAAATCTCTTCAGACATATTAATCAGTGACAGCAACTACATAAATAATCCTCGTTGAGCAAAATGGATTAATCAGCCAAGATCAAGAAATAGAAAAGACTTGATGCTCGACAATCAATATTCAGAGCAGTTGTGGGCGAGCCAGGAAAATGCATCTTGCATCACTGAATCAGCAGCATGCATCAAAATAAATGTAAGGGTTATGTGAGGAAGAGGTGGGGAGCATTCAGTCAAGGGACATAGAGAGGTGACTAATGCTGAGTATCAGAGGAGTAGCCGTGTTAGTCTGGATCTGTAAAAGCAGCAAAGAGTCCTGTGGCACCTTAGAGATTAACAAACGTTTTGGAGCATGAGCTTTCGTGGGTGAATACCCACTTCGTCGGATGCATGACGAGTAATGCTGAGTAAAGAATCAACATTAAGGGACATGTAAGAAATATGTCTTGTAGCTTCACTGTGGGGAAATTCTAGGAGCGATTGCACCTCTTTGAATGGTGTAGCCTGCTTTCTTCTCTGCCCATATAGCTGTGCTGGCATGAAAGGGTGGGCTACCTGGAGCATTAGGGGAAGCAGCCCTTGTATCAAAGGGCAGAGGGCTCAAGGAGAGAAGGCAACTCCTCCTTGTGCCCTCCCCTGTACCCGAGCCAGGCAGGGCCCGATCTGGCCCTCAATTGTGTCAAAACTGGGACTAAAACTCAGGAGTCCCCCACCTGGCAACAAGGATCCCATGGGGAGGAAAAATAAAGAAGGTGGATGTAAAAAATCTATTCAGTCCCTATAGACATATGTAACTGAGAAATTACTATGTGAAGAACAGACTTTAAAAAAGAATATTTACAATTTACTCTAAAAGCCAATCTGTCTGGTGAAATTTGTTCTTGATTCAGATAAAGTAACTCAAGTAGCTAGGGACTGATGTGACAATGAGAGCTTTTGATTTATGCTGTTATTTACCTCAGGCCACAGCTCATTCTGAGAACAGTCAGTCACCATTTGTTGTTGCCTGGATTGAGTGTGGACAGAATGCTTTGCTTCACTCACCGACTGTGACTTGTTAACTGAAGTGCAGCAGTGCCACTGAAGTGCTACAGCAGTACCGCTGTAGTATTTCAAGTGTAGACAAGCACGAAGCACTGTAGGGGTTGATTAGACTTGGATGGGAAACATCCAATTCATTCTTGAAAGCTGCAGAAAGTGGCAGTGGTAATTCTGTAGTTGATATTTTCCCTTTTGAATCATCACTGGATCAGCACCCCAGCCTGGTATTAAAAGCTATTGTGCTAATGGAGGTAAATTGGAGGTTGTGGGCCCATTGTGGCCATTCTAAGAAGTTACGACCTGTTTGGTAATGAGGGATATTAACTCAAATTGCAATGTGATCAGCACATTCCAGTCATTTCATTCTTTTCCCCTAAATTCCCTCTTCCATTTCAGGCGTGTGATGCTTGGGTCCACTAGGGCAGCTTTGTGCAGGTCTGGTAGTGCAAAGCTGCCAGTAGAACTGGCTGGCAGAGGAATTCTCTGTGCATTAGGTAATTCTCTGGTGTTATAGAACAGCTGTAGTGGTTTAAGCCACCCTGACTCCTGGCACTGGGGTTGTAGCAAGGGGGGGAAGGGCAGTGCTGTGGTATCCCTATGCTCCACTAGTCCCTTGCTAATGGAATGGCCCCTGGGGATTGTACATGTACAATGTAGCTTAGAAGAACCTTACAACTGTTCTAATATATGCCAAGTTCCAAGCTGGCACAGAACTGTCCCCAGGATCAACTTTCTGCCTCAGTCCCTCCACCATACTTAGAATCTGGCCTGGTATTCTTGACTTCCTGTGCCGGTGCATGCTGTTAAATAGCTGTTGCATTCCACATCAGATGGCTGTATTCCATGTTGGGCGAAGGTATTCCTGTACCTGTGCATGTTAGTAAATCCTTCAGGACAAACACACAATATAAAATGTAAAATACAGTGTGCTGCTGTTTCCATTAAATACTTTAACCATCTGTTTTTAATAAATGATCGCCTCCTCATTAACCATATGAATGCTGGGCTGCTGGGGATTTTTTTCTTCCCATCCAGTGACAAGATTTCTGGGAACTTGAAGCAGGATTTCTAACAGCATGTGTTTACAAAACTAGTCACACCACAATGTGATGGCCAGCTAGAGCTTTTAGTCTTTCCATTGTTCCTTTGCCTTTCTTGGCAGATTATTTCTTTCCAGTCTGTTTGTACGTGTGATGGCTTAGGGCCATCTGGTTCAGATTCTGGAAGACCAAGACAGTTTTTCCTTTCCATCTGCATCCATCCCAGCAAACTTAGTTGAGGCTGATGGATTTTCTTTGATTTCTTGCCCTCTCGAAGAGTAGTGGAGTCTGAAATGAGCTCCTTAGATTGAGTGGAACTGGATGATGATGGTGAGTCCAATTCACCCATGGGTGGTATTTTATGACTGAATATAGTTTGTGCTATTTGGCCTGGCACATGAGAGACTCCAGCTGTTATGCCTAGCACAGCAGTACATTCCAAGGGCTTGTCTCTTGTTAGCCTGAAGCCAACTTTTTGTCCACACAACTCAAGCTAGAGATTTTTCTAAGAAGGGCTTTAAGCTTGAGGTAACTAGCCTGCTGGGAGTGTGGGTTGAAGTCTGAGTGCTGCTGAGCTAATAATGCAGAGGAAACTCAGCAACAGGCTACTCAAGTGCTAGAAGTCCCCCAAGGGCATTCCTCAAATCTCTGCCTAGGCATATTTCTGTTTATCCCTCCCTGCCTCAAGACAGGAAGGTAATTCAGTGTAAATATGACACCTCAGTGGTCAGATCCCACTTAAAATAGCACTCCACACCTGTAATATCTGCTCTAGCTCTGCGTTAGGTTTTATCAGTCAGGTAGCGACCTGTGGAAAACGCTCTTCGTAGCATATGGCTCCCTGGCCTGAGGCTGACACCAAACTGCCTGTTCAGTTGTGATGTGATGCCAGCAGGACTTAGGATTTTGGGGTCCAAGACCAGAAATCAGCAGGTATCCAAGGAGAGCTCAAACTGTCTGTCTGAAGTGATCAACTGGACTGGTCACCAGCACTGGGAGAAGATCAAATGCTATCGGGCAAAGGATTAGAACTCTAGTCCAGTCAGGCACTGATGAGCTTGCTGTACTACAAGCAGTTCAACCAGGGGCTCTGTGGTGTCTCAAGTACAGAGCCCATCCTCACAGTTGATGGCTCAAGTGCTCCTGGAGAAGTTCATGAGGGACTGACCATAAGTTCCTGAGGAGGACCAAAAGCTATCACTGACAGCCACCTCCAGTGAGGTAGTGCTGAGGCTCTCCACTGGGGACTTAAGCTATTCAGGCCACATCCAGGACTCAAGTGAGGAGATGAAGGAAGCGATGGAGGGACCTTCATCAGCTCACCCAGGTATGTTCAGGGGGTAGAGCGTGACATAGGGAGCCTATCCTAGCAGTTGTAGGATTAATCCGAATGGAGGATGTTGTGTGGTAGAGGGCAGGCAGGTGCTGCTTGCAGCTTCCCTCTCTTCTGGGCATGGGAACATGCCAACCTCTGGTGTCCAGTGGGCAGGATTCCGATACTGCCACACATAGTGGAACCATCAGTCCCCAGCTCATGGCCCAGCATCCAGAAGCCTGGCTTCAGTATAGCTGCAAAAACCGTTCCCCGCCAAGTGTGGTAAACCAACACCCCCTTCCCACAGCATACACTAATCGTGCCTTAGCATCAGCAACCTCCATTTCCCCCACTGCTGGTCAACACCCCCAGCACCAAGATGGATTCTAAGCAATGAGGAAAATTTTGTATATGTTCTGATAGATTGTGTGCAGTGTTGGTCTCAGGATATTAGACAAAGTGGGTGAGGTAATGTCTCTTTATTGGACCAACTTCTCTTGGTGAAAGATGAGCTTTCAAGCTCCACAGAGCCAAAGAATGTACTGCCAGCTTGTCTTAATTGGACCAACTTCTTTTGATGAAAGATATTACCTCACCCACTTTGTTCTGATTTATTTTGCAGCACATCATTCCACATGTGCCAATCAGGCACTGTAAATGCCTGTGAAAACAGAATCAGGAGAGGGTACAATCAGCTGTGAGGTGTGTAGATAGCAGTATGCACACACATGCTCTCTCTCACAGGCTGTAGTATTTCAGCACTTAGGACTGGTCTACACTACGGGGGAAAATCGATCTTAGATACGCAACTTCAGCTACGTGAATAATGTAGTTGAAGTCGAAGTATCTAAGATTGAATTACTCACCGTCCTCACGGCGCGGGATCGATGTCCACGGCTCCCCTTGTCGATTCCGCAACTCCGTTTGGATTGGTGGAGTTATGGAATCGATATAAGCGCGTTCAGGGATCAATATATCGTGTCTAGATGAGATGCGCTATATCGATCCCAGAGCAATTGATTGCTCTAAGACGTACCCTTAGAGGCAGTCCAAACCCTGTTACCACTGCTCCAGGAAGTCAGTACACTGCAGGGCCTTTCTTTGGGTACTTGTTTTGTTGCTTTTTACAGATCCAGACTAACACGGCTACCCCTCTGATACTTTGGTGTACAGTTAACTGCACTTCAAAAGCACAGGACTAGTTTCTGACTGCTGCAGGGATATGGGGTGGGGTGGAAAGAAATAATTGTTGTATGGATGCTCCTGCATCTAGTTCAGCAGCTTGGCTGTTGGCCTGAATTTTACCTCATTCTTGTGGTATTGGGTAATAGAACTCTCTGTAAAGCAGACTTTCCAGATGATTCTTCAGATTTTTAGGCAGCAGTAACTTCTCTCTGAAGCTGACCGTTCCCCAACAGGTATTTATGGTCCCTTAATCTGGAGCTGACAAAAGAAGGCCAGTGTATAAACGGTGGGTTTTCTTGAAGAAGTCCGCCATCTGCTGTTCTGCTAAGAAAGTAGCTGATCCATTCAGGGAGATTAGCATTTTCCAATGCTGACACATCCTGAAATAATAAGAGCATCCCTGGTAACATTCTGGTGTCCCAGCCCCATTCCTCACTATGCACTCAAGCCCCCAAAATGGTGTTAAGCTTATTTTTACTCAAAGATCTTATCATTGTTACTATGCTCAGGATCCCTGGAATTCAGCAGCTGCAGAGCAGTTTTGCTTTTGTTGTGGAGTGAAGGCCTAGAGATAAGTTGTTTAAGCCTTGCTTTTAAAGTTAGAGGAGTGATGCTGCCTTCTGTTTTAACCCTTGACAGAAAAATGATGTACTATTTCTTTCCTTCAAGGCACATTTGGACAAGTACATCCTAGCAATTCCTCCCAGAAGGCTCTGACCCTTGCCACGGTTCAGAATCAGAAGCAGGGGAAAGAGGTCACAGGAGGACCTTCTGGTGGAAATGTGTAGGGACTTTGGCAAAAGATCTTGACAAACTTTAAGCTTCAGAGAATGATGACAGAGTAGCCATGGCAATTCCAAGCTACAACTAAGAGTGGTAGAACACAGCCTTGCCTAGCCCTGAAGCTATTCTGAACTACATGGGCCACTTCACCACAAACAACTTACAAAGACAAGAGCTTTGCATTCAGAGGGCATGTGATATGCCACGTATGGACTGGTTAGAGCTTCCACCCCAGAAAGATATTAAAATGTGTTCTCCTTAAGATCCTTTATTTACTGCCATCTGTAGCTGTTCTCAGTGCAAGTAAGGTATATTACACATGGTTCTACCTAGTGGCTGAACATATAACTAACATTCCAATACAGGAGTAGCACCTGCTGGCTGAGTATTTCTCCTGGTTGGGTCATGCCAGAACAAGACTGCCTGCAGCAGTGCAAAGAGGGCCACTGGCAAATGGTGATGTATGAATAGTGTGAGGGAACTGTGGGCAGCGGGAGCCAGACCAGTAGAGCCCCAGCACCAGCCTTGGTTCAGGAGCAGCCTCATCCAGCAGCCATGAACTCTCCTGAGGTGCAGCCTCTGGGTTGGGGGGAGGGTGGGGAGTGTTAGCCAGTGCCTGGAAGGAAGTACATATGATCAGGTTCACTCTCCTCACTGCACCCCCAGGCAGGGATGGTGGAGTGATGAAGTACCCAGACCATGTGCAGTACTGGCACTGTACCCCTTGAGTGCACCACACATTCATAAGGCGGGGGGGGCTGCTACTATGGGTCACTGTTTCAATGTCTACTATTACAGCAGGATTCTCTGTTGGCACTGTTAAATGCTAGACTTTGCTGGACTGATGGGGGCATTCACTGCTGCACTGTTAAACTGGCTCTGCTAATGGCACTGTTCACTGATTCCCTCTTGCAATGTTAAATGGTTAAAGCAGCAGGACTGTTGATGTTAATAAGCTTTCTTTGTTCAGTCCCTTGATCTGTGTGAGTGCTTTAACTGAATTAGAGAGGGAGGAGTAATTAACACAATCTTATTTCAGCATGACCACCATCACAATAAATACTTTTTCAGAAGCCATGATACACAGCATACCAGCTGCCTCTGCTAATACAAGCCAGGCAGTGGGGCTTGGACTTGGTCTGGGCAGGGGAAGGGTCAAGCCGCAACAGATAGGGACTCTCCTTCAGGCCAGCCTTCTCTCTCTTTCTCTCTCTCTGCAGGCCAGGTAGGGGAAACAGGAACAGATTCCATGTTTTAACTAGCTCCATTTTAAAGCTAAGCTTTTGCCTAGCTGTCTGCTTGCATCTCCTCTCTCCCCAGTTCCTGGAGCAGCTCCTGGAGTCAGGGCTGGCTTTATGAACTGCAGGGCCCGATTCAAATACCTGGCAGTGCTCCGGGGCTTCGGCGGCACTTTAGCAGTGGGGGGGTCTGCTCCAGGTCTTCTCTGGCACCGAAGGACCCCTGCTGCTGAAATGCTACCAAAGACCCGGAGTGGACCCCCCGCCAAAATGCCGCTGAAGACTCAGAGCATGCCCCCCCCCCCAAACGTGCCAGATGAGATAAAAAAAAAATTAGGTGCCTTTTAAGTTTTTTAAGGAACAGGGCCCAATTCCCAGGAATCTGCCTAAAGCCAGCCCTGCACAGGAAGGCAGCCATATTCTTAGAGGAACAGCAGATGGCAGCATTTGTCTCTCTTACTAATTAGAACAGGGGTCGGTAACCTTCAGAAGTGGGGTGCCAAGTCTTCATTTATTCACTCTAATGTAAGGTTCTGCATGCCAGTAATACATTTTAATGTTTTTAGAAGGTCTTTCTATAAGTCTATAATCTGTAACTATATTGTTATATGTAAAGTAAATAAGGTTTTAAAAATGTTAAAGAAGCTTCATTTAAAATTAAATTAAAATGCAGAGCCCCCCAGACCGCTAGCCTGGACCCAGGCAGTGTGCGTGCCACTGAAAATCAGCTTGCAAGCCACCTGTGGCACATGCCATAGGTTGCATACCCCTGAATAGAAGCTTAAGGTAGCGCACTGGGAGAGATGGTTTAGATATGTAGAGACCTTGGGGAATTGGAGGAGAAGGCCAGCCTCCTAGAGGGATTTGGGAGTGAGAAGGGAACAGACACCAGGGACTTGCCCCATGAAAAGGAAGTATGGGGAGATGCAGAGAGACAAAGCCCCAAGTGCAGGGGGCATAAAGAGACTCAGAATTTAAGTGCAAAAGAGCTCATCATCATCATGATTTATTCTGACCACCTGTAACACTGCAGGCAACAGAACCTTACCCAACCACCCTTGTAATAGGCTCATAACATCTCGCTGAGTTACTGAAGTCCTCAAATCTTTATCATTATTATTATTTTAAAGACTTCAAGTTACAGAGAATCCACCATTTACTCTAGTTCAAACCAGCAAGGTGACCTGTTCACAATGCTGCAATCCACCCAGGGTCTCTGCCAATCTGACCTGGAAGGAAGATTCCTTCCTGAACCCAAATACAGTGGTCAGTTAGATTCTAAACATGTGAACAAGACTCACCAGCCAGATACCTGGGGATAATTCTCTTTGGCAACTCAGAGCCCTCCCCCCTCCAGTGGCCTCTCTGGCCATTGGTGATATTTGCTAATAGCAGTCATGGATAGGCCATAGGCCATTGTAGACAACCCCCTCATACCAACCCCTCCATAAACTTATCAAGCTCCGTCTTGAAACAAGCCCCCTCACCCCAACTATTCCCCTTAGGAGGCAGTTTTAGAACCTTACTCTTCTGACTGCTAGAAACCTTCATCTAATTTCATGCCTGAACTTATTGATGGCCAGTTTATATCCATTTGTTTTTGTGCCAGCATAGGGGCCCTAACTTAATTCCTTTCCCTTTCTTGTGTTTATCCCTCTCTTTACAGAGAGCAATCACATCTCCCCAGTCTTTGTTTTTGTTAGGCGAAACATGCCAACTTTCTGAAGTCTCCTCTGGCAAAGTAGCTTCTCAGTTCCTCCGATCATACCAGTAGCTCTTCTCTGCACCTCTTCCAGTTTTAATTCATCTTTCTCAAATATGGGAGACAAGAATTGCACACAGTGTTGGGGGTTAGGATAGACCATTTGGGTGGGCAGTAAAAGGATGGCACTTAAGCAGGGCCACCGGGGTGGGTGGGGGAAGTGGGGCAATTTGCCTCAGGCCCCACGAGCCCTGGCCCAGCGATGGTCTAGGTCTTCGGCAGCATTTTGGCAGCAGGGGGCCCTTCAGTGCTGCCGAAGATGCAGAATGACTGAAGGGCCCCCTGCAACCGAAATGCCACCAAAGACCCAGACTGCCGCTGGGTGAGTACAAGCACTGCAGCTCCCCCGCTTTGTCCCAGGCCCCCTGAATCATCTGGGTGGCCCTGCACTTAATCTTTATAAGAGTGGGGGCACCCTAAGCATATTTAGACCCTTGTTTTTTAGGAGGGCATTTCCAAAAATGCCCAGCAATCTGCCCTTTTGATATTTAGTTTGGCTCCTGTGTCTTTTAGGCAATGCCCTAAGTACCTTGAGCTATGTCATTTTACACTTCGTGTTTTCTTCCAGAATACTCAAACAGTGGTCATTCACTGACATCTGTGGAGTACTGGAGTATTACACACTTACAAGTGTCTTGTGCTCTGAAAGTGTGATCATTAGAGAAGTTTAATCCTGTTCCTAAACTTCCTCCTCCTCCCACGCAGGAATTCCTGGATTAACACCTCTTGGCTGTGTATGATTAATACTCCTCCGACACCCATCCTTTTATACCATAAAAAGCCATTGAGAGGAATAGTAAGACACTGCAGTCTTAAATGACAGAATCATCTGCAAATTGCTATCCTAGATAGGGTCTTATATCACCCTTATCACCATAGTGCCGGAGCACCTTCCAGTAGTGCATTAAGCAATGTGACTAACACCTGTTATGTTTGGTTCATATGTTCTCTCTCTCCTACACACACACACACTCTCTCCCAAGGGAGGAAAACTTGTGTTTTGCTTTGGTAGGGCTTTATTTAACTGCAAGCCTGACTGCGTTAGACAAGGCAAGGTCAAAGGAATGTGCTTTGCACTCGGGGAGCAAAGGGGCATCTAGGACCCATTTCCTTAAAATAAGCTCTATATGTATGTAGTGCTGTCCCTGCTGCCTTTCGTCAGTGATCCCTCAAGGCTGAGGATGATCTTTCGCAGGTGTTTATGGTACCTTTGACTGAGGAGTCAGATCTTTGACCACAGGCTCGTTAGCAAACATTGCAGGTGGTGTTGGAAGTCAGGATTGGGCTGCATGACAGTTGTCTCTTTTCTTTTCTGGCACTTTTTCTGCAACTGGGGAAGGTGATTTTCTTCAAATGGCCATTCCTTCTCTGACAGGTCTTTGCCAGTTATCCCTGTCCTGGGCTACTGTCTCCCAGTGTGTGGTGTCAATGCCACATCTTGAGAGTTATCTTGAAGGTGTCTTTAAAGTGTTTCTTTTGGCCTCCCCATTTCCTTTCTCCTTTGAGGTGGGCGTAGAGCAGCTGTGCTGGTAAGTGTACATCAGGCATGTGCACACAGTGCCTGCTCCACGTCAGCTGGTGCTGGATAATCAGGGCTTCAGAACTGAAGATGTTGGCCTCTGTGGACACTGGCATTAGTGCAATGATCCTCCACTCTATGTTGAGGACCTTTTTGAAGAA
This sequence comes from Gopherus evgoodei, assembly GCF_007399415.2. NCBI lineage: Eukaryota > Metazoa > Chordata > Testudines > Testudinidae > Gopherus > Gopherus evgoodei. The sequence goes on from NC_044327.1 coordinate 85,915,786, forward strand.
AGTGTTGGTGCTGACATTCCAGGTTTTTCTGGTTTATAAACCTAAAGTCTAGTGTGTGTTCTGATGTGGTGTGTGTTGAACACCTGGCCCTGCTGCCTTTACCTGCTTTGGGGCACAAGAGGGAAAGGAGGAAGTTGAAAATCATCTATCTTCTAGTTCTACATCTCCTTCCCACAACTGACACAAGTAGCACCATCTCCTAACAATTCTATTGCCTGGATGAGACAGCACCTGGCTGAAGCTGAACAAAGGCAAGATGGAGGTGATGTCAGTGGGAAGAAAACAGTTTGTCACATTAGCATTCCCTGTTTTCTAGTTGTATGAACCACAGGGCCATTAGGAGGGGGAGTCCCTTCCCCCAGCTGAGATGAGATGGCCCCCAAACTGGCATTGCAACCTGGTATGTGGGGTTGCAGCGCCACCTGAGTGGCACTGCGACCCTACATGTCAAGTTGCACCACTTGGAGCAGGGAGCTGGGCCCAGCCCTGCAGGACAAGAGTCAGGGGCGGCTCTAGCTTTTTTGCTGCCCCAAGCATGGCAGTCAGCCTTTGGCAGTGCACCTGTGGGGGGTCCCCAGTCCCACAGATTCAGTGGCTTCCCTGCGGGAGGTCCACCGGTCCTGTGGCTTCGGTGTACCCACAGTTGAATTGCTGCCAAATCCGCGGGACTGGTGGATCTACCACAGGCAAGCTGCTGAAGAATGCCTGACTACCGCCCTCACAGGGACCAGCAGGGTGCCCTCCCGCAGCTTGCTGCCTCAGGCATGCACTTGGAGTGCTGGTGCCTGAAGCTACCTCTGACGAGTTGAGCAGTTGTTGCAGGGCAAATGTGGTATGGACTCACTCTCTAACACCCCTCTGCCTCCCTCCTCCCACCAGCTTCCACTCAGTTGCAATTCTTTGGGACAGCTTGGGGGGCCTTAGGTTCAGATTTTGCCCTGGACCCCTGAAAACGCTTGCAGCCCTGATGAACCAGGATCTTCATGATTTTTCTCTTCAAAATTACTCCATAAATGTTAATCGAGTTCAGGCTGTGGATTTTTTTTGAGCTCTTTGCTTAAACATTGAATACTGTAAGAAATATTCAGTAATGTGATTGGTGTCCAAGTTGCATGGTATTGTCTGTTCCCTGAATGACTTGACCTTTCTAAACTACTTCAGGGGATGATGGGATATACTAGTCCTTTGTGCTCTTGGAGAAGGACATTTTGAAGTCCTGTTCTAAGCTAGTCCCTGTAAGGAAACCCCTTCTATCCTTGCCTCTACTACAGTGTTTACAAAGGACCAGATGTGGCAAATTGATGGGGTTTGTTTGGCACATGAGCTGTGTTACCTTGCCAATAAGGAACTATATAACCTACTGACTGTTGCTGCACGTGGACTGGAGAGCTCAGAGGCTAATCAGAGTTCATGTTAAGGCCTGTTTTGCCCAGAGAGCTGATACAGAAGGACCCCTATGTTCTGGGACTCTTTTTTTCTTGTAATTGTCTGCTTTTAAAGCCTGTAACCAAATCAGCAGGCTTTGGGACCTTGTGTGGAAGAGGTCTGTGGTGGGTCTTGCACCTTCATTTATTGTGCTTATTCTATTAAGAGCCTGAAATAAATATAGCCTCACCCAAGAAGTGGGGCAAAGACTCTTGTTAGCCAGAGCATTTGGCTCTTGTGCCCTGCACAATGTGGGGTGAGACTACTTTTGCTTCCACTCACAATGATTTTATTACTAATCTGATTTTATTAAATTAAATGAACCTCTGCTGTGAGCCTGACCCTTGCTTTTTGCAGGCACATGTGCTGGCAGAACTTCACTTGCGTGATGCTCAGAAAAATGAATGGAGTGGAGTGTGAGCCCTGCTGAAATAGTTTTATTTAGAAGTTGTTTAAAATGTTCATGAATAAGTTATTCTCCTATTTACCTGGATCTGTTCAGATATCATTCATTGCAGCTATCCTGCTACGCTCATTTAACAACAAAACCAGGGAGCCCATTGGGGCTCTAAACCTGGTGGCCTATTTCTTGGCACAAATGCATAGCTTGCATTTTCTGCTTTGTCCCATTGACTCTTTTGCGCTTAAGCTGGTACACTGCTGCAACTGTTTGCCAGTGGCTTTTTCTTGTTGCAGAGCATGCCTGTGGGTGCTACTTGTGTCCCAGACACTTGTTGCCCCCCATATGTTCCTAATAGGTTTCCCAGAGGCTTGTTTTGATAGTCTGTCTATCTGGCACCCTCAAGTGTCTTCAACTCCTGTCATTTCATACTTCACTGTTCTGGAATATGTTTTTTGGCTCCTTAATTGCAACAATTGTCGTCAGGTGGAAAAATGCCAGTGTCATGATGCTGCCTTTGTCTGCACCTTGAGTCCTAGCAGAACTGTCATATAGGGAACAGGCAGTATTGTAACACATGGGCATGACACGCACACCAATGATCTGGAGTGTGCATCAGCTGGGAGCATTGAGGGTCTCTCTCCAAGCCAGGAATGTCAATAAGGCTGGCTAGTGTCCTAACCCTCATGCCAGCAATTAACAGGCATATGTGATTTAATGCTGACTAAAGGTTGGATTATTTGGAAAAACTCTGAACCAAACTATCTATACAATTGCTTTATAAAGTGAAGAGCTGTATCTAATGAGAGGCTATGTTCCACAAGGTGTGAGTGAGGGGGTGATGATGCAGTTTCTGTTCCCTTTGATTCTCTGCAGAAGGCCCCAGGGAACATACCTGGGCACGCATGCTCTTGTGTGCTCTTTTCTTAAATAGATCTATGGGATTGTTTAGACTCTGCTGCATGAATCAAAATAGGGTAAAAGTGGCGCTAGTGTCCCGATAGCTCTGCTGAACGTAGCCTTTGGTTTAGAACTGCAGGCTTTTCTTAAGGGAAAATCTCCCTTTTGGGGACTGTACAGAGTACTTTTTAGTGTGAATACTGTGGACTCTGTTCATCCTGGCTGAGGCTGGAGGATGCAGATTGCTCCCACCTGTTTCAGCTGCTGTTGCTATAGCAGGGAGGAGTTGTTTCTCAGGGAAGGTGGGCAGCATTTGTACTAGTATCCACTCTTCATGGTTTGCCAATCAGGGTAGCTTTAATTTGCAGGCAGGGCTCCATAGCAACCTCTACTAGCAGAGACTGCCCATGGAATGCACTGAACTAGTGCATCTTGGGGTGTCCAATTCTCCCCACCCAGCACTTCTGTCTTCAAGGCAGCTGACTGTAGGCTCAGTAGAAGGGAGGATCATGGGTGCCTTGCATCTCCAACTCCTCCCCACCCCTGAAGGTACTATCATCAGGCCCTATTCTGCCAGCCTAAGGGCTAAGTTGAGTCCCATGTGTTTTCACTAATACACTTCAGGGGTATGAAGAACATATTAACTGTTGTCAGATGCTACCGGTGTGGTGCTCTGCTCTCTTCAATATTGATATCACTCGGCTGCGTGTGTGTGTTCCCTCTGTGTGCTGTTCCAGCTCTGCGCAGATAGCTGACACAGCAGATCTCGAGAACCCCCAATGACCACAGAATGTAGTAAGGTACGAAGGCACGTCGGCCAGGTTTATTGTCAAATGAAGCACAATGATAATTTCCTGTAGATTTTTACTCTAGTGCAGGGCATACTATGAATATGTGCCCCCTGGCAATGGACTCAGCTCAGTCAGTGGCGGGACTTTCCACTGCCCCCTCAGTTGGACAAAGACACTGCCCCAGGGATGCGTTCTTATACACAGGTACAAAGACGTTACACATCATTCCTGACGTATTGAGGTGCAACCCCTCTACGTAGCAAGGTGCTGCCTCTCACCTTGTACATGTTGGTTCAAACAAAATAACTCTCCATCATCCCCTGTCTTTGGGATGAGTCAGCTTGTTATCTGTGTGGAGTGTACAAGTATGCAAATGTTCTAATATCTGGTGTCCAATACCTTTTAGGTATGTCTCTTTTTGCAGCATCAGCCCTTTCTTTGCCAGCTTCTGTGAGCAGGGCCTGCCTCTGGCTCACAGCTTAACTTTGCTTTATGTTAGCAAAGTCTTGACCATTACTTTAGTTCAGGCCTTAGGCCTCATACCAGGCCTCTGATACCAAGGTTTATATCTCAGGGCCTCCTCTTATTACAATAACATGCTTGTTATCATTAGGATGGGGAAATGGGAGTTTGAAGCAGAGCTGGTCCAACAAAAATAGTCTTCTGGGGCCATGGCAGAGACTAGAGAGAAGCCTCTAACTAAAGCAGCAGTAGTCAGGCAATTGTTTACAGTGCTTCTGGGAGGAGAAAGCATCCCTTTGTATAATTGTGTACTGCAGTCATGTCCCTGTACTTCTTTATTGGCTGGAATCAGAACTTCTCAACTGTGTAATAAGCCCTAGTACAACTAGATTAAATAGTCCCATTTCAGGGCTGGTGTAGGAGACTGCGGTTCCAGAGAAGTTAGACCTTTTCTACTCCATGGCTTCTATGATGCTCTGTGAGGGGGCAGTGTGCAGAACAGGGACTGCTGAAACAGTTTGTAGTAATACATCTGTAGTGCTTTGTAGACAGCAGTCCAGACTTAAGACTACAGTGCCTGAAAATATGGGAGTGCTGAAGAAACATATGAATCTGGTAGAGAAAAACACATTGGGGAACTGGCCTTGTTGAAAACTACTTGTTCTTCTCTTATAAAGACCCCTTGATTACTACTTCCTCAATGCTGCAAGAGCATGAAATTGCTGCTAGTTGGCCTGAATGCTGCACTTAAGCATCACTGCAACACCTGTGGGGCAGTAATAAGTCAGCAGATTTGTGTCCCACCCCTTTCTTAAGTTGTATAAATGCAATGGGTAGCTCAGTGACAGAGCAGCAGTAATATGCATCCCTGCAGTACACTCAGTGCAGCAGTACAAGCTTGTTACTCTGAAATAACTAAAGAGGGCTTTGATTTTTTTTTTTTTTTACACATGTATTGTTTGTCAAGCTTTGTTTTTTCTAGAGATACTTTGAGGGGGAAATGTTCATGCTGCCTTCTCATTTGTGTTTCCGTCAACACTTGATCTGGTCAAAAATCAGAAAAAAGTCACCCTTTTCATTGAAACTTTGAAATCTGAAAATGTCCTCAGCAGCTGTAATGAACATAGTGGGCTATATTGTCCCCTGCAGAGGCTACATCCGTGCAGAGGCCAAAACTCTGACTTTGCAATTGCAGAATATCTCTTGCATTCTTTTGTTAAGCACATGGCTTGTATCCACTCTCTCTCACTAAAGCAGCAAGTGAATTTGTCTCCAGATCCCCAGAACTCATGGAATCCACAGGGTTAGCCATGTGGAGGCCCTTTGGTCCTACAGTGGGCCCCGTGAGGTATCTGCTAGTCATCTTTTCCCCAAAGGAGACTCTGGAGAAGGGAGGAAAAGCAGGCGAGGTGCTGTTGATTGCCATGTCACTTAATGCTGACCAAGGTCCAGAGGGCTTGAGGGAATGTGGTGGTAACTGTCCAGGGCACCTTCCTGGTTTCACTCCTGGCCTAGGGAGCACAAGCTGCGTAGTGGAGGGGCTTCTTGCAGGGTCAGGGGAAGCAGAAAACCAGTGTGCTCTCCCCTTCCATAATCTGTAACCGCAGAGATCCTGTTTTCTTTTTTATATCCCCTCTGGCTGCAGAGGGACGTATGTCCTAGTATTAACTAATTTAGAATTCTGCTGTAGTGCCAACAGATCCAGATATTCACGTACATAATGTCTCCAGATTTGGAGTTGAGCAAAATAACAAACGGACACAGCTTATGAATTATGAAACAGTTCATGTTGGAAAAAATTACATCCACATAAGGCTCCAGTTCTGCAAGTCCTTATTTAGTGGCCCTGCTCAGTTCAATAAGGACTTTTAAGTTTAGAGAACAAAGATCAATCAACTGCTGGTGTCATAAACATACAGCTAAGGATAACATAAAATCTCTCTTTACCCTGCAATGGGTTAATTCCTCTTTTACCTGCAAAGGGTTAAGAAAGTCAGATAATCTGGTTGGCACCTGACCAAAAGGACCAATAAGGGGAGAAGATACTTTCAAATCTGTGGTGAAAGGTTTTTGTTTATCTTTATTTTTGTTCTCTTGGAGTCAGCAAAGGAACCAGGGCAGGGCAAATACATCTCCCTAAGCCATATCTGGACTAAGCATCTAGTATTGCAGAAATAGTAAGTAATAGCAAAGAAATGCATTGGGTTATCTTTTGTTTTAGCTTGTGAATTTTCCGTGTGCTAAGAGGGAAGTTTATCCCTGTTTTGGTAACCTTAAAGTTTTACCTAGAAGGGAAATCCTCTGTGTTCTGAATCTGATTCCCTCTAAAGTTATCTTCCATCCTGATTTTACAGAGGTGTTTCCTTTACTTTTTCTTTCTTTATAATAAAGTTTGTGTGGGTTTTTTTAAGAATCTGATTTGGGTTTTAGAACACTAAAACCCAAGGGTCTGGCCTGTACCAGCCAGATAGGTAATAAGGTGAGCAGAGTATTCCCAGGAAAGGGGGTGTAGGGCTTGGGGGAGATATTTTGGGGAAACAGGAACTCCAACTGGTCCTTTTTCCTGAATCTTTGTCTAACTCATTTGGTGGTGGTAGCATACTGTTCAAGGACGGGGTGGAATTTGTACTTTGGGAAATTTTTTAACCTAAGCTGGTAAAAATAAGCTTAGGGGGTCTTTCATGTCGGTCCCCACATCTGTACCTTAGAGTTTAGAGTGGGGAAGGAACCGTGACATAGTGGCAAAAGTGGGATCACTTTGAACCAGAAGGACAGACTTGAGGAGTTTAAAAACATTTTTATTTTTTAGCTGAGAGCAGCTTGCATTTTTTTCTCTGCCTCAAGGCAGAGGAGTCAAGTTACAGCAAGGGAATTCACAAGCTGGCTTTTTTTCTTTCTAGCTCTCAGTTTAAGCTAGGTTAAGCATAGGAACGCTAGGATGACAAAGTGACATCCAAAAAAACCTCTGGAATTAGCCAGATTTGAAGCTGAAGAGAGACCAAAAGAACATGATCGACAGATGGCCAGGAAAAAAAGCCAGGCTAGAGGCAGAAGAAGCTGCCCACGAGAGCTATGGAGGCAGAAACAGCCAGAATAGAGGATGAAAGAAAGAGGAAGCATGAACTGGAGTTAGAGAGGGCAAGGGCTAAGCAGCATATACCAGACAACCATAGCAATCCTTCTCCAGGTACTGCTTCCCATCCCAGAAAGTTCCCACCTACAAGAGAGGCGATGATACAGAGGCCTTCTTAGAAAATTTCGAAAGGGCCTGCCTTGGGTCCAGCATCTCTACAGACCAGTATATGGTGGAGCTGAGACCATAGCTCAGTGGACTCTTAGCAGAGGTGGAAGCAGAAATGCCTAAGGAACACATGAACAGCTACCAAATTTTTAAAAACAAGGCTAAAATTAGAATGGGGCTAACACCCAAGAATGCCCATCAGCGGTTCAGAGCCCTGCAGTGGAAACCAGACATGGTGTTTTCCCAACAGGCCTGCCACACGGTAAGAAATTGGGATGCCTAGATATCAGGAGCAAGTGTTAAATCTCTGAAAGATCTGTCTTTCCTAATGCAAATAGAGCAGTTCTAAGAGGGCGTTCCTGAGGAAATAGAAAGGTACATCCTAGATGGGAAGTCCAAAACTGTAATCCAGGTGGGGAGATTGGAACCAAATGGGTGGAGGTGACAGAAAAGAAACTAGTAGCAGTTGGAGCTAATATCAGAACAGGTAACCTGAAACAAAACCCTACCACTGAGTGCAGCCCAAGTCCCGCCTACATCCCCAGGAAAATCCCAAACCCTATATTGTCCCATCACACCAGTCTCCAGCAAACCACCTCACCCCAGTGACCAGTCAGCTGGGCAAGGTTTTAAATGTAATGAGGTGGGGCATATAAAGGCCAACTTCCCCAAGAGCCCCAACAGATTGGTGTGATTCTTGTGTAATAAACTGCAGAGGTCCCCAGGCCCAGATGAATTCAGAGCGAAGGAAAACCATGAGTATGAGTGGTAAAAAGGTTATCTCATGGAGGGACACTGGAGCACAAGTGTCAGCTATCCACCAATCCTTAGTGGAGCCCAAATTCATCAACCCAGAGGCCCAAGTGATGATTCAACCCTTCATCTCAAACTTTCTAAACTTGCCTACAGCCAAGTTGCTTGTCCAGTACAAGAGCTTGTCAGGAATGTGGACTTTTGCAGTCTATGATGATTATCCCATTCCCATGCTGCTGGGGGAAGACTTGGCCAACAATGTGAAGCTAGCCAAGAGGGCAGGAATGGTCACCTGCAGCCAGGCTAAGCAAACCTTCACACCTAGCTCCATTTCTGCACCTTCTACAAGGGCCCATTCTGTTACCAGAGACCCAGACTGAGGTGGTGGAACCAGACCCCATGCCAATGTCTGCGGCAGCAGTAGTGGCTCCAGTCAGAGACCCAGACAGAACCTGTCCCACAACCGGAACTGGCAGAACAACCAGCACCAGAACCAGTGCCTAAGATCCAGAGCGAGTGAAGGACCCCCCCACTGCCGAAGTGCTGCCGAAGATCTGGACTTCCACTGGCTATGTTTATAAAAAAAAAAAAAAAAGCACCTAAGGCATGGGGCCCGATTCCAGGGAATCGGGGGAATCAGCCTAACACCTGGCACAGCTGGTGGTACAGCTGGCAAGTACCACTACATGAACCACCAAGGAAAGGTCAGCCTTCATCACCCATGTAGGGCTGTATGAATTAATGTACTCCCTTTTGGGCTGTGAAATGCACCCACCACTTTCCAGAAACTTGTAGATGGTCTCTTAGTGGGACTGGGAGAATCTGCAGTCACCTACCTTGATGTAGCCATTTTTTCTGATTCATGGGCAGAACACCTGGAGCACCTGCAAAAAGTCTTCGAGTAGCAATTGGAGCAAATATCAGAAGGGGCAACCTGAAACAAAAGCTAAACCTGGTAAAAAAAAAAAAAAAAAAGCTTGGGGGTCTTTCATGTGGGTCCCCAAATCTGTACCCTAGAGTTTAGAGTGGGGAAGGAACCCTGACAGCTGCTGTCTAGGGTGGGGAAAGAGGGGCATTGACATCAGTGGTGCTCCATGCCAGTGCAGGTGCCTATTGTACTCTTGCAGCCTAAACTATGTTTCATACAGTATATCCTATATCTATTGGGAATGAACCCTCCTGGGATATGGATTAATTTATCTAAATATTGAAAAAATAAATAATGCTTAATCTTTAAAGAGCCATAGTAAGTGTCCCAGTGTCTTGCAATAAAGCTAGTTTGTCAATAGCAATGTACTGGATTTTATTAGGAAATTCAGTAACCTTTTAAAACCAAATATGCCTCACTGTACTTCTGAAAGAGCACGTTAAAATGGCTTAGTCATAATATGAAACATAAAACATTGAATCTGAGGGATAATTCTTGGGGAAAATGTTCAAGTTCTGCATGGTTTTGTAGTGGATTTTGCAATGAAGATGGTTTCTAAAATATGAACTAAACCCATGGTTTTACCTTTTTAAGTGTTTGCACAGTATTTGGTATGATGAAGACTGTTTATTTCTTTAGCATACACTTTCTTACTGCAAACAAAAATAGTTAGTCCTAGTGCTACATCAGTATCTCCCACTGAAGGGCAGCAGTAGGCCACTCAAGTAACGAAAACCTATAGTACACTGTATATCCAGCAATGCTGAAGTCAGGAAATAAAATAAATGAACAGCTGAACATAAGTGGCTTGTTTAGACTAGGGCAAAATATTGCAATAAAATATTTATTTCATATTAGACATTTTTCCAAATTACTCTATGTATCTAATATACTGTCTGCAGTTTTGTATTTAGTTACTGAATCAAGTAACATAATTACACTTAATACTGAATGTCTTTTAAAAACAAAGAAGCCATAAGAGACAATAAGAACAAACAATATCCCTTCTCTCCTTAATTCAAGGTTCTTAACTGGGGGTTCACAATCCTTGGTGAGATGTATTATTCTAACATAGCTCTCTACACGTGAAGTATGTTTTTCTTTTTTTTGTGTTTTTTCCCTCAGATAGGTCTGTTTAGAAAAGCAGGGGTGATCTATAATCCTAATGATGGGAAAACTTGACTATAAATGTTGGCAAGGTACAGCCTAAACAGCATGTGAATAATAGCAAATTGATTGTAAAATTAAAACAAAGTATGAATTAGGGAATGCTGAGATCTGCTTGCATACAAAACTTAATGAAACCTCAACTTGCTATTCTGTGCTATTGTACACTCAGGATCATTGATACCGGAAATGGAAAAAAGCTTGGGCTGTATTCTTCAAAACAATTATGGGTATAGAGCCATTGGTTTCAATGGGGCTACTCAACAGCCAGATCTTGCTGCCTATGTTCACACTGAGCAGTACCTTATTGCATGAGTAGCACCATTAAAATCAGCAGATCTCTTCTGGATTATCATACCTCTTAACTCTGGGATGGTTTATGTAGAACTGGCAAGGAGCCCAGACCTCCCAGGGACTGGGTATGTGGTGTCCTGCTGGGAACCTGCTCTGCAGCTGCCTGTCCTCCACATAGCAGAACTACCAATGCTGGAGGCCTTAAGTGGGCCCTTTGTCCTGAAACTTCAGGCAGAGTAAGTACATCGCAAGCTCTGGGCTGGAGCTGTTTTGTCTCTTGAATTAGTTTCTGGATGTGCCAAATCACAGCTCTTAATTCATAGAAACATGGAAGTCAGTGATAGCTACCTTGCCCCTATCCACCAATGTAAAAATGTTCCCTACACTGCAGTAGTTGGAAGAGTTTATTTATCTGCATCATGAAAATACTGCACTTTATACAGCCTCAAACATAATGGTCAGTCCCACTTTATCAACTATTTATAAATGTACCTGTAAAATAAAAGGTTAATGATGGATGTCATAAGCATCTTACTGACATGACCAGTATATTAGTGATTGTTGGAAACACATCAGAGGTGATAAGTATCCATTGATCTATTGGACTCTAACAATTTAATCATTCATTAAAACATCTATTAACCCTTTATAAACTATTTCAAAATGCAGCTTTGATGTAAAGTGTGACTAAAATATGCCATGAAACAGTAGTCACCCACACAGTGAATTGCATATAACTCTGAAAATGCCAACTGTACAATTGAGCAATACTATAGATTCCTCTGAGGACAAAACTGAGCTGCTGGTAATGCTTGTATCTGCTGCCCACAACATAAGTAACTGGAAAATACCAACTCTTGCAACTATTGTAACTTGTTTGCAAAGTTTAGGGTGCTCACCTTTATTTTTAGAAGAATTTGAGCCTTCAAACCTTAAACTGAAAAGTGTTTTGTAACATTTACTATAGTTGCAATACTGATCCTAGCCCTGCTAAACCAAATTTCCCTTGCATGCAAAAAGAATTGGTTATTATAAATCAAGCAAGCTAATTTTTCCTGCTTGCCAGCAGTTAACTGATGCTTTAACAAAAACCAGACAAACCAACTATAATAAGCCTCAATTACTTTGACAGTATTTTGTGGGTTAGTTAAATACTAGGCATGTTTCAGGCAGCTGGTATATAATTATTGTTCTGACTTGAGCATCATTGTGGACAATTCAATGAAAACAGCTGTTCCAGGCATAGGAGTGGGAAAGGCAGGAGATAGTAGGGTCTTTTTACTGGGTTGGTTTAAAAAAAATGTTAATGAAATCGTGTGAATGGATGGAACACCATCATGAATACTGTGTTCAATTCTAGTCACACCATCTCAAATATAGAAGAAGTGGAAAATGTCCAGAGAAGGGCAAGAATTAATAGCAATTAGAGGCAAGGAGACACTGCTGTCAGAGGAAGAAATAGAAAAGCTCTTCAGGTGTTACACTGTAACACAGCCAACCCAAACCATATGACAACAGTTTAAGTGATGCAGAGTGTGGCAAGATCGCTGATGCTGCGGTGTCTGCCCTGCTCTGGGCCATGGACAGAAACAATCCAAGATTGCTATTGGCATTCACGGTGCGGAGCAGCTGCACACAGTAGACCATCAGTTCTGGTCTTGAGAAACACCCACTGAGTGGTGGGATCGCATCATTAAGCAGGTCTGGGATGACTTTCGGGGATGGCTGTCAACTTTTGGATGAGCAAAGCCTCCTTCCTGGAACTGCGTGCAGAGCTCAACTCAGTCCTTCAGCGCAGGGACACCAGAATGAGAGCTGCAGTAATGGTGGAGAAGTAAGTGGCACAGAGTTGGGCAGACACCACAGCATCAGCGTTGCAGCTCATGAAATACTGCAGGATCCACGATCTTGCCACACTTTGCATCACTTAAACTGGATAATGGACATATACCAGCCTTTGTAATCTGAGCAGATTCCAGAAGCATCTTAGACAAATTCACTGGTAAAGATAAAACATTTAAAATAAGTTTTTAACAACTACAGACAAGATAGATAAGTAATTAGAAGTGTTAGGCCTAGAGGTCAGAGTGGGTTACATAAGAAATAAAAGCTAAAATCACATTCCAATTCCTAAACTTTATCAGACTAAGCAAGACTTGAATCAAGCAGTTTTCCTCACTTCACTAGGCATTGTAAGCAGTTTGGTTCTTAATACACAGGCTGAATTCCCTGCTCTGCCTGGGACCAATTTCCCCAGTACAAAGCCTTTTCTTCAAAACATTCTTTGCCGTCAGTGTAGGTTGCAGTGGGGAGGAGGGGAGAGTTCAAGTGATGTCATTGCCCCTAATTTTATATACTCTTCCACTTGCTGGAGAGATCCTCACTGTGTCATAGGGGTTAGACAGCCCCCATCGTGTACATGCTCTCTCAGGAGTCTTTGGGAGGGTCCCACGGGGAGAGTAGCTTGGCTGGTTAGTCCTGATATAAATCTGCTTTGGGGGTGTTAGTTTCTTCTTTGTTGCCACTGAAAGGCATCTCCCAGACTTACAACATATTGCCATAACAGCCCAACTTCACATGCAATGACATTACATATAATTCAGCTGGATCATGACTTTTCAAAGGATACCTCACAAGACATATTTAGTACCAAACATATCATAATCACCTATCAGTGGTGAATGTGGGGGTTACAGGGTGCTATACTGAGGAACAGTATGTCACAGCCACCCATGAACCAGAGGATGATAGGCAGGGGAATGTCCATCTCACCTGCAGGGCCTCATCTGGTAGCCATGTTCTGAGCATGCCCGCTAACTGGGCCGTATTCAAAATCTGCCCAGAGGCGGTAGTGGTGCTACCTTCCTTACAATAACCCAATGGTTAGGGATGTGGGAGAGCAGGGTTCCGTTCTCCCTGTGTGGCTGCAAGGATTTGAACAGGGGTCTCCTACCTCTCTGGAAATATTCTAACCTCAGAGCTAGCGGGGAGTCTGATGTTGGGCTCCCTCAGTTGCTGCTACAGAAGCCGATCCATTTTGTACAAATACTTGAATAGTCACTGGAGCTGGGGACTGGACCCTGAGTCTCCCACTTCCCAGGTGGGTGCCTAACCAGTCAGCCTTACTATTTCTCTCCACCCTGATGACCAGTGGAACTGCTTCAACAGGAGAGACTGAGGAAGCCCTCCATCAGAATAGCCCATAGCTCAGGGACTAGGGAGGTGGGAGACCTCTATCAAATCCTTTTGCCACATCAGTAAGAGAAGAGGGGGGGAATTGAACCAAGGTCTCCCACATCCCAGGTAAATGCTCTAACCACTGGGCTAAAAGTTATGAGGAAGGTGGCAGCATTACTACCTCTGGGCATATCTTGCAAGAAGTGACTAAGCTGCCTGACTCTAAGAGAGGGGTTTTCAAGTGGCTTTTGTGAATTGCATTCTTGGGCACCTGTCACTCCCCATTCAGTATAGAGGGAGCCTTGGTGCCTAATTCAAGCTTTGTGGATCCCATTCTTGTGCCAGTGACTTCTTACATGCTTAAAAGTTAGGAGTTTGATGCTCACCATCGTCCCTTTGTGGATCCAGGCCAAAGAGCACTCTGGAAAGGGGGTGGCAGCATGTCACTTGTCAAGGTAACTGCCTTTATATGTTTAGAAGACAGCAATTGAATGCACTAGCAAAGTTGAACTCTAATGCAACTAATCAAAGTTGGACTCTTAAACTACCCAATAGCTATGGGTACAAAGGTTGCCAGGTGTGGGGAAACATGTTCTAGTCCTTTTAACTCATTGCACTGATGTGGACCTCCATAATTTCATGTCTACATCAAGTGATATATATAGAATTTTTAATTAGCTTCTGGACAGTTGCCTTGAGTGACTTTAAAGTCACATGCACCTGCGGAATGCAGGCAGGTCAAATGAGAACTGAGGGGCCTAAACCTGGGCTGGGATTTTATTTCCTAAAAACCCAACTCAGGTGACTTTCAGTTTGATTTGTTACAAACATTTAACATGGCTGTAATGCAGAGCACTGGAAACAGAATCATTCCTTATACACGGCAACAGTAGAACACCAAAAATCCCACAGAACAGTCACCTAAGCCTGGCTATTAGGTAGGACTCAAATAACTTAAAGATTCACGTCTAGTACCAGTACCCAGTGGCAGAGCTTGTGTGCTACTCTGGCAGCATCAAGGACGAGACAGAAGTAACAGCTTCTCCATAGGCAGCAGAAGTGAAATCTGTAGGGGAAGCATCAGACACAGTTGTACAATTTTAGCTAAATTTATCTTGGCTACTATGTGCTAACAGGCTATTTCATGCTGACACTTTATATTGGAAGCATTATGTTGTTATAACCTAAAGAAGGGCTTTCTCTTCATCAATATTTTAAAACTATCCTACCTGTTCAGCAAAGTCTGGTCCTGAAAGAGTTTCAGAAAGTTTAGGAACGTGTACTGACTTCCTTAGAACTGTGCTCACTGAATTACCTGGGGCTATTGCCTAGTATTGCTGCATCCTGTTGTGTTGCAGAGACTTTCAAAAAGAAATTGCTTAGGCATTGAGCCAAATCCTTTCCAAACATTGGTAAATGTCTTTGTATTTTGCATTATGATGATGAATACCATGCAGACACAACAGCCACCCTGGCACACTGAGGGGTCATGGAAATAAGAGTGATAGCATGATTTTGTGAGCAGAATGTTGGCCAGTGTCTGTCTTCAAGAGGAGAACAAATGAAGAGAGGCTTGAAAAGTAATGTCAGAAAGAATTCTGACATCACCAAGAGAATGTGATGACTGTCCTGGGAAACTAGTTGTAATGACAGTTGGAGGAGAACCACAAGTCTCAACTTCTCTACAGGTTTGGACTAGAGAGTGGCCTAAGGTGCAAAATTGGGATTGGATCCAAAATTTCCCACAGATTTGTGAGTTTTCAGATATGGGGTTTTAGTTTGGTCCTATTTATTGTTTAGATTTGCCACTAGAGCAAATGTTTCTTCTGAAGAAGGGAAATACCAGCCCTTCAATGACTCAGTGCATATGTTTGAATGACTGTGGTTTTTGACTGGATATTTGCAATCCAAATTCATCGTGGCTAGCCAACTGCAATTAATGATATAGCTCTTTAAATTCTGCTTATTACAACATCTGTGCCACATTGCTTTCTGCTGGGTATGTTTAGGGCTTTTGCTGAGCCTTAGGCATATTGTAGAGATGGAGATGGAAAGTGGCATGGGGAAAAATGTTCTTGTGATGGTCTCAATACTTAATTTTGTATGATGCCTACCATAGATTCCAAGGTGATAGTCATCTTGGATATATGTAGAATATGAGGGTTGGAAGGGACCTTAGAAGGTCATCTAGTCCAACCCCCTGCTCAGATTCCCAAATGGCCCCATCAAGGACTGAACTCACAACCCTTCTTGGGTTAATATGCCAATGCTCAAACCACAGAGCTATCCCTTCCCCCATAGATGATAAACTGCGCAAGTGTTGTTGACAGGAGGAAACACGTATTTTTCAAGAAATAATAATTCATCAAAGCAGCATGAATGAGGGTACCCTATGTTACCTCTGTAAAGCCAATGTAGCCAATGCTTTCTCAAATATAACCATCCTAGAGTGTGGGGAGGATGACACTATGGCTGCACCTTCCCCTTCCCAGAAACTCCTGCTCTGTCTACTGCTGTCATTGCCAGCAGTGCCAGCTGCCTTTGCTGAACTTCCACAACAGAAGCCAGGTTGTCTGGCTCCTGAGCAAGCACATAAGGCGAGGGGGAGAAAGGATAAGCTTCCTGTGCCCATCCACCATCAAGTGCACCTGCACTACGGGAGACATAATCTAGCACATTATTTGTAACATGCAAAATGACATTTCTAAATATAATCTTTTCCTCATCACAATCTACATGCCGCCTTTCTGTGACTTACAGATGGAAGTCTGTGTTGGTCCCATGCTGCAGCATTTAATGACCAGGGATAGTTTCCCACAGCTTGACAGCCATGTTGTTGTCAGTCACCATCTTGGACACAGTTTTGTGAATCTTCAGTCTTTTATTGCATTCCATCACACAGGAAAAGCTTCAGAACAATGACACTGAGCCTTGTTATTTCTAAGTGAAGGATCACACTTGACCCTTGGTGTGATCAGTAAGGAATACACACAAAGTAATTTAAAAAGGCACTGCTAGGTCAAGTTTGTCCCAGAAATTGTTTGGGAAGCATGAACTATTTTGAAACCTAAGGCAACCAGGAATGTTTCCATGGATCTACTCCAAAGCAAAACCTACAAAGAGCACATTTTGAAAAACCCAAACAAGCTGGCCTCTGCAGAATCTCCAAACCAAACACTACAGCGCAAGGTCAAGTCAGGATCACACATGTTCCTCTGCACAGAAATAAAAGTGGAAGTGACTAGTCTGGTTCTCTTATCCAAGCTGAGAAGAATGCAGAAGGCAAACAACCAGTGTAATCGTGGAATGGAAATTAGATTTTAATTTTTTTTTCCAGTTAATATCCAAATCCTGTTGCCACTGAAGTTAATGGGAGTTTTACTATTGATTTCAACTGGTATCAAGGTTGGGTTGCAAAAGATATTATTTGTAAAACAATGCATTTTTAAAGATTATATATTATCTGATTGCATCGCTTTATTAATCTTATTCTAGAGCTGACAGTGTGCTCATTGCTATATAGGACATAAAAGAAAGAGAGTCCCTGTCCCGGAAGTCTTGTAGGTTAAGTCTCTGATCCTGCAATGTGTTCCTTCATTGAACACACAGCGTAGTGCAGGACTGGGGTTTAAAACAGAGATGCAGAGAAGACAAGCTGTGCTGAAAAACCGCAGATCTTGGAGTAATTCTTTTTAAAAACACCACATCTTTTTGGTCTGGCAGTTTCACATAATGGGCCCTTTCTGGAAGGCTTCTGGTATTTCCTGGGTTTGGCGAGGATGAAAGTAGCCTAAAGAACAGATACATATTTTTTTCTTTCTGTTTTAAACACAGTGGTTTGGTGCTTCCGATTTAGGCCAAAATTAGGAAGTGCAGCTATGCATGAAAATTAATCAACATTAAAAACCAAACCTTCTAAAAATATTCAGGGTCACTTTAACTTTTGGAAAAGTGCTGATCAGTTGAATTTGTATTTAAATAACATTTACTTCTTCCTAATCCCACACATAGGCTGTAATTCTGAATTTAGTTACACCTGTGCAACCCCATTAAACTCATTGGGACTTTACAACTGTAACTAACCCCTGGTCTACACTGGGGAGGGAGGGCAGAGTGTTGATGTAAGATATGCAATTTCAGCTACAGGAATAGCGTAGCTGAAGTCGATGCATCTTATTTTGACTTACCTCCTGTCCTCATGGCGTGGGATCGACGGACGTGGCACCCCCGTCGACTCCACTACCGCCGCTTGCCTTGGTGGAGTTCTGGAGCACTCGACGGGAGTGCATTTCAGGATCGATATATTGTGTCTAGAGGAGACGGATATATCGATTGATTGCTACCTGCCGATCCAGCGGGGAGTCTGGACGTACCCTAAGTGCAGAATCGGAGCCTTTGTGTATGTGATTAGGGAGGAGTGAATTTATTTGAATTTGAACCTCTTGAGGTTCCCCCATTACTAATGATGAGCTAAATACTGTTCTTACTTGCCTCTGTACAGTCCTATGGGCCTGCAGAGGTGTAATTAAGCACAACATTTGGCCCATCTTTAGTAACTGGGGAAGTGCGAGAGATCTGGAGTTTAGGTCTGCATAAGTACCCCAAGGTTTGGATACTTAGTGACATTTTCTGAGTCTCTTGAGTTAGTCACATTGGAGTGGAAATCTTATCAGAACAGCCTTCCAGTGTCTTTCATTAAAACACCAAGGCAGGGGCAGATTTGAAGCCCCTGGAAAAATCTACCATTGTGGCAGCCATGGGGCTGGAGGAGCTCTTGCTCCCTGCTGTGGCCACAGGGTGCCACAGGGGGAAAGGGGCTGTGAGTGGAATGGGGCAGGGTTGCAGGTGAAAGGGTGGAACAGGGCAGGACCAAAGGTGGAAGGAGTGGGGTGGGGCCACAGTTCTGGCACTGCTCCCCGCCCACTTGCTCCAGCCCAATTCCCCAAGAGACCTTAATCTGCTTCTGCAACAAGGGCCTGATTCCTCCTGCATTTACACAGGTGCATCTCCCTTTGAAATCATCCTTTCTTGTGTTTATTTCTGGACCTTTACTTCCAATGCTGGCATAGGCACAGGCACACAAGCATTTTGAAGATCATCATAACCTTTTAAAATTGTTTAGGGTTCTGTATGAGTTATGGATGAAGGTTTAAGGGAAGTTCCTTATTTTATCTGTAGTATTAACTCATTCCATGTGTTCATGAAAACTAGGGTATGCCTATAGTACAAGCTGGAGGTGTGTAGTGTAGATGTAGCTGAAGTACAGTGGTCACTATTAAAATACTTACCAACAATACCACTCGACAATAACTCAGACTATTTCCTATTCTAAATACAAGGAAATATTGCATTACCCTAGGGTGGTAAATACTGGCTTTCTGGGGTGTCCATTTTTATTTAAAGAGAAAGTTCTTTGAACAAAGAGTGAGAAGCACATCCCTCAGCCGTGCCACTTCTTGCCGCGGCCAGTGGGAACTGCGATCAGCCCAACGTGCCAACGCAGCAGGTAAACAAACTGGCCCGGCTCGCCAGGTGCTTACCCTGGCGAGCCACATGCCAGAGGTTGCTGTCCCCCGCGCAGAGAGACGGGTGTTGAGTGCAGTGGGTACAGAGGTGGCTCCAGGCATTTTGCTGCCCCAAGCACGGCAGGCAGGCTGCCTCTGGCTGCTTGCCTGCTGGAGGTCCCCGGTCCCACGAATTCGCAGCAGCCTGCGGGAGGTTCACTGAAGCAGCGGGACCAGCAGACCCTCCGCAGGCATGCTGGCGAAGGCAGTCTGCCTGCCGCCCTCGCGGGGACTGGCAGAACGCCCCCCGTGGCTTGCCGCCCCAAGCATGCACTTGGAGTGCTGGTGCCTGGAGCCACCCCTGAGTGTGTACTGGGAGCCCGCAGGGCTGGACAGTAACGAGGCAGGAGTAGAATACAGCAGGTACAGACTGGATCCAGGTGTTGATCAGAGTGTGGTGATGGTGTCTGGGGGGCACATGGTAAAATTTTGCGGTTGCAGGGGAGGGCGGGCGCGGAGCTGCTCGGTTTGTAGTGCTAGTAGCACCTGGAGCATGTTCACTTGGCACTCCATAACTTTTAAGAGCCACTTCGTTCTGGCGTGCCATGTTCTCCTTTTGGTCCCTCCTCTCGCTGTCCCACCACTCCAATTCTTGTTTTTTCAGCCACGGAGTGCATCATGACCTCATGCAGAAAGTCCTCTTTAGTTCATTATGGCAGCTTTCTAATTCTGTGCAGCTCTTCAGCCGGCAATAACAAAGAGAGAGGCTGGGATCCCAAGGTCATATCTGTGAAGCCAAAATGCAACATTTTACAGAAGCAGTATTGTTTGCAACACACAGACCACTGATTCAGTGATTTAAAACAGTGTGTTTCTGACCAGATAGCCTAACGATACTTCTCTGACAAATGGAAAATAAGTGTCTAACCTCCTGGGTTGGGAGAGCTCTAGAAATGCTGGGGAGGTAATGTGCTCCCTTTAAGAGCGTTGCATGAAACATGCTATCTAAGTGAAAAGTAAAGAAATATTTTAATTTTTTGTCACTATATAGAAATTTTCATTTAGTAAGAAAAATATGGTTTAATTTTCTGAGTCACTTCTTTGGGAAAAAATAAGATTTGGAAATGTCTGAGGGTGAAAAGTAAGATACACAATTTTTAAGGCCTCAAGGCACCAAGCACACATTTTTCTTAGGGTTTCTACACAATAGTCATTACTGCACTTGTCATATGGTGTTAAAAATGCTTGTGGTGGAACAGATTAACCTCTTCTTGCCGGGTGGGTGGTAAACAACTGCTGTGGTCAGTCAGCCCCAATCCAGCACACCTGTGTGGCTTATCAGGCCTATCTGTGGACCGTTAAAGGGGAGTAACTCAGCTCAGTTGAGGTGGTATTCTGAAACAAGCAGACCTAGACTAGCGTAGTGGGTTATTTGCTGAGGAATAGCTTAAGAGCATTGCCAGCCCCAGTCCTCTGAGAAAAGGAGATGGGCTGGTTTGTTTGTGATCCCTAGGGCTAGCTCTTGGTTTTTAGCTACAGAGGGGTGTGGGAGCCAAGAATTTCTGCAGAACCTGAAAGACTCTTTCTTCTCCTTTGTGTGAGGGAGAGGTCCTAGCTCCTTGGAACTATTTTCCTTTTGGTTTGGACTGTTTTATTACATCTTATACCCCCTCCCACCTTGAAGAGGGGAGACTTGTTAAGAGGTACAGCTGGCTACACCATACCCCAAGACTGCCTTGCCCAGGAAATGATGTACAAGGTAAGTGAGATGTCTACCTTTGCCCCAAGGAGGTGACCTTGAGACATGGCCTCATTCAACATAGCATTGTCAATCTCATTCCTGTTTTCTGAGACTTTTAGCCTTTCTACTGTTGAACAGCTAACTTAGAGCAGGAAATGAGGCCGAGAAAATTAAGTAATGCTGAAATGCATAGTGCAGCAGTTCACAAACTGTGAGTGGGGCCCCAAGTGGGTTGTCATGCTGTTTTAATGGAGTCGCCAGGGCTGGTATTAGACTTGTTGAAGCCCTGAGCTGTGGGGCTCAGGTTTCACCTTCAGCCCTGGGCAGCAGGGCTCAGGTCAAAGGCCCCCTGCCCAGGGCTGAAGCCCTTGAGCTTTGCCCCTCTCTCCTCCCCCTGGGGCAGCAGGGCTTTGACGGGTTCAGGGTTCAGTCCACCCTCCTGGGATTGTGTAGTAATTTTTGTTGTCAGAAAGGGGTCATGGTGCAATGGAGTTTAAGAGCCATTACTTAGCGTAATGAACGCACATTTTTTTGAATAGTGTCCCAGAATTCCATTGATCACTTCCCAGTTGGTCTTATTTGGAGGAGGGTTTTTCCAGCAGCCACGTATGAAGATTCCCTGGTTTTGTCAAGTGATTTGACTAAACCAGGGAATTTTCATACGTGGCTGCTGGGGAAAAAAACCCTCCAAATAAGACCAACCATCACATTTTTATCTCTAATGTGGATGGTAAAGCAAATCTCTATTAAATATGTAGATGTAATAGAAGATCCATTGTCAAAAGTAGAACAATAAATTCATAATATCACACCGTATATGTTCACTGTCAGTTTCCATTGTCAGATTTAGGTTGCACCGTTATGACTCAGTTCTGGGATTTTCTCTGGCTTTTGTGCCAGCAATTTATTTGCTTCATCACCTTCTTCAGTGAGCTGTGCCTGCACACAGGAAATACCTAATGACATGTTAACATAAGCATGATACTTTTGGCAGGGCTCCTTTCTGAATGTCAGGATTGTTACATCTGGGTTATTAGTATTTCAAAGTCAAATGGAATTCACACCTGGTTCCTGGTGCTGATGGGGCATAGACTGTCAATAGCCAGTGGTTAGTGCACACTCTAACTTTTGTCCACAAAGTTCATATTTGTAGTCTGGCCTTATCCAGACTTCCATTTTTTTCTGCGTATTGATTTAAGTGTAGACATAGCCTGAGGCTGGGCCTGAAGGCTAGGAGGATGATTGTATCAACACCGGCAGAGAAGGCTGTGGGAGGGGTTACACCAGAAAGCTGTTGAGTTCTGCCTTGACTGTGTCAATGTGGTGCCAGTGTGAATCAGAGACAAATGAGGCCTGATGGAAAGAGAGAGGCCACAGTAGATGTGAATTCGACTTCTCAGAAGAGAAATAACTGAACCCTTGGAGTTTGAATAAGATCATCCATGGAGAGAGTGCATAAATTATGGATGTAAAGAAACATGAGTAACCACCTACCTTGTTTGTAAAGGTGACCTAATTAAACTTGAATCTAGCTCTTTTTAGATATATATGATACCCTTAATAAGGGGCCGTAGTGATAAGGCACTTAATGTTTTGGTTATTAAGGACTTTATTTGTACATTTAAATTATTTAATTACTCTTACAGATAAATGTTGGGCTGTCTCAGCTGAGCAATCCACCAAGTCATAGTGTTTGTGACCTTCAATGTTGTTCTAAATGTAGTACATTCAATGTATTTGTTTCCTCACTGCCAGGCGCAGCTCTAAAGCTTTTGCCTCCCCAGGCACGGCAGTTTGGCGGCTTTTGACAGCACGCCTGTGGGTGGTCCACTGGTCACGCAGATTCGGCAGCATGCCTGCGGAAGGTCCACCGGTGCCATGCCTTCAGCATCCCTGCGGCCAAATTGCCACTGAAACCGCAGGACCAGCGGACCTCCTGCAGAAACACCGCCAAAGGCAGCCTGACTGCTGCCCTCACAGCAACCAGCAGGCTGCCCCCCGCGGCTTGCCGCCCGAGGCATGCGATTGCTGCGCTGGTGCCTGGAGCTGCACCTGCTCACCGCCTTTCATAGTTGCTATAGACCTTTTGGATATCAGTTCTATACTGCTTTCATATGTGAAATTCATGGAGCAGCTAAAAGGTCCAGATATTGGGAGCATCATAGAAACTATTCCAGATCTTGTTTCCAACAAAGATTTTCCAGTAGGATTTTTTTATGGTAGCTTTGACAGAATTTTATTATTAAGTTCTCATTTTAAAAAGATGTCTTGTGGATGAAAAGATGCCTTGACTAGAGCTCTCTGAATCTTTGTTCATACAGGCCATTTCTCAAAAGGCTAGATCATCAGCCAGTGTAAATTGACATAACTCAGTTGATTTTAAATGGAGCTATGATGACTTAAGCATGGCAAGGCTCTGACTCCAAGTTTTTGAATAAAAAGGCATCTGCTGTTTTTCCCCTCATGTGTTTCCAGGCACTTTGGGGGTCTATATTCCCATCCTTGTGCTGAAGATTTATGCATGTATTAGCATTAATGGGGGTTATATGTGCTAATCTCCTACAAATTGGTGGGACAATAGGCCTTGGTTTTTAAACTTTTAAACTGCTGCAGTCTGACACCAAAAATCCTTTTAAACAGCCTATCTAACACTCAGTGCTCTTTTCTTTCATTATGATTGCCTTTTCTCCATGTCTGATAAAAGTGTTGACAAAACATTGCTTTTCTAAACTTCCCTTTAGATTCAGTCACAAGGACTTTGGTTTTAGACTGATCCTTCTGCTTCAGTAGATATTTGATACTAGTCCGGGTGCATTGCTGGCTGTTCTAATCCTTGTTATCATTCCCAAGATCTCGCCATCTGTTTCAGTTCTGTGGCCTAGGGCATTGGAGTTCTCTAGTCCTTTTGTTGTGCCTTTTCATTCCTGTCTTTAATCAAGAAGGCTGCTAGTCAGATCTGTGTCTCAAATTAGCTAATTTTGCAAAGTACTACTTGATGTTTGCTTGTAGAACTAATTTCCTGCAGATCACAAAACTTGACTGGCTAAAGTAGTGTCACTTAGAACTGAAAACTTCAGCTCAAAACCCTCCTAAGCATTTGGGAAGTTCTGATCCTAATTTAGACTCTGATTTGGGGCCATCTGCAGTCTCAAGGAGAGCCAGAGAGCAACACTTCTTTATGTGGGGGACTGGAGGGAGCATGCAAAGGCATGTAACAGTTGCAGTCCCGGCTGGGGGTAGGGGAGAGAGAAAGAACTCCTTTGAAGTAAACTAAGGGATATGGAGAAAATGAGGGGCATGATCCAAGGACACAGCAACCTCCACTGTCCCCAGGGGAGAACTGTTTATTTAGCAAAATAGGGCCTTAATCCTTTTGGGAATCCTTGGATACTGCAACACAAATGATGATTTTAGTTGTCCAAGCGACAGAGGAATGCAGACTCTAAGACCTCGTATAGGAAGAAACTGAGACTCGTCTGAGTCCTCCTAGACTTGGGTGCTAGAACCTGGCATGGGGCTTCAGAGTGATTACTGCTGAATCACTTGACTACCTTTATACAGCTGTAACTCAAAATGGGTGGGAATGAAAGTTGTGTACAGGTAGGAGGGGAAGAATACCAAAGATGAGCACTGCTGGGTGGATCTGAAGAGACTTCAACTCTAAAGATATAAAAGCAAAACTTTTTATTTTTCTTGTGCTTCTGCTTTGCTTCAAGAGCCTGAGAACATGCTCTCTTCCTCCTAACATCATGGTGGTTCCTGTCATGAGTGTAAATCTTTCCAGTCTGTTCATTATGTAAAGCTGTAAATAATGAGTTAACACTTTTGAGTTCATGAGGGTTAAGGAGCTCTCAGCACTACAAACCAATCAGAAACTGTATGGGGAGAGAACCCACCTATTTCTTGCAACTTTAAGGTAAGTTCTTTGGTGCAGGGATGTTTTTGTTTATTTGTACAGTGCCTAGCTCAATGGAGTCCTGGTCCATGACTAAGGTCCCTAGGTACTAATGCAATAGAAATAAATATTTCAATGCCAAAAAGAGTTAGAGGTTGGAAGATTTAAGGCTTTTGTAGTAATATGCAACATGCAGATGAATTCATATGCTGTATACTCCCTAGAGTAACTGGTAGGGAGTGAGAATCTTGTGCAATCTGAATAAGTTAATGATCCCATGAAGGCCTTTAAGGGTCAGATCCTCAACTGGCACAAATCAGTATAGTTCGCTTGGCGTGATATTTTCCTGTTCACTCAGCATTAAAATGAATAAAATGCCGGGTACTGGTAAGTTTCCATCTTACCCACTTTGGATGGGGTATGTACCTCTTCTAGAGCTATGGAAAGAGTTCACTTTCATGGATATCACTCTGGTTTGAACCAACATGCTCATGGCATATGTAGAAGGCACTTAGTCATCTTGAGTCTTGAAAATGAACCTCCTGGAGTAATGTAGGCAGAAGCTCAGTCTTCTCCTTTTGTTTCCTTCTCTGAAGGTTGGCTAGGGCTGGCAGAGGAAGGGAAGGGGCATACTACTATGCAGGTGGAGGGCTGTTAACTAACTGGAAACAAGAATGCTAAAATAACATTCACATAATGTTTTTCTCTGTGGGGAGGCCATCTTTTCTTGCTTCTGTATTTCCTTTTTGTAAAGTGGCTGGTTGGGGAAAATCTCCTGTTACTATGTGAAGGAGATCTTCTTACATGAAAGAGCCAAGGTCTCAGATTGAGAGATGCCATTAAATTCCCATTCAGATATAAAGCCTGCTAACCAAGAGCAGGCTTGGTGAGTGGGGCCCACGGACTAAATGAGAGGGGGATCTTGGACTGGAATTTTGGAAGTGATATGTTCTTTAAAAAATGAATAGCTACTATAGTTATTACCCTATCTTAAGGGTGTATGTGAGTGAGAGAATGAGGTATCAGAGCTGTCAGGGTGTTCTAATTTTTTTTTTTTTTTTTTTTTTTTTTTTTTTTTGGTTACAGTAGCATCTAGTTGTAAATAATGACCTTGTAATGAGTCTGTTTTCACCTTCTCCTCCTACCCTGCCCTCCTCCCTTTCCCCAGCAACTTGACTGCCTTTCACACCTCTGCTACTGTTTGGCTGGAGATATTTTACTACAGTGCTAGGTTAACAGGGTAATAGCCCATCTGGAAAAGCAACACAGGAGGGCAGTAGCAATAGAAGAAATGTTAACCTTAATTGTTGTTGTTGCCTCATTGCATTGTGTTTCAATCTCTATCCTGCAAACTGTCTCACCAGGAACCCTAGGTCTAAAGATGTTTGCACTTTAAATCCTGAAACCAGTACAGCAGATGAAACAGCAACCAAAAAGGTAGAACCTTAGTTGAGCAAGGATTGCAAAACCCTTGCTGTTTTCTCTTCTGGGCCAGGATCTGTGCAGGCAGGATGGAGGATGCAGGATTGGGGCCTAAGGATTGACTAGGGTTGCCTGGAAAACTAACTCCATTCTGTGAAAACTTTTCAAAATGTTTGTCCTGCATCACAACCAAATGGAGACATCTCAAATTTTTTTATGGGCAAGAGGAGGCAGTGGGAGGAAGAGATACCAACTAATACCCCCATCCCAGAATAGCCTAAGGTTGGTGTCTCTTTCTTCCTGATTTTGAATAGAAGACTCTGAGGGTATGGCTACACTTACAGTTGTACAGCGCTGGGAGTTACAGCTGTCTTCGTACAGCTGTGTAAGGAAAGCGCTGCAGTGTGGCCACACTGACAGCTACCAGCGCTGCAGTGTGGTCACATTTGCAGTATTTGCAGCGCTGTTGGGAGTGGTGCATTGTGGGCAGCTATCCCAGCGTTCAAGTGGCTGCAACGTGCTTTTCAAAACAGGGGGGT
Source organism: Gopherus evgoodei (assembly GCF_007399415.2). Lineage (NCBI taxonomy): Eukaryota > Metazoa > Chordata > Testudines > Testudinidae > Gopherus > Gopherus evgoodei. Next base: position 85,942,425 of record NC_044327.1, read on the forward strand.
GAGGGGGAACATGGGGGAGAGAGAGAGAGTGGATTTTGGGATCTGTCAGCTCCCTGCCTTGCAAGTTCTAAGGACTGGAACATACACATCACCAACCTGCAATCAATTAAAAAGTTTCCAACCCTTTCCCCACCCCTCTTATTCACTAAATGCAAATTATGCACTCCTAAATAGCCTTCAGACCACATAAGCAGCTGCTCAACATGGACTCCCCCCACCCCCTCTGCCGTGTGACTTCTCTTTTCAAGCAAACAGCTGTGAACCTTCCAAAGCCATTCCCATGCCTGCCTCCGCTCACTCCAGCAAACAGGAGCTGTGTTTTGTTTTTTAGATAAGCAGCTCGGGGGAGCTCGGAGGTCAGCCATTCTTCCGGTTTGTTGTGAGCAGGCATTCTGGGATACTCCTAATACCCTGGAGGCCAATAACAGCGCTTTTGGTGGCCACACTTGATGAGCAGCGCTGCATCACCAGCGCTGCAATCATTACACTCCAAGCAGACCAGGTGTACAGCCAGCGCTGCAGCCAGGGAGTTGCAGCGCTGGCTGTGCCTTGCAGGTGTGGACAGTTACTAAGTTGCAGCGCTGTAAACCCACCATCAGCGCTACAACTCTCCAGTGTAGCCAAGCCCTGAGAAACCTTTCCTGACTTTTTGGTGAAATCTGTATGTTTCCGTGAAAAGCTTTGGTTTTGACAAATTGGCATTCTCTGAGAACGTTTCGTCAAAAAATTCCCCATTAGCTCTAGTAATGACATAGGCCTAGGGGTTAGGGCATATTGTCCATGTCAATACAGTGGTAGAGAATCATTTTCTTTATTTATGACCCTTTACATAGTTCTTCTGCAAGATACATATTAATATCACTATTTTATAGAGAGGATTACTGAGTTTACAAAGAATCATAGGACTGGAGGGACCTCGAGAGGTCATCTAGTCCAGTCGCTTGCACTCATGGCAGAATTAAGTATTATCTAGACCATGTTTGTCAAACATGCTCTTAAAAATCTCCTCCAATGATGGAGATTACCAGTGATTTCCCTATACCCCTCCCAGGGGGGATGTACACCCCCCCTGAATTTCCCCAACACCCTCCCAAGTTTTGTGAGCTAGTTACATACCAATTTAGTGACTGTTTGGAAATCTGAATTTAAACTGAAACATTAATACACACTTCAAAAGCTTATAGAATGTATGATAAAATGTGTATCTGAAAAAGTATAATAGATTTTAAAAGCATGAACATAGCCTAGCTTCCTTATACAGCTGCTGTTTTTTATGATGTCAGTGCATTCATTTCGGTGATGTTGGCCAACCTAATAATTTCAAATTATGATTTGTAAGCAAAGTCTAAATGAGCTCTCCCTGACAGCTAATGATGAGCTGGGGCTGTGGGGAAAGGCTGCAGGGCCAGATTATATTTACATTCAAACCTAATCTACCTAGGTATCCAGCAAACAGATCTGTGTTGTCCAAGTGATAGATTTTGGCTGGGGTTGGGTTATAAACCACTTCAATGTGGGGGGGAATAGGGCATAAAATGTTCTTATTGTATGAGTAAAGGGCAGTAGAACTGTAATTAACCTGCGATGATTTGAAGGCATCAAGAGAGAGGGTGGCGACCTGTCCCTCTCCACTGTTTAAACAGAGCTGATTAGGCTCCATAGAGAATCTTTTGTTCTGTTAAGTGACCACTGCAGCTGAAATCACTGACAATCAGGTCTAAGTGCTTAGTCCTGTTATGGGGACAGTGTTCCTGTGGATACAGTGTTTTTGTGTAAGAGACAGCCCAGACTGCACTAGCAGCGAGCGAGGTTCCCACACTGAGAGCTCAGCTGAAATCACTGAGAGCTGGTGGAACCTCAAGAGACCAACTTGCAGAGGTCACAGTGGCAGGCGAAGGTGACTGCGCAGGGCCATTGGCAACAGAGTGGTGGAGTGAACGGTGGCACAACGAACAGATGTGGCCAGAGCGAACAGTGAGCAGCTGGAGGAACAAGCAAAGTGCGTTCTTGTCCCCCACCTGGTAGATGTACTTACGTGAAAGCACCTCTGAACTCTGAATCTCCACTGGCCAAGGACAACACCGGTGAGTGGAGTGCAGTGATGGGAAAAGTGAGGGGCATGTTAAATAAACATTTGTTTGTTGGACTATATTTTAGTCACTTTTTGCTCCAGAATGCTAGATTTGTGACTGGGAATGGAAACTTAAATAAATGTTTCCTAGTAGGCCAAGATTTTTTAAATGCATTATTTGCCAAGGTTGTTATCTCACATTGTTATCTTGGGAGGTCATTATGTTGGGGAGTTTCTGTACTAAATATTTTTATTATTATTAATTTTTACATAAGAATGGTCATACTGGGTCAGACCAATGGTCCATATAGCCCAGTACCCTGTCTTACAACAGTGGTCAAGGCCAGGTGCTTCAGAGGGAATGAACAGAACCGGTAATCATCAAGTGACCATCCCTTGTTGCCCATTCCCAGCTTCTGGCAAACAGGCTAGGGACACTCAGAGCATGGTATTGCATTCCTCCCCATCCTGGCTAATAGCCACAGATGGACCTGTTCTCCAGGAATTTATCTAGTTCTTTTTATAATCCTGTCATAGTTTTGGTCTTCACAGCATCCCCTGGCAAAGAGTTCCCTGGGCTGACTTTATATTGTGTGAAGAAGTACTTCCTTTTGTTTTTTTAAAACCTGCTGCCTATTAATTTCATTGGGTGACTGCTAGTTCTTGTGTTATGTGAAGGATTAAATAAAATTTCCTCATTCACTTTCTTTGCACCAGTCAAGATTTTGTAGACCTCTATCATATCCCCATTAGTCATCCCTTTTCTAAGCTGAAAATTCCCAGTCATTTTAATCTCTCCTCCTGTTTCATACCCCTGGGACTTAACTATCTTGAATAGTTTTGTATCATCTGCAAATTTTCCCACCTCATTGTTTACCCATTTTTCCAGATCATTTATGAATATGTTGAACAGTAATAGTCCCAGTACCGACCCCTCAGGGATACCACTATTTATCTCTCTCCATTCTGACAACTGATAATTTATTCCTACCCTTTGTTTCCCATCTTTTAACCAGTTACTGATCCATGAGAGGACTTTCCTCTTACTCCATGATGGCTTACTTTTCAAAAGTCAATTTAAATTAAATCCTTTTGTTTTTTTTAAATGTATATTTTTTTAGAAATCTAGACCTGTTATGTGTTTGGTGTAACTTGCATTATTCTTATGTTAAATTTGCATAATCCTAACAAAACATTTACTTTATTCATATCTCTTTTATTGATCTCATTGGTCCTGACACCCCCGCCTGTAAATGCGAACACCCCGCCTAATTTCAATTCCTGGGGAAACCACTGGAGATTACACAACCTCCCCAGGAAATTTCCAGTACTTAACTATCCTGACAGGAAGTTTTTCCTAATGTCCAACCTAAACTGCCCTTGCTGCAATTTAATCCCATTTCTTGTCCTATCCTCAGAGATTAAGGCAGGGGTTGGCAACCTTTCAGAGAAGAGGAGCCTTTTTTTGTTTTTGTCTTTGACCAAAATATTTCAAGAATGCATCATGCACAAAGCTACTTTAGAGTTAGAATTTATCAACTAATAATAATTGAACATGTTAAATGTATTACTACTCAGCAATGCTTTTAATGTGATTTCTGCCATTTGAATATAAACAGGAGGGGGCTCTGGGCCAGGGATGGGGGTACAGGGGCGGGGTGTGGAGTCTGGGATGGAGTTTGGGTGCAGGAGGGTGTTCTGACCTGAGGCAGGGAGTTGGAGTGTGGGAGAGGATGTGAGATTCAGGATCTGGCTGGGAGGTGCTTATCACAGGCAGCTCCTGGCCAGCGGTGCAGCAGGGCTTAGGCAGCTTGCTCCCAGAAGTGACTGGCTGCTGGCACATCTCTGCATGTCTCTGGCGGGGAGTAGGGAGAGGAGGCAGTGGCTGTACGCACTGCCTCCAGTACTGTCCTCTTAGCTCCCATTGGCTGGGAACTGCTGTCCCCCACGCGCCTCTCCACAAAGGGTGCGCAGAGACGTGCCAGCAGCTAGCTGCTTCCAGGAGTCGCATGGGACCAGAGCCCTGCTGTGCTGCCGGCTGGGAGCTGCCTATGGTGAATGCCTTCAGGCCAAAGCCTGCACCTCACACCCCCTCAAAAAATAGCTGCCTACAAGGGGGTAGCCAAAAAGCCACAAAGAGCTCTGGAGCCACAGGTTGCCAACCCATGGATTAAGGAGGACAATTTTTTTTCTCCTTCCTCCTTATAACAACCTTTTATGTACTTGAAAACTTCTATGTCTCTTCCCCCTTCCCCCCGTCTTCTCTTCTCCATGCTAAACAAACTCACTTTTTTCAATCTTCCCTCATTGTAAGTCATGTTTTCTAGATTTTTAATCACTTTTGCTTTTCTCTGGACTTTCATAGCTTGCCCATGAACACAGAGGTGTCTTACATGAGAGCTTGATTTAGAAGTAAAAGTTCTTGCCTCCCTGTTCTTGGCTACTGTGCACAGAACTTGCCTCCCAGTATTAGGCATCTGCTGTACAGAGTGATTAAATTGATGAAAAGTTCTTAATAGCAAAATAAACAAAAAAATCACTTAATATAAAAATACAACATTACATTTGACTTCACAATAGCTGATAATAAAATGGAAATTATCCTTTGGAAAAATATCCTTCTGACATGCCACTAAGTCTACCAGAAGTACAAAAGGAAGACTTAAAATTTCAGTTAAACGTCAAGGAATCAGGTAAGGATAGTTATTTGTGGTCTCTAGACATTTCTTGTTGAGCTATCTTGATAAATTAAGAGAAATGGCCAATGTCATGTAACTGGATCAATCATCATATTGCCAATTAATTTTAAGTTAAGGAAGAATTACGAGGAGAGATGTGTAAGTACATGGACACTGTGGATTTGCTGACTTTAGTCTTCACTCTTTCAGGGTCAAAAAACGAGCTGCTGCATTTGAGTCTGGCTAAGCTATCTGAAGATTGCCACCCTACAGGCTCACTTGCATGTTTAAGCTGGAGAATAGATGAGACTGGCTCAGATTGCTACAGCAGTGAGCATCCTTGCAGGCCTACTAGAAGCAGTCTTGCATGAACAAAATTTTGTTACTCTTTTTTTGATTTTTTTTTTATTAAAAAATGCTGAGAGTCTACAAAATTTCCAAATAAATGGACTGTCTACTGGCAACAAGCAACACATTATTGAAAGAATACAAGTTGTGCAGCACTTTCCTGTTACAAGTGTGTACCTCTTCAGGTCTGTGAAGTCACTAAACTTTAACGGGTATGGAATTGTAAGGGTTAAAATGAGGTTGACTGAGTCTGAAACTAGCAAACATCCAATGAGGGCCATCTTCGGGGTAAGATTCTAATGATATCTTTATAGAATTCCCAATAGTTGACTGGTTTAGATTCTGTAATCCAGGTCAGCAATTTAGTACAGTAATTGGGAACTTGATCCAACTCTTATTGAATTCAAATGAGAGACTAGTATTTCTACTAGTTCTAATAGCTCTCAGGACCAGATTAGGGCATAGGCATTATAACCCTGTGCCTAAAGTCCCTGCTCCTGAAGTCATCTCTTTAAAAGAAAATGTTTAGCCCCCAGGGCTCTGAACAAAAACTTGAAAATATTACTGCATTAGGTATGCTCAGGTTATGCTGGCCTGGAGTTGTAGATAGAACTATTGTTTCACGCTGAGAAGTATGAACTTCCCCAGTCGTCATAATGGGGTGTTAACTAGGTCATTTCTAAACTAGTGAGTTTACAGTGCCACAGCTATACCGATGCAGCTGTGCTGCTGTAAGATCACTTGTGTAGCCGCTCTATGCTGACGACATAATTAAACCACTGTCAATAAGCACTGGTAGCTATGTCAGCAGGAGACTGTAGCACTGTTTATGTTGGTGCTTCTGTTGGTATAATTTATGTCACTCGGAGGGGTGTCTCCTCCCCCCTCTCGCCCTTCTTCTACATGCAGAAGATTCTGTAGCACAAAATGCTTGCTGGAGGCCCTGTCCACTTATCCAACTGATACTCTGTGGCTGCTGAAGGAAGGACTGGGGCCTCTTCTTGCTGACCCTTCTCATTCTGAAGGAGTAGAGAGAACTGTTGTTTTGGGACTGAAGGAGGAAAAAGGGGACACTGATGCCTTTGCAAATCTGGAAAGAGAGGGTCTTCCATCTTGCTGTCATCCCAAATAGGGGACAGACTACAGAACAGGGGGCCCATATGGTAATGTGCTTTAGGCCCATTTTGCCTTACTCTAACCCCTAGTTCAACTGGAGATGTATTAAACACCTCTCTGTATAAGGATCAGAAGGGAAGTGGAGAACTATCAGGGAGATGGATTTAGCTATAGTGAGCCCTAGGGTGAGTTGCTCACTACCCCTTAGATGAACAATAAGGCATGATAATAACTCATCCCACCATACGTACCATAGAAGAGGGAGATAAGAGACCTGATGGATTGGATGATCTATCTCGCCACACTTAAAAAGAAATGAAACACTTTTATTCCAAATCCATGTCCTAGTATGACCACTGCTGACCCTTAATAATTAACAGTCTCAAAAAAGGAGAAAGGGAGGATTTCTCCTTATTGTATTTGTTTGACATGTAGGATGAGGCTTTTTTTATTTTTATGTATTGATTTTATGATGTTGAATAATATCTGGAGCGTGGTTGTGATGTGGGTTATAAACGATTTTTAGTACATTTTATTTTTTATTAGTTAGTCTTGTTTCATGACAGCTAAAGCACCCAGGGTCCTACTTTGCTCCATGGCGCAAGCAGGGTGGTCTGGTCTGACCTGGCCTGTCAGTAAGCTATTTATAGCTGGTGTGGTGTACCAGAAAGACACAGGAGGAGCAGAATGTGGGACTGCTGGGCAGCCCCAGCCTGGCAGCTCCTCAGGCGCAGCTGTACCACCCCAACCCTTCCACGCAGCTGTGTGCCTGCGTCTCCTCTGCAGGGTCTCTACAGAAGCCGCCCGCCGGAGGACAGGGCTGGGGGAGGTGCTGCTGTGCCGGAAGGGCTGCTGGCATGGGGCCGCCCAACAGTCCCATGTTCTGCTCCTCTTGTTGTTGTTGCAGTTCCTAGGAAAACCCAGTGGTTCAGGGCTCTCCCGGGAACCGCAGTATGAAAGGAGCAGAACCCCACCCTGGCAGCTCCTCCGGCGCAGCTTCACCACCCCCAGCCTTGCTCCCCCCACAGCCCTGTCCTCTGGTGGGGCTGCTATACAGACCTTGGTCAGTACTCAGGAGATGGAGATGCATGGCAGGGCTGGGGATGGCATAGTCATGCGGGAGGAGCTGCTGGCATGGGGCTTGGTTACCAGCATGTCTGAAAAAAATATTCTCTGCTTTCAGAGGGAGCTGGTCTGAAGCTCTTCTGCTGGCAATTCCTAAAACAGGTATGACTGAGCCAGCTGTTCCAGAGAGCAAGCCCTCCTCTTTTCTTAGCAGGCTGCATAGCAGCTGTGCCCACCCACTGGGAGCACTCCCCCCAGGTAATGTGGGATGGACCATGGGGAGGGGAGCGGGAGAGTGTGGGACCCCAGGCTGGGGGTGATGTGAGGTCATGGGTGGTAGGGTCGTGTCACATGCCCCCCCTTTAGCAGGTGCAGCTTACTGGTAAGAAACAAATTCTACTTGCACCACTGCTTTGCTCCCACTGAAGTCAATGGCAAGTCTTTGGTCCCACTCCCAACTCATGTCAATTCCCCAGCCAGAGCCCAAGTTGTGGCTGTTGGAGCAAGATATGCCCTGTTTTCCAACAGAGAGAAGTTCAATTCATCTTCTGTGCCATTTCATTATGGAAAAAATGATGGCTAGTGAGGGTTAACCTTCAGGAACAGTGGGGCTACATAAGGACAGTTTGGAACATGTACAGTTCAAGAGAAGAAATTGAAAAATAGATTTGATGCTTTTGGTACAAGTTCATTTTTTCCAGCCCAACTGTAAATACTTCAAGCCAAGAACATTATGAACTGAGAGATTATTTTAGAACATAGCACTTCTGTCTAAAAAATGGATTTGAGATGTTTTACCTTGACTACTTTAAAACTAGCTCTCCTGAACACAGAAAAATGAGTGCATAATATTTTTTCAGCTATCCTTGTGAAGATAACTCTTTTAGCATTCTCCAAGGGTAAAAATGTCTCAATACATGTATTATACTGTAGCCGCATTAATATGAGCATTGTTTTAATATAGGAATTGTAAACTACTAAAAGCACTATATTAGTGAAAAGGGGTAAAATTTCATAGGTGTAGTGTTAAATTCTGCAGTGTCACCACTAGTAGGATTTGTTGCAAATTTTTTCCCAATTCCTATGCAATTGGACATTGGAAAGTGCTAATAGTACTACAATATTTCCCTTCATTACTTCAGTAAAAGCAAACACTATTATGCTATTCCAGTATCAGTATAACTAAATTGACGATACAACTAGTTATTGTATATGGCTAGCTTATGAAGCAAGAGGACCTGTGCTTCAATTCAAGTTGATGTGTTTATCAGTATTGACTGATTGCATACAGTATTTAATGTGAGTAATGTTACTGTTAGGTATTAACCATATTCTGGGCTAAACAAAATCCAAGGACAAAGGAAAAATGTACTCACTGAGGATATAGTGACCAAGCAGAACTAGATTAATATGTCAAATAGTCTTAACATTTGTCTAAATTAAAAAAAAAAAAAGTTTGTTACCTTGGTGTGGATAGGAGCATGGGAATTGTCATACTGGATCGGTCCAGCATTTCATCTCAGATAGTAGTCACTCAGGCTACGTCTATACTACAGGATAAATTTGAATTAGCTTAAACCGATTTTATAAAACAGATATTATAAAGTCGATTGTGCGCGTCCACACTAGGCACATTAATTCGGTGGTGTGTGTCCATGGTCCGAGGCTAGCGTCGATTTCTGGAGTGGTTCACTGTGGGTAGCTACTGTAAAATAATGAGGCCAATAACGTCGATTTGTGTCCACACTAACCCTAATCCGATATAGTAATATCGATTTTAGCGTTACTCCTCTCGTTTTGTAGGAGTACAGAAATCGATTTAAAGAGCCCTTTAAATCGATATAAAGAGCAGTGTAGTGTGGACGGGTGCAGCGTTAAATCGATTTAACGCTGTTAAAATCGGTTTAACAGCGTAGTGTAGACTAGGCCTCAGCTGCATGAGAGGAAGATACACAAAACCCTGCAACCAACCTGTAGGGAAAGTGTCTTCCTAACTCATGCTAATTAGAGGTTGGCTTATGCCTGAGGCATGAGGGTTTACATCCCTTCGAAAACTCATGTTTTTAATTAAAGTTCTTACTAGTATAACTTGTTAGTTTCTTTACCCTAAGGGCTTGTCTACATCAGAAAGTTGCAGCGCTGGTGAGGGAGTTACAGCGCTGCAACTTTGAAGGTGTACACATCTGCAGGGCATCACCAGCGCTGCAACTCCCTGTTTGCAGCGCTGGCCGTACTCCCGTTTTGTCTCGGGTGTAGAGGATCCAACGCTGGTGATCCAGCGCTGGTAATCCAATGTAAACACTTACCAGCGCTTTTCTTGACCTCCGTGGAAGGAGGAAGCCTCTGGTAATCAAGCTGATCTCCTTTCCCGGTTTGCTCTCTCGGTCCCGGAACCCCGAGCAAGCAGGTCTCCTTCCCTGCGGTTTGCTGGGTGGCTCCGGGAACGCGAGAGCAAACCGCGGCGAAGCTGGTCTCCTTCCCCGGTTTGCTCTCTCGGTCCCGGAACCCCGAGCAAGCAGGTCTCCTTCCCTGCGGTTTGCTGGGTGGCTCCGGGAACGGGAGAGCAAACTGCGGCGAAGCTGGTCTCCTTCCCCGGTTTGCTCTCTCGGTCCCGGAACCCCGAGCAAGCAGGTCTCCTTCCCTGCGGTTTGCTGGGTGGCTCCGGGAATGGGAGAGCAAACCGCGGCGAAGCTGGTCTCCTTCCCCGGTTTGCTCTCTCGGTCCCGGAACCCCGAGCAAGCAGGTCTCCTTCCCTGCGGTTTGCTGGGTGGCTCCGGGAACGCGAGAGCAAACCGCGGCGAAGCTGGTCGCCTTTCCCGGTTTGCTCTCGCGTTCCCGGAACCCCCCTTGAAGCCGCCCAACAGCGCTGCAGTGTGGCCACATCTAACACCACTTGCAGCGCTGGTTGCTGTAAGTGTGGCCACTCTGCAGCGCTGGCCCTATACAGCTGTACTAATACAGCTGTAACAACCAGCGCTGCAAAATTTTAGATGTAGACATGGCCTAAGTGATGTAGTTAAGCCAACTTCATTTTCTAGTGTAGACCAGGCCTAAAAGTCTCACTGTTCTTGTGACAAGTTTCAGAATGGTAGCCATGTTAATCTGTATCAGCAAAAACAAAGAGGAGTCCTTGTGGCAACGCAGAGACTAACAAATTTATTTGGGCATAAGCTTTCGTGGGCTAAAACCCACTTCATCAAGTGCATGGAGCAGAAAATGCAGAGGCAGGTATAAATACACAGCACATGAAAAAATAGGAGTTGCCTTACATTAAGTGGGGGGTCAGTGCTAACAAGCCAATTCAATTAAGGTGGAAGTGTGCTATTCTCAACAGTTGACAAGAAGGGGTGAATACCAAGGGAGGAAAAATCACTTTTGTAATGCTAATGAGGCCAATGTGATCAAGTGCCCATTTCAAACAGTTGACAAGAAGGTGTGAGTATCAGCAGGGGGAAATTAGTTTTTGTAGTGACCCATCCACTCCTAGTCTTTGTTCAGGCCTAATTTGATGGTGTCCAGTTTACAAATTAATTCCAGTTCTGCAGTTTCTCATTGGAGTCTGTTTTTGAAGTGTGAGTGTTGTTGAGTGTCCAGGGAGATTGAAGTGTTCTCCTACTGTTTGTTTTTAATTTTTTTAAATTTTCTAATTCTTGATGTCTGATTAGTGTTCATTTATTCTTTGGCCAAACCAGACAGTCTCTATACAAATGTACTGTTCTTGTGCTAGCTCTTCAGGAAGGTGTTAGGACAAAGTAAGCTTATTTTAATGCCCATCTTTGACATATATAGGCAGTTCCAGTTGCAAACTCAAAATGTAAGTCACCTCCAAAATAGTGGTTACCATGTCAATTGAAGGTCAGTTTGATACACACATTATTGCTAATCTGTCCCAATATTTGCGGAAAGAAACTTTGAATTTGTATACGAGTATTCACACCAGAAACCCAATTCTAGGAGTTACATTGTCAGTGAACTGAAACAACTTGTGATTTATTATTCAATCTAAACTAACCAATGGCAATTTTGAATATCAAATATTTGCAACAAACTGCTTGTGAATGCAGACTAAGAATTATTTTGCTGAAGATAAATTAGAATAAGTCCTAAACTGCTCAAGGACAATTCAAAAAAATAGAAGCTAAATTTGTCAACCCATTAGCACTATTATTAAGTTTGGTGGTTTTGTTTAGATGGACATATGCTTTCATCTTCTCACTTGTGAAGTATGAGAGTTCTGAGGACAGAAGATAATCTATCATGTATATCCACAACAAACATGGTTCCTGCTTCTGAGTGCCACTCAATGTTTTCCCCCTAGCTTTTCAATATCATCTCTGTCACTTAGAGGTAGGAGACAGCCTTATCCTTCCTCATTTCAAGTAATCATTAAAAAAAATGAAATACTATGTAATATGTGGGACTGGGTGGAGTGTTGGATGGAGGTACAAAAAGTTAAGGTGATATTTGTTTTGGCACGTGGACCCTGATTCAACAAAGCAACTTTTATGCATATCTTTTAAAGTTAAGCACATGTGCATTGCTGACCACAGATTGGTTCTGGGGTTCTGATTCTCATGATGACTGCATGGTTTCCCCAATGACCATATTATGAATATCCTTATGCATACTCTGCAGTGCTATGGCCTTCATAACTACCAATGTGAGTGGAATTGTACAGCAATCTGAAACACCTGGCCCTGGCCACTGTTGGAAGGCAGGATACTGGGCTAGATGGACCTTTGATCTGACCCAGTATGGCCATTCGTATGAGAATGAAATGCACTATTATGACTCAGAATACAAACTCCTTCTGCTCTGACTGTCAAAACAATCAACTTTAATAATAATTGCACTTAAATGCTAGTATGCACTATCTAAAGGTTCCATACTGCCTTCTTCAGTGTTGGTGTGGAGGTTTGACTGGGAGGGAGACAGTGTAGGGAAATTCTGTTCTTCTGTTCAAGTATGAGAGTGCTAAGGGAGAGAGCAGGCCACTATGCCAGCCTGTATGCCACAGGTAGGATGCCCCAAAATGGGTACCTAAAACTAGGCTTCTGAATCCATATTTAAACATCCCACATAGCCTGATTTTTTTCAACAGAGATGAATTCCAGCAGCTCCCATTGACTTCAACAGGAATTGATACTTGTTCAAATCTTTTTTGAGCATGCCTAACTTCAGGTAGCTATTTTTTATCATCTTGGCCTTACGTTCCCAGGAATGTTTGGCTCTGAGTCATGCCTAGTCCCCCAAATGGCTAGCACATGAATTGCAGTCAGTAGCATGTGCTATCTGGGGAAACATGCTGTTCCTGTTAAGAACATCCAGTAGGGATACCTGACCAGGTATTCCCAGATTCCCCCTCAGGACTTGCCAAGGGAGAAATGAATGCATCTGCCAGTAATGCTGCTTCCTCTTGTCAGATCAGTGTAGGATTTGCCTTGAGATTTATTAAAATAACCAAAACTCTCCATAGAATATATTAACAATAATGTGTTTTGGTATTATTCTGCTCATGGTGACAGTGTTAAATTATGCAACAGATGGACCATGGGGTAGTGCAGAAAGGTCAGAAAAGCAGAGCTGCTTTTGAGGAAACGTTGCTCTGCTTGAAACAGGGAAACAAAGACTATATATATCTATTGTCTACTATTGCTGAATCCAGGAATCTAGCCTAAATCCTCCAAGAAGCACAGGCCTGTTCAAATGTCCCATCTTGGAAAGGAGGAAAATTTGTGGAGTAGATTAATAGATTTATAGATTCTAGGACTGGAAGGGACCTTGAGAGGTCATCGAGTCCAGTCCCCTGCCCTCACGCCGGACCAAATACTATCTAGACCATCCCGGATAGACATTTATCTAACCTACTCTTAAATATCTCCAAAGATGGAGATTCCACAACCTCTCTAGGCAGTTTATTCCAATGTTTAACCACCTTGACAGTTAGGAACTTTTTCCTAATGTCCAACCTAAACCTCCCTTGCTGCAGTTTAAGCCCATTGCTTCTTGTTCTATCCTTGGAGGCTAAGATGAACAAGTTTTGTCCCACCTCCTTATGACACCCTTTTAGATACCTGAAAACTGCTATCATGTCCCCTCTCAGTCTTCTCTTTTCCAAACTAAATAAACCCAATTCTTTCAACCTTCCTTCGTAGGTCATGTTCTCTAGACCTTTAATCATTCTTGTTGCTCTTCTGTGGACCCTCTCCAATTTCTCCACATCTTTCTTGAAATGAGGTGCCCAGAACTGGACACAATACTCCAGCTGAGGCCTGACCAGCGCAGAGTAGAGCGGAAGAATGACTTCTCATATCTTGCTCACAACACACCTGTTAATGCATCCCAGAATCACGTTTGCTTTTTTTTTGCAACAGCATCACAGTGTTGACTCATATTTAGCTTGTAGATTCTAAAGCCCCTGAATACCATGGCAGTATCGTGGCTGTTCTTGTTTTAAATTTAGTATTAGGAAGAAAATATCTGTTTCTACTGTTTTGATCCAAACCTACGATTAGTGAGAACTGCCATAAAAAGGCCTACTGAGAGAAAGCAAACTAAAAGCCTTCATATCTCTTGGTCTATTGAAAAGTTCCTCAGTTCTCTCCAGTGATCCAGGGCGTGTGACATCCCATCCAAGAACACCTTTGGAGGAGGAGGATAATGGTGGAGTCTTCCTGTTTTCTGACCAAATTGCTCAGGCTACTTTTATTTTATAAATGTCCCCAAACCCTAAATAATTTAGGAGACATGGTGGCTTTTTAAAAAGGCAAAATTATTTACTTCTACAAATTAAACCTGAGCAAATTAAGCCACTCAGGAAGCCAACTCCTGAGCATTAAAACTACCTATTGACTTATATTTTCATTTCCCAGCCAAGTGTGTTCAATGGTGTAACTCTGTTTTAACAGGGGTTCTACTGCCTTATTCGTTCATTGCTCACTTCAGTGCAAATTACCAGGGGCAAATGATCTAGCAAGCCTTACCTGTTGCCTCACATATCATTAAGCTCTGTCCACTTCCCTCCCCATATCTGCCTGTAAAAGCATCTATTCTGATGAATTGCTGTCATGTGAGGAGATTTTTTTTCTGAGACGCAGACATATTTTAAATGACACTCCCCAAGTGTGTGCACTGAAGTGTGTCCAGAAAGCAAAGGCAAATCACTGCAGCACCATGGCACTGCATAATTTGGAAGCTCATTAAGAATTCCAGCAAAGCCTGAAGCAAGCAATTATCTGCAATTGTATTTTTTGGTATTGGTATCAGAAATTACTTCTCCTGATGAGACTAAGAACTTCTGCATAGGACAGATTCCAGGAAACAGTCCTCTTCCCTTCATTTGTTCTCAGCCCCTAAGAAAAGAAATCCTTAATCACAAACATAAAGGAAAAAATTTGCCAGATTTATATACCCTCTAAGATCAAGTTCTAATCATATGGCTACTGATCAGCTAATGTCTCACTATAAATCTATCTTTGAAGGCAAAGCATTTGAAATGAAATAACAAGATGAATGATTTGCATACAGAAGGTTAATATGGATTACTGCATTTCACAGTTTTAAAATACAGCAACTTTAACTCAGGGAAAGTAAATGAAAACAACAGAGCAGACTTGTCACTAAAAACCTGTGTTCAAGTGTGTGTGTGTGTGTGTGTGTGTGTGTATAGCTGCCTAAATGTACTGTCTCTGTGTTAAATTTGCTGAAGATTTAATGTTATACACAAGGGGAATTGTAGCATAAATGAAAACAGCTCTGTATAGAGGGTAGGACAGTAGAAGTTTCATTACTATATTGGCTCAGGAAGAGGTCTCATTGTTCACTGTATATCAGTGCTCAAGAAGACAATTTTTTTTTTCTTATTCATGTAGGTATGTTGAAGGAAACATTCCACCATGGTAACTTTAGCAGTAGCCTCATTGTCAGTAGTGAAGCCAAGTTAATGTGAACATCCAGTTGGCAAATGTCCCTTTACCTCATAACTTTCCCCTTCCCCATTCACTAAACCCCACACTTTTGGCTTGGTGTTAGTGATGAGCATGCTCCCAGAGTCCTGAGATGTAGGCAGGTCTGTCTTTGGTCTCCTGGGAAGTGCTGCATGGTCCTGTCCTGAGGCTCCATCCCCTAATTCAGCTATGGTGCTCTCAGCTTTATTTAGTGGCTGTGTCGGAGGGGCCTAAATAGTTCACTCAGTTCTGTTCCTGTCCTCTCTGGCTTATGTGAAGATATATATTGTCTGTCTGTGTCTCTGTCTCTCACATATTGTACCTCATCAAGGACCAAACAGTCTAGGGTAACAAGTAGCATGTAAGATCCATGATTTCAATATATCAATGCTTTGCAGCAGGAAAATGTTCCACTAGGCAAATTTCTGATCAGCTCTAATTTTAACCACCCCTAGATAGCTTAACTGCAGCTCTCCTGTCAATTGTTGCAGCTTCATAGGCGGGCCCCTCAACAGTGGGGGAGTGGCAGGAGAGGGAAGGGGACAATTGCCAAGGGGGCTGGGTGATTTAAAAGAGCCCGGGGCCCCCCAGCCACCACCAGCAGTGCAGCAGGGCTAAGGCAGGCTGCACCACTCCTGGAAGAGGCCGGCACATGCCTGTAGCCCCTGGGGATGGGGGTCTCTGCACACTGCCCTCACCCCAAGCGCTGACTCCACAGCTCCCATTAGCCGAGAACTGTGGCCAATGGGAGCTGTGGGGGTGGTGCCTGTGGGCAGTGGTGCACAGAGACTTCCATGGCCCCTGCCTATGAGCCACTGTCAGAGGGGTGTTCTGGTAGCTTTCAGGAGCTGCCCGAGGTAAGTGTTGACAAGCTGACTCCAGCCCCCTGCCTGAGCCTGCAGCCCCTCCCGCACCCAAACTCCTTCCCAAAGCCTGTACCCAACCCCCTGGCCCAGCCTGGTGAAAGTGAGTGAGGATGGGGGAGAGCGACAGAGAGAGGGGGATGTAGTGAGCAGGCGGTGGGGTCTCAGAAGGGGTGGGACAGGGTCATGGTCTCAGGGAGAGGGTCTTTGGGTTTGTGCAGTTAGAAGGTGGCAACCCTACTGGGTGGGCATGTACAAGGTCTGGCCATGCCAAAAGAGTGTCCAGCAGCACAGCTGGCAGCTCGCTGGGCACCAGCCAGCACAGGTGCGGCACTGCCCAAATGTCAGGTGGACCACGTCCACATGGCTTGTGCATGCATGGGGGCCCATTGACTGTTCTGCCCTGGGGCCTGCTTATAGGGGATGATTGCTTAAGATCTCCACTACAAATACTCATCATGAATGGCATGCTCCTTTCAAGTGCAGACTGGAGTAAGACTACACTTGTGTTCAATCCTCCACCCTTTCTCAGTAGTCTCAGATACTGGTTCTGAAAGAAACCTTCCTAGTTGCTCTCCAGCATTGCACAGGAGATTGATGTCTCTATTCAAGATATACCAAACACATCCATGGAATCTGGTGTGGAAAATAATTATCCCCTATCCAGTGCTAATTGAGAGAGTCCATCAACATTTGATTGCTTTGCTCTGCTTCAGTGTTCAGTTTCATATTTGTACTTGCTAAGGCACAAATGCTAGCCTTCCAAATACGCACAGTAACCTTCATTAGAGTACCTTTTCTGGGGCTGAATATAGATGTCAGAAGCTGATGATCTGTTGTTAAGGTAAAATTGTCTATACAAATAGCAATGAAATATATTAGCCTCTCATACCAAGTCAAGGGCATCTTTCTCTATTTGTACATAGTTCCTTTTGGCTGGTGTGATCAAATGACATGCAAATACAAATTTGACACACTGCTCCTTTGCTATGGAGTGAGACATCACTAGCCAATGTAATAAGTGCTGAATCATAAAGCATGAGAGATGCCGAGTCACAATGCACAAGCACTTCATCTGAAATTGTAAGCACCTTGGCTTCCTTGTTTATTTCAGACTTTTCCTCATGTCTCTGGAGCAGCTGATATAGAGAGGATGTAGGACAGTAGCAAGGTCTAGAAAAAATGATTTTTGTAACAGTTTAAAAATTAAAATCTGTAGGATAGGACATTTTTTACAGGATCTATCTTATTCCTCACAGCAGTATCCAGATTTGCAGTGCTGGCTTAACCTTTGTCTAGCCCCAGAAAGATCTTAAGATTGGTTTTCTTTCTTAAAATCAAAACTAACCAAAATTGCTGCTAACTCCTATTGTCTTTACTGATTGGGGAAATGTTAATATGCATTACTTATCTAGGAATCCTATCCTTGCCTGTGGACTTAAGCTTCATAGAGAGAAGCTACAGTATGAGACATAAACACCAAGAACCAGTCTTAAGCTAACTTGATCAACACAATAAAAAAAGAGCAGTACACAAGAATGTACTATTTCATGAGCATTTTCTAGCTAACTTTATATATTGTTAAATGGGCAGCATAAAACACTTCTGCAGGAATATAGCCCAAGACCCACAATGGTCTGTAAGCCCCTTCCCCACCCTCCAGTGTGGAATAGAATATTTTTAAGACTACAGATGGAAGGTTGTATGGTGATTTAGAATTATGTAGGTATATCCTCAATACAAAAGTGAAAGTACAAATTTACAAGCTCTATGCAAATTGTAATATATGTTAGTGCCAAGGTATGTTGGAAATAGTTTTTATAATGTCCTTGTAATTTGTTAAACTTGGAATATAGATTCACAAACTAAAGGGGATATTAAGGTTTGGTGGACTACTAGTGAGTGATGAAGGATTATATAGCTCTGGGGAATTGGACGAATTCCTTGATTTTTCATTTCCAGTCTTCTACATATTTGGCTTTTTTTAAGCATTGCTTTGGGAATGTTAGCTGGATCTGTTAAAACATACTTTCAGCCTTAGCTCATATTAATGAAGCTTTTATCTGAATTTCCCTGTTTGTTTTTAAATGATCATCACAAGATTGAAATATGTTAACATGTAAAATCTGCAGGAAGGAAGCTTTGTGCTGAGAGATTTTGAGGCCCTATCAAACCAGGGCTTATCTCCTGCAGGTGTTTTAAGCAGGGCCGGCTCCAGGCACCAGCCGACCAAGCACGTGCTTGGGGTGGCACCTTGGGGCAGGGCGGCACTCGGGTTGTTTTTTGTTATTGGGGCAGCGCTGGAGGGTTGATTTTGTTTCGGCGGCACGGCACTTGGAGGTGGGTCAGGGGCTTGGCGTGGTGTGGTGCTCGGAGGTGGGGCAGCAGTTTGGTGTGGTGTGGTGCTCAGAGGGGGATGGTTTGGCAGCGCTGGAGGGGTTCGGCGGCGAGGCACTCTTCTTTTTTGCTTGGGGCAGCAAAAAAGTTGTAGCTGGCCCTGGTTTTAAGTACTTGGCTCCCAATTTAGCAAAGTGACTCATCCAAGCTATCACAAGAAGCTTGTTGCTGAGGTGAGAATTGAACCCAGATCACCTGAGAGCTAGTCCCATGCCTTAACCACAAGATCATCCTTCCTCATTTGGAGCCCAGTAACTTTCAGAAAAGTGTTTTTACAAAGCCTTCACTGAGATGTGGCATGTGAAATATCAGGGGGAACCTGTTTTTAGGGGAAGGTGTTTTGTCGTGATTTGAAAATCAAGCTTGTAGTGGAAAGCTAGCTTCCACACTATTGAGTAGCTACCCCTGCTCCATTATTCCTGTGTACTTTTTCCACCTATTTCTCATGGTCTGAAGCATGGGATCCTGATTTCTGCTTTTCTGAAGCTCATTATATGGATAATATATGCACATGCAGTCTGTCCCTTACAACAAAGAATGTTGTGAAACTAATTTATCTGCACTTGTAAAAATCCCAAGGTCATTGTAGCTTATATAAGAAGCTGTTGGAGGTGTGTATGCACAGTGCATTTCATTATTTCTGATAGTCATCCCTCCTACAACAAAGTTTTCTTCACTTGTGTTTAGAAAAGGTAACTTTACAGTTACTTTCTGATCATTCCCTACACTGCAACATTTGATTAAACATTGACCAAAACAAATGTTTATATTTATTTGTTTGCACTACCAGGCTGTACTTCCAATCTGCAAGGTTTTATTTTAAGGGAGCTGTTTTTCTTCATTATAAAGCTTTGCTTTTTAAAGTAGCCTGGTTGTTTGTTAGGTTTCATTTGGGTCAACTAAAAACCAATCAATGCATTGGGCCAAATTCATTTCTGGAGTAACTCTATTGAATCATATGAATTTACATTCAGAATGAATCTGGCACACTTGTATTAAATATTAATTAATATCCTTAGCCTATTGATTTAAGGAGCACTGCAGCAGTTAAGTGCTTATATACAAAACTAATATATTAAATTAATAAACTGCCCACAAAGGGTGGCATTGCACAGCCCTTGCTGCTGTCTGCAAAATTGTTTGCAATCAAATTGTCATTAGTCAGACTCTGGAATAAAAAAAACACATTTATTCACATTGTAACTTGCCGCATTCTGTGAAGCTTGCTATGTATATGTGGACAAAGCTTGGCAAGGGGGAAGGGAATCAACAGCAGCAGCTACAACAGTATATTTTAAAAAATCATCTCATTCCCTTATTTCATCTTTTTCCTCCCACCCATTCTTCTTGACTATATAACATACAAAAGGAAAAGTGATATCTGTTCCTGCTTCCAATATTTCAAGAGGCTTTACACGCACACAATTTGTAAATAGATTGTAAAATCTTCAGGTTTGGACCTTGTCTGAGGATGTTTGTACTGTGCCTGGCATAATGGGATTCCAATCCCTATTTGTGGTATGTATGTGTGTTTTAATGGGGTGTTTGACACAGTGCTGGGGACATCCAAAGCTGTGAGCCACAGTTACATCTCTGCCTTGGCAAGAATGAGTTTGGCTGGTGATTAGACTGTCAGCTCTGTCACAGCAGTCTGTGTTCACGAGCAAACTCTTCAAGGCTTTCTCAGCCCAAACCTTGCTTGGCAGCAGGGCCGGCTTCACCGTTTTTGCTGCCGAGGGTGACCAGACAGCAAGTGTGAAAAATCAGGACGGGGGTGGGAGGGTAATAGGAGCCTATATAAGAAAAAGACCAAAAAAATCAGGACTGTCATTATAAAATCGGGACATCTGGTCACCCTATTGCTGCCCCAAGCAGCAAAAAGAGGGAAAAAAAGCCACGATCGGGATCTGTGGTACTACCACCACCACTTCAGTCTTTGGTGGCAATTTGGTGGCAGGTTCTTCGCTCCTAGAGGGAGTGAGGGACTCGGCACCAAAGAGATGGATGACCCGGCCAACTACATTGGCTGCCCCAAGCACCTGCTTGCTGGGCTGGTGCCTGGAGCCAGCCCTGCCCACTATTCATACTTCAGACTGAGTTTGAGGAATCTCCTTTCTCTTTCTCTCTCAGCCTAAAATGGATTCTAGCCCCTTACTGGCTTTGTTAGGTGAGAGCATCTTATGACTAAGATTTTCTCCACTTGTATTCTTGGCTCCTATGATGATTCTATTCAGCCGATACCACATCCACAGTGCCTGACAGCTCATCTTGCATCACTAATGAAATGTTTCATGATGAGACTGAATGACATGAGACTTCACCTGTGCAAAGGCCTGGTCCCATGGGCAAAGACTCTTAATGGACTAGGATAAACTCTGCTTGTCTTGTAGCTCACCTGGGAAGCTAGAAATACTGTATGCCAACATTCCTCTTCAGTGATTTTTCCCTAGTGTTTTTGTATAAGAAATACATTTGTACTGCTGATAGTGTAGGAAGGTGTGGGAAGGCCTCCAGCTGTGTTCTGTGTGAAGCGATAGGAAGCCTCTCTTTTTCCCTTTGTAGTGGGGCAGCTGCCCCATGCAGGGAGGAAGGGTTAAAGCAGGCCAAAGGGAGCCTGGGCAGAACTCTCCAATTAGAGGAGGGCTCGCTAAGTGAGCCAATCAGGGCCAACAGGGGACATATACAAATGGCTGCTCAACAGAGTAGAGACAACCTCTCCTTGGCCTGCTAGGGAGAAGGATGGCTGCCTACAAGCACCATGGCTAAAACAGTGCTGGGCAGAGTAATGGAGAAGAAGGAGCTTCTGGCAGCTGGCCGCTGCCAGACTGAGGCCCTGGAGGAAGGGCAGATAAGTGGGGGCAGCCCTAGCACCTTACCCTGAGGGAAGCAGCCAACACAGACTGCAGTTTGCCCCTGGAGCAAGGGACTAGACTGGTGACTGCAGCAGGCCCCCAAGGTGAGTGGTTAGACTGTAGACTGCCAGTTCCCCTGAAATGGGGGCAGAAAAGTGTGGGACATAGCCAGAGGTTTGTGCCCAGAAAAGGATGCTGCAGTTTGAGGAGCAATGTGGGTCACAGAGTGGTGGAGACAGCAAAGTGGGAGTAAAGGTGAGCAAGATGCCACCGGAGGAGGGCACCTTGCAGAGGGACTTGAGAGAATTCCAGAATGGCCAGCAGGAGGCACCACGATGGTGAGTCTTGCACTGCTACACCCATTCACATTCTTGATTGCAATCTTTCTTTCTGCATTGACTCTGTCCAGTTTCCTAGCAGAAATAACATTTGTACATATAGTGAAGCAAAAGCCTGAAGTTCCCTTCACAGAGAATCGAATCAGATGGATTGAGCTACAGGCAGAAGATTTACTCTGTATAAACTACGGGACTGTCACAGCTAGAATAGAACTGTTCCACAGATGATGCTGTAGAAACCATAGTTAACAGAACTTTGAAACATTTTCTATGGCTGGCTGGCCAGCCAAATCAGTTCTGCACTGTGCTGGAGGTTGTTAGTCCACTGACGCTTCACTGACTAGAGTGTTTGTTTTTTTTCTTCCCAAAAAAAATAAAATAGTATTCTTGTAGTGCAATTTTACTAGCTAAAGTTGTATACAAAATATATTTTGCTTCATGTTCTTTTGAAGAAATTGAGTGCAAGACTGTTAAAACTGGATGCAGATAAATTGGGTATTTGCATGTGCTCATTAAAAGTCATGTATGACTTGTCTGAGTGCACGTATGCATGCACTCAGGCTTGTGTGGTCTAGTGCTTAGGCACAAATATAGGTGTTCACAATGTATGTGATCCTAACTGAAAACCTAGATTAATTTTTCCCATTTAATGCTATTAGTATTATCCCAAAAGGAGAAGGAAGGTCTGATTCAACCTTCAGTGGTGTCAATGAAGAGATGCCCATTGACTTCAATCGGCTTTGAATCAGGCCCTATATATACTGACTGCTGAGCTGTAGCTTGGATAATCTGTTTTTCTATCTCTCAATTTGTAGAAATGACAGTGGTTTTTGTCTTGTTTTTTGAGGGTCTATTTGAACTCTGCATTTGTGTAACTCAGAATGCACTGTTGTTGTAAATACTGGGGATACTAAGTATGGGGATAAAATTGTTATGCATATCTTTCAAATAGGAGTATGTACAAGCCAATTGCCTTTTTTTTTTTAAAGGAGAGGTTTGCTTTTTTTAGTTTTGTCTTGGTTTAAATTGTTTGTAGAATAGTAATGTTGCTTTGCTCTCATCTAGTGGCTTTCAGCTCAGCTGAGTCACAAGTTACTTTACAATCAATTGCATCTCACAGCACCCCTACTGTACCGCTGGGCATATTGAGTCAGTTTTGTGACACCCAAAATCATGCATTAGTTTAGTGGCCAGACTATGAATAGAGCCTCAGATTCCTGACTCTTAGATAACCACTAGACCAGTGTATATTTCTATTTAAAAGTTTTTGAAAAGAGGAATTTTGAGAAGGAAGGATGGTCTAATGGATAGGATGCCAACCTGGGATTTGGGAGACCCAGGTGCAAATTTTTAATTCACCACAGACTTTCTGTATCATCTTGGACAAGTCACTTGGGGTAAAATTTTCAAAAGTGTCAAAAGCCATTCAAAATCGACTTAATGACTAAGTAAGTGAGGTGTTGCAGTGCTGTGTGGAGCAATGCTTAAATAAACTGGGCTTTAGGCACTTCAGGAAAATTTACCAGTAATCTCTCTGCCTCCCTTTGTAAAATGGGGCTAATACCACTTCCTTACCTCGCCCACGTTAGGATAAATACACCAACAAATTACGAGGTGCTCAGATATAGTGATCAGGGTGTGACAGAATCATAGAAGAACATTAGAAAATAGAACATGCTCTAATTGTTAGTCAAACAACTGATTCTGTTCTTTGTTTTACATTCACTTGCTCTGTACTTGGAGGAAATTTCCATCACAATGACTCATTTACTGATAGAGTAGTATGATTTATTCAAGGTTCATGGGTAATAGATGGTGCCAGTACATGGGCAAACATCTCAAATGAGCATTCTTACCAGTACTAATTTGCTAATTAATTCTTAACAGTACTAACAAGTCAAAACACCCACCAGTTGGTGTCCTAGAGAAAAATGTCTGGTGTATCATCTTCACTTCCAATATACAGAATACAACTAGAATTGAACTGTAACAAAGCCTGCTATGCGAGTAGTCTTGCCCCCTTCCTCCTCAAAAGGACATTAAGATTATCACTTCTGCTGTATTCTGCTAAGAGTTTCCTCATGCTCTCTGACTCAATTACTGCTCTACCCCATCTGTTACAGTGGCACATCAGGATCATAGAGTGCAAATTATGAATTTCCATGTTGTGCCATTTCATACTCGGAGCCACTATCAGCATAAACCTATTTGAATTCCTTGTTACTGCCTTTCACAGCATGTAGTTCACAGTGATAAACATTTGAATCGACATGTAATGTAAAGGTGTGTGTTTGTTTTATTTTTAAAACGTGCTTAAGTCTTTACTGGATTTGCCAGAGTTCTCTGACCAATTAGCCTAATCACTTAAGAGTTGGCAGATAGCTATGAGATCATCCTTCCTTAAATGAGGCATTTTAATAAGTCAGCAGACCTCTGTTCCGTTCCCAGCTTTCCCCCAGATTTGTGTGTGATATCTCAGGCAAGTCACTTACTCAAGTGCTTAAAGTTAGATACCCAGGGACCTTTAATCTCACATCTTGCCCTTATAGCTAACTGCTGTCCACGTGCAAGTGAAGAGCACTTAATCCAAGAAGGCTTCCTCTATTTTTTTTGTGGTATTAAATTAATATAAAGAAGCAAATGTCAGCTGAATCAGTCTCTCACGGGGTGAGGGTTGCAAAGTGCAGGACTCCTGCATTTTCACAGCCAAAGGACTAATAACAAGATGTTCACAGCAGATCCTATAGCTGTTTGATTTCTTAGCGTCCTGCTGTGTGTTTGGTAGGTTTCCCGTATGACAGCTAATATAAAATTTACATTTTGGGGAGGTCAGTCTTTCTTAAAAGCATAATGTTCTTTATTAGCAATGCGACTCTATAGACTATCTAGGTTCTAGCATACCAAGGAAATGTCAGTGATTAGCTGCTGTGGCAGCAAGCAGCATTTGGGGCTCTTGATTATGTTTTTACATCAGTTTTTCTAATATTAGTCAAACTCAATTTACAGATTTGACAATCTTCTTGAACTAAGCTTTTAGCAAGGAAGTAGTGAGCTCTGCAGTGTCTCACTGTAAATAATTCACAATGTCACGGTTGTGTCAGGGAATGGAAACCTTTTGAACACAGCTGGGATCATCAGTCATATATTTGCTTCCGTGGTGGGGGAGGAATTAATATGGGAACAACCTGAGATGTATTAAATACACAGACTTTATAAACTGTTCAGTCTCAGATGAAATTTAGAAGCCTTATTTTTTCCCCCCTCCTTCTGCCTACAAGGAAATATTCTAGAAGAAACCCCTGCTCTTGTATCCAGGGCTGGCTCTAACTTTTTTGCTGCCCCAAGCAAAAAAAAAGCACCACCCCACCGTAACACCCCTCCCCACCACCACGAGCGCCATGTTGCCGCGCCGCCCAAGCCTCCCACGCGAGTGCCACCTGGCTGAAACAAAAACAAACAAACAAAAAACCCTCCAGCGTGGCCCTGCTGAACCCAAACACACAAACAAAAACAAAATAAATAAAAAAAAACCCTGAGTGCCGCCACACCCAAAGGTACCGCCCCAAGCATGTGCTTGGTCGGCTGGCACCTGGAGCCGGCCCTGCTTGTATCACGTTAGGTGCAAGACAGTAAGGTTATAAAAATCTGATAGTACAGAAAAACAGCAAAGGCAGTGAGTGCACACAAAGAGGCTATTCAAACCTTATGCCTGCTCTTTAGAATCACACCCTTCCAAATTTCTCATTGTACCAAATTGCAATTGGAAAAAATTCTGTTGCACTCTCAGGTCACTGCTCTCTTGGATCTTCCCTAGCTGGGGTTCCAGATGACCAAGCAAAACAAATCTAAAGCACCAAAAGAGAGAAGAGCTAACATGTATTATGCTATTATGATTCTCACAGTAAGGCTCAGCTACTGAGAAACATGGATAGATTCCATCTCCAGTATGGTCAGAATAAATACAGTATTGTTCTAACATTGTCAGTCAGGCTCACAGCACAATTCTCCCCCCCATGTCTATTCTAACCCCCTAAAACCGCAGTGTACATTTCCTAAGCACTTCTTGCTCCCCATATATTGCTGAGAGGTATCAGATCTCTAAATGGCTGATAATGGCCTAGGAACTTGACAGGCTCTGCAGTAGGTCCAATACTGGCCTATAATGCAACAAGAATGACTTTTTTTTTTTTTTGGACCAAATTCTTGTAGTATGTTCTCTTCCCCCTCCACCCACCTGGGGAGAGCAGCAGACACACAAACCAAATGACAGTTTTAAAAGAATGGAGGGAAAAAAAATCTTTCAATGGAGTCCCTATGATTTTAATGTAGGAGTGATTTTCATTAGTTCTCTGTGTCCACCAGCTGTTTTGATGACATTCTGCTATATATTATCTATGCAAAATTTTGGGAATTTTTAAAAGATTTTTGTTCCTATTTAAGAAAGTGCTCACATAGGCTAAAAATACAGCACAGTCCTTTACTTTCCTGAACTGTGTGCCTCAGAGGTGAAGGAATGGATGACTCATAGCTACTCTGAGGCTTTGAAAAAAGAATAAAGGAGTAACATGGTGGCTTGGGTTTAAAAATTCTCAATGTTTCACCATTATTAGGCACACAGTTTGGAAGAAAAGGTAAAAGCACTCTTTTTTTTTTTAAAGACCAGCGCTTTTTTATAAAAGCGCTACTACTTGTCTGTATAGAAGAACACAGAATAGGGCAGTGAAAGTGAATGATTTGTATAAGTTCTAAGAGCAAAGAAACTGTAGCGTGTACTAGCTTTATAAGCATCCCGTTTGTATTAAATGTAACAATTAGCATAATGGTTAACTGGCATTAACACATTTGTTGATCAAATAGCACAATACATTGTGTTAACCTGCTTACATGCAGTGTTAGTACAGTCACCTTTTAAGTTCATGTTTCAGTTCCTTCCCCCTTCAAAATACATACCTGCCTATACCTACATCACTTATTAGCAAATATACAGGACCAGAGTCTGTCCTTCAGAGATCTGCTTGGCACAGAAGGGATGGGAGCAGGGTTGGCTCTAGGCACCAGCACTCCAAGCATGTGCTTGTGGCAGCACTTTCCAAGGGGCGGCACTCCGGCCTCCCCACCCCCCAGGGGAAAAAAAAAGCCGGGAGCCGGCCCTGGCCAGACCCTTGCCACTGGAGAGCCAGAGCATCATCCCCTGGAGCCAAGTCCAGGCTGCGGTGGTGAGAGGGGCTCCTGGATTGTGTGAGGAGCCAGGGAGGGAGGGAAGTGGGGTCCAGGATACAGGGAGGGAGGCCGGGTCCTGCTGCAGCCACTGCTGCTGCTCTGAGTCTCCCCAGGGTGGTGCGGCATTTCACTGCCCGAGTGGGCTGTGCAGGAACTTTGCAGTGTTTGTCCCTATTATACTCTTAACAAAAAATCCACCACATGCTATTATTTTATCTAATCTGAACTGGACTTTATTGCTGGGGAAACATTATTTGCTGGTGCTCACCAAAGAAATAAATCTGTCAGGGTGAGGGAGACAATGAAAGGTGGAAATAAGAATCCTGAGTAGAGGTCGAGAGGACAAAGTAGCTATCTTCCTCAAGAACAGAACCACAGAAGGGCCAAAGGGATTCAAGGTGTAGGCAGGAGCCAAACTACCAAGGAAGGTATGACTCAGTCTTCTACAAAAGATACGTGTATATGTTGGTGATATACCAGCAGATGGCACTCAAGATTCTGCAGCATTATTTATAGGTTTTATAGGGCCAATAAAAGTTGTTGCTGTGGACTGCAAATGGCTTCCTGAGCGCAGCTCTTTGCATGGTCCTCTTAACAAAGGACTCCAACCAAAAATATCACATAAACCTTCAATAGAGAGCTTTCATTTTCCTGAAGTGTATATACACAAATGCCAGAAATTGGTGGTAACTTAGGTAGAATTTTTGGAGGGCTAAATTTATCAGATTTAGAAAAGACTGATTACAGTTAAATGTCATCTGATAGGAATTGGAGGCTCAAACTGTCTTTGTTCTAGATGAAGGCTTTAGTGGTAAAGACATATCTATTCGGAAGGAATAAAGAGATGGATTCTTAGTTGCGGATTAAGGTTTTTTTCTTTAGGACTTTAATTTTATGCTGAAAAATTAAATTTTTTGTTTGCAGTGATCAGAACGGTGCCAGGAACTCAGGACAGTGCGTGTGTGTGTATGCAACTGGGGGCACAATTACAGCCAGTTTGTCACTTTAGAATGACAGCTATTTGCATGTACACACATAGTAAATGTGCACAAAAGATGTGCAATTGTACATACACTTTTTTGAAAACAACTCTGGGCTCTTTGAAAACAGCGTATTATGTTGACAGTAAAGACAATGGTGCTATATTTTTTTTGGATGATTGGTTTAATAGAACAAAACACACAATCCATACTTTATACAGAAACACACAAGGAGACATTTCTTTGCTGCTTTGAAAGCACATCTAATGAATTTGTGCAAAGCACTGAGTTTGACATGTTGCTATATTCTTTTTCCACTGAAAGCAGAATTGTCTTCCGTTTATAGAGCTATGTTAGAGCTGAACAGAATTTATATCTTACTCTAGTTTTTTATCACCTGAGAGGCCAAAATCTTGATTTGTCATCTATTGCTTAAAATATTTGGAATTGGGCAGTAATTTCCATTTTAGCAACAAGGAGATAAGGGTCAGCATTTACTGGGACTTCTGCACCTCTGTAGACCTGGTATGACCTAACTATACTACTATTCTGGATCAATATATGGTCCAGCTCCTTCCTGGTCTGCCCACCATTGGATATCCAGATTTCCTGATATCAGAGTGCCTGAACTGACCGTCCGTGATGATAATGCTGAGAAGTGCAAAAGAAGAATAATTTTGAGCTGTCTATTGTTCTGGAACAAAATGGTCTGAGGATAGTTTCAGAACCTTTTCTGGGACAACTTAGTGTGCTGTTCACATTGCCAAATAAGTTTTTGTGTGGCAGAACAGATTGTGTTAGCATCTGTAACTTCTTTGGTGGGAGCATGAGCTACAATGATGGACTGCTGTCCCTTGCTATATGCCAGGTTGACACATCGCTATCAGAAATAGGGTGCCACATTGTAGTGATTCATTAAACAGTGGTCAGATGACAAGTGCCACCCCCAGTTATGTGCATCCTCCACAAACTCTTGGCCATTATTCACAAGTCTCATTTCTTCTCTGTTGTTCCAGTAACTGCAACATTCTGACTAGTGAAATGTGGTACCCAACCTTGTTTAAGGTTAGTACATTTCAGGTGGCAAATGTGGATTTTCTCATGTCAATCATGGATGTCATGGGCATTATGGAGTTTGGCCTAAAACGTGGGTTATGTTTTATCGCATAAGAACATGCCTGTTACGATACATAAGGTACAATGCATCTGAAAATTCAGCATTTGCTAAAAAGTTCTGTCACAGTAGAAAAACAAACTTGATGCACTTGGTTCTCTCCTGAATAACTTAGAATTAGCCTGGAGAGCCTAAAGTATAGTCTTCTGAGAAGCAGTAGATACCATCCCAGAATAAACATGCTATAAGTGTTGATTCCCTGGCTATCTGATGAGATGATTTCAAATTTTGCAAAAGATATCGGAGGCCAGGCAGCACCGCTAAGACACTGAATGGAAGTGTTTACAAGGTGTATTTTTGAGCAAAAATGGATCATGAAGCTTGTTTTGAAAACTTGGTGAAGAGGGAATGAGATGCAGTAATTTATGACCTGCATTCAAAGCTATTCAATCCCTTCAGTCCAGAACTGGAGTCCACACAGGGTCTATGCCAGTAAACAAGGCTGATGGTATAACATGCTTAACCCAAGAAATCCAGCAAAGATGGAAAGAATAATGAGTCTGCACTTAACCATCCTAAAGTAAATCCATGTCCTTACCTGGATGCATTAGAAGCAAAGGAATCCCTGACCCTGAAACTTGTGTAGATCACCTACATTGGAAGAGGTTTGCCTTGCCATAAAGAAACACAATGCGGGCATGCTGCCAGACCAGACAGTGTAACTCCTGAACATCTCAGGTGCATCATAGAGCCCACAATTGCAACTTTCTTGTTCAGGCTTGGGAAGGTACCAGTGGAGTGAAAGGAAGGGATCATCATCCTGCTTTATCAGGGGTCCACACACTGAGTGCGGCAGCTATAGGCCAATAACTCTGCTTCATGTGTCATACTTGCCCAGCTCCAGCCTCCCTGTGAAATGTTATTGCTTAGAGCAATTTGGTTTCACTGCTGGGTGACCTACAATGGATTTTATACTTGCTGTCTGTTTTTATCTGAGATCCATTGTGAATGTAATAAGTCTTTGACAGCAACATACGTAGACCTAAAGGCAGTCTTGGATGATGTAATCCTCTTTGGTAAGGTCACAAACCATCTCAGAAATGCAGTAGGGAGCTTCTAGCATGAAGCAGCTGTCCTTGGGCTAAGGTTTTCTTGAGCAAAACCAAAACATACAGATGGTCAATGTTTCAAGAAATCTGTGCTTCCAGACAAACTGTGGAAGTAGTGAATGATTTAATCTATTTGGGTGGTGTATTTCCAGCAAATAGGCACAGCCAGACAGACATCCTGAGGAGAACTTGTTTAGCAGGACCTGCATAGGATCTAGAGCCAAAAGAAGGTGGAAACTGTATATACAAAAGTACAAATTCATCAAACCTGCATACTTATGATCCTCTTATATGGATCTGAAACATGAACAAGTCAGCAGGAAGCTGGAGGTATTTCATATGCATTGCCAGCACTATCTACTGGGTATAAGATGGTTTGACTTCCACAATAATGTGGCTGGCTGTATCATTGAGAACTGGCCTTGAGGACTGAGGTAATCTTGTGCCATCATCTGCTGGCCCTTCTTGGTCATGTTGCCTGCCTGGGGACACAGTCGTTGTACACTGAACTCCTGAAGATCAGACATGAAGTCTGGAGGGGACACTGCTCAGTGGTGGCAGCAACACAGTTGCCTGCAATTAACCTGCCTGCACTTGATCAATAACAAATAAACCTGAGAGTCTGTCAGAGGCCACGGAAAGTCATGGGATCCATGACTTCTGCAGCAGGCAGTGCAGCTGACTGCCAGGCCACCCAAGCAGTGGCTGGAGGCACTGAGCCACTGCCGCCAGAACAGTAGTCCTCTGTCAGCCTCAGGGTAGGCTTTCCAGAGCAGTGGGGCTCTGGAGGCAGCTAAGATTTAGTCAGGGGTACTTATAGTAAGTCATGGACAGGTCAGGGGGGGTGAATTTTTGTTTGTTGTCCTTGACCTGGCCATGACTTTACTAACAATAGCCGTGACTAAATCTTAGCTTTAGTAATAAACCTGTGGCACTCTTTAACTGGGATAAAGCTGTCCAGTGTGGTTATGGACACTCAATATACAGACCTCCACTGTCTAAGCGTGGTGGTGGTGGTGGTAAGAGAATTTGCTCTAGTTTACCTAGCATAATGGCTCCTAGCTATAAGTCTCTTCCTATAATAAACAGATGATTTGTAAATCAGATACAGTACTAATCACAGTGCAGCTGTCCTTAAATCAATTACACATTGTCCTTTTCCCATATTTTAAAACCTATATTTACAAACAAATTGTTGTTTGTTTTTTTTTCCAAATGCATTAAGGTTGAAAGTGTTTCAGGGTAATTCAGCTAACACCCAAAAATAGAATGGGCCTGATTTCTCCACTGCCTTTCCCCATGTGTGTAATAGGTGTGAGACACTACTAGATTGAGTGCCTCTGCACAGGTGTGAATGGCTGCACAGGATACAAGGAAGTGGAGAAGCAGGCTGAATACTTCTCTTCAGAAAAATTCGGCACTTCAAAACTCCCAAATGTTACAAAATCTAGAAGTGAACAGTTAAGAGTTCCAGCCTGTTCTCCACCACCTGACTTGCACCCAAACTTAACTCTGTTTTGTATGGAAATATGCTTTTTATCTTTATTTTATTAAAAGTCTAGTAAAGGATTTAAAATTAGTGTTGTCTTAAGGTGCATTACATGATGTCAGAATGCTACATGGTTTTTCCCTCTCTTTCCCCCTCTTTCCCCCCCAAATGTAGCGTAGAATCATGTTGGTGGAGTAGAAGAACACTTTTCATGAATAAATTAGAATGATTGATCAGTTTGGTGTTCTGAGATGTGTGAGTTTTTATAGCACAGATTTTAGAGTAGTATGTTTAACTCTGCTATTCCTAGCATTTGGCTTTAACAAACAACAACCAAGTTGCCAATAAACAGACTTAATCTACATTTTTCTCCCTTAATTTAACTGTTTGTGGTCTTTTGCATGACCTGTCCTGTTTCTGTTCCTTGTTCTCTCTGCTCAGGTCTTGTCCACCTTTATTATAGTTTGAACTAATATGCAGTATTTATTATTTATTTCTTTTTATGCATGATTCTAAACTACCACTATAAAGGTGGGTTACCAGCAGAGCTCGGTATCCCTAGCCTGAGTCAGAGATCCTACCACCCTGATACAGTCTCCAGAATGAATGTTTTGGAAGAGGGGACTATATGGACAGGACACAGAGGACTGTGGGGCCTCTTGGAGGCTGGTCTATACAGCAAATTACTGCCTGGCAAGCTAGGCATGTGAATCTACAGTGCATTAGCTTGCCACAGGTAACATCCTGTCTGGACATTGCTACAGCATACAAAGCGTGGAGTGTGGCAGTGTTGGAGCAATGTCCACATAGTCTGTTACTGAGCAGCAAGCTGGTGAGCTGTAGAGTCACACCCTGTCTTGCTGCACAGTAACTCAACATCTACGCAAGCTTTAGAGAGACCTACCTAAGTTAAGTACCCAAACTTGTGGATATCCTTCCAATCCTTGAGGGGGCCATTTGGGGATTGGTCCTGCTTTGAGCAGACAGTTGGACTAGATGATCTCTTGAGGTCCCTTCCAACCCTAATGATAATCATCTATGGATCCAAAAAACTTCAAACTTTGAGGTTTCCCCATCACTAGTTTTATATGTAGTTTAGTGATGGTGAGGCTGGTTTTCTGCATGCTGAATAAGGATGAATGAGTTGGTTTAATTTTTTTTTCTCCATGTTGTGGCAAGACACAGCAAGGAGAGCCTAGACTTGGATGTGAAAGCGTTCAACCACAAGACTTTTTCTTACAGGAGATTCCTTTCGGGACTCTTACCATAACGTAAGCTCTTGGGGACAAGGACTGTCATTTCTGCTATCCCTTGCTCCGGGCCCAGTTGTGTGCTAGCCTCTAGCTGCTACCACTGTCTTAATATTAAACAGTATAAGAAGTCAAAGTACCAATCTACACTTAGCCACTTGCACCATTTCCTTGCAATATCAGCACCTAATAAATTATGCCAGTCTATCAACTTCAATAACACCCTGATACTTCAACACCTGGAATAACAACACTCTGCTGAAATTTATTCATCATGATGGGACAGCGCTCAGTAAAGTAGATATGGGGCTGGCTGATCTTTTAGTACCTGTTCTTTCAATCATATGGAGGTCTCATATTGGACACTAATAAATAGCCTTGCATGATACACACAGTACAAGACATTACATAAGACAAATATAAAATGTCCTGTTCTTTTCAAAACTCAGAGTAAATTCTTTTGACATTTAGAGCTAGTCAGATTTATATAGATTCATCCTAATTTTATAGTAATACCCAGGCTGCTTTTAATGAAAACTTTGCAGTGAAACTGGAATCTTTCGTGATGTTCATAATATAAAAATTCTAAACAAAATAGATTATGGATCACACCCACTGGTGCAGAATGCCCTGAGAGCTAGGGGACTCTCAGTTTTGGAAAAAAATGTTAAATCTAAACATTGGACAGTTTTACAACCAGTGCAACAGCGGAAGCAGTGAGTGTATCCAAAGCTTAAGAATGTTAGTCATGCAATTCTACATAAGTAACTGAAAGGAAAAAAAATTGAACTACATAGCACTTGACTACCTATTTCCATTAACAGCTATTGGCTCTAGTTCATTAAATTAATAGCACAAAACCGAGGTCCAGGATTGCATAATTGCATACACAAATACACACTTGTGGCATGGCTCCACAAAAGGGCAATGTGTGGTCTGGGGTGTGATGATTTTTTTTTTAGTGCGCAGAACGTTCATAAGCTTTAACTGTATAGTTCCCTAGTTTTCTTTAACATAGTACTGTTTGGAACTTGCGGACTTTTAGCTTATGCCAGCAGGATCTATAGGGACCACTTAGTACACAACATGTCGGTGCACTGTAGAAATCACACTCCCATACTGTGCATTGTTGTTCCATGTAGGTATGCCATTATGTGCCTAACTTGTATGGGAATTGCATGGGCAACTGACCAGTTAGAAATTCTGAAAATCTGGGTTAGGTTTTCTGATAGTGATCTAGACCCCAATTTAGTGAGGTACTGAAACGCATATCTAACTTTAAGCACCCAAGTAAGCCAATTGAAGTAAATGGGACTACTCGCATTAGACATGCTTAAATATCTTACCGAATTAGAATCCAAATTCTGAAAATCTGTGACTTAACATTTTTTCATAAATGGTACATTTTAGTGATGGACAAACTGTTTCATATAAAATAAGAACTAACAAGAACCTTTTGTACATTTTCTGAACTGAATGTATAGCTAGAGGCTCAAAGTATGGTAGTATGACTGATTTTCCCCAAAATTCTGCATTGCCTTCCTTAGAGAGCAGAGATGCTGAAATGCATTGAGGAATAAGTATATTTCCAGGATCTTCAAAAATAGAGCATATTAGAAGTTTTCTGAGAACAAATGCTTTTCCTTGTAAGATTTGCAGACCAAAGAGATTAGTTAAAGCATCTAGCTGGCCTTCCAGAGTTCTTGAAATTTACAATCACTTGTACATCTTTAAATCACACATTTATATGAAGTATCACATTTAAACATTTCTCCACATAAATATTAAAGATATTCTAAAGAGACTTTAATTTATTAACCCAGATCTTTATCTGCAGCACACTGTTGTCTATTCCTTCACTGCAGTACATTTTATAATAAATATAATTAAATATCAGTTTTTTTCCCCTAAAATTCTATTATCACAAAAGGAATAGCATTACATATGTCTGATAGGGCCTCTTTTTCTGCAGGAGTCCTGGATTGCCTCCATAAAACTGGTTTATAAGTGCATCCATATGTTACCTGTGTTGTATGGATACATGCATCATTTGCACATGCAAAATAGCATGCTATCAAATTCTGTAGGCACAGGGAAGTAGTAGGCTTCTTGAAAATGCAACCCTAAAGTCCTATGTTTTATTAAATAAGTTAAGCTTAATGACCATATGATTAAGATCTTCCAGTGGTATTTATGCATTCTAATGACAATCTCTGTTGTTTTTTATGCTTCAGTATACATAACTCCTGGATAACTGAAAGGTTTCTTCGTGACTCACTAGTGAATGCTCTGTCTCACTTGGACATCCAGAATGTATACACACTTAGATTTAAATGGAAAGGTATAAGATTGGAAATGTCAAGACGACTGAGAGACATTCCCTTTTTTAACCATAAAAGGGATTTGTTGTAGTACAAATACAGATAAGCAACTGCATTGGTTTTTATTGTAACATCCATCCTCTTCCTATTTGCTAACACTTCCCTCTTCAGATCTTTTCCCATAACTAATTTCTTTTTATTGCTTTCCTTCACTAAACTCTGCCACAATTCATGTTCTCTGTCACCCACCATTAGCTTGGGGATCAGCGCTCCATTAAGTGTACACCGTAAAGAAAGATCCTGCTGTTGGTGTCACTAAGCATAACCCTACGTAACTCGGGAGGGTGGAAGGCCACAAGAGTTTGGAGCCTTACTGGTTTTAGGCCTCAGCAGACAAGAGTCCCTCCATGTTTGAACTTTAATCGACCTAAAAGGCCAGGTGTAACAGCCGTTATCAATTGCAACAGTTCTAACTGGTCTAAAGCAGAAATAATGAGGCCTGTGCACCTTTAGCAGAAGGACAAGATAACTTGCAGAAGGAAAACTTACTAACGAGCTGCCGCGGCCAAGATTACTTAATGCACCTGCGCTTACGTAATTGCTACAGGGGGAGGAAGGAGGAGGAGGGAGGAGAAACTGGGGATTGCTAGTCAGTGAGAAAAGTTCTCATGGATATAAAGGAACAGACTGCTTGTTTTAGGTGTGCTTGATCTGAGTCAATCTCCCTGCACCGCTTTGAGATCTCAAATAAACTTGGTTTGCTTCTCCATCCTGGTGTGTTTATTGGCGCGGCACACCAGGCGACGGACCCCCCCCGCTGTTGCTTGGCCTCAGGCAGTTATCTGCCGGCAACACTGCCACCCAGAGCTTCTGATAAAGAGTTAATTGTGGCCCTTGATTGAAATTGAATGCTTTAAGATTTGCACCACTGTTGGAGTCTCTCACTCATCAGTTTAAATATTGCTTTAAAAATAAAGCTAATGAACAAATCTCTTGCATGTTTTCTTGCACAGTCAGTTTTCCTTTGTCTGCTTCCTCAAAGTCACAGGGTTTTTTTGCCTTATTCCTTTCAGCTTCTGTTTGCAGAAAAATTATATGGTTCATTGACTTCTCTCACTGCCTCACTAGCATCAACCAATAAACGT
Organism: Gopherus evgoodei; assembly: GCF_007399415.2. Lineage (NCBI taxonomy): Eukaryota > Metazoa > Chordata > Testudines > Testudinidae > Gopherus > Gopherus evgoodei. The sequence continues at coordinate 85,978,727 of NC_044327.1, forward strand.
TCAAATCCAGGTTTTTTGTTTCTGGAATATAACTTTAATAGCCTTAATTATAAGAAGACATGGAAATCTTAGTACAGTTCTGCTTCAGTCATTTCCTGCAATGTATCATCACAATCCACTCTTGTCTATACAATATTTTTTTAAATTATAGAAGCATGAATCACTATTTCATGTTATGAGATTTCTGATGGTAGGCTCAAACTCGGGTTTTCATGGTCCTAGACCCTTTTGGGGGTCTTGTACACATTTTATGACCTTGGATTTGATTTGCCATAACTCACCCATACTAGCACATCTAGGGGCATGAGCGGATTTAACAGTTGCTCAGATCAAGCCAGGCCAAAAGCTCTTGTTTGAGGGATGGGGTGGGGATTGCAGGAGCTCTCTCCTATGTATTGACACAAAGGGCCATTCTTTTCCTTCTGCTTGTTCAATAGGTATGAGGCTGCTATTGGGGATCACACTCTGATAGGATTGTGGTGTTACGATATGAAACTTTAAGCTTCCTTTTTGAGCAGCACTGTAGGGAAAGTCTGCCACCTATTTCATAGATTCATAGATTCTAGGGTCAGAAGGGACCAATGTGATCATCTAGTCCGCCCCCCTGCACAAAGCAGGCCACAGAACCCCACCCATCCACTTCTATAACAAACCCTTAACCTATGCCTGAGTTATTGAAGTCTTCAGATTGTGGTTTGAAGACCTCAAGCTGCAGAGAATCTACCAGCAAGTGACCCATGCCCCACGCTGCAGGGGAAGGCGAAAAACCTCCAGGGCCTCTGCCAATCTGCCCTGGAGGAAAATTCCCTCCTGACCCCAAATATGGCGATCAGCTAAATCCTGAGCATGTGGGCAAGACTCACCAGCCAGCACTCAGAAAAGAATTCTCTGCAGTAACTCAGAGCCCATCCCAGCCAACATCCCATCACCAACCACTGGGCATACTTATCTGGCGATAATCAAAGATCAATTGTCAAAATAAGGCTCTCCCATCATACTATCCCTTCCATAAACTTATCAAGCTAAATCTTAAAGCCAGATATGTCTTTTGCCCTGTCATAAACAGATAGCTAAGGGTTAATGTTTCTTTCACCTGACCAGAGGACCAATCAGGAAACCGGATTTTTTTCAACTCTGGGTGGAGGGAAGTTTGTGTCTGAGTCTTTGTTTTCTGTCTGCCTGCTTTCCCTGAGCTTTGGAGAAGTAGTTTCTACTTTCTAATCTTCTGTTTCTAAGTGTAAGGACAAAGAGATCAGATAGTAAGTTATATGGTTTCTTTTCTTTGGTATTTGCATGAATATAAGTGCTGGAGTGCTTTGATTTGTATTCTTTTTGAATAAGGCTGTTTATTCATATTTCTTTTAAGCAATTGACCCTGTATTTTGTCACCTTAATACAGAGAGACCATTTGTATGTATTTTTCTTTCTTTTTTATGTAAAGCTTTCTTTTAAGACCTGTTGGAGTTTTTCTTTACTTCAGGGAAATTGAGTCTGTACTCACCAGGGAATTGGTGGGAGGAAGAAATCAGGGGGAGATCTGTGTGTGTTGGATTTGCTAGCCTGATTTTGCATTCCCTCTGGGTGAAGAGGAAAGTGCTTTTGTTTCCAGGACTGGGAACGGAGAGGGGGAGTCACTCTGTTTGGATTCACAGAGCTTGTGTCTGTGTATCTCTCCAGGAGCACCTGGAGGGGGGAAGGGAAAAAGGATTATTTCCCTTTGTTGTGAGACTCAAGGGATTTGGGTCTTGGGGTCCCCAGGGAAGGTTTTTCAGGGGGACTAGAGTGCCCCAAAACACTCTAATTTTTTGGGTGGTGGCAGCAAGTACCAGGTCCAAGCTGGTAACTAAGCTTGGAGGTTTTCATGCTAACCCCCATATTTTGGACGCTAAGGTCTAAATCTGGGACTAAGGTTTGACATGAGTGGCAGCGGTTACGGGATAGACAGAATCCAGAAGCCAGTAGAAATATTTTATTTTTCTTTTCTCTGCTAGGGGCTTTTTAGCAGAGAGAAACAGTTTGGTTTTAAAAGGGAACCAGAGAGAATTTTTTTTTCTGCTCTCTCTGGCAGTTTGTGGTTTGCATCTTAAGCAAGAAACCATTAAGGTGCTATTAAGAGTCTTTTGTCACACAATAGCACTCCCATTGAGAGTCATTACCAGCACTATATACATGCAAATAAAGTGGTTTTTCAGGTTTACTTAACATTGAAGATTAGCTAAAGGCTCTGTTGCTAGGCAGACTCCAGGAGGCAACAGAGCCTGCAATTCAGAATATAACCACCGGAGGGCACCCCAACACAAGAAAACCGGAACCATGACTTCTAAGGCAAAAATTGAGGCCGAAGAACAAATCAAAGAAGCTGAACACAGGTGACAACTGGAAATAAAACAAAAAGAGATGGAGATGAAAGAAAGAGAAGAACAAATCAAACAGGCAGCACACAAAAGAAAACTAGAAGAAGAAGAGTTGGCCCACTGAAGGAAACAAGCAGAAGATGAGTTGGCCCACAGAAGGAAGCAAGAAGAAGAAGAGGCGGCCCACCGCCGAGAAATGGAAAAACAACAAAAAGAGAATGAAGAGAAGGAAAAACAGAGAAAACATGAACTGGACTTGGCAAAAGCTGGGCTGCATGTGCCAGCCAACCCTAACAACCCGGCGCCAATTATTGCTCCACAGCACAGGAAATTTCCCACCTACAAGGCAGGGGATGACACTGAGGCCTTCTTGGAAAATTTTGAAAGAGCCTGTCTTGGGTACAGCATCCCTGAAGACCAGTACATGGTAGAATTGAGGCCACAACTCAGTGGACTTTTAGCAGAGGTGGCAGCTGAAATGCCTAAGCAGCAAATGAATGACTATAAACTTTTTCAAACCAAGGCCAGATACAGAATGGGGATAACCCCGGATCATGCCCGTTGGCGCTTCAGAACCCAAAAGTGGAAACCAGATGTGTCGTTTCCCAAACACGCCTACTACGTTGGGAAAAATTATGAGGCCTGGATATCAGGACACAATGTTAAAACCTTGGAAGAACTGCACCTCCTCATACAAATGGAGCAGTTCTTGGATGGTGTTCCTGAGGACATCACACGGTACATACAAGATGGAAAACCCAAAAATCTCGCTGAGGCGGGGGAGATTGGAGCCAGATGGATGGAAGTGGCAGAAAGCAAGAAAGCTACTGTCAAGGGGAACGATTACCCCAGGGGGCACACCGACCATAAACCCTACAACCGAGGACAGCCAAAGACCCCACATACAACCCAAGTAAAGCCACAGACACCCTACTCTTCCACCTCACCAGTTTCCAGTAACTCACCTTGGCCCAGTGACCCATCAGATGGAAGATGCTTTAAGTGTAATGAACTGGGACATATCAAGGCCAACTGTCCAAAGAACACCATGCGAGTGCAATTCATTACACCACCATCACACCAAAGATCCCCAGGCCCGGATGCCTCTCAAATACCCTTGGAGCGAAGGGAAAATTTGAGAGTGGGTGGAAAGAAGGTTACTGCGTGGAGAGACACGGGGGCACAAGTGTCAGCTATCCACCAATCCTTCGTTGACCCCAAATTCATCAACCCAAAGGCCAAAGTTACAATTTACCCCTTCATGTCACAAGCTGTAGACTTGCCTACAGCTCAACTGCCTGTCCAGTATAAAGGCTGGTCAGGAATGTGGACTTTTGCAGTCTATGACAATTATCCTATCCCCATGGTACTGGGGGAAGACTTGGCCAACCAGGTGAGGCGGGCCAAGAGAGTGGGAATGGTTACACGTAGCCAAACCAGGCAAGCTTCCAGACCCATTCCTGTTCCTGAACCGTCCACAGATGCCCCGTCTGGGTTACCAGAGACCCAGACAGAGGTAGTGGACCCGGATTCCATGCCAACCACTGAAACAGCCACAACACCTCCAGTCCCAGGCCCGGAACTGGAACAGCAACCAGCACCAGCAAGTGCAACCACATCTTCAAACTCAAAGCCAGAGGGCGCCAGCGAGCCAAAACTGGCAGAAGCAACAGAAAGCCATACCCAAAAGGCTCAGCCAGAGCCTGAAATAACCTCAGGTGCACCAGCGGAGAGCGGTTCACCAGCACCGGAAACAACCCCATCACCTACATTGCTTCCAGAGGGACCAAGCCCAAGTCCACAGTCTGAGGAAGAACTGGTGACCGCAGCCTCAAGAGAACAGTTCCAGACTGAGCAGGAAGCAGATGACAGCCTTCAGAAAGCGTGGGCGGCGGCACGGAGCACCCCACCGCCTCTCAGCTCTTCTAATCGATCCCGGTTTGTTATAGACCAAGGACTTTTATACAAGGAGATTCTTTCTGGTGGACACCGGGAAGAATGGCAGCCGCAAAAACAGTTGGTGGTTCCAACTAAGTACCGGGGGAAGCTCTTAAGCTTAGCCCATGATCATCCCAGTGGCCATGCTGGGGTGAACAGAACCAAGGACCGGTTGGGGAAGTCCTTCCACTGGGAGGGGACGGGCAAGGATGTTGCCAAGTATGTCCGGTCTTGTGAGGTATGCCAAAGAGTGGGTAAGCCTCAAGACCAGGTCAAGGCCCCTCTCCAGCCACTCCCCATAATTGAGGTCCCATTTCAGCGAGTAGCTGTTTGACATGCCCCCACTACTCCCCTTGGAAGGCTGTTCCAGAACTTCACTCCTCTAATGGTTAGAAACCTTCATCTAATTTCAAGTCTAAACTTCCTAGTGTCCAGTTTATACCCATTCGTTCTTGTATCTACATTGGTACTAAGCTTAAATAATTCCTCTGCTTCCCTACTATTAATCCCTCTAATATATTTATAAAGAGCAAGCATATCCCCCCTCAGCCTTCTTTTGGCTAGACTAAACAAGCCAAGCTCTTTGAGTCTCCTTTCATATGACAGGTTTTCCATTCCTCGGATCATCCTAGTCGCCCGTCTCTGAACCTGTTCCAGTTTGAATTCATCCTTCTTAAACATGGGAGACCAGAACTGCACACAGTATTCCAGGTAGGGTCTCACCAGCGCCTTATATAACGGTACTAACACCTCCTTATCTTTGCTGGAAATACCTCGCCTGATGCATCCTAAAACCGCATTAGCTTTTTTAACGGCCATATCACATTGGCGGCTCATAGTCATCCTGTGATCTACCAATACCCCAAGGTCCTTCTCCTCCTCAGTTGCTTCCAACTGATGCGTCCCCAATCTATATCTAAAGTTCTTATTATTAATCCCTAAGTGCATAACCTTGCACTTTTTACTATTAAATTTCATCCTATTACTATTACTCCAGTTTAAAAGGTCTTCCAGATCTTCCTGTATGATATCCCGGTCCTTCTCCATGTTAGCAATACCCCCCAGCTTTGTGTCATCCGCAAACTTTATTAGCACATTCCCGCTTTTTGTGCCAAGGTCAGTAATAAAAAGGTTAAATAAGATTGGTCCCAGAACCGATCCTTGAGGAACTCCACTAGTAACCTCCTTCCAGCCTGACAGTTCACCCTTCAGTACGACCTGTTGTAGTCTCCCCTTTAATCAGTTCCTTATCCACCTTTCAATTCTCATATTGATTCCCATCTTTTCCAGTTTGACTAATAATTCCGCATGTGGAACTGTGTCAAATGCCTTACTGAAATCGAGGTAAATTAGGTCTACCGCATTTCCTTTGTCTAAATAGTCTGTCATCTTCTCAAAGAAGGAGATCAGGTTGGTTTGGCACGATCTACCTTTAGTAAAACCATGTTGTAATTTGTCCCAATTACCATTGACCTCCAATGTCCTTAACTACTTTCTCCTTCAAAATTTTTTCCAAGACCTTACATACTACAGATGTCAAACTAACAGGCCTATAGTTACTCGGATCACTCTTTCTCCCTTTCTTAAAGATAGGAACTACGTTAGCAATTCTCCAGTCGTACGGTACAACCCCTGAGTTTACCGATTCATTAAAAATTCTCGCTAACGGGTTTGCAATTTCGTGCGCCAGTTCCTTTAATATTCTCGGATGAAGATTGTCTGGGCCCTCCGATTTTGTCCCATTAAGCTGTTCAAGTATGGCTTCTACCTCAGATGTGGTAATATCCACCTTCATATCCTCATTCCCGTTTGTAATCCTTCCATTACCCCTAAGCTCCCCATTAGCCTTATTAAAGACTGAGGCAAAGTACTTATTTAGATATTGGGCCATGCCTAGGTTATCCTTAACCTCCTTTCCATCCTCAGTGTGTAGTGGTCCCACTTCTTCTTTCTTTGTTTTCTTCTTATTTATATGGCTATAGAACCTTTTACTATTGGTTTTAATTCCCTTTGCAAGGTTCAACTCTACTTGGCTTTTAGCCTTTCTCACTTTATCCCTACATGTTCTGACCTCACTAAGATAGCTTTCCTTGCTAAGCCCACCCTTCTTCCACTCCTTGTAGGCTTTCTGCTTTTTCTTAATCGCTTCTCTGAGATGCGATTTATATTGCTGGCATTTTTATTTGAATAAGAAATGGCAAAAGGCCCCTCTTTTATAGTGTCTGCACTTGGGCCCAGATCAACCCTTCCTCACAAGGCTTTGGCATGTTTGAAATACTGATGTGACTTCTCTAGCTGGAGCTCCTTTCTGCTTTAATATAATTTCAAAAGGGTTTATTGATAGAAAAAATGTTTCAACTGGCATAAATATTGACAATCAGTAATGTACTTCCTTTTTCATTTACTGGGGGGGTAGGTACGTAATTCTTGAAATGTTGAATGCCCATTTTTTTGCACTGCTGTACCATTTCTTGAACTGCTTGACCTTGTGTAGTCTGCATATGGTCTGAGCATGTATTGGGGAAAAGTAAAGGTGTGGTGAATAGCTAATAAAGATTTTTGGCACTGCAGAAAACTGCATTACATGCTTCCCCCTGTAAATAAGATAATCACATGGAAATTGATTCTTATTACAGAGATAACATATTGTTCTTGAGCACCTTGATTACAGTAGCTTCAAGTTAGTATCAGCTGCTGCATGCATCGCTTGTCTTCACCATCATCAGCCCTCTGTTTCAAAGCATATGAAGTTCTGTTGGTCCCTGATGAAATGCTGTGGCTGCTATGCTCTCTGCCTGACATTCCAGCTGAGTAACTGACAGCGCCTACCTACACAGACACACTGACAGGCTGTGCCAAAGATCAGGTGCTAGGAGGATGCAGCGGAGGCAAACGTACAGACCTTGAAAAAACAGTCAAGGAATGACAGTTACCGATTCCTTGATCAGTTCAGGTTCAGGTTGTGACATGTAGATGAAACAGAGAATGTGGTGACTGTCTCTCTCTGCACTTGGGGTCTTTCCCTCTCATGTGACATCCACCATGTGATGATGATCGACTTGATAGCAGGAGTAAATCCAAGTCTAGTTTTCTTCAGTGTCAGAGGAAGCATGTTTCAGGGCCAGTTCTCTTCTCATGGACAGCAATTAGAACCAAAGAACAATGAGTTTCTCACAGATTCTGTATCTGAGCCAACTACCAGTTCTATTTTCATCTTCTTCTTGATATAAATTTAGATCTTTTAAAATGCCGCCAAGAATTTCTCAGTATACCACCTCACTTTCATTTACACACTAGATGATGATTCCACACTTTTTTTGTGACCTATCAGTCAATTTTTAATATGAGTTCCATTGATATTTGTATCATTCTAATGTTGTATATTGATATTGTATCATTGCTGTAATGTTTTTTATCCTTAAGTTACTGGTATGTATTTAACCTTAACTCCAAGTTGATATAGGTTTATATTTTGTATCCCCAGATAAGTGGGGGAGAGGAAGGGGAGATAAAAGATCTAGTTAACTCAGAGTAACAAGAAGGAAGCAGTCTGCCTCAGGGTGGTAAAATGGTTTCCTGAGCTCACTGGGCATACAGAGGCTGCATATCCATTACTATATCCCTTTGTGGAGGCCATCTTTGGCAACAGTATTAATGAAACCCTTAACTATTTAATCTTCACTGTTTTATATAAATTTAGATTTAGTTCTTTTTATCACATTTTATATAGTTGTCATTTGAATGGATATTTGTTTCCTTTTAAAGCACCAAATTGAAGCACTTACTGAAAATGGCAATTTGATGCCTTTCATGTGCTAGGTTTTCTTGCTGTACAATTTCAAGTGTCACACTGGAAGCCTCTCATTTTATTTCTTTGGGAGTTGTGCCAGTTCTTAGCGTGAAAGGAAATCTAAGTAGGATCAACAAATACTACCTTCTAGGGAGACTTGGTAATGTGATAGCTACACCTATTAGTACCTTAACAATAAGCTAGCCAATACCAAGCAGCAGTGTTAGGTTGTGAAGGCATAAAGATAAATGTACCCACAAAATAACTTTTTTAAGAGCTTCTGAAAACTTGATGCTGCATGGGCAATTCTGGAAAACCTTCTTTTTAGAAATGATTCCTCTTATGGCATGCACCCTTCTATCTAAATGCATTGACATAGACAATATGTGGCCATATGCATCAGAAGCAACGGCCAAAACTTTCAAAAGTGACTTAGTTGGGCATTTCAGATTTTTGGTAGCCCACCTTGACATTTTTAATGTAGAATGGTTGTTTTTCAGAAGATAGGCACTCAGCAGTTGTGAAAATTAAGTGACTTAAGTTGTTTCAAGTTGAATACCCAAAATTGCTAGTTTCCATAGAAAGCTTAGGCCAATGTTCTCAACTCATCCAAAAAAGTAAAGCGTAGACCTGACTATCCAAACTAGCAAAGCTTTATCCAACAACAATAGAACAGTGGTGCAGATCCAGGATAATGCATTACCACCACACTGCTAGGTAACATTTACCTTATGCGGCAAAGGTACTGCTATGTATAGTAAACCAGTTGTCAGTAGATCAGATGTTATCATGGCCCATGGAAAAATACAGCCATCCTCTTGTCTGAATGGTGTGGTAGACATCCACACTCTTGTCTCCTGGACTTTTTTTTGTATGCTTATGATTGATAGTGGGGAGTTTATATCCATCATATGGAAGGATCCAATATAGTCCTCTCTTCCTGTTGCTGGAGAGAGGACCATGTGAGATGTGCAGACAAACATGTTTGGCACATAACACGATGCTTTTAAAGTAGATGTTCTACACTCCTGAACCATGTGTCTGGTTGTACTGGCCCATTGATAATGTGGAGCGCTGCTGCTTTTTGAGAGGCGTGTGTGTGTTGCATCATTACTAGGTTTAATCAGAGGAAACATACATGTATAAAAATGTTCTGGCAACGTCAGTTCAATGATTACCACCCATATTATCTATATGCTACTTCTGATATGGCATTGAGGCTGATAGGTCACACTGGATATGGGCTAAGGGTGAGACTTTCTCTAACATCTTGAGTTGATGCTGATTCGCTACTGCACAGGTCACATACAGGACATCACTGACTAGCCCATATGTTATAGCATTTGTATGCTTTCATTGCATGTAATACAGTAGTGTGATACTGCTAACACTGATACTTTTTTGTTTATCAGGTACTATACATTTCAGACCTTACACCTGGTGCTGTGAGCCTTACTGTATCTGCTGCCTTTTCAACCCAGTTTCAAAAATGGCCTGAATTCTCTGTGCTGTAACAGATCAGGCAGTGAACCAAGACTTTAGAAAGCTGGGTTCAATATCCAGTTCAGCTGCAAAGTTATAGCGTGAGCTTTGGCAGGTGATGTGATCTCCAGTACCTCCAGCTGTAAAATACTTTCATACCTCATCAGGTGTTGTGAGAATAAATAGCATGTCTGACTGTGAGGCTTTAGATACTATTCTGATGAGGGCCATAAGTACCTAGATAAACAAATCTCTACTGACATGCCTGTGGCCCAAGTGTGGTAAATCTTGTCCTATAGACAATTGGCTAGTACAATAAATCTCCATTTGGTCTGGCAGCTGTTCATGAGCCATGTTTCACTGTATGGTGTGGGTAGGTCATTTTGAGCTGTAGTCCAAACGCATGTCGTAAGTTATGGTTGGTCTGATCAGTACCCTGATCAGAGACTTTCACAGCCAGCCTAGTAAGTGTTGACTGAGTCAGTAGGTGACAGGAATGAATAACCCACACCTATAGTGGTGCTCTGTTTTGTGGTAGGGACCATCTGTCATAAACAGATAGCTAAGGGTTAATATCCCTTTCACCTGTAAAGGGTTAACAAACAGTGACCTGCAACACCTGACCAGAGGACCAATCAGGAGACAAGATACTTTCAAATCTCGGTGGAGGGAAGCCTTTGTGTGTGTGTTTGGGTTTTGCTTTGTTCTCTCTGGACTCTGAGAGTGACCACACGTACCTACAGGCCCTCTAATCTTCTATTCCCATTTTGTGAGTAAAAAAGTAGAAAGGCGGTATAGTCTTTTTATTTCTTTTCCTTTATTTGCAATTGTGTAGTTTGCTGGAAGTATTTTAAATTGTATTTGCTGGGGGGAGGCTTCTTTTTAGTTTCTATAAGCTGACAGACCCTGTAACTTTTTACCATCTAAATTGCAGAGATAGACCTTTTACTTTTTTCTTTCTTTTTATTAAAAGTTTTGCTTTTAAGACCTGTCTGATTTTTTTCTCCTTGTTGAGGGTCAAGGGAATTGAGTCTGTACTTAACAGGGAGGGAGGGGAGAAGGGGGAATCCCTTTGTTTTAGATTCACGGAACTTGATCTGGATTGCCTCTGGGGGAAGGTATCATTCCTCTCTGTGTGGTGATTCAAGGAGTTGAATCACGGTGATCGCCTAGTGTACCCAGGGTGGGAAAGAGCTGGGAGGAAGAAAGGAGGGGGAAGGGAAATGGTTTATTCCCCTTTGTTGTGAGACTCAAGGAATTTGGGTCTTGAGGTCCCCAGGGAAGGTTTGGGGGAGACCAGAGTCTATCAGGCGCTCTACTCTAAGTCCTGATTGGTGGCAGCACTACAGGATCTAAGCTGGTAATTAAGCTTAGGGGAATTCATGCTAGGACCCATATTTTGGACGCTAAGGTTCAGATTTGGGAATTATACTATGACACCATAATGTAGATGAGAAGTAAATGAAATGCTGACTTAGTGGATCACTAAGTTTCTATTTTTCACAGGAATAGTGGCACTAACTCTGGTATGCTAGCCAGATTTCGTTTTGGGTCATTGAAGCTACAGGGGAAATTTATTAAAATTTCATTGTATTATTCTTCCCCTACCGTCCTAATGTGTAATACTGGTAAGAGAATTGGTAAGTAAGATCCCACAGAAAACAAGTCTAACGAGGGGGAGTTCAGGAGACTTGACAGTTTTTAAATTACATTATTAAGGGCACAAGAGCAAGCTATCTGAATGTGTAGACAGAGGTGACTATATATGTCTCTCCTTCCCCCCCATTTCTGCAAGCACCATGCTGCCTTTGTCGGGCTTGCTCTGTTTGGCCTTCTGGTGGGGGTGTTTCTGTCCTCCTCACTCCCAGCATGTTTCCAGCTCGATCGGTTCCTCTCCCTGGCAGCCAGGCCCTGGGTGGGGAATGGAGTGGGCAGGACAGAGCCACTTCTGACAGTGGCCACCCTCAGCCAGTCTGGGTCTCTACCTCTGTGTAGCGCAGCGTCTCTCTGAGAGAGAGCCCAGCTGGGGAGCACAGGTGCAGGAACTGGAGGTGCTGCCTCACACACCCTATAACATAATTTGAAGTGGTTTCCATTATATACAGCAGAGCCGGCTCCAGGCACCAGCTAAGGAAGCTCAGAGTGAAGGACCTGCAGCCAAATTGCTGCCGAAGAATGAAGAGGCACGGTGGAGCTCCCGCTGAAGTGCCATCAATCACAGCTTTATCCTTTTTTCTTTCCCCTTTCCTGTTTCGTCACTTGGGGTAGCAAAAAAGCTGGAGCCGGCCATGATATACAGGTTTCATAGTTTGGTTCAAGGGCACTCAGCATCCTCATTCTACAAATTGTTCTAGCACCCCTGTTGGGGATGCAGCGGCAGCCTGACCTCTCTGCTTGATACTGGGGCCCAGCTGCTGGAGAGTGGGGCCAAGAAACTTAGATGACTATCGAGGTCCTTTCCAGTTCTGCATTTCTGATTCTTTGATTGCCATGTACTGTTACATACCACACTGTATTTTTATGTGAGTGGTAGAGGACTAAGGTGACCATATATCCTGTTTTGGCCATGATAGTCCCCTTTTTTTAAGCCCTATCCCAGCGAGCCAGACTTCTTCTCCAAAGGTGGGAGGCAGATGAACATGCAGGGTGCGGGTGACAATGCCAGCCCCACATGGGGGAGGCACGGCTTGGGCGAGCAGCAATACTAGTCCCATGTTAGGGGATGGCCAGGGCAGGCAGGGCTCAGGCAAATGGCTTGGGCCAGCTGGCGAGTGGGGGGGGGGCTTGGTGAGCAGCTCTGGCTTGGTCGGGGCAGCCCTTGGGCTAACTCCATGTTCTAACTAACAATGTTCTATTTTCCCTTTGGGAAATATCTATGGGGGATACATTCCTGTAAAGCTATTGGGGAGCTTTTGGGATTAAAGGAACTAAATATAAGATTTTTAAGAGGTATAGTAGCATCTCCCCTCCCTACCCCACCGAAAGTGGAATTCCCCTGAGCCCAATGCACTGTGTTGATTAATGGCATGGCAGATTTGAAATTTGGAACAGAAACAGTTATTCTCCTCACACTCAACTAGGACTTTGGCCTCGCCTCCACTGCCGAGAATCACTATGTAATCAATTTTTCTTTTTTTCTTTTTGTGGTGGTGGTGGGGAGGATATATGGGAAAACTTACCAAGCAACCTTGTTTGGCAATTCTACAGGCTTCATAGATACTCATCCTTCTCTCAAAAGTATTTTAGCTGAGAAAAAACTAGTAATGCAAAAGTGAACCCCCTCTCCCCAGTGTGGTGGCATTATATTACAATAAAGTAATATGCAGCATAATAACCAATGAGCAAAACCCATGCAACAGATCTTGCTGACTTCATAAATCCTGACAGCAGAGCTTGTGAGGTTTAACCACAATCCAAGATGGATTTCCTTGTGTCACCCTGATTTATGTTTTAAAAGTGACAAACATATGGTTTGCATGTTCCTATTGGAAACGTGTGTATTCTATAGTTCATAAAAGCTATAGTAATACCAATGGCTTTCTGATCTAGCAGTGCTGTTATAACTTTTTTGTTATAACATCAAATATTTTCAGAATGTTCTTAATGTCTAACCTGTAATTGAATAGTTGCTTTTGTACAGCTCATAGTAACAGCACCACTTTTGCCATGTTTATTTATCTTATTATTGTAACTGATGAGAATCTAACCTTCCAGATGTATGCTGTGATGCACATGTTCTCAGAACATCAAGCCTGTTAGTGTTCTGAAAAAAGAAATTTATACCCTCACTTGAAAATCAGTTAAATTAAACTGAAGACGTTACTCTTTGCTATGGCAGGACTCTGAAGTATAGCAAGTATTGAAATATTCTTTATTGATTCATCATATCTTTGAAGTGGATACTCCCTGCATATAGATAGACTTGTTGGATGGCTCTAGATTTCTTGGAGATTTGGTCTTTTAAATAATTACCCTTGAGAAGATCTAGTGCCACTGCCATGTGAACCACTAAGAACATAAGAATGGCCATACTGGATCAGACCAAAGGTCCACCCAGCCCAGTATCCTGTCTACCAACAGTGACCAATGCCAGATGTCCCAGAGGGAGTGAACCTATCACGTAATGATCAAGTGATCTCTTTCTCCTGCCGTCCATTACCACCCTCTGACAAACAGAGGTTAGGGACACCATTCCTTACCCATCCTGGCTAGTAGCCATTAATGGACTTAGCCTCCATGAATTTATCCAGTTCCCCTTTAAATGCTGTTATAGTCCCAGCCTTCACAACCTCCTCAGGTAAGGAGTTCCACAAGTTGACTGTGCACTGTGTGAAGAAGAACTTCCTTTTATTTATTTTAAACCTGCTGCTCATTAATTTCATTTGGTGGCCCCTAGTTCTTATATTATGGGAATAAGTAAATAACTTTTTCCTTATTCGCTTTCTCCACATCACTCATGATTTTATATACCTCTATGATATCTCTCTTAGCCTCCTCTTTTCCAAGCAGAAGAGTCCTAGCCTCTTTAATCTCTCCTCATACGGGACCTGTTCCAAATCCCTAATCATTTTAGTTGCCCTTCTCTGAACTTTTTCTAATGCCAGTATATCTTTTTTGAGATGAGGATACCACAGCTGTACACAGTGTTCAATATGTGGATGTATCATGAATTTATATACGGGCAACAAGATATTCTCCACTAGCTGGATAAAACTTTTTTCTGTGTAATAGAAAATGTAGGTTTGCTCCTGAAAGCTGTTTTCATGCTCAAAGTAGATCACGTGAAGTGCATGTGATGATAATAAGATTGATGGAATGTCATTCAGTAGCCATTGGCCTCTTTACAGCTAGCCTGATAGGAATAAAGCCTCTTTCTGCTGCTTATATTTTATAAATTATAAGGGAACGGGGATCATATGGGCATAATATGAATCTTGCTGTCACAGAGCAGTGGTGTCTAAAAGTGACATTCAATGAAATAGTGAGAACTGGTCAAATTATTTGTTGTACATAATATTCACTTTTATTTAACACTCTTTCTGTTCAAAAATCACTTTTTGAATCTATCCTGACTTTGCAAATTTCTGAGTTATTGATAAGTATTTGCTGAGTAGCTTGTTAATCAAGTTTAGCCTATGGGCTGTTCCCAGGTCTGGATCAGCCAATGCTGCCAAACCAGCAGCTGCAGTGACCCCTCATCGATGCCAGTATGTTTGCTGCTTTATGCTCCAGTTCCACATGGTGTGAAGTATGAACTGTTTTATACTGGCTGAGAGATCTGCAGGGAATCATAGCTTGAGCCCTTGGAGAGACAGGATGTCTCGCCCTTCATTTTACTCTTTGGCTAGAGTACATTGCAGGCCCTTCTTGTATAACAGGAATTTTCCATCTCTCCACAAGTACAGGTCATTTCAGTTCTAGAAGTGTTCTTCTCTTGCCCCTGCAGTGTTTGACATTGACCCCTGCTACGCAGACTGCAAGAAGTATGTGGGACAAGTGGAAAGAGAAAGCCACATGCTGAATCTTGGGCTTTGCAGATGTGGGTTCCAATCAAATCCCTTTGCAGGGGGCCCAGATTTGTTAAAGCCCATGAACTGTTTAATTCAACCATTCACTCGTTGTGGAGTGTGATTGATCACCTCAGTCACATGGTATTGTTTCTGCTCCCTGCATTAATGACAACCTTTTGAAACAGGAGATGAACAAATAATGACTATGCAGTCATGAATACGATGCCTTCTGGTATGACTCTTTGGATGAATAATCATTTGTGTTTAAACAATGAAAGGTCTAGAATCCATAAACACTCTCACAAACCATGAATATTATAACACCACAAATAACAGCGAACCCAGTCTGCCACTGTTTACTGTGAATCACTTTTTCCTTTATTTGACCAGTTCTAGTTACAGCTCCGCGCTAATACTGTTAAGCTAATGAGATACATTAAATTTTTCCCTTTTTGTAACTAACTTGTGTTAACTCAAGCCCTGAACTATTAAGTCTGAACTCATAAAGGGGAAACAATTGGCAACTGGCAGCTCTTAAAAATGAGTCTGTGTCTGTAGACCACGTACAATGTCCATAGTTTGTGTCTTGCTACACCTATAAATGCTACAGAAGTGAGTAATTCATTTGCACATCAACTCAGATGGAAACTTTCTGGACTGTGAGCTGTTTAAAATAGATATGTGGCCACATCCTCAGGTTATTAAAGCTGAGTGTTAAGAGTTCAAACTACCTTTGCATCCAACTTCGTGTGCTGGTTCTGGGATCAGCCATGTATTGTGATAGTCCCTAGTGTAATTTAGAGCAGCCAAATGGCTGCTGTAATCTGTGCCAGCTGCCAACAGCCCCAACAAGCTGCATCAACTGTCAAGGACTGCAAAGGAACTCTGGTCTGGCCCTCAATAGCTTTTGCCTTTTCACCCTACACAGATGAGGGAGGGTGATGTGTAGATTCCACTATGAAGTATTTATTAATGTCACTGTAAATGTACAGGAATAAACATGGAAGTAATGCCAGGTTTGGATGGGAGGCCTATGAACTTGAGTCCAAAAGAAACAGTCTGCCTTGAAATGAGGGGTGGGTGTTAAATGGGCTCGCTGACAGTTCCAATGCATTTGTTAGGTGTATTATGATGATCATGAGGACATGTTGCGCTCCTGTAGTCAAATGAAAAGTTTCTGTAATGCCTGAAAAACTCCTTGTTTTTCACTCATTACTCTCTGCTCAATGCAAGCAACTACTATAAATGTCTCATTCATCAGCTGTTGTGGCAAGCTATTCCTGAAATTGTTGTCAATATACTTGAAAGCAGCTAAATGGAACTGTAATTACATGTGTGCATGCACGCACAATCAGATTTAAACTACTTAAAATAGCTGCAGCCCTCTGGGGCTAAATTTTCAAACTGTGGCTTTATTTATGTATGAATTGTGCATATTGCCCAGTCTCACTTTCACAAACAGGGATAGGATGTACACAGTCAAACACCTGTTTATCTGCACTCAATTTCTGCACATGTATGTTCTCTCATTTGGGCATGCAAATGATAGTGAGTAAACAGTGCATGTGTAAGGGATTTTTCACATGCAAGTGGCTTTAAAAAAAAAAAAGACTAGATGGAGGCCTTCTTGAAAAATTAGCCCATAAACTATAATGCTGAGCATTGCAGTGCTGCTTTTTTAAGCCAGGGGGATTCTGATGCCAAAAACAATTGACTTAAGGATCAGGCATCTGCTTTGAGCTAAAACCCCAATAAATAATCTCAGATTCTGCTGGCCCTTGTACAGATGCACAGTAGGGGGAGGACAGAGGGAACTCAGTCCATGTACTCAGGAGAATGCAGGACTGATCCATTCCTATACCCTGGTGGGGTGTATGATGCTACAAAGATGACAGGGTGCAGGTAGTCATGGCTCCATTCCTCATTGCATTAATCTGAGGAGCTAATTTAAGGCAAAATGCACCTTAATTTACTTTAACCTCCTCTTCACTCAGTCTGGCCTGAAGGGATGGCTGTCTGACCACAGATCCTCCTTGCTGAGAAAAGAGGCGCAGTAGATCTGAGAGTAGATTTCTCTTCACATTAGTGGCAGTTTACTGCTTTTGTGAACACATTGTAAAGGAGTTCCTCACACAACAGGTAGTCCTGTTTTGGGACAGTCACCATTAGCCTTAGGAGATATGTCTGGTGGCCCTCCTTCAGTTGCTGATATTTCCCCACCCACACACACACCCACACACACCATTCTCTGCATCAGCCTCCAGACAACTCATCTGTCATATAGAATATCTTTTTTTTCCCACACTTCTCTTATTGTGGCTAAGAAACTTGGTAGATCTAGTTACATGTGTGGCTTTTTTGCAGGGGCTCACTCTAGTACTCCCATCCTGTAAAAGAGGCATCAGAAATTAGTGACATTTTCATCAGCAATTCTGTTTCCTGTGTCATAAAATTAGGCTGTCTCCTCTGAGCTTCAATAAAAGCCTCAGTGTGGCTGTAGGTTCATCCTATACCTTGCTGGTAGATCATCCACAGAGGATGAAGTAAAGCATGACTACCATCCACCAGTATAAAAGAAAACAGTAACTGTAAGCTGTATTCATAATGGAAACAAACTCTATCGTAGACCTTGGGTGAAATCCTGGCTCCTATGAGGTCCAATGCCTCGCTACTGACTTCATTTGGGCCAGGGTTTCACTTCCTGTCTCTCAGGACAGCATCTTGACACCATCCTAGATTCAAATTTAGCTTCTGGGTTATTTTTGCAGGAAGCACGAAAGTGGCTCATATATTTTGTGAACCTGGATTTGATTTGTCTAACTGGGGGAAAGGGGTGCCTATGTGACTGTCACAGGTACTTAGTGGTTATTAACAGAATTTGAACAAGTGTCAGAGGCAGAACACAGAAAAAGACTCCTTCAGGCTGCTCTTTCCTTTGAAATAATTCTCAAGCACTTTTCACCTGTAACACTTGAAAGATAAATCCCTCGCTGGAGTTTCCTGACTGTTTCCAGTTACACATCACTGGCAACAGACCCATCACTGAGCAGAGACTGTCACTTGGGTCAAACTGTCTGGTATTTTGGGGGTATTCTTTGTAGTCTGGTATGTGATCACAGTACTTCAGACTACAGTGAGACCACATAACTTATTTCACTGGTGACCTACTCACTGTTTGAAGCTAAGGCCTGGTCTACACTAGATGTTTATACCGATTTTAGCAGCGTTTAACCGATTTAACGCTGCACCCATCCACACAACGAGGCCCTTTATATCACTATAAAGGGCTCTTTAAACCAGTTTCTATACTCCTCCCCGACGAGAGGAGTAGTGCTGAAATCAGTATTACCATATCGGATTAGGGTTAGTGTGGCCGCAAATCGACAGTATTGGCCTCCAGGCAGTATCCTACAGTGCACCACTGTGACAGCTCTGGAAAGCAATCTGAACTCGGATGCACGGACCAGTTAGACAGGAAAAGCCCCGCAAACTTTTGAATTTCATTTCCTGTTTGCCCAGTGTGGAGCTCTGATCAGCACGGGTGGCGATGCAGTCCCAAATCCAAAAAGAGCTCCAGCATGGACTGTACGGGAGATACTGGATCTGATCGCTGTATGGGGAGATGAATCTGTTCTATCAGAGCTCCGTTACAGAAGATGAAATGCCAAAGCATTTGAAAAAAATCTCTAGGCTATGATACAGAATCCACAGCACAGTGCTGTGTGACAAGCATAACAGAGAGCCAAAGAATCAGATGGACGCTCATGGAGGAAGGGAGGTGGGACTGAGGACTCCAGCTATCCCACAGTCTCCGAAAAGCATTTGCATTCTTGACTGAGCTCCCAATGCCTGTAGGGTCAAACACATTGTCCGGGGTGGTTCAGGGTATATCTCGTCAATTTACTCCTCCCCCCCCCCGTGAAAGAAAAGGGAAAAAAATCGTTTCTTGACTTTTTTCAGTGTCACCATATGTCTACTGCATGCTGCTGATAGACACGGTGCTGGGGCACTGAACAGCAGCATCCTCTCACCTTCCTTCCCTGGTGGCAGATGGTACAGTGCAGTAGGACTGGTAGCCATCCTCATCAGACCGTGAGTGCTCCTGGCTGGCCTTAGATGAGGTCGGCAAGGGGCGCCTGGGTAAAAATAGGAATGACTCCCGATTATTCCCGGCAGATAGTACAGAACGGCTGGTAACCGTCCTCATCATAGCAACCGGGGGCTGAACTCCATCAGCCCCCCCTTTCATGTCTAAAGAAAAGATTCTGTACTGCCTGGACTATCATAGCAGCGGGATGCTGGGCTCATCTCCTCCCCACCGTTTAATATCCTGCCTGGACTATCGTAGCAGCTGGAGGCTGCCTCCCCCTCATTTTATCTCACTAAAAAGTCAGTGTTTCTTAGTCTTGCATTCTTTATTACTTCATCACACAAATGGGGGGACCCTACAACGGTAGCCCAGAAGGGTTGGGGGAGGAGGAAAGCAATGGGTAGGGTTGTTGCAGGGGCACTCCCCATGAATGGCATGTAGCTCATCATTTCTGTGGGATCTGACACGGAGCGGCTGTGTTCTCTGGTTCTCTTATACACTGGTTCTCTAGTACACTTGCCCCATATTCTAGGCAGGACTGACTCAATTTTTAGATACAACATAAAGGAGGGAATGACCCAGTGGGTCATTCCCATTTTTGTCTTTGCGCCCCTGGCCGACCTCAGCGAAGGTCAGCCAGGAGCACCCATGACAGCAGCAGACGGTACAGAATGACTGGTAACCATCTCTGCTACCTTGCAAAGGCAAATGAATGCTGCTGTGTAGCGCTGCAGTACTGCCTCTGTCAGCGGCATCCAGTACACATACAGTGACAGTGACAAAAGGCAAAACGGGCTCCATGGTTGCCATGCTATAGCATCTGCCAAGGCAATCCAGGGAGAAGGGGTGCAAAATGATTGTCGGCCATTGCTTTCACGGAGGAAGGAATGACTGACGACATTTACCCAGAATCACCCGCAACACTGTTTTTGCACCATCGTGCACTGGGATCTCAACCCAGAATTCCAATGGGCGGGGGCGACTGCGGGAACTATGGGATAGCTACGGGATAGCTACCCACAGTGCAACGCTCCAGAAATCAGTACATGGACGCACACCACCGAATTATTGTGCTTTGTGTGGCTGCGTGCACTCAACTTTATACAATCTGTTTTACAAAACCGGTTTATGTAAAATCGGAATAATCATGTAGTGTAGACATACCCTGAGTCTCTACAAGGGAAAATATAGTGCACGTCCCATGTCTGTTTAGAACGTAAGCTCTTCAGGGTAGAAGGGCATGGCTTCTGTGTTTGTGCAATGCCTACTAAACATTGGGTGCAAGTGGAAATGAGTATTAATTCTTGCTTGAGCTATATTGAAAAGGGAAACTCCAAACACTCCTTCCCCCACCTTATATTTGGGTTCTGGGCCCTCAAATTCTTGGCTTAAATACCTTTTAATTTTTTTTTCCTGAATCTGGGCTTTGTATTGTGGTTATTTATACACCATGATAGAAGCTGGCTTTCTCTTTTGACTTAGTTTCCTGTTACTAAGCAGTAACTCAGTCAGAGGCTAGGGATCTATTACAGGAGTGAGTGGGTGAGATTCTGTGGCCTGAACTGTGCAGGAGGTCAGACCACATGATCACAAAGGTCCCTTCTAACCTTAAATTCTGCAAGTCAGAGTTACAGACCTATCATTAAGGCTCCAATTCTATCATGGAGGTTGCAGAAGTCATGGATTCTGTGACTTCCGCAGCAGCTGCTGCGCCAGGACTGGCTCTAGGCACCAGCAAACCAATCATGTGCTTGGGGTGGCACAATTTCAGGGGCGGCATTCCAGTATAGTAAAAGTCATGGACTGTGAATTTTTTTTTAATTTATTGCACATGACCTGTCCATGACTTTTACCAGAAATACCTGAGACTAAATCTTTGCCCTACTTATAGTATTGCCAGTCTGTCACTTTTCCGCAAGAGTGCTCACTGTGTTTTGTCTCATTCTGCCATTAGTAACAGTGCTTTCCTTAATTCCATCTAAGTTTTAAGAAAAGTGTTCTTGAAGGACACTGCCTTGATGTGTACTCTAATGGAATTATTAGAGGCTTTCACATTTTGCAGTGATTTAATATATTGGTACTACAGTGTATGTACGTGGTCTACTTCTATTTTCATTAAGCAACTGCAGTAGATTGACGTGCAGGAGACAGTCAAGCAGTAAGGGAACAGGACAGCATGTGTATGGTGAGAATCACTTGCCAAGTAAGCAAGGGAACTGAGGCTGTTTGGGGCAGAATCATATTAAATAAGGCACTTCTATGGCTTATAAATATTTAGCTTGGATTTTTGTACTTAGTTTGTTTTTGTTTGACTTTACCTTCTCTGGCAGAAGGTGGTTTTAGTACTTCCTTTTAT
This sequence comes from Gopherus evgoodei, assembly GCF_007399415.2. NCBI lineage: Eukaryota > Metazoa > Chordata > Testudines > Testudinidae > Gopherus > Gopherus evgoodei. Next base: position 86,000,247 of record NC_044327.1, read on the forward strand.
GGGAAGGACACTGATGATGCTTCTGATAGAGGGCTAGGATCATAGTCTGTAAAACAGTATAACTACTCTGGATGGATGTAGAGCTGGGATGGCTCCAGCTTTTTTTGCTGCCACAAGTGGCGGATGGGGGGAAAAAAAAAAGAAACTCGATTGAGCTGCTGAAGAAGAAGCCAGGCAGTGAAGGGCCCACTGCCGAATTGCCACTGAAGACTCAAGCGGGCCAACTGCGCTGCTGCTGCCGAAGTGCCACCGCCACCCCAGACATGCTGCCCCAGCAACAGACAAACTGCCACTCTTTCTATTGCCTGCCCCAGGCACCTGCCTCCTTCGCTGGTGCCTGGAGCTGGCCCTGATGTAGAGGCATGTTCATTTTAGGAACCTCTTCCAAGTTCTCTGTTTTCTTTGTAATGTACAGGTGCTACCTGAACCTCAGTGTACTCAAGCACTTCAAGTGCATGAAGGAAACTAGCATTTACACAGATCCTTTCCTGATTTCATTTCTGTTAAACCAGCCTCTAGTATATACCTGCCCCTGGAAATTTCCACTACATGCATCACACAGACTCATAGACTCTAGGACTGGAAGGGACCTCGAGAGGTCATCGAGTCCAGTCCCTTGCCCTCATGGCAGGACCAAATACTGTCTAGACCATCCCTAATAGACATTTATCTAACCTACTCTTAAATATCTCCAGAGATGGAGATTCCACAACTTCCCTAGGCAATCTATTCCAGTGTTTAACTGGACGAAGTGGGTATTCACCCACGAAAGCTCATGCTCCAAAACGTCTGTTAGGCTATAAGGTGCCACAGGATTCTTTGCTGCTTTTACAGATCCAGACTAACACGGCTACCCCTCTGATACTATCTCAGGCCTTGTGTATGTTATGGGAACTACAGTAGCATAGCTATGGCACCTAGCTATGCTGGCATAACCCCATAGTGCAGACACAGCCTACAGCAACAGAATGACTCTTTTTCCATTGGTGTAGAAACACCACACGCCTGAGTGACAGTAGGTAGGTTGACGGAAGCATTCTTCCATTGACCTAGCTGTGTCTACACAGGGGGTGAGGTCATTGTAACTACATCATTCAGGGGGGTGGTTTTTTCACAACCTAGAACGCTGTAGCTATGTTGACCTAACTTTTAAGCATAGAACAGGCCTCCAATGTGTTGTTGCATAGCAACTGAATAATACATGTGGAGACTAGTGCTGTCAAGCGATTAAAAACATTAATTGCACTGTTAAACAATAGAATACCAATTATTTAAATATTTTGGATATTTTCTATGTTTTCAGATGTACTGATTTCAAATTACAACAGTGCTCAGTTTATATTTATTTTTTATTACAAATTTGCACTGTAAATAATGAGAGTATTTTTCAGTTCTCCCCCATTGCAAGTACTCTAGTGCAGTCTCTTTATCATGAAAGTTGAATTTACAAATGTAGAATTGTGTGTATTAGAAAAAACCTGCACTCAAAAACAAAACAATGTAAAACTTCAGACCCTACTATAGTCCACTGAGGCCTATTTCTTGTTCAGCCAATTGCTTAGACAAACAAGCTTGTTTATATTTGCAGGAGATAATGCTGCACGCTTCTTCTTTATGATGTCACCTGAAAGTGAGAACAGGATTTATTTTAGCTGGCTTCACAAGATATTTACGTGCCAAACGCCCTAAAGATTCGTGTGTCCCTTCATGCTTCAACCACTATTCCAGAGGACATGCCTCCATGCTGATGACAGGTTCTACTCAATAACAATCCAAAGCAGTGCAGACTGACGCATATTTCATTTTCATCATCTAAGTTAGATGCCACCAGCAGAAAGTTGATTTTCTTTTTTGGTGGGTAGGGTTCTATAGTTTCCGCATCAGACTTGCTCTTTTAACAGTTCTGAAAGCATGCTTCACACCTAGTCCCTCTCAGATTTTGGAAAGCACTTCAGATTCTTAAACCTTCGGTTGAGTACTGTAGCTATCTTTAGAAATCTTGCATTAGTACCTTCTTTGCGTTTTTGTCAAATCTGTAGTGAAAGTGTTCTTAAAACAGACAACATGTGCTGGGTCATCATCCGAGACATCTATAACATGAAGTATATGGCAGAATGCGGGTAAAACAGAGCAGGAGACCTACAATTCTTCCCCAAGGAGTTCAGTCACAAATTTAATGCATTTTTTTTTTTAATGAGCATCATCAGCATGGAAGCATGTCCTCTGGAATGCTAGCCGAAGCATGAAGGGGCATATGAATGTTTAGCATATGTCATGTAAACACTTTGCAATGTTAGCTATAAAACTGCCATGTGAATGCCTGTTCTCACTTTCAGGTGACATAAATAAGAAGCGGGTATCCTTATGTCTCAGAACTGTGAACAGACTTGTTTGTCTTTGCAATTGGCTGAACAAGAAGTAGGACTGAGTGGACTTGTAGGTTCTGAAGTTTTGTGTTTTTGAATGCAGTGACGTAACCAACAAAAAAAATCTACATTTGTAAGTTGCACTTTCACATATACTGTGCAATTAAATCTGCGATTAATCACGATTTATTTTTTGAGTTAATTGCATGAATTAACTGAGATTAATTGACAGCCCTAGTGGAGACATAAGATTTTTCCTGATGACATTCTTCCTTTGTACTTACCCTTTAGAAAGACCACATGCCAGAAGGATAGATAGTGAGTGATTTTAGCCTTGTCTTGCTCTCTGTTTCCCCTAAGGATGAATCTCATAAAGTATGTTTAAAATGCCATTTCCATCAAACAGAAAACACTCCATTTAATGGCTCATTTGTTCATTACCAATTAATTCATTAGTGGTTCATAGAAATAGTGAAACTACTCATAATTTTGTTTCTTTTGTCCTTCTGGTTTATCAAAGGCACTATGTTTGTATAACAACACGAAGCCTAACCAGAGATGGGGTCCATCTCTGAACTCCCCCAAACTTTGTGGGTCTAGCTAGAATGAGTCCTGGATTTCAGCCACATCTAGTTTGGCAAAAATCAGGCAAAATCTGACTTTAGGAAAAATAAAATAAAACCATCCTTGGTTTTGCCAATCCCTTAAATAAGTTTCTTATAGCCTATCCTGTGGATTGAGGTCAGTCCCAGTTACTGGGACATGACTGTGTCTAGCCACTGTGTGGAACTGCAAGGAGAGAGGAGGTAATTTCAAAGGGCCTCTCCCTGCTCCCCTGTGCAGGAGGCTGGGTGTATATATGTTCAGGAGCTTAAGTCTAATGCCTAATGCTAGTGCTAGCCCTATGGCCCAACTGCAAGGAGAAAAATGCATTCTACGTCATCTCCAAGGATGACATAATGGCTGTGCTTTCTTAGAGCTACTCAGTGTCCTAAGGGGATGGGTGAACCTCTGCACTGTCACTACTGCTTAAAGCCACAAGAGAACCCTAGAGCCCTATTTCATCTCAGGTCTCACTTTCATTGACTTCAACTGAAGTTATACCAAGGAGGCACTTGGTCCTTTTTTTTTTTTTTTTTAAAGAGTTGTCTAGTGTTGTAATGAGTGTTATAAGTTGTCTAGTGTTGTAATGAGTGTTTTACTCTGTAAAACTGAGTAATAAGTAATATTGAGCCATAATAAATGAATAGGTTTAATTGGGGGTTGGACTAGATGATCTCCTGAGGTCCCTTCCAACCCTGATATTCTATGTTTATAATTTCCAACGTGCTTCATATTTGACAAACTGTAAAAATATCGTAAGTGGGAAATAAAACTTTAATACACAATCTAGAGAATTAAATGGTAATTTATGGTCTAATCAGACAGCTAAGCAAAATACCTGCATGAATCTTTGTTTACCTAATGTAGAAGTGCTATATTGAAACAGAGTAGGCTGAGTGCAATGCAGTATGAATGCCAAAGGTCAAATATATTTACAGAAATAGGTTCATAACATTCATATCCTTCAAATAACCGAACATGACTACAACTTAACTAATGTAACGAATCCAGTAATAGTGGAGATATTCTTATTCATATTTTATTTCCATTGTAACTATAGTTATGTTACTGTAGACAATTTTGTGCCTGTATAAAAAAGAAATACAATTAAACATATTTAGTTATATTTATAGTGCAGTATAGTTAATCTCACTGTATGAGCCTTGCAAACTTGAACTACTTTTGCAAACTTTTTCAAAGCTGAAAGTCTTCAAAAACAAAGTTCCACTGTATTTGCATCTCTCCCTCTCACTCTGCTGTAATCTGTCTCAATGCCATTCTAATGTATTTGCTATGCTATAGAGATATTAGCTGCCAAAGCGGCTGTCAGATATGGTTTTGATTGTGTATGTGTTTTTTGTACTGGGTTATAGAGACAAGCATCCTTTAAAGCCAGTTTAAATGCCAGAATAAGTAATCCCTATTTGGTGTCTAGTGCAAGTGATCGTGATTCCTAGGTGTCAGAATGCCCCTTTTGGGGCCATAGGCAGTTATATGTAAAGTAGGACACAATGAGGCTCCTTTACACCAGGGACTGGAGGCCTGTGTGGCTGGCCTGAGGATCAGTGCTGTCCAAATGTAGGTAAGTCATCTTTGCTCACTCTTGTGCTCAGCTGAATGAAACTTGACCAGACCAGAGCATCTGGCTGATAACCTAGATAAGTTTGTTGTAGAAGCATGATGGGTTAGAGTCTTGGCAGGTGTAAATCAACATAGGTCCATTAATTTCAACAGAGGGATGCTTTACACCAGCTGAGGAGGTGGCCCTTTGTGTCTACACTTTCAGACTCCCAATATGTTTGGTTTGAATGTTCTTGAAATCCAACTCAAATGATTCCACGTTGTCTTTCATTGTGATGTATTGTACTGCAGAGCTTGAAATCAAAGAACACGAAATATTCTAATAGTATAATTGTTAACCTTGTATTCCCTAGTGCAGCATGTTCGCACAATATGTTTGTCCAACTGTATTAGCTAATCCTGGCTAACTCCTGAGATAGTTACTCAGTTTTTATAAAATGCTTTCTCAGGGAAACTCCTGAATTTACATGGGTAAGGACTGATTTACAAACTGAGCAGGGGCCTCAGAATTGATCCCTTGTATCTAGCATAACAGCAATGATTTGTGGGAATATTTTTTTTTTTAATTACCAAAGGGACTATTTCAAATTCTTAATTTACATTCACAGTCTGTTTAGGAGAGATGAGTATACCATATCTGGCTGTCCAAAAGAATACATTTCCTTGTTTCCATTGTAAATCTCCCCAAGAAACATTTTATAGGACAATGATCTTAATTATACTGATCGTAACAATGATGTCAGAATGATAGAATGTTGAGGGCATGAGTGGGAAGAAGTGTGTATAACTCAGATGATCACCAGATGTTTCAGTTTGTACACCAATGTTTTCCAGCTCTTAATGTTAAGACAATGGAATATATATTCTTTTCAGGTAGATGCTCCTATTTCTACAGATTTTCTGCTTCCATTTCAACATTAAAAAGCAATGAACAAGCAACTCCGAAGACCACATGGAGTAGACTAAGGTGGTGAATAATTAGAATAGAGCCTGAACCAGAACATTATATGAGTCAGTTTCATGTACACTAAGGCCCCTTTCACCCATAAAGGGAGTGTAAAGTGGTGCAAATGGGAATCTGGACCATACTGTTCTACTTCAGGCCATATTCTAATTGTTCTCTATGCATGCAGAAATTTAAATCTAGACTCAAACTTAACAACTTGATCCAAAACTGAAACACTTGTTCCAAACCACTCTTGAACTTTGGGGAAGTTGGGATCTGACTCTGAACTTTGTGGTTGAAATCCTTTTTTTCATAGAGTTGTATAGAGCAGTGTTTCCCAAACTTTTTGATACCAGGGATTGGTTTGCTGCCTTCCTAAGCTGTCAAGAAGATCTCAGGGACTGGCGCTGGTCCACGCACCCATCATTGAGAAAAATTGGTGTAAATCATATGGAAAGCTTGTGTGTGTGGTTGTTGGGTGTGTGGTGGTTTTTATTGTATTTTTTGGTTGTTTAATAACCACCACTAAACAAGTCTTTCATGAGACTTTCGTATGAGAGGTCTTTTAATTAACTTGAGTAGGAGTTGGGTAAGTTCTATTTAAATATTTGTAGTTAGAGGACTTCAATATTTGTCATGTCATACTATGTTTCAGTAACTCTAGTACTCAAGTTAATAATATGAGGGAAGAGAGTAAAGCTCTTGTTTCTCTACTTCCATATGCTTTAATTCCTGCTCAGAATTATTTTTGATTTACATATATCCATCCCGTAGATGATAAATGTTGTGAATAGAAGTATTACTTGTATGCAAATGCCATGCATAAATATTACAGAACAAATCAGCAGAGTATGCCTGGCCATATTTTGACTTCCCAAAACTCTCTGGGTGAGAGCCCATGCATCTAAAGTTGTAATGTATGTTGCCTCTCAGTGGTATGGAATGAGTCTGGGTCTTACATCCTCACTTTTGCAGCAGAAATCTCCAGTAAAATCAGTGAATTCTGTTTAATCATTGAGGCCGAACAACACCTGCAGATGTTCACTGTCTTTCTGCAAGAAACTCAACTGATTAGCTAGAATCATGTGGTGCGGCAGTAAAAGACTCAACAGTTGAAAAAGTGAAGAACTCTCACCACATTAAAAAAATTTGCATACATGGCTGATGAATGCACCACTGCAAATGGGCATCAAGTATTAAGTCATTGTGTATTTTATCTTGATGTCAGTGGTAGGCTAGTAGATGCATTTCTAGATGTTCAAGTTATAGAAGACCCATCGGCTGCATCTGTGACAATTCACATCTTAGAGTTAAATGCTTGTCAATTGGACCCCAAACAGATGGCTGCTTATGCGTTTGGAGCTGCAAACTTCTCTGGAATACATGGTGGGGTACAAGCTTTGCTCAGAGAAAAGTGTAACCCTAATCTCTCCTATACGCACTGCAAAAGCTATCTACTCCAACTAGCGCTAGTATGAGCTGCAGACTCTTCAAAAGACATTTAAAAAGCTACAGATTTAATGTCTTCAATATATTTATTTTTTCAGCAAGAGTCCAAAGAGACTCTATATCTTGGAAAATATAGAAGATACACTGGGACTGAAGTTCAAGTTAGTTCAACATGGGAAAACCCTCTGGCTTTCTCATGAGCGATCCTTGGCTGTTGTCTTAAAATTACTCCAACCATTATTACTGGCTTTGGAAAGTATCTACCAAGATGGGATGGATCTAAGTAGTGAGGCTGGTGGGTTGCTGAGCTCTCTTTACTCTTCTAGTCTTCAATAGGAATCGTCAACAATTGGCTCAAACGCTTTTCAGTGTTGGGATTAAAAAATCCCCAATCCTTTGGCTTGTTTCTCATATAATTTTTCCACAGTAATAAGTTTTAGAGGAAAGTACTGCTCAAAACCAATAAAAAGAGCAAGTGAATACTAGTAAAGGATCTAGCTAATTTCCTGAGACTGTAGCATGGTCTCGACCAGTATTCATCATCCCATTATGTCTCCAGTATACCAGACCCACTAACTGTGATTAATGAGAGTCAGACTAATAAAGGCATAGGATAAGTAACATTTTGTTTTACATAGAGCTCTTTTGTTGTCTTTTTCAAGACAATGTGGCACTGAATATCCACTCTACGTTTAGTACAAGCATCTGAACGAGTGCATTAATTGCTCTTTGAATTAAGGCACGTCTGGTACTACAGGATTCTTGCCAGGCTGCTACTGAAACAGACCTAATGTATATAAACTATTCTTGGGCATTGGAAAATCACTTTTTTCCTTCCTCATGTTTAAGAAATAACGTGCTTCCCTCCCATCCCATGTGTTTCTGCATTTATCTGTTCAGATATAATTAAGTGAAATAGGATTTTATTTGTATGAGAGAGTAAAAACAGATCATTATTTCAAATATGTAGCATGACTCAATGTGATATAAATAAAAGGTTTTATTCTGTATCTAATGCACATACTACTTGTTCTGTTTTTATTACAATAGCACCAAGAAGTCCAACTAAGATCATGTCCCTATTGTGCTAGGCACTGATAAATAGTAAGAGATAGTCTGTGCCCTGAAGAGGTGACAGGCTAAACAAAGAAGATAAAGGATCTAGAATTAATCCTAATTTTACAGATGCAGGACTGAGGCACAGAGATTGTGATTTGCCCAAGCTCACAACAGACATCTGTGGCAGAGTGGTTTTGTTAAGAATTATGAATGGTATGAAATAGCTCATTTGGGTCCAAATTGGAGCGGTCTGCTAGACAGATGTCTTCCTGGTTAATTGTTAAATGTTAGTAATGTTCTTCATGCTGATCTTCTTATAATTACTATTTCTGTATTTCTGGTTTTCTGCTTTCACTTAAGCCAGAGATCTTTTTTTAACTAGGGATGTAGTAGTGGTAGTAGTAGTAGTACAGTGTTTCTCAAACTGGGGTCGTTGCTTGTGAAGGGAAAGCCCCTGGTGGGCCAGCAGCTCCCATTAGCCTGCAGCGGTGAACCGCGGCCAGCGGGAGCTGCGATCGGCCAGACCTGTGGACAGGGCAGGTAAACAAACCGACCTGGCCTGCCAAGGGCTTTCCCTACACAAGCGGTGACCCCAGTTTCAGAAACACTGTAGTAGTGGTACTCTGAAGGTGCTAGGCACTTTCCAGATATCCAAGAAGGGATGGTCCCTGCCCAGAGAAGCTCACAATCTGAGGACAAACAGACAAGTAAACGGAAGGTAGGGGAAGGAGAATAATAATTAGGGGCTTTTATTAGAATTGAACTAGGCTCACTGTAGGCAGCTCAGCAAGTGTGTATCTTTTAAAAGGGACTTAAATGCAGACAGAGTGAGGGTTTTGTGGATGAATTTAGGGGGCTGCCTGGAATAACAGACAAAGGTGATTGTGTGAGAAGATGAGATGAGAACGAGAGGAAAAATGGCAAAATAGAAGGGGGCTGGAGGTTGATGCAAAGCTCAACAAGAGGAATAATAGGCAGCAGGTTTAAAACAAGAGGAAGTATTTTCTCACACAATGGACAGTCAAACAGTGGAACTCCTTGCCAGAGGATGTTGTGAAGGCGAAGACTATAATAGGGTTAAAAAAGGAACTAGATAAATTCATGGAGGATAGGTCCATCCATGGCTATTAGCCAGGATGGGCAGGTCTGGTGTCCCTAGCCTCTGTTTTGCCAGAAGCTGGGAATGGGTGCAGAAGACTGCATACTAGGCTATATGGACGTTTGATCTGACCTAGTATGGCCATTCTTATGGATAGGCAAAGTTCTACAGAACTTCAGATGGTGACAAGAAGCTTCAAAAGGGTTGCAATCAGATTCCCAAGGGCCCATTCACCAGCCCCGACACAACTATTCTGTGCCACTTTGGGATTCCCCCACTCTAGGGAAGGATTGAAGTGGGTTATAGCACACAAGGTCTGTGGCAGAGAGGTACAAAAGGGCCATAGCAGGGGTCAGAATCTGGCCTGAGTGTCTAGCTGCATTGTATGTAAAGCACAATAAAACCAAAGAATTAATTATAAATGGTGGATTTTCCAGACAATCTGTGTGATCTGCATATACTTGCTGGTCCATATTTTTTAAACTCATTGTGACATTCTATACCATGGGGGAGCACCCTGTAACCCCCATAGTCCTCATTTACATATAATTGTGATCTTGCATATGAAGAATGCCATGTGAGATACCATGGGAAAAGGTTATGATCTGCTGAAACCCATTGTTCCAGCTAAATATGTATATCATTAATGCATATGAAGTTATGAGAATGTGCTGTATGGTTGCCATTAAAATATGCTGTGGGTTTGGGAAGCACCCAGATACACTCTCAAGAGACAATGCCAAGGAAAGTAACCAATGCCAGGGCATGTGTCCAACACATCAACAGCTATGGTCCAGCAAGAGAGCTACACTTCAATGACTCACATGCATAAGGCCACACCAGGGGAATTGCTCAACTTTGCCTGGGGACTCAGCAAGGCCCACAAGACCTTCCTGGACTTGTGTTCTCCAAGCACATGGACTAAGGGTATAAAACTGAACACAGGCCCAGCATGTGGCCATTTTCTCCTGCTCTCACCTATGCTGCAAGCAATAGACCCTCAGACTGAAGACTCCAACAGAAGAGACTGGCCCAAGTTTAAGGGGCAAAGCTGTATATTAAGGACTGTAATATACAGTAGAGTGAGAGAAACTGCTTAATCTAGATGTTGCCCAGTCTAATCAGGTTGAGAGTTTAGACTGTGTGCTTATATTTTCTTTCACCAACTAACTCTGACTTTTTTCCTGTCACTTACCAGTGAGTTTGCCTGAAGTGTTTGGTAAAGTTATTTGCTCAGATTTACAAATGCTGGTGTATATTCACTTTCCATTGAAGTGGTGAACCAATTAATAAATTAGCAGTGCAATAGGGTATATTCCTGAGGTAGAGTACTGGGAGTAGGGGGATTTGGCTGGTGCCTTTCTGTGTGATTCATGAGTGGCTCTGGGAGCATTCATGCACTATAGTTGGATGTAGGGCTCCACAGGTGGTTGCACTGAGTGATAACAGCACCTGGACAGGTTTGCTGCTTGTCACTAGCAGAGTATTGTGAGAGACAGCCCAGGCTGGAGAGTTAAGGGGGCACAGCAATCTCATGGTCCTAAGCTGCACCCTGGGGATCCCATCACAATAGTGTTTCAACTTGCACAGGGAGGCCATAAATCCTGTTTTGGCTGGGACGGTCCCTTTTTTAACTCCTGTCTCAACTTTTTTCGCAAAAGTGGGTGTTTTGATCAAGTTAGCAAGAGCAAATGAGACAGTTGGCAAGAGCAAACTGGAGAAATGCACTTTTTGTTAAAGTGGGGTGTGGCAGAATGTGCGGTGGGTGGGGCAGAGGGAAGCAGCATTTCCTGGCCCTAGTTTCATGCAGGAGGCGGGGGAGATGGACGGAGGCAGTGCTCGGACGAGCCCCAGTCTTGCATGGGCTAGCCCCATGAAGTCTCCCTCCCATTTTCCCTTTGGGAAATATGGTCACCCAAAACTTGCACAATCAGTGAAAGCATTCAAGCATATAAGAGATTTGCATGTATAAATGTGATAATTAAGAACCCAGCTATCTTCTGTGTGTACATTTACTCATGCACACAAAAGCAGTAATGCTTTCACAAGGAAGTGCACATACAAATATGTACAGTTGCAAATTTAGAGGCAGGACAAGATTTGCTGAAAGGTTGGTCCTGAATGTCAGTATGTTCAGCAGCATAATGTGATGCTGCAAAATTTCTAAGGAACTCAGACATAAGACTTTAACCAAACAAAACTATCTGCCAAAACTTTTGAACTGGTAAGTAGGTTTTGGATCTGAGACTCTGAAAATATGGGTTATTTTAACCAATTGTGGATTAGTTATTTCTGTTGCCTTGCGTCAAGACTGAAAAACATTGCTTCACTCACCTCTCCATGCCCAAGGATGGCGAGGATATTGGTTCCAAATTCAGAACCAGACAAATCTTAAAGTGTGGTATATGCAAGAATGCAGTGGATACAATGTGCAAGTAATCAGAGACCTATTCAGTGGGCTACAGCAAAACATATGATCAAAACAAGTCAAAATGCAAAAGAAGCATTTTAAGACAATCATTTGTGTATACTCTCTCCTTACTCTTTTTCTGAGGCTGGATGTTGCCCCACTTCTAGGCCCTTTCTTCCCAGAGGCTCGTATAATACTGATTACAAAACATTTGGAACCATGTTTTTCCCCTCCATAAAACCTTATTTGAAACCCTGTGTTGTTTGATCCTCTGTTTTGACTATTCACCCTATTACAAGTTGCTCCTTCACATTTTTTATAAGATAATTGGAAACAAAGGCAACAAGAAAGAAAATATTTCAGAAACTGTGTTATCGCCAAGTATTAACAGAATGAAACTTTTCTGTTTGGAGTGGCTGATAAGTGAAGCCATCCATACAGGATGTAAAACATGGCAAAATCTAGATTAGAGAAGAAATGCAGTGGAAAAGAAACAACCACCATGGTGGAGTTAAGTCTAAAACCAATAAAATAAACCTTCCTGGGCCAGTTTTTGCTCTCACTCAAGTAGATGGCAAAACGCCTACTGATTTGAATGGGAACATGATTTGGTTCTAGAAATTAGACTAGAGAAGGTGGTGAGTGAAGGAAATGAAACAGCGTGTAGGAACTTCACAGCACCGTTTTAAGCTAGAAAGGAATTTCTAACCAGGTAAGTTCTTCTGCATAACATGAAGGATGATGATTAATAATAAATAAGATGTTAATATTTAAAAGATGTTGAAAGCAAAATTATGCCTTTTTAAAAAATGGTTTTCAATAGACCATACCGTATAAGAAGCTAATTAAACTAGGTCCAATCTGTCTGCCTGAGGATGCTACCTGTGTCAGATGTCACCTGACTATGAGGGCTGAGATATTCTACAACATGTGTGAGAATCAGATGAATTATCCAATAAACAAAGGGAAGGAACTGCAGAATCTGAATCCTGAATTAAATAACAAATGAGGAAGCAATGAATGCTGGAGATACATTGGCTACTAACTCAAATAATGGCAATTATAGGCATTAGACATGTACAGATTCCAAAAGAGTGTCAACTGCATAAAACAAACCCCCTTTAGCACAATAAAAACATCATATGGAAACAGCATGTACACAATTGCCAATGATCTAAAATGGATAATAAGCAAAACTGAGAGTAGCTTAAGGTATTGAGCAAGATGCTCTATGAATTATTTATTGAAAATGTGCTATAAGAAGGCCTAATAATATCAAAAAGCTTTCAATTATTTACGCCTTATAGCACTGAATCTATAAGTGGTGTGTCATGCCCTGTCTCACATCAGGGCTCTGCATAGAGAGGAATCAGCACAGTACCACCACCAGCAATGTGTGTCTCATCAGAGCCATGCATGTATAGATCCAAGATCCACTTCCTCATTTACAAGTGGAGATATCATAGGGGGTCCTTACTGAAAAATCACCTGCTGTGCAAATAGCTTCTTCCTCTCCTGAGCCATGGATAGTGTATGTCTTCTTGGCCTAGATGTACCAGGCTGCTGACAGGCTGTTTTTCATAAGCCACCTTAGCTCTGAAAAGATGACAAAGTTTCATTATCATTGTTAAACATTATGCTTTTTTTTAATATAATCCTCTGTTACCACACCATATGTGCTTGTTCTATTAAACTGGAGCTAACATTTCTTGGAGTCTGACAAATATAAAATTTGATTTTAAATGGTACCCATCTCCCCTCTTAAAGTTAAATTATCTATAATAGCACTATGGCTGGGATGCCCAACTTTGCTTAAAGGGGCACTCTGTCAATGTGAGGGTCACACCTAATTTATATTGAGTGGCTTCAAGCTGCCTTACTTTATTACAGCAGTGTGTCCCCAAGTTTATATGTGGCAGCATGTACACTAAAATAGAAGGGACAACTTGGGAGCAGGTGGTCATATAAGTAGAAAATACTATAGTACAAGATGGAATTTCCTGTAGTTGAGAAGATTTAATGAGATTTTTAGGGCAAAGAGTTTATGCAAAATATTAAATACTTAGCTGGAATTCTGGTTTAGAAAAACTAGCTACTGGCTTGTGTTTCTCTCCCTTTAAAAAAAAATTAAAAAAAAAATAAAAATCACAGCTAAACCTTTAAACTTGAAAGGGACACAGGTACTCTGATGAAAACTGACATAAAACTAAGCAAGACCACAGCACCACCATATTCAAAACAATTTATTCTACAGTAGATCTGCCCCCCCCACACACACTCTGGAAACAACATCTCAAGTCTCCAAAGCCCCCCACCTCCTTTATACAATCCTATCTCTTGATGTGGTGAACAATTGTAACCACTTATGTACATTCTATTGTATTTCAGTATCAAACTTTCTGTAACAGAATAAAATGTTCCCACCTTTGCTGTGCCCACCCCTTGGGTTTGTTCTTCTCTTCTCTTCCGCTGCATTCAGTCTGCTTTCTCCTCTTCACCTTGGTGTCCCTTCTTCATACTTTTCTGTTTTTCCATAGGCTAATTGTTCTGTCATATGAACTCATTACAGAATATTTAGCTGATTTGTGATTTTTTTTAAGCCGACTACTCTTTCAGAAAAACAGACTTTGTCTCCTTCAGGGAACTGATGGGCAGGATCCCCGGGGAGAATAACATGAGGGGGAAAGGAGTCCAGGATAGCTGGCTGTATTTTAAAGAATCCTTATTGAGGTTGCAGGAACAAACCATCCCGATATATAGTAAGAATAGTAAATATGGCAGGCAACCAGCTTGGCTTAACAGTGAAATCCTCACTGATCTTAAACATAAAAAAGCTTATAAGAAGTGGAAGTCTAGACAAATGACCAGAGAGGAGTATAAAAATATTGCTCAGGCCTGCAGGAGTGAAATCAGGAAGGTCAAATCACACTTGGAATTGTAGTTAGCAAGGGCTGTTAAGAGTAACAAGAGGGCTTTCTTCAGGTATGTTAGCAGCAAGAAGAAAGTCAAGGAAAGTGTGGACTCCTTACTGAATGAAGGAGGCAACTTAGTGACAGAGGATGTGGAAAAAACTAATGTACTCAATGCTTTTTTTGCCTCTGTCTTCACGAACAAGGTCAGCTCCCAGACTATTGCACTGGGCAGCACAGCATGGGGAGGAGGTAACCAGCCCTCTGTGGAGAAAGAAGTGGTTCAGGACTATTTAGAAAAGCTTGATGAGCACAAGTCCATGGGGCCGGACGCACTGCATCTGAGGGTGCTAAAGGAGTTGGCGGGAGTGATTGCAGAGCCATTGGCCATTATCTTTGAAAACTCCTGGCAATGGGGGGAGGTCCCGGATGACTGGAAAAAGGCTAATGTAGTGCTTATCTTTAAAAAAGGGAAGGAGGAGGATCCGGTCAGCCTCACCTCAGTCCCTGGAAAAATCATGGAGCAGGTCCTCAAGGAATCAATTCTGAAGCACTTAGGGGAGAGGAAAGTGATCAGGAACAGTCAGCATGGATTCACCAAGAGCAAGTCATGCCTGGCTAACCTAATTGCCTTCTACGACAAGATAACTGGCTCTGTGGATGAGGGGAAGCAGTGGACGTGTTATTCCTTGACTTTAGCAAAGCTTTTGATATGGTCTCCCACAGTATTCTTGCCAGCAAGTTAAAGAAGTATGGTCTGGATGACTGGAGTATAAGGTGGACAGAAAGCTGGCTAGCTTGTTGGGCTCAACGGGTACTGATCAATGGCTCCATGTCTAGCTGGCAGCCAGTATCAAGCAGAGTGCCCTAAGGGTTGGTCCTGGGGCCAGTTTTGTTCAATATCTTCATTAATGATCTGGAGGATGGCGTGGGCTGCACCCTCAGCAAGTTTGCAGATGACACTAAACTGGGAGGAGTGGTAGATATGCTGGAGGGTAGGGATAGGACACAGGGGGACCTAAACAAATTAGAGTATTGGGCCAAAAGAAACCTGATAAGATTCAAGAAGGACAAGTGCAGAGTTCTGCACTTCGGACAGAAGAATCTCATGCACTGTTACAGACGAGGTACAGAATGGCTAGGCAGCAGTTTTGCAAAAAAGGACCTAGGGGTTACAGTGGACGAGAAGCTGCATATAAGTCAACAGTGTGCCCTTGTTGCCAAGAAGGCTAACGGCATTTTGGGCTGTATAAGTAGAAGCATCACCAGCAGATCGAGGGATGTGATCGTTCCCCTCTATTTGACATTGGTGAGGCCTCATCTGGAGTATTGTGTCCAGTTTTGTGCCCCACACTACAAGAAGGATGTGGAGAAATTGGAAAGAGTCCAGCGGAGGGCAACAAAAATGAGTGGGGGGCTTGAGCACGTGATGTATGAGGAGAGGCTGAGGGAACTGGGATTATTCATTCTTCAGAAGAGAAGAATGAGGGTGGATTTGATAGCTGCTTTCAACTACCTGAAAGGGGGTTCCAAAGAGGATGGATCTAGACTGTTCTCAGTGGTAGCAGATGACAGAACAAGGAGCAATGGTCTCAAGTTGCAGTGAGGGAGGTTTAGGTTGGATATCAGGAAACACTATTTCACTAGGAGGGTGGTGAAGCACTGGAATGGGTTACCTAGGGAGGTGGTGGAATCTCCTTCCTTAGAAGTTTTTAAGGTCAGGCTTGACAAAGCCCTGGCTGGGATGATTCAGTTGGGGATTGGTCCTGCTTTGAGCAGGGGGTTGGACTAGATGACCTCCTGAGGTCCTTTCCAACCCTGATATTCTGTGATTTATCCCTCTTTAATCTTAATGATCTTACTTTTCTCTTTCTTCCCCTCTCATTTTTACTTTTTAATTTTTTTCCTCCTTTTTAATACTTAGAAGTATGTTCAATTTCCACTCCAGTTTTTCTGATCCATTTCTATTGTCAAATCTCTTGCATTGTAGTCTTCCCTCTTTGTTTCTGTCTCTTCTATACATCTTTTCCCCTCTCATTTCTCAATTTCTCTAATCCTCTCACCCATCTCCCTTTGCCCTTTTTTATTCATCTACCACTTCCCTTCTCTTCCCCAGTTTCACCCATTCTACCTTGCTTTTTGCGCAGAACATTTTATGCTGGGCCCTGCACCCTTCCCCATTTGCATTTCTGTATTGAGAAGGACAGACTTAAGCCACATTTTAGAACTCTCTGGGCTGTTAGTCGGCCAAAGGTTGCCAGTTGGTCATCTTTTTTATGTGATGCATAGCTAGGAGTGGAAATTTGGGTGGGCAGGTACTGACAGACTGTGCTAGCTCAGTTTCTCCCCTGACCCCACACTTTCTTCCGAGCCTTAGTGCTCCCAGACACAAGGCTTCACTTGCCAAGTTGGGCACACGCATGGGGTAGCTCTTAAATGGCAAGGCAGATGCCGGAGCATAGCTTTCTGAAAGGCTGGCGCATAGCGCCATCCTGGATTTCGGGTGCCCTGATGACACTCTACATCTCTGGCAGCACTATATCCCTGCTCAGATTTGGGTGGACCTTGATGCTAAGTGGGTGGGCCACTGCCCATCCAGGCCCACCTTTGGCTATGCCCCTGCAAAACACACTAGCTGAAATTCTGGTCCTTGTTGAAGTCAATGGGAGTCTTCCCATAGACTACAATGGAGCCAGGATTCCAATACACGTGTCAAAATACCATATGTTCTTTTACTAAGGTGTCTGGTTAATTTCAGAAATTTGTTACAACCCTTTGTTGCTCAGAGAGACTGAAGCTATCACCTATAGGGGAATCATTAGCTTTGACTAAACAACATTAATCTTTTAAAAAGAAAGTAACAATCTTAGTTTAGCTAAGTATGTTTAAAAAGTCTGAAAAGCATCTTAACTGATGCAAATACTTTATGTTTCTGTGAAGTCTTAACAACAATTCTTCATGTGGGGGAATAAATTATTGAGATGAGATAAAGGTATATTTTCATTTGACATGCTGTTTATCTGGAAAGTTACAGACACGTGAAAATAGAGGCTTATAACGGAAATACCTTCTGTACTATACTGATAGCGTTTCTGGTGTAATGCTGGAAAAGGCAAAAAGAAATAATTACCCAAAGGCCTTCCTCGTCAGACAGGTAATAACAGATTGAGAATATAGAAATCAGAACCTGCTCATACTTAGCAGCTAGATCATTTGATAGTTTATATCACATGCCCTGCAAGAATGTGGAATGAATAAAGTGATTTTCTGTGTTTACAACTTGCTTTATGATGATGAGCTGATTCTTCAGTCTGAATATGCTTGTGGTCAGTAAAATGCCATAACTTACTATTGGTGCTGACTTTCTAAAAGAAAACAAATACTGTGATTAAGTGTCCTCGTATAGCATCCATTCATCAATCAGTGTCAGTGTTGCTAATAGGCAAATACAATGGTCAATTAGCAATGCACAGTAACTGCACAATTATAATAGGAATCTTCATGAGCTCTGGTTGGTAATAATGAGAGAACATGCATTTATTCCATTAAATGCATTGTTGGCTAGGGAGATGCTGAGATTTTGCTGTAAACCAGGCAAGACCATTGTGTGATATATGCTTAAAAGGGAGATAATTGAAGTCATGCTGTCTGGATTGGCTCACAAGTGAGAATACCAAACTCCAGGCAGACTGTTAAGAACCAGGACACAAACCCCAGACTGGTTGTGAGTTCTATATGTAGATTTCACCAACCACGTAACACGTGTAAACTCCTCAGACGCTATACAGCCTTAAGATGGAGTCACAGACAGTCCTCTTTGGCATTCTACACTACCACCCAGGCAAGCTTGACTCTGTGATAGATGGTCACTTTACACCAAAGATCAAACAATATTCAGCAAAAACAGTGGGAAGTCCTTGTGGCACCTTAGAGACTAACACATTTATTTGGGCATAAGCTTTCGTGGGTTGTGGACTCCCCGTTGTCTTTGCTAATACAGATTAACATGGCTACCACTTTGAAACAATAGTCAGGTTATTCCCAATCCCAAAGGACCAATCATTTACCCCAAGTAACCTTGCACCTTAAATCTCACACACAAGACAATGCTTGTAGCCAACCCTATAATAAGCTGACTCAGGATCTATTAACAAAGAAAAAGAACCGAGGGTTATTTATAAGGTTAAAACTGGTAATACAAATGAGAGTCTTAGTTTTCAAATTGTGATAGAGCTGATGAAATATGGCAACTCTATAAATCCTTTTGGACTAAGGTTAATCCAGGGGATCGCTTGCTGGTCCTGCTTTGAGCAGGGGGTTGGACTAGATGACCTCCTGAGGTCCCTTCCAACCCAGATATTCTCTGTTAAAGAATCTTTGCCCCTTAGGGTCCAAACAGCATAAGAAGACCCTAATTCCTGCTGGTAAGGGATTTTTATCCTCATCTCCCTCAAGGCCAAATTGATGAGTGTGCCAGGAGCAATTAACAAAGTCCTTGTTCTTTGACTTACAATGGCCCATTTAGATTCAATAGGCCTTCCTGATGGTTCAGCAATAACCCTCCTTATGGCTGGAAACCGGTATTTCACATTTGGCAATGTTTCTTTCCTGACTGGATTTAGAGTTTCAGAGCAAACATTTGTGCAGTTACAGAACACACGCTCAAGTATTACCCTATAGCATGGATTACAGATATTCTAAAAACGAGGAGTCTAGTGGCACCTTAAAGATTAACAGTTAGTTATAAGTGATTTTATAAGTGAGATTAATGCATGCAGCAATTTACAAGCATTTCATAAAGACTAAACACTCTTACATGGGATCTGCTAAGGCCCAACAAACTGGGATTCTGAGAAGGCAACCATTAGAACCCCCAATCAGTCTATCTTAGGCATTTCAAAGCATTTTCAAGCCTCATATCCTTTTCAAAAACACTTTCCATTGGAGGTGTTCATAGCTACCAATCAGGGATCATTAATTGTGACGCCAGATATGAAAGAAATACTTGAATTTTTTTTTTTTTTTACTATACTCAAAGGTTTAAAAGCAGCTGTCGGCTCTTGCTCTTATACCAGGCACTGGGATTTCACTGTTCTTGCAAAGTGGGAGGCCCTCTGGCAACTGCAAGTCTGACACACTTCTTAAAAGTCACAGCAATCCGTGCTCTACGGGGATTTTAAAAGACAAGAAGAAATCCTCAAAAGGCTTTATCTGTGACTACACAGGTAACCTATGCCATTATTTATTGTGTCTCTCCAAAACACCTTTTATTGCCTTACATATATTTAAATTGCTCTGTCAAATGTCTAGCTCTGATACTATAAATGTGGACCCCCCCCCCGATTTTCTTAAAGCAATTCTTAAACTTAAGGTAGATGATGACTTTTTAAAATGAACATTCACATTCCTCAATTTTGGAGCGATTTAAAAAATATTACTCAAAACCAGCTTCTTTTAAAAGCTGATTTTTTAATATCTAAACTGTACAAAATGTTTCCTTTTGTTGTTTTCAAATTAGACTAGATTATCTTTTCTTCTTTCCTCTCCCCATCTCTTGGTGCAGTGGTTAATTGACAGAATACTTCTCCAGGAGAGAGAGTGTCTCACATGGCGGAGTGAGGCTTTTTAGGAGAGAGTTTAGTTATCTTGTAAAGTTAACTTATCTCTGAATTTTCTGAGCTTGGTAGTTTTTTGTTTTTAGTCTTTAACTATAATGGTTTTAAAGACAAACCACTGATTGATATGTGCCTGGAACCTCAACCTAACTGTAACACTGTTTTGTTGTGGGCACAATGATATAACTGCATTGCTTTCACAGAGGCTATTCTGCAGCCAAAAAACAAATCAAACTTGAGTTCAAGTTTAAGCATTTATGTTCCTTTTGATACAAGGTTACAGGCTTGGGTTTGCATGCTGGATAGGATTTGTGCTGCATAATAATGAAGAGGATTTCCCAAAGAGAATGAGCAGATTGTGAAGTGCTGAACAAATAACATGGTATTTTTCTCTTTGTTTTTAGGGAAATGTTTTTATTCAAGCTTTCAGAGATACAAAATGCATATTATAATCAACAACACATGGGAAGTAAGGAGCAAAGATCAGGCTGAACCTACAAGCTGAAACCCCCAAAGTATGTGCTTCAACACATTTTAAAATATAGTAATGTTTTTAATGAGCAGAACTGTTTGTAGATCTAAAGAAATAATTTCATTTAATACTTTGGCATTAATACCTGTACTCTGATTGCCAAAAGCATTCTGCCTCTGCAACTGAGGAGATTTTACAACTGCCTGTGACACCAGTGCAGTTAATGACAATAAGTCATGGTACACAAATCTGCCAGTCCAGGAATTCATTCACTTGCTTTCATAATTTTTATAGCTTTTTTTGTCATGAGTCCTCTATGAAGACACGCTAACTAATCTTACAATGAGAGAGGAAAAGCCAAAGTAATCCCCAATGGGCAATATTTCAGCTCCTGCTATAAAGAGGGATTAATTCAATTCAATTAATTTTATGGAATCTAAGAGTTGGGGTCAGGGCAAGTGAAAAGAACAAAGTGGTTGGACTTCCATTAGCATAGCACTAGTGATCCAGTTAAAAGGGATGTAGGGTAATGTCTGTACAGGTTTTTGGGTATCGGGTTCAGGAGGAGAAAAAAGCTATTTGCATCCTTATGGCTGCATACTTTTTGGCTGATCTACCTTTTTGTTTTTCACAATAGTCTTTAATCACTTCTTTCTCTTACTTAGGCAGATTTTTCTTTGCATGCTCCTTCCGGTAACTACTGAACAAATGTATGTATATGGTGTCCTTTGTGTGACATATTTCCATTGATGTGTCCTAGTTAGAGCTCATTTTCTTATACTTAGATTGTTTGCATTTTTCATCCACCTGAACAATTTATCATAACCTCTTTTGTCAATAGTTTTGATAACTGAAAATTTTAAATTAGGTTACCCCCAAAGTAATTTAGTGATCTCCTTGCTCTACAATAAGAATAAATCCTAACACCTGTAAATTTTCCTTAGGACTCAATCTTAAAACATGATGGCATGTTGGTTAATCTAGATGACCAAAAGAATGCCATCATGACTAAACAGCAGAGAAATAGAGGCTATTAGAGGCAAAAATGCATCCTTTAAAATATGGAAGTCAAAACTTAATAAGTATAATAGGAAGGAGCATAAACTCTGGCAGGTTAAGTGTAAAAGTGTGATAAGGAAAACCAAGAAAGAATTTGAGAAGCTAAAGATGCAAAAACCTAATAGTAGGAATTTTAAATACATCAGAAGTGGGAACCCTGCTAAACAACCAGTGGGGCTCCTAGAAGACACAGGTGCTAAAGAAGCACTAAGGGAAGACAAGACTGTTACAGAGAAGTTAAATGAATTCCTTGCATCAGTCTTTATTGCAGAGGATGTGGAGGAGAGATCCCTGTCAGAGCTAGTCTTTTTTATGACTCATCTGACATACTGTCCTACAGTAGTGTGTCAATAGAGGAAGTTTTAGAACAAATTGATAAATGAAACAATAAGTCACCAGGACCCGATGGTATTCACCCAAGAGTTCTGAAGGAACTCAAATATGGAACTGCAGAACTATTAACTCTGACATGTAACCTACTGCTGAAACAAGCCGTTGTACCAGATGACTGGAAGGTAGCTAACGTAACACCAATTTTTTAAAAAGGTGAGCCTAACTTCAGTACTGGTAGAATTGGCAAATTGGTAGAAACTATAGTAAAGAAGAGAATTATCCTGTTCATTTATGTGGCTGATATGTCAGGGGAGTGTCGATGCTGCTCTTGTAAAGGGAAGTCATGCCTCACCAATATATTAGAATTCTTTGACTTCAGTGGAGATCTGTAGGGTCCATCAATACATGACTGGACTGGAACATTACAGGTGAAAGTTATACAGGCTAAAGACTATATTGAGAAACTAGGATCAAAGATGTTAAGAGATGTGATCATAGGTGCTAGAAACTTCCCTGCTTTACTTTGGTTATTGGGGATATTCACCACATTATTTTACTGCTAGCACATTTTTGTGTGGGTTTTTTGGTTTTTTGGTTGGGTTTTTTTTTTTCGTGTCCAGGGTGCCTTTCTGATGGTTTCCAAGATTTTCTGAAGAACAGATGTTACACTGTGATTTCTAGTTTTCTGTTTCTGACTAGAGCTGGTCAAAAAATTTCAGATTTCAAAAAGCTTTTGACCAAACCAGTGACACAGTTATTCATAAAACTTTCCCATTTTCCATCAGTTCTATATCTGACCATTCTTATGTTTGTTGATTTCCAGACAGGGAATCTCTCTCAAAACCTGACAACTTTTAAAAATCAGTCAGAGCTTTATTCCCCTTCATATTTTGAATGTTCCTACATGTATGTTACCAGACCTGAAGTTATGTCTACTTTAAGAAAATCTAATCTTTTCAGAATACAATCTCTATCCTAAGAAGCAAACAATGTAAAGAAATGGCAGAGGTACTTTTACTCCTGATTTATCTTCCCTAAGATAACTTTGATATAAACCAGTGGATTTTTTATCCTTTGCCTATTCTGTACATATTTGTAAAACCCATTATACTAACTGATCTCTTCTCAAATTTCTAATTCCTTGTTTAAATGATTGTTCTTATCTTGTTTTGCTTGTTTCTTTTTAGAACTTTCCCAATCTTCTGCCTTTGCTGTTTAGTTTTGAAAAATACTACAGAGTGTTTTCCAAATGCATGGTGATTTCCAAATGTGAATGAATCTTCAAACATCCCTGCTGTGAGGCTTAAGAGTAGTGTTGTCCCCAAAGAAAAGTAGGGTCCCTCTGACTCCCCCTTCTACCTAATAAACCCTTACCAATCTTAAAAGCAGCAGCTGCAGCAGCATCTTCCTATCTCAAGTAGAGTTTTTACCCTCCAAAGGAGAAATGTCAGCAACCCACATGGGACTTTGCTATTGCTATGTGGAAGGTGCTTGAATCTTTGGTGATGGGTGACTGTATAAAACCCTAACATCAACAGAGAGTTTATGACTTTGTCAAACCCGTACAAGGAGTCAATTTTAAAGCTGGTTTTAGAACTCAGGAATTCCTGGCTCCCTTTCCTATTATCAAACCTCTCGATCAGATTTCTCTATTTATGCTCATAGTATTTTTAATGCCCTCTTGTCTTTCATATTACTCTTCACTTATCTATATTGGTCTCTATTACCTATCAGTTGAGTTGTAGTTATTGTTGTCATCTCTACTGATAAGTTATTGTCTTTTAAAGGTGATGCATAATTTCTCCTTATATCCTGTGATTCCAGGCCAAGGACATGTTCCCCTAAGAGCACCCATATGCTTTCCTTGTGTTTGATTTTTAATACTTCACTTCAACTAAGCAAATTAGTTTGCTGTATCTTGACCAGTACAATTCAATGAGAGAAGATGTATGCATAGAAATCTTTTTAATGAAAGGTTACATCAAAGATCAAGTTTTGTTGGCATTCTCTTATACTGCTTTTACAACATGCTGACCTCTGTGCCTGACTCATCGTGCTGTGGGCTAATTAGTGCCTTGAAGACACAGCCTGGGGTGGGGTGGGGGAGAGAAAGGCACAATGCCATAGTGGGAACTCCAGGAATCTTTATGCCTGATGAGGCCTTGGCTACACTCACACTTTACAGCGCTGCAACTGGGGTGTGAAAAAACACCCCTCTGAGCGCTGCAAGATACAGCGCTGTAAAGCGTTAGTGTAATCAGGGCAGCAGCGCTGGAAGCGCGTCTCCCAGCGCTGCACGCTACACCCGCTCTGACTACACTCACACTTCAAAGCGCTGCCGCGGCCCACAGCAGCGCTTTGAAATTCCAAATGTAGCCATACCCTAGGCTGAATGCCACCTGGAGCACAAGGGGTGTTTGCCTGCTGTCAAATGGTGGCATAGCAGCCTGTGTTCCTTTGCAAGATACCAGCTCTGCTAGACAACTTGAATGGAGCTGGGCTTTCCACATCTTTTGAGCACTACAGAAAGGCTCCAGTGCTGCTGTGGGCAGTCAGGGAAAGATGAAATCTGCATTGTTACCTGGTGCTGTCCCAGGATGCAAAAGGAGAGGTTCCTTATGCCTCTCCTGACTGGATGCAAACAGGCATAGGTGGGCACAGTCTAGCCCTATGTGATTAAAGCCGGCTGATAGGCTGAAGTGGTGGAACAGAGTGAGGTTGCAGGTCACTGCTTTTCCCCCAAACACTTTTAAGAAATAGGTGGAACCCGCGCTATTTTCATAAGCAATATAAGGAAAAGTTGCTATGCACCTGACTTTAATTTTTGCCTTGCTAGGAAAGCAAAGAGAACAAAGCCTTAATTTAAAGGATCAGAGGGGTAGCTGTGTTAGTCTGGATCTGTAAAAGCAGAAAAGAGTCCTGTGGCAGCTTAAAGACTAACAGATGTATTGGAGCATGAGCTTTCGTGGGTGAATACATGCATGCATCTGACGAAGTGGGTATTCACCCACAAAAGCTCATGCTCCAATACGTCTGTTAGTCTATAAGGTGCCACAGGACTTTTTGCTGCTTTTAATTTAAAGGATCATTCTGCCTAGCTGATGTGCATTGTTGCATTTACACAACTGTGGGAATGGATTGGGATATGTGGCTGTGCAGCCCCTAGAACATTGTAGGTGCTACTGTAATATAACCATAACAATTTAGATGGAATGAATGGCCATGTAGAGTATATGCTCTCTTCATAATGTACATAGGGAACTCCCATTGAGTACTGGACATTGAACAGAAAGGGGAAAATATGCTAATGTCCAAGTATGACTTGGAATTATGTAACCAAATCATTAACTTTAGACCAGATCCCACCTGCCCTGAATAACCAGAATCCCCATTGAAACCCACAGGAATTCAGTATGCACAAAGAATGCATGAGCAGGATTCTAATGGTGGTTATACTGTAGAGAACAAAGAATGCAAATGGAGAACTTGGAGGCACAGGGCTTCTAATTCAGCTGTAGGGCATGGTGACAGAAGCCAATGGGTCTGTGGTGATGGAAGGTCCATCTGGATAGGGGTTGCAGTGGCACAGTGCACCAACAACCTCTGAGCTGCTAGAGACTGGCCTCCAGCCAATGCAGCCTCTAAATTGATTGGCACCAGTGAGAGAGGGGAAATATGGAGAGGACAGTTGAAGAATGCACTCACACAGCATGTTCCCTAGGAGCCTTCTCCAGCAAAGCTGCTTTGGAGAAGCAAAAACCCTGAGGGAGGGTGAGTAGTGTAAACACCACCTGCCATTGCCCGGGGATGGGGGTGTCTTTCTGTTTGGGGTGCAGAGGTGTGATTAACAAGCTCCATTATCAGTGTAGTTAAACAGAAGTCACATTATAAGCTTTCTCTTGTCATAATTTGTATCAAGTATCCTGTTTTCCCAGATTACTAGAAACCGGCTACTAGACTTCTAATTGCTGAAAGATGCTCTATGGATTTCAAACACATGATGCAAATGGCTGATACCATTATCTTTCACACACACACACAGAGACATTCTGACTGGAGTTTGGCATAACCCAGATATCCAATCTCTTTTCTTTAGTGTGGATCACTTTTATAGATGCTAATTTGTGAGTGCCACTTACAAACATGCTGGGATGTTCAGTAATTATAGTGTCCAGGAAAGAATTCTGAGCACAACATTCTGTTTTTGAATTTGATCAACACTGAGAAATCTCTATGGAAGACTACAACAGTCATCCAACGGCTCGTGCAAAGTTGTCCCAAGAAGTGTTAGGCTATGGTCTGATTAGAGAGATTCATGAATATGTCCTGTAAGAAGAAAGAAACCAAATACACGCCTACTGTAAAAGAAAATTTAAATATCAACCTTTCTAATGTAGAGAGGATTTTCTTCTGATAACACTTCATAAGAATGTATGATGCACGCACACAAATTTTCTAGTCAGCCTCCTCATACCTGAGTTACCTTCTCATACACTGGCCTTGTAAAATGTACTGACTACTCATTTTTGTTTCACTAGATAGACATCTGAACACAAGGCAAAACTGACACACACACGTAACTTCTGAGACCATTTATGGCAATGGTAAAGATTTACACTGTTTCTGACTCAAAACAGGCTTATAGCTTTGCTGAAGTAATGTTTGGTACCAATCCAGGGATCTGTGCATTTTGTAATTCAATCCAATCTTCAGGCTCCTCTTACCATAGCCAATTCTTCTATGGCTGAATAACATTGAATCATTTTAGAGGAATTGGACTTAATTAGGGGTATATTTAGTGTGTGTGCATGCTGGGGTACAAGGCCTCCTGTTGGTGTTTGGTGGAGAGAGGGTTACAACCCTACTCCCACAGTAAGAGATTAACACATGAGCTTCTCAATTACAATATGTTGTGAGAAACCTTGTCACTGACAAATGAAGCTGAGAGTGCAATAAGCAATGATTCTCCCATAAGGAGGAGAAAGCTGTGTATAAGAAAGGGATCTAGTCTAAAAGTCTTTGGCTCCAGAGAGTTGAACTAGTCTGTCTCTGAAACACGAGTACATTTGACACTTTATTTTTTTCACTGACAAGACTCTGGCTTTGTGTTAGTATTAACCCTTAGTGGTCTCAAGGAAGATGGGAGCAGAAATCAACTTGGTTCCCACTCAGTTGTCCTAGGCACTGCTCTGATGAGCCTAACCATTGGTCCTATAGAGTCTTTGAAGCCAAAATTGGAGAGAGTTTTTAGGAGGAAGGAGTGGTAAGTGTGTTGAAAGTAGTGACTAGATCATGAAGGATGAGACTGTGCCTTGAGACTTGGCCAAGAAGTTGTAGTTGGTACCTTCGGTAAAGGAAGTTTCACTGGAGTAAATGGGCAAAAGCCAGATAGTAATAGAGAGGAGTAGACAGGTATTCTAGGCAGGGGGGAGCAGCCAGTGCAGTTGAGAAAGTTTGGAAGCAAAGGAAAGTATGGAAGTAGGGTGGTAACTGGAGACACAGGTGTGGGATTGAGGATTGGGAGGCAAAGATGACAGAGGATGGGATGAAAGATGCTGCAAGGGAGGGTGTGGGATCGAGGGAGTGGACTTAGGGATTAATGGGGCAGTCTAGAGTTGGAGAGTGGCAAACTCAGGGAGCACACTGCTCCAGACATGAAGTGAATTATCCTTTGAGTGACAAACGTAATTTGAGAGACAAACTGATCCTGGGCAAGGAAGCAGTTATGGCACTAGCCTTCTCTGCAAGCAATTTTCCACCCTGTGAAGTGGGAGAAGTTTATATCTTCGGAGACCTTCCTCTCTCTTTTTCTTGAAAAAGTTTTAAAAGAAAGATAAAACTGAGTGCTTGAAAAAGGCTAATATTTACTGGCTTTGCAGTTATCAGACTTCTAAAGGTATGATTGTTTAGTTGATTTGTGCCCACCTAAGATCAGTTTTTGTTGTGGTGGAAATAATTAAATAAAAATAGATTATTATGGCCTACAGGTGAATGGTTATGTTTACTGTTTTTTTCTGAATGTGATTTATTGAGATTAAATTAAATAAGCATAGTATTTTCCACATCAGCTGTTTGTTTGAGTTCTTAGTCTTTCATGTGGCAAGGTTACTATCATTCAGGTATAGGAAAATACATAATTTTTTAACAGACAGGTTTCCCCCAAAACTATTCATCATCAGAGTGGGACGTGCTAGATTATGTAGGTAATAAAGAGCTTCATGATCCCCTTATTCCTCCCAAATAAACTATGGATTGAATGTTTAAGAGCAGATTTGCTATGTTTTCCTTGTCCTCTTTATCCATATCCTATAATCTCAAAGCTTCCACAATGCTAGGAGAATTGATGTTGCTGATAAGGTGCAGTTCAAATAGGCAAATATGTTCCTACATGAATCACCCTTGGATGCAAAAGAATGTTTAAAAAAAAATTAAATAAACAAAGCAGTGGTACTGGTTATATATTCTCTAGTTCCAATCAACAGCTAAGAAGTAAAACTGATGGATACGCTACTTGGTGAAGTGTATGTCTCCTACAGATTGCAAGAAATACAAATGTCTCATTAAACAGGTATTCTGTATCTCTGAGAGAGAAGAAATACCATGTGATGTGGCAGTTTCTATAGTGACAACTCTTTCGTTTGAAAGCACAGTAAGTAGTTACACAAAACCAAAGCAACCGGCTGGGATGGCTTTTTTTTAATGGGATATAAAGATTTTTCTGCACTTGAATTGGAAGTGCCCCTCCCTGTGAAAAGACTCTTTGTTACAGATAAGAAAGGAAGGACTAGTCTTCAGCAGCAGCTGAACAGTGGCATGGAGAACAGAAAATTAGAAAACTACCTTAACTGGCTTCTGGCTCATAATCTTTCATTACTGTATTCACTTCAGTCTGGTTGTCAGTGGTATGTTGCTGAAGAGACATGCTCATCTGTGTTTCTTAAGGCACTGGAACAATTTCTGATTTTTTTCTTCACTCTTTACTTAGTAAATCACTAAGCGAGATAATGTTAAGAAAAGCATCAGAGGCTCACCATTACTGTTGCTTCTTCCTGAAAAATGTGTGGAGTAAGCTCTGTGAGGTGACACTCGGCACATAATTACACAGACCCCAGGAGATGCACAGCCGTAGTTTGAAACACTGAATCCTTCATTCCCTTTAAAGCCCTTTGTGCTTCTCTAACATCCTTTTCCTTCTTTTCATAGCAGTCCAGTGGTAACATTTCAGCCTCTTGCTATAAGAACTTTGATGGTGCAGTGGGCAACATTATATGGACTGAATCATACAGTAGGCTTTCAGTTGATTTGATGAAACTGTTTTGTTGAATGCTAATTAGAGAACTGAGAATAAGAAAGAGGCTTGACAATGGCTTTTTTCCCTCCTCCTTATGGCTGCTCCTAGCATGTTGGCATGGTCTCCCCTACCATAGTTCTGAATGGCAAAGAGAGACTCCCCCAAGGCTAACTAATAAGCTGTCTGGGTACAACATTTCAACCTGGAAAAAGAATAAACTAAGAAAAAGAAATGCAAAACATTGATGGTATAGACAGTTAGTAATATAATGGAGCTTCATGTCACTTCTAAAGGACTGTAGCTTCAAATATTCATTGACTAATGCTGAGCAAATAATTCAAGGTTGTATAATTTACTTGATTCATTTAGCCTTTCTCCTCACAGAATGCTCATGAGACGATCTTAATTTCCTGTCATTTATTTGGTTTGCTCTGTTCAAATGTTTTGTGCTTTATTTATTTATTTTAAACTCTGTGGATTGGATGTAAGCATTTTGCTATCAGAATTCAGTCTCCAGTATTCAGTGCCAGATGAACTCGGATCTTATTTTCATTCCCTGCTTCGATGAAGGTAACCTTTTATTTAGAGGACTGAGAGAGGTAGCAGTTAGGAAGAGGCATTTGAGCTCTCAAATATGTGAGATTAAAAATTGCTTTGCACAAGCATTGTGTAAATAAAACCGGATTGCTCAGCAATAATGGGAAAATGAACACTAAAGGGATGAGAGCATACTTCAGCAAATGTTAGGAGAAATGTTTTTTGTATGCCTCTTTTAATGACACTTTTGAAAAACACATTTGCATGTTGACTGTAATTGTTCTTGGTGGTAATTAATTTTATCATTACTTTGAAATGTTCTGATATTAAAACGGCACATAATTATGATGATATATTGTAGGACAGACAGTCCTGTACCTGCTGTATTATTAATAGTCACTTATGGAAGGAGACAAAAGCACTAAAAAAAGAAAATGGTGTGACATATGGTTTTTAGATTATTGCAATTAATCCACAGTTTTGAAGCCATACTTTATATTGTAACTGTCTATTCTGGATCTGGATACTTGTGGACTAGATTCTGACCTCAGCTATTGTATCCAGTGTAAATATAGAGTAATTCCCTTGAAGTTGATGGCATTACTGGTAGCTTTATACCTGTATAAATGAGATCAGACTCTGGCTCATGTATCACTGGAACAGAGAGAAGAGCTTGAAATATCCATATGTTAGTTTACATGAAGTACAGGAAAAGTGGTCACATTTAAGAGTATGTACAGGAAAAGGAGGACAGTCCGGTGATTTGGACACTGACCTGGGAGATGTGGGGTCAAGTCCCTTCTCTGCCACAGATTTAGTGTGTATATACTGATACAGGTACACTGGTATCCTACAACCGCTCACATGAATGCAGTTATACTGGTGTAAAGTTGCCACAGATTGGTATGGCTTATCCCCTTTCCATACAAGAATAAGCTATGCTAGTATAAGCACCTGTATGGCACTGGGGGGTGAGGGTCTGTGGTTGTTATACCACTCTAACTACATAGAGAGTTCAAATTATACAACTGTTGTGTGTAGGCAAACACTTACTTAGTCTCTCTGTGCCTCAGTTCCTCATCTGTAAAATACTTCCCTATCTCAGGGTGCAGGGTGGATAACTACATTAAAGATTATCAAATGCTCAGCTGCTATAATAGTGCAGGCCATATAAAAGCAGAGGACTGCAAAGCTGGGATCACATGTGATCCCAGTGTGACCTTAAGAAAGTCATTAAACTTCCTTGTGCCTCAACTCCCCCGCTGCAAAATGCCTGCAATAAAACTTCTCTATTCTGGAGGGCTGTTGAGAGGCTTAAACTCAAAGTGCATAACATAAATGTGTTTAGCATTTAAGGCTGGGATTTTCAAAAACCTTCTCTGTTGGCCTAACTCTTAATCTGGAATCAGTTTACATAAGCATAGATGTATTTGCAAAATCTGCATGCCAGCGGGGGGGGAACCTTGGAAAGAATTCAAGTCTAATCAAAAATTGCACATGAAAAACCTTGTGTGGAAATAGCGTGTTTTATGTCTTGGAAACGATTTGTTGTAAATCCAAAGGGCATTATAGAACACAAATACTGTAACAGGACGTGGTATTGTTACTCATTTGACTGCTCTGTAACCTGATGCACTCACTGCTCCTCAGGAGCAAGCTGCTATCTCAGCATTTCTGCAGCTGTAGTGAGTCAGTGTTTCTGGCTTGTTCCCTCTCTGAGCTCAACAAGAGTCCCTCCCTGCACAGCATAGTGCCCTATCACTGACTGTATTGTTCAGGCAAATTATGGATTGATTTGATTTTCATTTCCCTATTTGACTGCAGCTGCACTAATGACAAATGCAGGCATTCTTAACACAAAAGGGAGAAGTAAGGTTTTTATGGTTACTGTTTAAAAATATGTCTGGGTCTATATTCCACTTTACTACATCATGGGGAAACTACCTCGACAACTGCATTATTGTAATGTCTTGCATCATTTCTGTGTGTGCATACATTATTCTCTCCATGAAATCTCATTTTCCCAGCCCACAGCTGCGAGAATTCTGCTTTCATTGTCTCAGCATTTTGGAGGGCTGAACCCTTAGTCATTAACAAAGCTTAGCCAAACAAAGTGGAAAAGCAAAATTATTTTGTTATATTTATTACTTAATATTTGTATATATACTGCTCTAGATACACATTAGCACTTTACAGAGAGAATAAACCTCAGAGTCCCTGCTCCAAGGAAATTACAGTCTAGGCTAAATATGAAAGAACACAAGAAAGCAGGGCAAAAGAGGGATGTATCCATGTCTATTACTTTGGTTCCCACTGTCAAGCTCTTTGAGTTAGAGGTGCCTGTTACAGTTGTATAATATGGAAGACAGATTGATCCCAGAGGACTGGGGCAAATATAGTGCCCATCTATAAAAGGGAAATAAGAACAACCTGGGGAATTACAGACCAGTCACCTTAACTTCAGTACCTGGAAAGATAATGAAGCAAATAATTAATTTGCAAACACCTAGAGGATAATAAAGTAGCAGACAGCATGGATTTGTCAAGAACAAATCATGTCAAACCTTCCTAATAGCTTTCTTTGACAGGGTATCAAGCCTGGTGGATGGGGGAAGCAGTGACTTGGTATATCTTGACTTTAGTAAGGCTTTTGATGCTGTCTCCCATGACATTCTCATAAACCACCTAGGGAAATACAATCTAGATGGAGCTACTATAGGGTGGTTGAAAAACTATTCCCAGAGAGTAATCATCACTGGATCACAGTCAACCTGGAAGGGCATATTGAATAGGGTCCCGCAGGGATCAGTTCTGGGGTCTAGTTCTTTTCAATATCTTCATCAGTGATTTAAATAATGGTATAGATAGTACACTTTTATAAAATTTGCAGATGATATCAAGCTGAGAGGGTTTGGAGGATAGGATTAAAATTCAAAATGATCTGGGCAAACTGGATAAATGATCTGAAGTAAACAGGGTGAAATTCAATAAGGACAAATGCAAAACACTCCACTTACAAAGGAACAATCAACTGCACACACACAAACTGGGAAATGACTACCTAGGAAGGATTACTGCAGAAAGAGATCTAGGGGGGGTCATAGCGGCTCACAAGCTAAATATGAGTCAATGGTGCAACACTGTTGCAAAAAAAGCAAACATCCTTCTGGGATGTATTAGCAGGAGTGTTGTAAGCAAGACACAAGAAGTAATTCTTCTGCTCTA
This sequence comes from Gopherus evgoodei, assembly GCF_007399415.2. Classification (NCBI taxonomy): domain Eukaryota; kingdom Metazoa; phylum Chordata; order Testudines; family Testudinidae; genus Gopherus; species Gopherus evgoodei. The sequence continues at coordinate 86,033,201 of NC_044327.1, forward strand.
CTCCAGCTGAGGCCTAATCAGCGTGTCCAGTCTGGATGCCAAATTTCAGGAAAGAGGTGGAGAAATTGGAGAAAGTCCAAAGAAGAGCAACAAAAATGATTAAAGGTCTAGGAACATGACCTAAAAGGGAAGACTGAAAAAATTGGGTTTGTTTAGTCTGGAGAAGAGAAGACTGAGAGGGGACATAACAGTTTTCAAGTACATGAAGGGTTGTTATAAGGAGGAAGGAGAAAAATTGTTCTCCTTAACCATTGAGGATAGGAAAAGGAATAACGGGCTTAAATTGCAGCAAGGATGGTTTAGGTTTAATATTAGGAATAACTTCCTAACTGTCAGGGTGGTTAAGCACTGAAATAAATTGACTAGGGAGGTTGTGGAACCTCCATGATTGGAACAGGTTAGACAAACACCTCTCAGGGATGCTCTAGATAATACTTAATCTTGCCATGAGTGCAGGGGACTGGACTAGAAGACCTCTCAAGGTCCCTTCTAGTCCTATGTTTCTGTGTCTGCTTGGTGAGAGTTCATTAGAAGAACGCTTTCCAGAATGGCAAGCAGCGTTGTTTGTGCCACTCTGAGCTAATAGCTATACTGTGGTGTTCCACATAACCAAGTGGACCCTGTATTAACTTTCTCAAACAATAAATTGATAAAAGACCCTAGAAGAGATGAAACAGCAATCACAGGAATTAAAGGACTAATCAGTGATGTTACTTATTTTATTGTCAAAATGAGCTTGAGACTAAAGCTGAGATCCAAACATCTGTGAATTCTGGGGCTGTGCACTATTTTAGGTTTGCAGGGAAGCAGTTTGCTCTCTTTGAGTCAGTCTCTGTGTCTGTCCAAACTGTGCTTGGTATAGGATCAACTGGAGAGAATAAAAATAGTTTGGGCTTCCCCAGCCACTTTCAATGGCCTCCAAGGTCTGCTGTGGATGACCCTGACCACCAGAGCACAGCACATTCCAGTCACACTCCTTTATATTGGAGATTGTGGAGGACTGGGTAAGTTGTAACTCTGTCACCTGGGAATTCCTTTACACCAGGGGAATCCCCAGTTGTATTTAGTATGCATACATTTAGTATGCCAGGACACAATGCTGCAATGAAAGCAAGCATGTCCTAGGAAACACAGCTGCATGTCCTGGATGCAGTTTGGTAAACTCAACTCTGGCTGGTGTAGGCAACATAATTCCCCTAATATACTTGCTCAGTCCTAAAGTGACACCCATCTAATGAATGTTTTGTGGGGGGCTGTATGTAGTGGTGTGTGTTTTTGCAAACTGGCAGCAACTCTCTCTTCTAGAGTGGGTACCAGCAGATAGATTTGGGCTAGGTTAGAAAGAGAAACTTTGAAAAAATTCTGATTTGAAGGTGTGTGTGTGTGTGGGGGGGGGAAATCCCCTCTTCTTAATGAAACATTATTCTGCCTGCATTTAATACTTAGTGCGCAAACAATTCATGAGAATTAGCAGCAATGTTTCACAGTTAATGCTGAATAACTGCCTTCTGAGACTGCCATTTATTTTCTTAACGAGAGAGGAATTTTGAAGTTCATTTTTCTGCTATTGATTCTGATGTATATCAACTGTTTTGTGTTGATAAGCATATCTATCCTCTGCTAATTAAAAACAGTGAATAATTCTGATAAATTATAGCAATACAAAAATTAGCTGACTTAAAGGGAAAAAATAATTTTCAGATTTGAAATATTAGTGGTTAGAGAGAGAACCGCATGGAAATATCCCTCTATTGGAAGCAATAAACTTAAGTAAGACCATACTTACTATCTGAAGACACTGACAGAATCTTCTAATTATAAACAAATTGAATTATAGCCAGAGACAGGCTCAAGTTGCAAAACTTGCATCTACACTTCAGATCTAGGCTCTTGGGCCACTCCTTAATAAAGACAAAATTCTGATCTGGTTCTAGGTTTGGATTGTATGGGGTGGAGAGGAAAGGCAAGGCAGAATAACAGATTCTCTGGCCTTGCCCTTGTTCTCCTCCCCAGCTGCTGTGGGTTTTGCACTGCACAGGGGTTTACATATTTGTGGCTGCCCAAATCCTGTCTCTGCCTTGCATAGTATAATCAGCTGACCCCGCTGTGAGCGAAGTAGATAGAATTTGCCCCTCAGTAAATTATGGTGTATAAGATGATGAATTCTTGTTTATGTTCACTTTTATATTCTATTTGCCTTGGGGGATCAGGAAGGGAGAATAAAATTGTTTTTAAAAAATTCTAATAAAAGCTCAGTTCCTAGATGAGTTCTTTTGAATCTAGTGAACTCCATATGGGAGTAATGATTTGCAGGAGCAGGCCTGAATATGGTAGATAATGTCATTTATAGATCAATGGCCAAAAAAAAGACCTGAACTGCTTTACAACAGAGTCTGCAATTTGTGACAGCTCTGGTAAGAACTCAACACAATTTAAAAAAAAACAAAACCAAACCACATAGGATTTAGTTAAATGTGTAAGAAATGTCTTGTACTTGCCTGTCCTCCTTTCTATGTTTTAAAAAAAAAATAATAATAAAAATGTCTCTGCTATTGTTTCTTCTGACTGAGTCACTGTGGACCCAATCTGGGATCTTTTACCTGGTAAAACTCCCATTGGGTTTCAACAGTTCTTGATTTAGTTAGGACTACAGGTTGCTGGGGTAGAGTAGGGGGAATTATTCTGTCAGTTAGCATGAGTAATTGTACTGGATGCTCTGCCTGTACTAATGCTCAATTAGATTTCACTGAGTCTCCAGTATCCCAGACCATAGCCTAGGTGATAAAGGCTGATAAGAATAAAAGCAACACTGATCTTAATTCAGCATTTTCACTTGCTAACATTTTTTTGTATTTAGAGATATGTACTAATCATGTGACCTGCAAAGGAAAGGATGGAATGAGGCTTCCAAGCAATTATACACCTCATTAAAGAGCAAGGCACATTTGCCAAACCACGTGTGAAATAACCAGGACCAAAGACTTAAAGGAAAAAAAAATGAAATATGTAACCATTCTTGCCTATGACATCACTGAAAAGCAAAACTGTCATTCTGATGTGTTAAGAATAAATAACTGGCTTTGACAATTTTGATTAAAGCTCTTCCCTTAGAGCAGAAGGTGTAACTCATACACTTGAAACCAGAGATTTCCACGCTCCCCCGCACAGCTAATGCTCTCAAGTCACCTGAGAAGCACAATTCCTTTCATGGGCCTTTCATGTTATTGAAATCTTCCATGATATCTGGGCACCGTGAAATTTCATGGTTTACCATTTTAATTTTAGGAATCTTGTATAAGCTACAGAATCATACTGGTAATGAAATGTTATCTGTGTTGGTATCTGTGGGGCCTGGAGTTCAAAATAATAAATCCATGCCCCATTATCTATACTACTAGAGAGGAAATGTCTGTGACCAGCTGTCACTGAGAAAATATCCTGCAACAAGTTTAATGCAGCAAAATGCCTCATAATGAGAACTTGCCACGACCAGATGTCTGCAGTGGCAATTCTGTAATAGCAGCTAAACAGCAAGAGGACAAGGACCAAAATGGAAGTCTTTTCTTGATGTACTGGGGGCGGAGGGGAAATCCTTTGTTTCTAAATTAGAAAACATTGAAACGCATCATTAAATTTTAACACTATAGTCCCATAAAAAGGAAAGAGCTAAAGGAAATTGGACAAGTGATTGATGTAGGTTTGGCACATTTCAATCCTATTAAACCAGTGAGATGGCTGGTGAGCATACCATGTTCAGCCAATGCTATTTGCATTAAATTGCCAAAAACAGTCTTTGTATAGTACCTGCAACAATAGTGTGGCATGGATGATGTTGCCAAGGGAGGAAGCAATGCTGATAAATGTCCTGAGCATGCAGATTGTGTTGTTTCCTTTTATGTTGCAAGATTTCCTGCCTTCTCTTGGGGGTGAAGAGGGAGTGGGTGTCTCTCTCCAGTTCTGAAAGGAAAATATATTGATTGTTGGAGTATCACATTTGAGAGATCTGCTTTTTCCAGTTAATGCAACTCAAATCTGAACCTGGGATATTTATGATGGCTTTTTAGATTAAGATGTGTCTGCCCAGAAGTGCATGGTCAGTGTGATGACCGAAAAAAAAGGGAGAAAACAATTTCAGCTGCAATGCAAGGGCTGAGAAATAAATACACTGATCAAATATAAAATTTTCTTAGAGAAGCAGTTTCTTTTTAATTTTAAACAACATTATCTACATTAATCTTTCCACTTAAAACTGATAAGACAATTCTAAGACTTTTATATGGTGTACAATTAACCTATGAAACTTACTGCCAAAAGGTATAATTGAACTCAATAACTTGCTTGAATTCAATATGATTGAGCACATATATATTTAATACATGCAGTTATACATTTTTATTCAAATATAAGTGATATAAACACTTCAGGGCATATAATTATAGAAATGTAGTGCTGGAAGGGAACTTGAGAAGTCATTAAATCCAGTCCCCTTCCTATCACAGGACCAAGGAAACCTGGACTATCTCTGACAGCTGTATGTCCAACCTGTTCTTAAAATCCTCCAGTGATGGGGATTCCACATCTTACTTACAAAGCCTATTCCACAGCTTAGCTACCCTTAGAGATGGAAAGATTTTCCCCCTCCAATATCTAACCTAAATTCTCCTTGCTGCAGATTAAGCCTGTTTATAATTTCCTGGGTTCTCTTTGTTCCCCCTTTTAAAGATAGGTACTATGTTTGCCCTTTTCCAGTTCTCTGGGACCTCACCTACCTACATGAGTTCATGAAGATAGTTGCTAATGTTAATGTTCTGAGATTGCTTCAGCTAGTTCCTTAAGGACCTAGAATGAAATTGAGCAGGCCCTGCTGACTCAAATACATCTAACTTATTTGAATATTCTTCAACCTTCTTTCCCTGTTCTGTTCCTTCCCCTTGTTGTCAATATTGCATTGAGTATATGGTCACCATTAACCTTTTTAGTTATGCACTAAAAACCTCTGCCTTCTTGATGTCATCAGTTATTATTTTTCCTTTCCTGCTTAATAGGGGATCTACACTTTCCTTCATCTTTTTCTTGCTCCTAATATATTTAAAAGGAAATAAGCAGAGGTTCTTTATGTTCCTTACTAGATGTAATTCATTTCGTGCCTTAACCTTTCTAATTTTGTCCCTATATGCTTATGCCATTCTCTTGCACTTATCCTTCACAATTTTCTCCATGTTCCCATTTTTTGTAGGGTTCCTCTTTCATTTTTCAGATCACTAAAGAGTTCCTGATGCATCCATATTGGTGTTTTACTAGTCATCTCTTTCCTTCACATCGGGATGGTTTGCAATTGTGCCTTTAATATTCTCTCCTTCAGAAACTGCCAGCTCTCTTGACCTCTTTCATCACTTAGATATGCCTAATTTACATGTACAACTGTGAACAAATGCAGGCAAGCAGTTACGGTACAAACTCACTTTTACAAAGAGACCATTAGCCTCTCTTTCTGAAATTTGACCCTTTCACACACTTTTAATAACTGAAGGTGCTTTTAGTTATGCATGAGTATTTTTAATGTGATTTTTTTTTAACCTGACTCTTGTTTCAAGGTGCTCAGATGCAGTACTACAATGATAGATTTCAATGAAACAATGAGGGAGAAGCAAAATCATGTTGGTTGGTTGGTTGTTTTTTAACCTAAATGTTCTGAAACTGATAGTGGACCCAGTCCAGTCAGTGGGGCTCAAGGTGAGCATAAGGTTCTACACATGCAGATACAATTAAGATCACGGCCTGTGTGAGTAGTATAGATGGGGGTGGGGAACTATTTTTATGAGAAAAGAAATCAAGAAGCATGTGCAATGGATATAATGAAATCCCTTTTCAGATTACCTTGTCTTATCTTTTAAAAATTTTGGTCAAACTTTAAAATTTGCTTGGTGGTTGAGGAGAAAAGGCTCAGAGTAAGCTTTCTAATTTCCTGCATTTCTTATTTTCTATCATTTTTTTTCTTTTTAAATACAGAGGATTACAAAGCAACTGAGCACTTTCTACTGATGCCAAATCCACGTGATTCAACCCTTTCTACTGACAGTCTGTAGACAAATGCATTCATTCTCGGTAAAGGTCATAAGTTAAAAGGAAACAGGAGGGCTATAAAATACAATGTACAGTATCTGAACCTCTGTGACAGAGACAATATAGAACAGATATTGGTAAAGTAATGTAAATACTGGAAACAAGCCCAGATAACAAAGCTTAAAAACAGCAGCATTTCAACTAGCACCTCTGAAGAACCATGAGAAAGACCTTAAAAGCCTGTCAGTCTCTGCTGTATCACAGTGGTTTGAAACCACAATGGCAGAAGTTCCTACTTAGAAGGGACATCTTTCATCTATGTGCCTTCCAGGGACAACTAAAAGCACCATGCTTCCCCACACCCCCTCTCCTCACAGAGAGTTTGAACAGTAAGATAGCTCAGATGGGAAGCAAAAATATCTTTGTACAATCCAGAGTGAGTTGAGGTGACATAACGGGTGATGAGTGCGAGAGGGCTTTCAAGCTAGTTACTGTAGAACTGGCTCCAATCCTGATTATTTGAGCTTGCTATGGCTGGCATTTTCTTAATTTTAGGCTAAAGGTTATCTGCTTTTTATCAAGCAGGGAATCTTGCATGGTGCCGCAAATATGATCAGTTATATGACCCAAATAAAGCTGTTTTTTATAGAAAAATGTTACTATCTTTCCATTCTGGCTTTCCAAAAATAGTAGTTTTGTCCAGTGCCTTTCAATTGGGTTAGCCTTCAAAAATATCTTAGCTTTGAAATGTTAGCCTCACTATCTCAATGCTTAATTTATAGTCTGACTTCAGCAAGGGAGATTCATTTAAAGTGCATATTTTGAAATAAATATGATGGCAGTCCTTGCCTCTCTCTTCGCTTGCACACTTCTGCCTGGGAACTGAAATCTGCTATCATCAAAAGTCAAATCATCAGTGAGTTTCAAACTGCTCTTTGATTTCATATGTGCATATGTTGTGCCTGCATCCATTTGCACATGTAAAGCTTAGCCTTTATCTGTATGTGCATGAAAGCAGAATAATAGGATTGTAACAACTACCTAAATTGCACATACAAATACCCTTTGCATCTAGAAAACAGGTATTGCACACAAACAGTTTCTTTCATGATTTTGGTGGTGTGGGTTTAGAGGCTACAGCTGAAAGTATGTCCTTAAACGTTTAGATCTGTACAAGCAGCTGACACTGCACAGGATTCACAGTTTATGCTTGATAAAAATTAGATTAAGTTTTTCCAGTGAGAGACATTAAAAACTCAACAGCTTCCACAGCATAATGACTATTGTATCTTGTATACTAGTGTAAGAGATACCACTGTTACTGTAGGTTCGGGGCAACAAATGTTGAGTTTTTAATGCCTCATTGTGTAGAAATAAAAGATTTTAGTGTCAGGCTTAGAAAATGCTATTTCCTGGGCCAAGTGGGAGGTATCAACGGTAATTGAAGAGCATGAATGTTTTGTTACCCTATAAATAAAGTCAGGAGCAGAAATCTGAGTGACAAAAATCTGTCGCCCCTTCACCACCCCTTCTCCGAGGCCCCGCCCCTGGCTCACTTCATTCCCCCCTCCCTCCATCGCTTGCTGTCCCCCACACTTGCTCATTTTCACAGGGCTGGGGTATGGAAGGGGGGGCTATGGGTCTGAGATGGGGCCAGAAATGAGGGGTTCAGGGTGCAGGAGAAGGCTCTGGGCTGGGGCAGGGCATTGGGGTGCAGGGGAAGTGAGGGCTCCAGTTAAGGGTGTGGGTTCCTGTGAGATCCACATACATCTGCCAGAGGCCTCATGCCCCCACAATTCTTTCAGGATTCCTGGAGCTCTCCTCCATTACTCTCAAAGCAAGGGTTCCTTGGTATGAAAGGTGATCACTGATGATGATTCTGAACCTTGGGGGAGCACCCTGTAACCCTCCATATTCCTCATCTATATATAATTGTGATATTGCATATAAAGTACAGCTATTGATTAATCAGTTAACTCATGCGATTAACTCAAATTGTAATTTAAAAAAATTAATCTCAATTAATTGCACTGTTTAAACAGTAGAATACCAATGAAATTTATTACATATTTTTGGATGTTTTTCTACATTTTCAAATATATTGATTTCTATTACAATACGGAATACAAGTGTATAGTGCTCACTGTAAAAATGATAAACAAAAGAAATAGTATTTTTCAATTCACCTCATACAAGTACTGTTCTACAATCTCTATTGTGAAAGTGTAATTTATAAATGTAGATGTTTTGTTTTTGAGTGCAGTTATGTATCAAAAAAACTAAAACTTTAGAGCCTACAAGTCCACTCAGTCCTACTTCTTGTTCAGCCAGTCACTAAGACAAAAAGTTTGTCTTTGCTTCTATGCCGATGATTGTATTAAAAAATAGTGCATTGTGACTGAACTCCTTGGGGGAGAATTGTATGTCCCCTGCTCGGTTTTATCCACATTCTGCCATATATTTCATGTTATAGCAGTCTCGGATGATGACCCAGCACGTTTGATTTACAAACTCCGTCACTGCAGACTTGAGCAAATGCAAAGAAGGTACCAATGTGAGATATCTAAAAATAGCTATTGCACTCAACCCAAGGTTTAAGAATCTGAAGTGCCATCCAAAATCTGAGAGGGACGAGGTGTGGAGCATGCTTTCAGAAGTCTTAAAAGAGCAACACTCAGATGTGGAAACTACAGAATCCAAACCACCAAAAAAGAATACAAGCCTTCTGCTGGTGGCATCTGGTGCCTTTCCCTGTGTGAGTCATGAGTGGCTCTGGGAGCATTCATGCAATATAGTTGGGCGTGGGTCTCCACATGCGGTAGTGCTGAGTGATAACTGCACCTGGAGGGGTTTGCTGTTGGTCACTAGTAAGGCATTGCAAAACACAGCCCAGGCTGGGGAGAGTTAAGAGGCCACAGCAGTCTCATAGTCCCAGACTGCACCCTCGGGATCCTGTCACAGAGGGTTATTGTGGAAAAGACAATATAATCTCAGACTATCCATCCTTCTGGCTTATTATGCTTATAGTAAATTCACAAACTATGGGGCAACATAGGCTCTGACTTACACCAAGTGGAACCGCATTGACATCAATGGGGTGCTGCGGGTGTAAAGTAAGGGCAGGATTTGGTGTCCGTATTATCTAAACAAAAAAAAAAAGGAGAACAATTTGACCTGCAAATAGTGTTTAGACATATCTGGCTTGAACAATTTTGTACCACGGCACTAGTTTATGCCAAAGTGATGCCTTGTTTCTTAAAAAATTCTGGGCTAACACACTGAAAATGGATTGTTTCATTTCACAAACCCTTGAAGTCAGCTGAGTTCCACCAGAATAAAACTAGTATACACGAGAGGAGATGGTGAGTGGCCCAAAGGAGCAGTAAACTGAGGGGCTTGGATAAAGCAGAGGAGTAGGAGGAGATGAGAGAAAAGATGGGAATGGGCTTAAACAATAGCTTCACAGTGAGAATGAAGCATGTCTGGGAATCCCTATATTATATATAGGTTTGAATATGTGATTATTTATATTACCATATGGCCCATATCCTACAAACACTTATGCATGTACTTAAAGTTAAACATGTGCTAAGTGTCTGCTGGACTGGGACCCAAGTATGTATCTGATCAGAAGGAGAAATTGTCCTAGCCATTCATATTTCAGAGCTGCAAAGATGTTTATTTATTTGAATAAGAAGACTCCTTACAAAAGATCAGAAGGCAGTATCTGATTGAGGGAATGGGGTGGGGCTGGACTGCATTTATAATAGGAGGAGCAATTCCTTTCTGGGGGGTCTCCTTGTGTAACAAGCTTTAGATACAATCCTCACAGACCGATCATTCTGAATCCCTGTCAGAAGATTTGAAACAGAAGTGGTGGGTGTTAGTTTAAAAAAATAAAAAATTAGCCAAAGTCTTCTGTTAAGCAATAACTCTCAAATGCAATTTTAAGAGGAGCTAGTCAATATATTTGTTTTTCCTGTTGATATACAGCTACATAAGCAACTCATGCATGAAATATGTTAAGGCTTGCTAATTTTCAATCAGTTCCTGGAAAAGGATATTTTCCCCATAGAGAAGGTGCTGCTGTTAATAATAATTAATAAGTAATGAGTCAAATACAGAATTCTTACGTGGATTTTTACTTAGTTTATAGTATGACAAACTCTCAATGGAGACAGGAAAACCAAATGAGATCCTCAGGATTTGACAATAATATGTTGATATAACACCTTTCATCTTACTTTCCCCCCAACTGTTTTAGGATCCTGTATGTGATATAGTTTGGCACCTCTGAAATTCAGCCATCTTCGATAGTGAGGCGAAGGGATGGAACCACTATCATACGGGAGAGAACCATTTTGATCAAGCAAATCAGGAAAATCCTCCCTCCCTTGAAAAGTGCAATGCTGTCTTTAATGTGCATTTAATGATGAGGCAGGTGGTGAGCTACTCTATGTACACAGCTGATCTATGCGAACACCTACTCCTATTATTGCTACCTGTCTTCCCTCTTGCCCATCTGTTCGTTTCATCCACCTTCTATATTTTGTCATGTCACTGTCATTTTACTGCATGTTTCTGTGGCAGCTAGCATAAGGGAACTGATTGGTGCTGGTGGATTTCAATGTAATACAAATAATAATAAGAGATCCTATTTTTAAGATCCCATCTGCAAACTGAATGAGATCTAAATGATCAACTCAAAACAAAAAATAATTTACAATGAAAAGCACTTCATTTCTCTAATGGTAACCAGCAAAAGGGGAAAAATGGGCCTGTTACCTGGGTTGCTTTTTCTTACGTTTTTTTAATTAAAAATTCATGTCTTGTCTATCCTGGCAGAATATATAGATGACTGGAGAACTAATAAGTGAGGTTATAAAACCTCCTTCATTGTGAGGGGATGCAATTTTTACTCAGGCTGTTTCAAACTCTTTGGGACAGATAGTCTCCTGTGTCTGAGCTGTGTTTGGAGAAGACTCTGTAGTGGAGTCTTTCCATTGATTTTGTTGGGAGTTGGATCAGGGCCCATGTAAGTCAAATCTCAGAATGCACAGTTAAATTCTCATCTGCAGCATCAGGGCTTCCAGTGGCCTGATCTACACAGCCATGGTCGTTACATTCTCTCCCACACGGGTCTTATCCAAACCAGCCTTTCTTCTCTGAAAATTCCCACTGTTGCTAACATTGGTGCAGCTCCACTCAGGAGCGGACAAAGAGCCAGTGGCTACTAGCACTTTGTCATTCTGATGTCTTGACTTGGCATGAACAGGGCTTGATGATATGGTAGTAAAGATGTTAGCAGGCTCTAGTGCCTTGCCTGTTATACTAGTGTTGCCACCATTGGAGCAGTAATGATGTTAGTGACGGTGAGACATTTTAGGGGGAAAACAGCTGGTGTAAACACAGCCCAAGGGGCTACTTCTTGAAAGTGTCTGCATGATGGAGATTTCGGCTTTGAGTCATTCCAAGCCTGCCTCCTTCCCAGGATCAGAGTTACATAGCCAGCAATCAGCTCATGGGAATGACATCTGCAGGCTATGTACTTCCGTGTACATTGTAATACTGTCCAGGGGATTGATTCTTCCATGGCTAAAAATATCATGACCAGGAAATCAACTTGCAGAAGGTCATAGGGGGCTGAGCTCCATTACTGAGGTGAATCTGGGTGAAGAGGGGGAATTATTGGGTCACAAATCACATATAAGCCCTACCATCCTCCAAACTACACATAATAGAAGAGTGGTAAATGAGCTCCCCATTCTGACACAGGGATCAGCATCCACAGTGGTGATTACGATTATGAGGGTCTCCTATTTCTCTCTCTAGCAATCAGAGGTAGGAAACCACCACTCTTACTAAGATTAAGGATAGGAAAACTGCTTGTCTTTGCCCCCGTCTCCTCTACATGATCCCATTACCCAGCACTTCCGAAGATTATTTTTAGTCTTTTTAATTTTTTGCTGACTGAGCTGTCTGTGCCTCACCTGGTGCTGTGAAAGGAGGCTCCTGTCCTGGGGTTCTGCTAACTCCTGTAGGCTGCACAGTCCAACTATGGGGAAAGCACAAGACCAAGAACAGACAGATATGGTACATGGCCAGTGGGAGGGTTCACTCACATGAGTGTCTCAACCCTTGATCGGCTCCATAGCTCCCAAGCACGGAAACTTGACTTTTCTTTTTTTAGCCTTGCCCACAGGGCAGACCTTTCCTCTGGACCATTCCAGTAATGTGGAGGCTGATCACCATGTATCTTGCTTTGCAACCAGTACAATGTATATGACCTTACTGTGTCCTGCAGAACAAACATCATCTGTGTTTTTTCAGCAGGATAGAGCTGAAACATGGTCACTGATACTCTTTTTTGAAAACTGCAGAATAAAATGCGTGCAATATGTTAGATATCTGAGCACAAGGAGAAAAACATGTGCAGATACATATCCTGTTTGTCATTATCTTTCTAAACCAACGGGATTATTAGTGCACTACGTATAAGGTCCTGGCAAAGTGAATTTTAAAAAATGTACTGTAGCTTTTGAGATATGTGGGCTGTTGGGTCTCTGTGGACTTTACAGCAGTTCTATTGAGCTCTAATTATTTAAAAGGTGTATAGGGCACAGGTTCATTTTCATCTTAGTATAATATCTCAAGCTGTATTGATTGTATCTCTATTTACAGTGGGCCAAATACTGATCTCATTTATACCAGTATGGACCCAAAATAACTCCACTGACTTTACTCTGTTGATTAGTGTACATGACCAGTATTGGAATCTGGCGTATCCTCACTACACAGGAAGTTGTTTGGTTTTTGTTTGGTAAGGAGAAAATGGACTATTCTGTGGATACTTATGTATTACATCTCACTGTAGCGAAATAAGCCACCCAAAAACCTGAACAACCAAAGTGCTTTTTCATCCACATTAAAGCAATATTATGGGTTCCAGTCTCAGGGAGGTGGATTACCTACGCCAACAGGAGAACTCCTCCCATCGGCATAGATAGTGTCAACACTGAAGTGCTGCAGCAGTGTGGCAGCTCTGGTGTAGTGCTCTAGACATACTGAGTCCTAAACAGGCTTAAGAAGAAGACATCATTGTGATGGTATCTGTTACCTTCATTTGTTTCTTTTCTGTGTACCCCTATTATATTCTCATGCCCCTAATGGCACCTGTGGGAGCAGAGACCACCACCATTTTTCTTTTGACCAGTACCCAGGCTCTCACTGATGTTAGTGGCTACTGACAGTGGTAGTGTTCTTCTGGAAAGAAAAAAAGAACACTCTATAATTTTGTTCTTTATTCTGATCTACAGTTAAAGGCCAAAGATCATTTTTTCTACAAAACGAACTTGATCTGAAGGGACAGTTTACAAAAAAAAAGCATTAGGCAACTTTATTTTTTGGCCCATAATCTTTGATAGAAACTTTTTACCACTTTATCCCAGCATCATGATCCTACTAACTGCTGTCCTTGTGGATTAATTACTGGCATGATAGAAAGCATATGTGCATAAATGCAGTGTTAGAGCAAACAGTAAAGGTGTTTTGGAACTAAGCTTTACTGTTTTGTACCTTTTTCTTGAATGGGTGCCATCAGAAATTTTTTGACCTCTTTCTTATCTCAATGCATTAAATAGGAGAAGTAAATACCATTCTCCTTTACAGGATGGCAGAATAAAAATCCATCTCTAAAACCAGCACAAGAAACTTATGTGTAGACCCTTGTGTGATCCTGATTTTTTTTGATTACCTTCCTGGTGTTTCCAAATGAGACCAGAACCGTGAACCACGATGACATGAAAATGTCTGGGTTTTAGAGAGAGATCATGGTGCAGGAGGGTACTCTCTCTGGAGATGGACCGTTTGGACTGAACTAGAAAAATATATCATTAAGTTGTGCTACTAGGTTGTTTTTCTATGAGAAAAACATGGCTGTGGTGCATAAGGAAACGATATGAGAAAAAAACTACAAATCAGAAAACCTATTCTTATTCCATCAGGGTTCAAAATGATAATTGAAATGACTAGAAAATAAGCCCTCATCAATTCTGTGGGTTACTTGTTTGTTATAACTGATAAGTGGCACACATTGTAATGTATAGATGTGTGTTAGACTGTGCTAAATGACATACAAAAATGCAACAAAAACAGCAATGCAAAAGATGTGTTCCTCTCTTACAAAATATGATGCAGGGGAAGTTTAGGAGTATAAGGCAGGAGTATGAAAGTGTTTCCTTACGGAGGACATAACCCTAGATTGTATGCATATGCCTGGAGGGTATAAAAAATCAAAACCACATGGAATGACATGCTACAATCAAAAGAAATCCTGACATCATTCCTCTGGGATATCATTAAATTGACTCAGGAAAAGATCAAAATGGTCTGTATAGTCATTTCAAGAGTCTTGCTGATATCTAGCCAACCCTTCCCCTCCTCCCCCAAAAAAGTCACCACCACCCCAAATTAGGAGGAAGCTGTCAAAAATGACTAACTGTCAAGATGCAAGTGATCGATATTAAAGTTCTTATCTTCATGAAACCTGAACTTTTTAGTTACATTATTTTTCTGATAAATGATTACTAGGGTGTACACAGATTGAGTGTAAAGACCTTGGGCCTCATGCAACCCCATTGATTTCAATAGCATTGGACAGATGGATAAGAGGGAAGAATTGAACTCATTGGAATTATTCTGGTGTAAAACTGATGTAAGCAAGAGGAAAATTATGCCCACAGCATGTGTTTTGTTTGGTATATTTGAAAGTATAATATGGGCAGAAATGAAAAGGAAATACTTTTTTTGATAGTCATGCTGACATTATATTGTCTGACCTCTAGTGGCAGCATAAGGAGGTAAATTATTGAATGATTCTGTTGGATCTGATGTTAGTTTGACTAGTTATCTTTGACTTTCAAGTATATAGAAGAGTGTCTAATGTGTATCACATTGAAAAAATTAAGTTAATAAACTAATTAAAAATGGTTTGATTCTTAATCTCATGAGGACAGTTTTAGTTTATGGCCTTATGGATCTAAGGATAAGAGCACTTGTGCACTAGTGGCCCAGTTCTGTTTTCATTTTCCCCAGTGAAAACAGAGTAATCCTCCTCATTATGATGAAATACCCTGATTCACACTGGCAGAACCAAGGACCAAATTCTGTCTTATATGTAATTCTCACTTTGCAAGAACTGTATTTCAAATCCTCAAAACTATTTTGTTTTGTTCCCCCTTAGCCAAGATTCAGTTTGCCAAACTGGATGATATGCATTGATCAGAAAAGAAGAGTTGGTAGCTAAATCAATCTAGGATCTAAAGGTCCAAGTTAAAGATGTTGTCAATACTTCACTGGGTAAAAAAGTGACCATAACAAAAGAAAAAAGCTACGTATCTCTTGCCATTATAGCTGAACTGGAGAACAAGAATAATTGGGCAAAATTTTGGCCTTGGATATCCAGTGAAGTAAAGAGGACATCATGGTGTAATTGAAGTCAGAATTTGGCCTAAAATGCAATCCTTGTGTTTAGTTGGTGTACATTTTTCAAAAAGAGGAAGGGCAAATTGACTTTAGTGGAAGTTGAGAGCATTCTGCACTTTAGAAGACTGGACCCTTTGGATGTTGTATTTTTAATAGTCACTTCTTGTGAAGCTATGTAATTTCAAAGCTGTTGTCTAGGTACTCTCTCTTTATCTGAATAGTAGGGCCCATGCCCGTTTTCAGGGCACTCCAGGAGAATTAATTCAAGATGGATGATGATACAGAGTGACTCATACACACTATGCTCCCTCATGGAGGCTTTATATTTATTCTTTCTTTCCTAAGTGTGTTCTTCCAAAATGAGCCATTTTTAGACTGAAAGCTATTTGCTAAGGAAAAATAGAACATTTGGTTTCTAGTTCTCATGGAATAACATAATTGTATGGTATTGGGATTTATTTCCAATACTGCCTGGGAAGTTTAAATATGCTAATAAACTGTTTTCAATAAAATTAAAAAAAAAATTCTGTGTGAAAAACAAACTAGGAACAAACATTTAGGTTTTGGAAAATGCTGTTTTGACACAACCTGCATTTGGAATTTGAACTACCAGACCAGCATCCCTCTGAAGGATTGGTGATTTTGCTGTCAGGCTTGCTTTGATTTTGCAGGTGCTGAAATGGATGAGTAATACACTTGTCTGCTAGTTAGTGCCAGGGAGCTATCTGCTTCTTTTTGAGCTTGCTGGAAAATCCCCGGGCCAGATTCTGCCCTTGATAGCTGGAGCAATTCCAGTATTTTCAAAGAAGAAAATTCAGATTTAATTTTAATCTTGTAACTTTTAACATTCTGCCCTGTACTGTTCTCCTCAGAAGGCTGCCTGCTTAATTAGGTTTTAAAAGTTCTTAATGACTGTTTTTCCTCTGCAGTACCATGAATGTGGTAGTTCTAGTCTAACAGTTACAGCCAGTCAGCGTGTGCTGCACTAGCAGTAAGATTACCCAGACTCACTACTGGCAGCCAGACACTCAAATATGTTTAGAAGTAAACCAAAGCTACAGAAGCAGTATCAGCCCATCTCAATAACACAATCATATTCACTGCTTATATGGCACCCTTTGTCTTAAAAATGCTTTATGAACATTAACAATTAACCTAACAGCACTAAAAACAAACACATTGGGTAAGCTCAGATATAGTGTTCAAGACATTCCTTAGCTTTCAGAAGAGAAGACCTGCAAGTCATGACGTGATTTTTACATTTTATACCAATGCCTAGTTTATTAGGCATTTTATTATCATCGAGGAGCCACATAAGCCCACATGCAGTGCCACACAAAGCATCCCAACAGCCCATTCTGTGGGGGTGGAAGCTAATGTGTGACCACCTTGCTGGGGTGAATTTTACCTTTGAGTGGTATGCAGTGATACCGATGTGGGTTGAGAGATTGTATGTTGGAGACAGGGAAGAGGCTGCCTAAATGCTATTGACTGCTAATGTTTTTAAAGCACAGCAGAACTGAAAAGCTATGTTCCTCTGTATTGCACTCAAGAGAGAGGCTGCAACTTGACTTCTAGCTTCAGATATCAGACTAAAAAGGAAAATTGACATTAATTAGTGGGCAATGTATGGCTTCTGGGCATGCCTGGTGACGGTTGCTTTTTCCAAGGCAGCGTTTCTGTCCTTAGGAGAGGAGGAAATTAAGTTGTGCTGCATCATTGTGCTGCAATATGCACTGGCACAAATATCTGTTGTGTGAGAGCCTTCAGCAGCAGCCCAATATTGCTCTAGCACAAGTTTTAAGACTGAATAGTGAGAGCTAAAGGAAGATAAGATGGAAAATTCAAGAACTTAGGTGAAAATACTGTTCTATAAACTACTTTGGCTCCCAAAAATACAACTGTAATGAGCAAATATCAATATATATTTTTATAAGCTACATGATAAGAAAATAGCTAATGGTTTTACTTTGTCATGCATAAGAGAAACGTTATGGAGAAAGATTGCATTTCTGAGCGTTGGTGCAGATAAAACGTATCGATGGTGATAGAGAAGCACAGAAAATCTCAAGAAGTGCTGTTGTCTGAGACAAGAAACCTTTCTCGCTTGCATTTCTGAGATTACTTTTCACGTAGCCTAGCTGATTGTAAGCTTTGCTTTATCATCATTGCTGAGCCTCCAGCTGGATGGAATCCTAGAGTTAAAAGCCTGAAACTTCCAGACAGAGAGAGAGTTTTTGGCAGCAGTTGCTAATGTATAGATCCTTACAGGACAGCTTGCTTCTGGATAATCTAACTGCAATCTTCTTCAGAGTCTAGTGTTACAGACAGTATTTATCTCTTCCAAACACCTGCAGGGCTCAGATTTTACTTTAGCTATTATGTGCATCATGCTACAAAAGAGAGAGTAGCACAATGGAAAAATCTGTTTCCTTTTCTTCACCTCTCCCAACTATTTTTTACTGGAAACTTCAATGAGCAGCACTTTTTAAATTATTATTATTATTATTATTATTATTACGAAGAGCTTCTTTGAGATGGAGTTATAAATGAGAAGTAAATGTATATTCAGACACTTTTTTAATATCTACATAGTAAATTTTCAGGTAGCTGTTATGATAAAATCAGAATCAGCTCTGACTGAATGTTTATTTCACGAGTTTGATTTAAATGACAGGTTAATATATGTATATGTCTGTAGTTCTCTCTGTACAATACTTATTTATTTTTACCGTAGCAGAATTATTGATCACCGATATAATCCTTTTTTGCTTACACTCTAGAAGTATTTTAATAAAGGTTAGGGCAATAAGTGCTTGATCCAAAAATACAATAAAAGCAAACTTTCAGATCAGATGTTCATGGGTTAGAAATCAAAGGGCTGCTTCTACCTCAGATTTGCCTATAAAGCTATCTATATTCCCTCTTACAAGACCATGTGAGAAAGCCTCTTATATTAGCATTCAGCAAAAGCCTGGCCACAGTGAGTTTCCTCACCAAGCCAGCCTCTCAAAAATACAGTTATATGTTGGGCATTTCCTTTTGTTTTACAGTGACTTACTGATTCTCAGAAATCTTATTTTTTTCTTCAGATTATTTTTACAGATACTGTCCCTATAATTATCTATCAAAGGATACCCAGTGGGTTGACCATGGCAACGTTATTTCTGAGCCACTAATGCCTTTGGTCCTCTGCCACTTGTAAGGTTTTCATCAATAAAGCACAAAAATAATGTATCCATAATCAATTCTTGGGATACTTTGCTCATGCAAAAGTTATTAAAAATGCATTTAACCTTTAAGATACTGTTGTTTTATGCATGTAATTAGCTGAGTGTTTAAACCAAAATGTGCATCTTATGCTCATTAGTCAAGATTTTATAGCATCCTTTACAGAATATCAAAATACAAGTCTAGTCACTGGTGTTTACCTGGCAAAACCTACCCTGTTCTCCCCTGCTATGAATGGGCTCTCACCCAGCAGAGTGGCACGGGAGGGAGGTGGGAAGGAGTTGATGACCCATGAGGGACTCAGGCAAGCGTTCCATGCCCCTTGCATGCCACACATTCTCTCTGCATTCCAATATGCTAGGAGAGCCATGTGAGAAGAAGAGGAGTGGGAATGGGGCCAGTGGATCCACAAGTACATGGATCCATCAGGTACTCTCTCAAACAACATCCAAGTAATGCAATCAACAGAGTAATCCTCAAGCTGCAGTAGCAGCTGTGGAGCATGACTTGGAGGCAGGATTTCCTCCCAAACATCACAGGACTAGAACTGATTGTTTGCCCAAAAAATCACTTTTTTAAATCAAAAGTTTCATCTAAAAATCCTTGACTAACTTTCCATTAAAAAACTAATTAAGAAACCTGACAGTTTTGCAAACTTTTTTTTACTAGCTGTATGTAGGACCTGCTACCAACAGGGATGGAAAGGAGATTACATATAATCTCAGGCAATTTATTTTGCTGGTTAAGATAGCATGGTTGTAACAACACAGTACAAAAAATGAAGTTTTTGGCAAGAATATGCAATTGAATAGCTTAAATATTAATGTTGCCCAGTGGCTATTCATGCATATTCTTTCTGTGCATAACATCTAACCACAGAGTCATAGCCATAATGTATGTAAGGTAGATACAGAGTTGCCAGTTCTGACTCTTTGACTATGAGTCTCAACATATTTGTTTTTTTTCTCAAAGCCCCAGTTGCTGGAGTCATGCAAATATGTGAGCATCTCAGCTGTCATTTAAAAATAATGAGGCATACAGCTCTGCATTGAATTTTTTGCTGCTCCACCTCCACCCCAGCAGCAACTTTTCCCCTTTGCTTCACAGATATTATGCAGGACATAGTAGGCAGCTATAACCCATGGGATATTTTTCTCACCAAGATCCAATCTTGAGAGGAAACTACACCAGTGCCCCTTCAATCTACCAAAAACTAATTCAACTGTTGTTCTGCATCTGCTGAGCCTGTAGCTGAATCTTTCCTTGCTACTGTTGAGCTGGCTGATGTATGGCTTCATGAGCCAGAGGATTAAGGGGCAGGTTGGGTCCTGGGAGGAGGGATAGTTCGGTGGTTTGAGCATTGGCCTACTAAACCTAGGGTTGTGAGCTCAATCCTTGAGGGGACCATTTGGGGATTGGTCCTGCTTTGAGCAGGGGGTTGGACTAGATGAGGTCCTGTCATAAACAGATTGTTAAGGGTTAATGTCTCTTGTACCTGTAAAGGGTTACAAGCAGGGAACTGGATACCTGACCAGAAGACAAGATACTTTTAAATTTGGGTGGAGGGAAGTTTGTGTGTGTGTTCTTTGTCCGTTGTGTGTTCTTCTCTTGAAGGGTCTGAGAGAGACCAGACATTACTACAGGCTCTCTAAGTTTCTTTTCAAATAGTAAGTAAAAACAGACGGTTTAGGCTTTTTGGTTGTTTTACTCTATTTACAATTGTGGATCTGGCTGGTTAACTTTTATATGTGTAGTTGCTGGGAATATTTTCATTTGTATTGGTACTTGGGGGAAAGTCTCTTTCTGGTGTCTGTAAGCTATAGGACCCTGTAATATTTACATCTTGAAGTTACAGAGATAATTCTTTACTTTTTCCTTTCTTTTATTAAAAGATTTCTTTTTAGAGAATCTGATTGATTTTTTTTTTCTTGGTTCCCCTGTTTTATTCCAGGGGATTGGGATAACTCACCAGGACAGGTGGGGGGAGACGGGAGGGGGAGAGATAGAATCTCTCTCTGTTTTCCTTGAATCTGTTTGCCTCTTTGTGGAAGGGAAGGGAGATACTGATCCAACCTCTAAATCACCATACAGGGAAGCATCTCTCAGGATAGCCCAGGGAGGGAAATTCTGAGAGGGGGAAAAGATGGGGGGAATGGTTTATTTCTCCTTGTTTTAAGAACCCAAGGGATCTGGGTTCTTGGGGTCCCCAGGGAAGGTTGGAGAGGTCAGAGTGCCCCAAAACACTATATTTTTGGGTGGAGGCAGCGCTATCAGATCTAAGCTGGTAATTAAGCTTAGAGGATTCAGGTGCTAGTATCTCATTTTCTGAACTTTAAGGTTCAGATCTGAGAAGGAATGCTATGATAGGTCCCTAATAATATATGATTTCTTAGGCCCAGAAGCAACATTTGCAGCTACTCGGTGAAGGCTAACGTTCCTGCTACATCTCTCAGCAATTTGATCTCCAGTAAATCATGATGCTCGCCATGGCTCTCATGATTCTGTGTCCTGTGAAATCCTGACCCCACTGAAGTCAATGACAAAATTCCCATTCATTTCAATGGGCCCAGTATTTTACTCTCAAACTTCAATCAAACCTGGAGAATCATGCCATTTTCGTAAAGAAATCAGTGAGTTTCTGATACCATCCTACCTCCCCCAAATCCTCAGAACCTCCTATTTACCATTCATTGATGGTTTATTCAGAAGGTGGGTGCCCCATTGTGACATTCTAAACCTTGGGGGAGCGTGCTGTAACCCCTGCGACAAAGTTCGTCCTCTACCTTAGTGGGCCCTGCACTTATTGGTGGATTTGTTCACCTCAGTGATCTTTCCCTCTTGTGGAACCCACAGTCTGGGTCAGCTCCTCCTGTGTCTGATCAGGAGTTGGGAGGTTTGGGGGGAACCCGGGCCCGCCCTCTACTCCAGGTTCCAGCCCAGGGCCCTGTGGATCACAGCTGTCTATAGTGCCTCCTGTACCAGCTGTATGACAGCTACAACTCCCTGAGCTACTTCCCCATGGCCTCCTCCAAACACCTTCTTTATCCTCATCACAGGACCTTCCTCCTGGTGTCTGATAACGCTTGTACTCCTCAATCCTCCAGCAGTACATTATCTCACTCTCAGCACCTTGCCTTCTTTCTCCCAGCTCCTCACACTCTCCTTCTCCTCTGGCTCCTCCCTCCCTGACTGGAGTGAGCTCCTTTTTAAACCCAGGTGCCCTGATTAGCCGCCTTGATTGGCTGCAGGTGTTCTAATTAAAGTAGCTATCTCTACTGCCTTCTAGAAAGATCTTAATTGGCCCCAGGTGCCTTGATTAACCTGGAGCAACTGCCATTTGGTTACCAGGGTCCTAGGGATTTGTTTAGCCTGGGGCTAACATACCTGTTTCTCAGTACTTTACTGTAGCCATCTGGCCTTGCCCCATCACACCCCCATATTCCTCATTTTCATATAATTGTGATCTTACATATAAAGCATGCCTTGTAAGGTATCAGGGGAAAGGGTATGATCTGCTGGAAGTCATTTCTCTATCCATATATGTATATCATAATGCATATAAAGTTATGAGAATTGTGTAGTATGGTGGTCACTAAAACATGCTGTAAATTGGGGGAATCAGCCAGATATTAGCTCCTCAGAGGCAACAGCAAGGAAAGTAACCAGCACCCAGGCAGGGTGTCAAACAACCCATCAACAGCCATTGTCCAGCAAGGGAGCTACAATGCGATGACTCACCTGCATGAGGCCACATCAGGGGAATTGCTCAAGCTTGCCTGGAGAGACTCAGTAATGCTCCCCTGACTCTGAAGGGGAAAGAGGGGTGGCAAAGCCAAGAGGGAGGAAAGGACATTATAAAAAGGAAGAGACGTTTGCCATGCTTGTCCTCTGTTTTCCACTTACATCTACAGACACCATACTAAGTGACTGAAGTGCTGATCAGAGGGGAGAGCCTGGCTGAAGAGCAACCAGCCAGCCTGTGGTGAGAAGCATCTAAGTTTGTAAGGACATAGTTAATACATTTATTCTACCTGAAGCAGTGTGTTTGGTTTGGAGCATGTCTGAGGCTCCCCTTGGGATAACAAGCCCGGTATATATCAATTTCTTTGTTAAACTGGCAAACTCATATAAGCTTGCAGCGTCCAGCAGGAATAACTGGACACTGCAAGATGGAGGTTCTAGGGTTGTGTCTGGGGCCGGAGATATTGGCTAGTGTCATTCGCTTGCACGTAGCTGGGAGCAGCTTACATGCCAGAGGCTGTGCGTGAATGGCCCAGGAGTGGGGGTTCTCACAGCAGAGCAGGGTAAGGCTGGCTCCCAGAATCAAGGATTGGAGTGACCTAGCAGATCACTGGTCTAGATGACACCAGAGGGGAATGTCACACCCGGATTTTGTAAAGTTGGACACCCAAAAATTGAAGCACTCCAAATCACTATCACTTTTGAACATGTAAGCCTTTAGCTTTAATCAGGGCCGGCTCCAGACACCAGCCCAGCAAGCAGCTGCTTGGGGCAGCTAAGTGGAAGGGACGGCACATCCGAGTCTTTGGTGGCAATTGAGCAGCGGGTCCCTCAGTCCCTCTTGGAGCGAAGGACCAGCCACCGAATTGCCACTGAAGACTGTATCGGCAGCGGTAGAGCTGCAGATTGCGACCACGGATTTTTTTTTCTTTTTCTTTTTGCTGCTTGGGGCAGCAAAAACCCTGGAGCAGACTCTGGCTTTAATGAAAAAATTAGTAACTGATGATAATTATTTGCCTCCTGATAAGATTTAAACATTTTATACCCTTGCTACTATATATTAATTTACGTATTGTTCATATACTTTGCATCATATTCTTCAAACCTATTTTTAATTGGTATCTTTGGGAATATTTATGTCATTGCTATTTTAATATATTTTAGATAAAAATGTACCTTGTTCTTCTTTTAAATCAATCGTATAATCATTGTCAGAGTGTGTGCAGCATAAGCAATAAAATACAGGGCCAGATCGTTGAGCCCATTAAGGCTGCTCGGCACCTTTCTGGAAGCCAAGAAGAGCAGTTATTGTGGCTTGGACTAAAGAAATGTGTTTTATGGAAGAAATTACATAAATTAGTTTTCTACGGATTCCTAAACCTGTAGAGCCACTGGGGCTCAATTCTATCCCACATTAAAGCCAATGAGATTTTTTCACTGATTTCAATAGGATCAGGATTGGGCTCAGTCAGGAACTATGATTTGAAAAATTTCATTTAGCCATGTAAATGTGTATGCAGTTGAACATTAACCAATAGCAAATGAAAGGATTCATTTTATACCTTTATCTGGGTATTTTGAACACCCAGCTTTTTGGAAATGGAACCTTTAATATGTAACTCAACTGAATAAAAATGAATGCATCAATCTTAAACATTTCTGATAGACACCATTAGAAAGTATTTGAGATTGCATCTATGTGATTGTTACTTGAATGGAATGAGTGAGATTGAATTCAAACAACTGGCTCCTGCAATAGACATGAATTCCCTAGAAATGACTAGTATGTACCACTTGATGCTTCATTGCCCAGGCCCACACTGCAAAAGCCTGTATACCTCTGGTTTGTTTTTCATCTTTTATATTAACAATAACAAATTCAGTACAGGACATTACCTAGGGATTGATGACCAGACAGGGTTAATGGTCTTTGGCTCTGCCCTGGGCCATCAACTCCTCCCAGTCAGTCATTAATCCAAAAGAAATGCCCCAGAGCTTGATCGTTACTACTTAAATCAATACCAATCTGGTCACAGAGCTGATGAGTTCTAAGCAAAGTGGTTAGAATGTGATAACTGCATAGCTATGGGCAAATCAGATCATTCCAGTTTCCAATCCATTTTATGTGTAAAAACAATCCTTCCAGATGGTGAAAAGCAACTGGCTTTGTGCCTAACAACTCACCTAGGTGTTCTGGCATTACATAATAAAACACTACTTGTCATGTCTTGTTGCTTAATTATTGTTATCGGCTTTCAGAATTGCAGGAAACTCGACATACTGCATAATGACGTTATTATATCTGAAGGCATTATACCACATGTATAGAATACTGCATTACTTTAAAAAACAAATATATTATTTCACCCACCTTTTATATTTTTTTCTGGAAAGTCTGTTTACAATAGGGGTTTATTCATTTTGGATTTCAAATTTAAGATATGATAAACTTCACTTACCAAGGAGGCAGTGTAGTCTAGTGGATAGAGAACTGGACTGGGCTCAGGACACCTGTGGGCAGTGTGTGTCTGTTCTGGTTCAGACACTGACCTGCTGGGTGACTTTGGGCAAGTCACTTCACCTCCTTGTACCTTTGTTTCCCCATCCATAAAAAGGGGATAATTATACTTGTCGACTTTGTAAAGCACTCTGAGATTTACTGATGAAATAATACATACCACCTAAAAACTAGGCAATATTATTAATGTTGTAGTTCAGCATGCCCAAGAGTTGTCTAGAGAATAGACTAGAAGATCCTTTAGGGGAGTAAATAGGAGTCCAAAAGGAAACTGATCATCCTTTTTTTCTCTTTTATATTGGGACAACACAACTTTCAGTTATTTGCTTACTGACATCATTTCCCCTGCTTTCTAAAAATAAGCCACATTTGGAGAATTATATGGTAAGAAACTGAACTCAGTGAGATTAGGAGAGAATTGTTTAAGAGTAAAATATACATGTAGGAAACAGAGGTGAAGAAGAAACTAAATGTAGAGATATATGTCGCTCACATGTACCTCTGAATTGGTTTTTCTGAACAAGGGTTGCAGAATCAGGACAATAATAATAAACATAAAAATGAATAAGAAGTTACCTTCTGCAGAAACACTGATTCTTCAAGATGTATGTCTCTATGGGTGCTCTACTGCAGACGTGTTTGTATCCCTGTGCTGCTGATTGGAGAACTTTGGTAGCCCACATATACGCTTCCAGCTTCCTCCTCCTCCCGCCCCTACCTCCTGTGCTCTGCCACGAGGCTAATCAGTGTTGCATGGGCAAACCCTCCTCAGTTCCTTCTCTGCTGCAGAGTGTATGAGAACTCCAAAGTCGAGAGGAGGTGGGTGGGTCATGGAGCACTGATAGGAACACACATCTCGAAGAACCATCATTACTGCACTAGGTGAGAAATTTCTTCTTCCAATAGTGTCACTATGCATGCTCCACTGTAGGTGACTCCTGAGCAGTATCCCCTGCTGGAGGCTGGGGCTTCAGAGTCGAGTCTGTTATAGATGACAGCACTGTGGCACTGAAACTGGCATCTGCAGCAGATTCCCCCAGGATGGCATTTTGTTCTGTAATGGTATGTGCAGATGCCCATGTAGCTGCTCTGTAGATTTCAGATATAGGGATACCCTTGGAGAAGGTGACAGATAAGGAAACCAATCTCATAGAATGTGTGCAGATTGTAGATAGGGTGCTAAATTGCAAAGAGTGTGATGCAGTTCAAGATCCATGTAGAGAATCTTTAAGCTGAAATCACTGTGCCTCTAGACTTGTCTGCAATGGAGAGGAAGCATCTCAGAGATTTTCTAAAAATGCTTGTCATATCCAAATAAAAGGTTAAGGCTCTCCTTACATCAAGCAGATAGTAGATGGCTTCCCTATTATCCTGGTGAGGCTTGGGATAAAAGGTTGGAAGGAGAATGAGGTGGTTCACGTGAAATGCAGAACTCACTTTGGGGGTGAACTTTGGATGTGGTCTAAGAATGACTTTGTCAAGGAAGAACACTTAGAAGAGGGATGCGCCATCAGGGCCACTAGCTCATTCATCCTTCTTGCTGAGGTAATGGTGATCAGGAATTCCATCTTCATGGAAAAATGAGTTAAAGAACAAGTAGCTATGGGTTCAAAGGGTGTCTAGTCAGCCCTTTTAAAACTAGATTGAGATCCTATTATGGGGTAGGAAGCCTGGGTTGGGGAGAAGTTCTCTGTGCCTTTGAGAAATGACTTTATAGTCAGGTGGGAAAAAATTTGTATCCTTCTATCTGCTGGTGGAAGATTGATATTGCTGCTAAGAGTATTTTCTAAGGCTGAAATAATCATCACTAAAGTGACCATCTTGAATTTCTGAGCCTTAACAAATATGTTCAGCATTTTGAGGTTTAGTATGGGTCTCCAACCACCCAAGAAAAAGGGAATCAAGAAGTAAAAGCCTTTGCCTCTTAGATGTAGGGCCAATTCTATAGTTCCTATACTGAGGAAGGAGATGGTCTATCTCTGGTTGTAACAGGCTCTTGTGAGAAGGGTCCCTGAAGATGGACAGGGAAGGGCATTTTGGGGGAGGTATGGCAGTGAAACAGAGGGAGTAACCATCTTGAATAATCTCCAGAACCCATTTGTCAGAGGTTCCAGGTGCTGTGGAATGGAGTGAGATGACATCCATAGGGATGAGAGAGGGTTTTCCAGCATTGGATGGTACTGAAGAGAGTGATCTGATGGTATCTTGACCAGCTCGTCAAAACTGTCATTATGAGGTGGATGGCTGCGAGGAAATAGGTTGAGGGCCCAAAGGTTCCATTTGAAGAACCCGGACTTCTTTCTTTGGGATTCATACAAGCATTGGGATGAATATTGTGACAAGTGGGGCCTGAACAAAGGCTGAGGACTATATTTTCTCTTCTGCCCAGGTATATCAATTCCAAGCTATCGACGAGTGAGTGTGGAGTCTTTCAGTATGGAGGAAAGAAGCTGTCTTTTCTGTGAACAGCTTTTTGCCTTCAAAAGGCAGGTCCTCCACAGTTGTTTGTCCCTCTTTGGGGAAACCACATAAGTGCACCCAAGGGGCTCATCGCATCATGATGGCAGTGGAGATGGAACGTGCTGCTGTATCAGTTCCATTGAGTGCAGACTGGAGTGATGTCTTTGTCACTAGTTGACCTTCATTTAATGATGGCTTTGAATTGATCTTTGTGAGAATCTGGGAGCTGCTGAATAAAGGAATTGAGTTTTGAGTAGTTGATGTGATCATATTTTGCTGTTAAGGCTTGACAGTTTGCAATATGGAACTGTAGAGTGGCTGATGAGTACATTTTTCTCCCCAAAAGATGGAGGCACTTCCAGTCCTGGTCATAGGGGGTGTATCTCAGTTGATGCTGATGGCTTCAAGTTCACTGTGTCCACAATCATTGAATTTGGGGGCAGATAAGAGAAGAGAAATTCCATGTCTTTCGCTGGCATGTAATTTATTTTTTTTAATTGGCCTACTTGCATGCTGGCAGCACCGATGCAGGGGTCTGCCATATGAATTTTGCAGGGTCCAAGACGGCCTCATTAATAGGGAGAGCTACTATGGACAAGGAAGAGGAGTGTAAAATGTCCAATAGTTTATGATGTGACTCAGTCACCTCTTGTAATGGTAATTGTAATTACAATTACAAGAAACAAGAAGACTTTTTATCAATACATTAGAAGCAAGAGGAAGACCAAGGACAGGGTAGGCCCACTGCTCAGTGAGGAGGGGGAAATGGTAACGGGAGACTTGGAAATGGCAGAGATGCTTAATGACTTCTTTGTTTCGGTCTTCACTGAGAAGTCTGAAGGAATGTCTAATATAGTGACTGCTTACGGGAAGAGGGTAGGTTTAGAAGATAAAATAAAAAAAGAGCAAGTAAAAAATCACTTAGAAATGTTAGATGCCTGCAAGTCACCAGGGCCTGATGAAATGCATCCTAGAATACTCAAGGAGTTAATAGAGGAGGTATCTGAGCCTCTAGCTATTATCTTTGGGAAATCATGGGAGATTCCAGAAGACTGGAAAAGGGAAAATATAGTGCCTATCTATAAAAAGGGAAATAAAAACAACCCAGGAAACTACAGACCAGTTAGTTTAACTTCTGTGCCAGGGAAGATTAATGGAGCAAGTAATTAAAGAAATCATCTGCAAACACTTGGAAGGTGGTAAGGTGATAGAGAATAGCCAGCATGGATTTGTAAAGAACAAATCGTGTCAAACTAATCTGATAGCATTCTTTGATAGGATAACGAGCCTTGTGGATAAGGGAGAAGCGGTGGATGTGATATACCTAGACTTTAGTAAGGCATTTGATATGGTCTCGCATGATATTCTTATAGATAAACTAGGAAAGTACAATTTAGATGGGGCTACTTATAAGGTGGGTGCATAACTGGCTGGATAACTGTACTCAGAGAGTAGTTATTAATGGCTCCCAATCCTGCTGGAAAGGTATAACAAGTGGGGTTCCGCAGGGATCTGTTTTGGGACCGGCTCTGTTCAATATCTTCATCAACGATTTAGATGTTGGCATAGAAAGTACGCTTATTAAGTTTGCGGACGATACCAAACTGGGAGGGATTGCAACTGCTTTGGAGGACATGGTCAAAATTCAAAATGATCTGGCCAAATTGGAGAAATGGTCTGAGGTAAACAGGATGAAGTTCAATAAAGATAAATGCAAAGTGCTACACTTAGGAAGGAACAATCGGTTTCACACATACAGAATGGGAAGAGACTGTCTAGGAAGGAGTATGTCAAAAAGAGATCTAGGGGTCATAGTGGACCACAAGCTTAATATGAGTCAACAATGTGATACTGTTGCAAAAAAAGCAAACGTGATTCTGGGATGCATTAACAGGTGTGTTGTAAACAAGACACGAGAAGTCATTCTTCCGCTCTACTCTGCGCTGGTTAGGCCTCAATTGGAGTATTGTGTCCAGTTCTGGGCACCGCATTTCAAGAAATTGGAGAGGGTCCAGAGAAGAGCAACAAGAATGATTAAAGGTCTAGAGAACATGACCTATGAAGGAAGGCTGAAAGAATTGGGTTTGTTTAGTCTGGAAAAGAGAAGACTGAGAGGGGACATGATAGCAGTTTTCAGGTATCTAAAAGGGTGTCATCAGGAGGAGGGAGAAAACTTGTTCACCTTAGCCTCCAATGATAGAACAAGAAGCAATGGGCTTAAACTGCAGCAAGGGAGATTTAGGTTGGACATTAGGAAAAAGTTCCTAACTGTCAGGGTAGTTAAACACTGGAATAGATTGCCTAGGGAAGTTGTGGAATCTCCATCTCTGGAGATATTTAAGAGTAGGTTAGATAAATGTCTATTAGGGATGGTCTAGACAGTATTTGGTCCTGCCATGAGGGCAGGGGACTGGACTCAATGACCTCTCGAGGTCCCTTCCAGTCCTAGAGTCTATGAGTCTATGAGTAATGCATCTGCACCCTCTGAGCTAGCTCCTATAAAAGCTTGAAGTTATCTGCCAACGATGGTAGAGGGGCATCACTGTCTCATCTGATGATGAATATGAGAAGTTATTCTGGGAGGTAGCCTCTTGTTCCTCTCTTAACTGTTCAGGACACTTGGATACCCTTGATGAAGTGGCCAAAGGAGGGTGTCTCATTGGCTCTTGATAGACCAAGCTAGAGCGATGGGAGGCACAATGTCTATGTTCCTGCCAAATGTCCCAGTAAGGCCATTGAGAGGGTGGGAAGGGTTCTGGAGGTTTGTACCACAGCTGCATGTACCAGGGAGGCTGGAGGTCAGAGGGACAGTATGGTTGAGATCCATAGTGGAAATGGATACCATAAGGTAGATGAGAGGAGTGACAGGAGAATGTTGTCTTGCTCACTGTCTGACTCAGCCCTCGAAAATGCATGGACATGATGACACCGGTGAGTCTGGAGCTCTGGATGGACTTGGTACTGGGGCCCCAGTACTGAATATAAGTTAATCTGGTGCTTCAGACACTGAAAAGTCTGTTGCATACCATAAATCTGGCAGTGGTGAACAGGGCTGCCTTTATGGCCTGCAGGGCCCGACTGGAATACTCAGCAGCGGTCCAGGGCTTTGGTGGCACTTCGGCTGCAGGGGTCCGCTCTGGGTCTTCCGCGGCACCAAAGGACCCCTTGCCACCGAAATGCCTCCGAAGACCCCCAGAGCGGACCCCCCCCCACCGAAATGCCATTAAAGACCCCTGGAGTGGGGCGTTTGCTGCCAAAATGCCACTGAAGACCCCCAAAGCGGGGCCCTCTTTGGCACGTGGCCTGATTCCAGGGAATCAGTGTAAAGCTGGCCCTGGTGGTGGAGGCATTGGTACCAGTAGTAGTTGGCGGCGCTGAGATGTCTGTACCAAAGAGTTGGTGATGCAGTTCTGGTTGAGCTGTCTGCCAATGTCTTGTGTGCTGAAGATGGTACTGACGTCTATGTCCACACCAAAGAAGCCTTCTCCTCAGTGAATTTTCTAGTTTTCTTGCGCCCAGTCCATACTGATGATTCCTTGCCTGTGCTCATTGAGTTCTTAGGCATGTTCTGTCAGGGTGGTACCATGTGAGCTCTGGGTACTGGATTTAGATGGCTTTTGTGCCATTGGTACTGATGATACCAAACGAGCCGGAGATGGTTTTCAGCTCAGTCCGGGCTCATTGTGGGGACTCTCAGGCAGCCCTTTTCTTAGAAGCCTTATTGTGAGTGGCTCATAGTTTTCTTTATAGGTTCAACACCCTCAGATGTAGAGGGTTGTGGTGAAGATTCCCACGGTCCAGAGTCTTGGTGCAGCTATGAGGGTGGTTGGAGTGCCGCTTCCATTAGAAGGTTAAGTCTCAATTCTTTGTCCTTTCTGGATCTGGGTTTTAATTGTTGGCATAAACCACCCTTCTGGTGGATTTGGTTCTCTCCCAGGCAATGGACGCACTGAGAATGTCAGTCAGTTACTGGGAGAGATTCTTTGCAACTGAGATGCTTCTTGAAGCCTAGTGAACCAGGCATACCCTGTCCAGGGGAAGTCCCCAGATGGAGGGGCAGGTAGAAGAAAAATGAAGTTTAAAGTAAAGCTTTTTTTTTTTGTTAAATAAATAAAAGATAAAGGAGTGAAAAAGAAAAAAGGGAGCTAAAGTAGAGAAACAATTAGCAATTCTATAGAAGATAATGATCTGCTAACGGACAGCTAATTTTCCATCTCTAGCCAGGGCAGTTGAGAAGGAACTGAGGAGGGTTTGCCTCCTGGAGAGCACAGGGATGGGGGGAAGTGCGGTAGTGCATGCATGGATGCACCGGCTGAGCGGACACTGCTACCAAAGTTCTCCATTCAGCAGTGCAGGGAAGCAAACACACCTATAGTGGAGCACCCATAGCGACACTACTCAAAGAAGAATCCTTGGTACTTACATAGGTCTTCCCATCTATTGATCTCAAAGAGCTTTACAAAGGTGAGCAGGTATTATCATCCCCATTTAACAGATGGGAAAGTTAGAGTAAAGTTTGGTTTTATGTAAATTTATTTACATGACCTATGTAAAATGGAACCTTATTACTTAATAGATCTGCTCTGTATGTATTCAGAGTGACACCTATTTACTTTACTGACTAAAATAAGATTTTACTACTCCTTATTCCCATTAGCAGTGGAGAACAAATACAGCTCTTGGAAAATGAGCTGGATTCTAGTCTGGTTTATGCATCACCACCACAGGTGTTAATTTAATTCGGAGTGCAAAATCTTTATAGTTCTTGAAACACGAAACAGCTTTATTAGATTCTAGGTTGAGTTCGGCACTTAGAACAGAATGTCTGTCTAGTTTTAAACTGAAGCTGTGTGGTCGGGAAGCCATTGAGAGCAGGGCTGGTGTAACCACTAAGTGAACTAGGCAGTCACCTGGGGTGCCAAAATTTGGGGGTGCCAAAAAGTGGTGCCAAAAGGTTTTTTTTACACTATTGCTTAGGGGCAGGTACCTGTCAGTCTCCAGCGCTTGGGCCATGCCAGCAGCCTCTTCACCTCCGAGTCTCCCCCGCTTTCCGGGGGCTGCCACTCCTCTCAGGCTCCCCGCTGCGGCCACCCGGGAGGATGTGGACAGGGGGCGCCACTGTGGAGGAGACACAAGGGTCCGGGATCGGCTGGGGCCCAACACCTGCTGGCCGAGAGCAGCAGGAACCGGGCGCTGCTCGAGGGGAGCCAGGCAGCCCAAGCCCAGGGCGGTTGCAGCCTCTGTGGCAGCAGGGGCAGGCGGGGAGCATAGTCCAACATGGGGCAGGAGAGGCCATGCTGCTGCTCCTGTTTCCTGGCCCTTCTGCGCAGGGCAAAGGATGGCTGTAGGCAGGAAATAGCAGCACGGCCACCCTTCCACATCCTCCCGGGTGGCTGCAGCGGCCGGGAAGCCTGAGAGGAGTGGCAGCCCCCAGGCAAGCGGGAGAGACTCGGAGGTGAAGAGGCTGCTGGCCCTGATGAGGCCCAAGCACTGGAGACTGACAGGTACCTGCCTCTGCCCCATCCCGGCACCGCCTGCCCCCCAGCGGAGTGAGTGATACCTGCCCCACTAGCCTCAGTGCCCAGCCCGATACTATCAGCCATCCCAAGCTCACTGTGACACCACGACTGCTTGGCAAAGGGCCACCTGATCTTCACAAACAGCTGTCACCGCAGGCTTCACAAACTCACTGCACCCCACATGTGTCTTACAGGGCACTTACCCACAAAGAGGAATGTGGAAGGGATCTGCACAAGGCTGGTAACTTGTTAAGAGTGAGAATCTTTGTGAGATGTGTGCATGGGTAATATTGAAGGAATAATATATTTATCTTAAAAGTCTGCTTTATAGACTTGAAGTAGAAATTAGTCACCAGGAGATAATGGCTCTTTGGGACAAGGGGGATTCGTCACCCTGCCTAACCTGGCTGATGATGCAATGCAAGGCTCAATTGTTTAGCTTTGCACAATAGTAAGACTTTGAATGGGACACCATCAGAGGCAATGGCAAACAATTGAAATGCCTTAAAGGTAAAAAAGAAACATTACAACAGCCGTTACCCATTCTGACATACTGTTTATAATGCTAAGGCCATGTCTACATCTAAAATTTAGCAGCGCTGGTTGTTACAGCTGTATTAGTACAGCTGTATAGGGCCAGCGCTGCAGAGTGGCCACACTTACAGCAACCAGCGCTGCAAGTGGTGTTAGATGTGGCCACACTGCAGCGCTGTTGGGCGGCTTCAAGGGGGGTACGGGGAACGCGAGAGCAAACCGGGAAAGGAGACCAGCTTCGCCGCGGTTTGCTCTTGCGTTCCCCGAACCACCCTGCAAACCGCAGGGAAGGAGACCTGCTTGCTCGGGGTTCGGGGAACGCGAGAGCAAGCTGGGGAAGGAGACCAGCTTGATTACCAGAGGCTTCCTCAGGTATGCTGGGATACCTGCTTATTCCACGGAGGTCAAGAAAAGCGTTGGTAAGTGTCTATACTTGATTACCAGCGCTGGATCACCAGCGCTGGATCCTCTACACCCGAGACAAAACGGGAGTATGGCCAGCGCTGCAAACAGGGAGTTGCAGCGCTGGTGGTGCCCTGCAGATGTGTACACCTCCTAAGTTGCAGCGCTGTAACTCCCTCACCAGCGCTGCAACTTTCTGATGTAGACAAGCCCTAAGTTTACTAGTTTTTGGAGATTGTCAGGGGGCGGCACAAGGTGGAAGTTTTGCCTAGGGCGCAAAATATCTTTGCACCGGC
Organism: Gopherus evgoodei; assembly: GCF_007399415.2. Taxonomy (NCBI): domain Eukaryota; kingdom Metazoa; phylum Chordata; order Testudines; family Testudinidae; genus Gopherus; species Gopherus evgoodei. The sequence goes on from NC_044327.1 coordinate 86,067,448, forward strand.
CCTGACTGAGAGGCAAGTTTTACAGAGAAACTCCACTTAGTGACTTACTCAAAGTCACACAACAAGTCAATCAAAGAGTCAGGAATAGATCCAAAGTCTCATTTTCTCAGTCGAGTGTCCTTTCAACTGTATCAGATGCACAGGCCAATGAACCACTTGTAATAAATTGGACTGTCTCTTTGGTGACCTGGGTTTGTGAGTAGCCTGGAGAAACTCCTCCCCAAAGAAGTGGAGTTCAGTTATATCACAGTGTAACCAATTCTAAAAACCCTTGTTCATGATAGCAGTCCCATTTAGGGTGACCAGACAGCAAGTGTAAAAAATCAGGACGGGGGTCAGGGGTAATAGGAGCCTATAGAAGAAAAAGATCCCAAAATTGGGACTGTCCCTATAAAATCGGGACATCCGGTCACTCTAGTCCCACTAGTTTTCAGATTCGGAACCAGGATGACATGTTGGGACATTGAAGGGAGGAAGTTCAAGAGCAGCAGGCTGTACAGCAATCTTAGGAGATGATGATGCAGTCTGCTCACAAAAATAGTTTCATTGATTATAGTGATTAAGGGCTGCTTGGTAAATCCTTAGTAATGGGGGCTGGCTAGTGGTTACTGACCATCTTTTCTAAGTGTCTGAAGGAGAAGGAGCAAGCTCTTATGATAAAGATAGCTGGGGGAATCACAGAGGGCCTATGGGGGAATGCTGGGGTGGATTATGACTATGCCTTGATGTCCAGGACTGAAGTCTACCAGTAAAAGCAGATAATTTTTGTTTTAAGAACATTAGTTTATCTGAGAAGGAAAGATGGCACATTTACATTTACACTGATGTAATGGGAAGTACTATGTGGCAGAATTTGGCCTGTTGTTTTTCCACTGATGAATGTATGCCGTTGCCCAGGCTGCATCTGGGACCCCAACTCCTATTGCTTCCCATGCTGTCCTCTCAATCAGTGAGGGCACGTTTGATGCCCCTTTAGTTTCCTTCTTTCTCCCAATCCCATACTCAGGCCTCTTTCAGGATTGCTCATACAATATGCATGGAATTATCTTCCACACCTGGTTTGCAAAGCTGCCTCACCTTTTTATTCATATCCTTGCTAAACAGTTGCTTCTTCCATGATACCCACCAGTTGAGTCCATAACAACCATCACCAACAACATAAAAAAGGGACTCAGTCATGCCATTTTAGCACAGCCTCATGTAGAGAACAGAACTAGTCAAGATGGGAAAACTTAGAGGAGTTTGGTGAGGGCTGTATCCACAACAGAACTCTGCAGTATTCAGTCCGCCCTGGGAACAGTAGTCCAATAATGTGTTTGACTAGTCACCAGCTCTGATATTTTTGTACAAGGATAGCATTCTCCCCCTAAGGTGACATTCAGAAAGGGTATTCCATAAAAGCCATTTGATGCTAAAGTTCTAAGCATCATCATCAGAAGAGAACCCACTCTGTCTGTCACTAGATCATATACAATACATAATCAGGTTTCCAAATTTGGAAAAAAAACTCCTTTCTCTTAGGGACTGGCTACACTCGAAACTTCAAAGTGCTGCCATGGGAGTGCTGCCACGGCAGCGCTTTGAAGTGTGAGTGTAGTCACAGTGCCAGTGCTGGGAGAGAACTCTACCAGCACTTCACGTACTCCACATCCTCATGGGGATTAGCTTACAGCGCTGGGAGCTGTACTCCCAGCACTGCGGCACTGTTTACACTGGCGCTTTACAGCGCTGTATCTTGCAGGGCTCAGGGAGGTGTTTTTTTCACACCCCTGAGTGAGAAAGTTGCAGCGCTGTAAAGAGCCAGTGTAGCCATGGCCTTAGTCATTATCTTTCTGCATATAAAACTGCCTACACAAATGCCTCTTCTAAACTGATTATATTAAGGCAATTCCAAATTCCAGGTTTCCACTATACCCAGCATAAGGTTTCAAAAAATGACAGGCAGAAGCGTCAGAACCTTGCTTGCTGGCTCCCCTGATATTTTGAGGGAGATCAGCCTTTGCAAAGGAGAGATGATTTTCCTTAGAGGTGTTGACAATCTAGTAAAGGCATTCTGCTGAGACCTTGGCTCTTATGTTCATGAGGTTGGAGATAACATGCAAGGTCTCAAGCACCCATTCTTCCCCTAGGTGTAGTGGTGACAATGAGGGCTCCAGTAGTGAGAGAGACAGAAACATTTTAGGACAACTGGAAGAAGTCCCAGGAGAGAAAATACCGGAGCAGATTGCCAAGCAAACATGATAGTCTGGGAAGATGTAGTGTGAAAGTACTGGTATCGAAGTGGGACAGAGTCTGTGTATGTCTACACTACAATAAGGAGGTGTGATTGCAGCATATCTGAGCTAGATCAAAGCTTTCTCCAGTAACAATAGCAGTGAAGCCGTGGCAGCATGGGTAGCAGTCACTCAGATACATGCTTAGGGACCTGTGTGGGTTTGTTCTCCATCACATGGACCAGGGCTTCTCAAACTGAGGGTCAGAACCCCTCAGGGGGGCACAAGGTTATTACATGGGGGATCGCGAGCTGTCAACCTCCACCACAAACCCTGCTTATCTCCAGCATTTATAATGGTGTTAAATATATTAAAAAGAGTTTAATTTATTAGGGGGGTCACACTCAGAGACTTGCTGTGTGAAAGAGGTCACCAGTAAAAAAGTTTGAGATCCACTGAGATAGACCATGCTAGATCAAAAGCTATCTTGAGTATGTTTACACAAGCTGCAATCACGCCACCTGACAGCAGTGTAGACATACCCCTAGGGAGAGTTTTCCAGAAACAAATATATCTCACTATCAGAAAATTTTTCCTCATATTCAGCCTAAATTTATCCCTTGTTAAATTTCTTTTTGTCGCTCCTAGTTATAATCCCATAAATACTGAGGATAGTGAGGTATATCTCCTTCGAATTCTGGCTGAACATGGACCAAGAACAGAGATATGCAGATCACCAAACCATTCTCCCAAGTAGATCTATGCATTAGGAATGTACATTTTGACTAAGAGAAAAGAAAGCTGGTAAAAGTTTAGCAGCTGTGATCATGCTTCAGCAGTACACCAAGATCTGGAGTAAAGAGCAAGGATCTCCAAGGCAGAAAAATGGTGGTTTCAATTTTTTGTATAATGCCTCCTGCTTCCTTTGCATTTTACCTCCCTAACTTTCTATTCAAGACACCTCTCAACAACTTGCAGAGAGGCTCTTGGTTTTACCAACAATCTCATCCACCTATCTATCTCAAGCTATCTAACCACTTTTACCAATACCACCATCTTAAATTAGTTTTGCATTTTGCATAAAAATAACCCTGGGGAGGTGTTTAATACTCCCTAGGTTTCTTACCACAAAATGTGGTTGATACTAATTGAGCTGTAGGAGAAGGCTGTGCCTAAGCTAGAAGGAGGTGCCTTGAGCAATGGAAATGGGAGATATGGAAAATGAAAAGGTAACCGGAAATCAACCAAAAAGTAGTACTCTGCAGAGAATGAAATATTTACATTGATTTTTGTGTTATTAAAAATTTAATGTGTGATTATAAAAAATAATAATCATGAGATATTTTATGGCCTGTGGGTCATAAGGAGACATTCTGGGCTTGGCTAATGCTGCTGATACAAGCTAGACAGGATTGTGTTTAGACATGCTTCAAGGGGAAACCTCCATGGAAAACCCAGAGTGCTTATGACACTGATAATCTGAGTAGAGAGTGCTTTTCTCTCTTATTTATTAGTAAACCAATGCCCCGCAATATGAAAAGGCACTATGCCCTGTGGAGGTGACTTTTTTTAGATGAAATATGAAAACCAGATCCTTTACCATTTGTCACTAAAGATTTCATAGCACTTTGTCTAAGAGTAAGGGTGCCTTGGCCAAATTCCGATTTGATAATTACATTCTGCTTATTTCAAATTCACTCTGTAACTTTACTTGGATATGTTATACTTCTTAATATCCTTTCCTAAACTGTTGTGCAAAATTGCACTGTGCTGTGTTCCAACACACAGATAGTGGCATTTCAAATGGTGGCTGGAGTTATTCCTGAAGAGAGAGAGTTACTAGAGTAAAGTGATTTGGGATTCTTCAGGAGGAAAGATGCTATACAAATGTGAGATTTCACTGAAAGAAATCGTCTTATGCCATATAACTTTAAATATGGTCACCATTACTATTTTAAAAAAATGCATATTTCATAATGGCAATAAAGTACTTCAGATTTGGTTAACACAAAACTTGGGTTCCTCGGACTTTGAAAAACTAAACTTTGAGCTTTTAAAATTGAAATAAAAGGTGACATTGTCTTTATAGCCATGGAACTATTGCTAAAACAGCCATTGGACTAACCTTGAAAGCAAATATCTAAGGAGAGGTTGAAGAAGAAATTCAAGCTAGCTTGAGGAAAACAAATTAAATAGTTGCAAAAGAACATAAAACTAATTACTTATTTCCTACTTTTTAAAATTTCCCTCAGCTATAATTTTTTATAATGGAAATAACACTTTTTCAAATTATTCTGTAAAATATTGCTGCTATATTTAATTTATTATAAGAAGAAAACAAAGGCCATTTCCCATATTTCAGAAATATGGTTAGAGCAATATAGCATTTCTTCCTGCAATATCATTCAACAATTCAACATTTCAAGTGTTTTACGTAAATCAGTGAAACATTTAGGGACAGATTGTGGCTGACCCTCGTGAGGGGACACAGCTGGGGAGCACACAAGGACTCTCCTTTCCCCCATTTTGTGCTGCCCTTGAATGAGTCCATCATAACTACTGTCTCTGCACTCCTTTGGTGATCTCTTAGCCTCTTTGCAGAGACCCACAGAGTGATCTGACTGCATTTATAACCTGGCTGCACCACCCACCCTGAGACAGAACCTCTCCGAAAACTCCTCACAGCATAAAGTGGAACTGCATTGTCTCTACTGAGGCCATTGGCTAAATGCTAAACTGTGACCCTCAGTAAGCATATACCAAAATTAACCCAACGTAATGCAAAATATTAATGATAAGAAACTAGTTCTTACAAAAAAAAAAAGATAAAATAGAAAAAATGAAACGCATCCCTGAATCATCTTCACTTTATGGCACCCCATCAGACTGTACAGACCACTTACAATATCAGGCAGAAGCCAAAGAAAGCCAAAACCAATCCAAGATGATACTACAAATTTATAACGTCCATATTTCTACTAACCCCCAATAAAACATATCTACAATATCCAAGTGGCTGTAAGAGAAACAGGTGGATAATCGCTGAGGCAATCAGAATTGACATTTTCTCCCTAGAAACACATGAAATGGAGTTCAACACTCTTCATATTTATCTTGTAAGCAAGGAGTCATTTTGTCTCTGGAAAAATATAATAGATCTTATAAAAATGTTTTTTTGTTTAAACAATAAAAGAACTGAATTATAAAACACGGCAATTAAGACACTACAAGGTATTTTTGTAGATTATTAAAATATACCTTGGGCAATGATGACATGACACTTGGAATATTTATTCTCGTATGTTGCAACTTTTTGGTTTTGAAGTTGAATTCTGGTCCTTCACACACAGTCTGAGTAAAAGGCCCTATCTACCAAGTATGAAGTGTAGTTGTAGCCATGTTGGTCACAGAATATTAGAGAGATAAAGTGGATGAGGTAATATTTGTAACTGGACAAAAGTCAAAAGCTTGTCTCTCCCACCAACAGAAGTTGGTCCAGTTAAAGATATTAGCTCACCTGCCTTGTCTTTCTACCTACATTGTGGCAGGAGTGGAGTTCACTCCCCCTACCCCAAATCCAGTAGCTGGGCACTGAACACTGTTGTAGTCTGACTGCTACTACAGTTCATAGCGAGTAGTAGTGGCCATTACCAAGTGTGCCCTCCTCTGTGCAGGGCTGTGGTCATCCAGTGGATCCATTTTACAGACACACCGGCAATGTCCACACTATCCTACCCAATACCACAAACATAGTTGGACATTGTGCCAGACAATGCCCGTGTGGCCTCTTCTCATCTGATCCTTCCCCTATGCAGCAGAACAGTGGCATTGGCATTACATTTTGGGTCCTCTGAGCCTGCCCAAGAGAACACAGGAATAAGCCCTTACAGTTACATTTTTTAGCATAACACATTCACATAACAAGCAGAGTAGTCACTTACAAAGCTGGGACTCAATCCTGATCCCATGGAAGTCAGTGGGAGCTTCATAATTGGTTTGAATGGGAACAAGATCAGTTCTCTCTGGATTTATAAATCCCACCCAGACCGGGATAGACCAGGATATAAATTACATATTCTTTCCTAACATTGCAAGATAATGCTTCATCTTGTACTTTATTGTGAGCAATTAAAAGAAAGCAGAAAACCGACATAAATCCAAGTCATATCCCATATCAACAGTTACATAAATTTCCTCTCTCTAGATCAGCATCCCTGGAACTCAAAACTGGTGGAACATTGTGTTGATTCAGGATCTCTTATTATTCATTGTTTAAATCTAAATTTTGAATATTTTGCCACAAACTTTTGAGATACCCTGGATATCATAACTGCCTCTGTTGTTATCAACTATCACCATATTTTTAGTGCCATCTTGCTTGGTAAAGAGCATCTAATTTCTAAATCTAGTCAAAACTGGTCTATTTTGTCATGAAAATTGAAAAAAAACCAATTGTTTTAATTTTTCAATCAAAAATATTTTGAATTTTGTTTTTGATTAAAATGTTCAGAATGAAATTTGTCAGTTTTGTATGAAACTTTTTTTGTAGGAAAAATCCCTCTTTCTCTTACCTTCATTTAGTGAAAAACATGGTGTGTTTTCCTCCATTTTTGTCTCGATTCTTTCTTTATGCTCCCTCCCCCCATTTTTCCACTGGGGGGGTGCAAAGGGGGGGTGAATTAATGTTAGAAAAAGTCAGGGGGAAAAACACTTTTTTTTCCTCTCACTTCTTATCTCTCTCTCCTCATTGGAAAAAATCCACTGTTACTTTGTTACTTTCTCTCACTTTGAGACAGAGAGTTAAAAAGTGAGAGAAAGTGTTACTTTAAAAAAGCAAAAGTGTTACATTCTTTCACTTTAATTTTTTTTGCATTTCCTCCATTTTTCTTTTGGGAAGGGGGAGGGGATAAAAACTGAGAGAAAGTGGTATTTTCCCTTTTCAAAATGGAAAAAATTGAAAATATTTTAACGTCTGTTTTTTTAAAAAAAGTCAAAACTGAAATTAATTAATAAATATAAATTTGGATGAAAAAATATCTACTAATTTTATTTGTTTAATTAAGCATAGATATGGTCAACCTTTTCTTGAATTGAATCAGCCTGCCACAAGAACTTCCCCATCAGTGCCAACTATGGGATACTGCCTATGGTCAGGAAAAACCTATCTGTCTCTTTAAAAAAAAAAAAAAAAAAAAAAGGAACCTGTTTCCCAACTGATCATGGAGCCCAGGTCTGATAAGATCTTCATGTCTCCTGACCAATCACCCTACAGCCAGCAGCCCCAGTATGACATGTCTATTTCTAATGCTGCCCACAGAGACTGCAGAACATCCACCTGCCACCATTGCTGCTGCTGTGAGGAAGAGTTGCCAAGCAGGGGAGAAATAGACAAGACTCCATGATGTCTGGGTTAGGTATTGTGTGGGGATGGAAGAACTGCTTTTTCTGGGCAGGGGGAAGGAAGATGTATGGAACTGGATTGATGAATTTTTGGAAGTGGGAGAAGTGTATTTTACTTAGGAAATGTCACATGATTTCCAGCTGAGGCAGAAAGTGTTGATGGTGCTCCTTGTTAAAATGTTGGTGGCACATAACTGACTTCACCACACACCTACTTGGCAAGGCTCTATAATTATGGTAAGTGAAGTCTCATTTTATGTCTTCCTTTAAATCCATCTTTTTCATGAACTACTCAAGTTGTAAATGCCACACAACACATTTCTGTATTGATTGTGTCATACTGTATTGTACTGTGCTCATACCATCCCCTCAGTAAAAAGGGACCACACAAGGCCCTATGAACCAATGCAGTTGTATTGAAGCTCATAAAATGAGACTTCAGTGGTGCAGAGGGCATTGTATTTCCTCTATAATTGGGGTGACATTCAGCCCTGGGCAGAAGGCAATTAGGAGGCCTATACACCATGTAAACTCCATGTAAGGTCTTAAAATAGGACTTCAGTGGTGGATAATAGGTATTGTGCTCTGCAAAGAGGACTAGAAGGGGTTAAGGTGGCCAGGTAGGTCTATTAACTCCACAGGCTGCACCTGGAGGAAGAGCCAGAGAGCAGGGAATGCAAGCAGGTTTGGCTGTGCAGGAACAGGTGGGGCCTGTAAAGCCGGGAAGCTGGCAACAAACAAAGGCTGCTGCTGGGAAAGGGTAATCACTCCCTGGGAAGAGGGAGAAGTGTTTGGAGGCTGCAGCAGTTGTAGGAAGCAGTCCAGGGTAGGAGCAGTGAGGGCTGGGAGAGGAAAGTCCAGAACTCCTGGGTGTAGGGTCCCTGGATTGGATCCCAGGGTAGTGAATGGGCCTGAGTTCCCCAACCAGCCACCGAGGGTATGGCATAGACCTGTGGGGTGGTGAACAGGAATACTGTCTGGGCCCTCATCCAGACTAACCCGCGGCATCGGCGGGTTAAAATCGATTGCTCGGGGATCGATATATCGCGTCTAGTCTGGACGCGATGTATCGATCCCCGAGCGCGCTTACATCGATTCCGGAACTCCATCAACCCGAACGGAGTTCCGGAATCGACACGGAGACCCGCGGACATCGATGCAGCGCTGTCCAGACGGGTGAGTACCTAGATTTTAGAAATTCGATTTCAGCTACGTTATTCCCGTAGCTGAAGTTGCGTATCTAAAATCGATTTTAATATCTAGTCTGGACGTGACCTGGGTCTCTGTGAGAGTGATGGAGAATAGGAGGACTGTACCTGGAATGGGGGGAACACTCTGTGACCTAGCTGGAGGGCTGAGTCATGAAGAGGATGCTGTGGTTACTGGGACAAGAGAGGAGCTGCAAACCTGAGAGACAGTGTGATGGTATGCAACCACGGGAAGGGGTATTGACCTCAAGAGTGACCAGAAGGAGGCGCCAGACAAGCCGTGAGTCTCCTGTGACATTCACCTTTAAGATTGTAAATTAATTATAAAGAGGATTAATAATATCACCAGATCCCCAAGATGAAAATATAGCCTTATGTGTATCATTTGAGTTTGTTAATTTGGGTACCAAGTAAAAAATGGATCAGTTAACATGAACTTTAACCATTTTTTCAACAGTTGATACCAGTTACCGTCTTTCTAAATCTGTATGTGTACAGTCTAAATTAATTTAGTTAGTTATTTCTTTATCCAAAATAGTATTTTTATATAATTTTGCTGCAGCTAAGAAGCACTGAGGGCCATGTGACATTGAGTCAGCTTTACACAGTACATCTTCTCATTTCACCTGACTGAAGATCTGGTGATATGCTTCCACCTTGCAGAATATAAATATGCTTTCAGATTTTATTGTTACTAGTAAGGAAGACAACTTCTTTTCAGGTAAGAAAAGTTCAGGGTACAAGTACAAAGTTTTATTTGTTAGTCTTTAAGGTGCCACTGGACTCCTCCTTGTTTTTGTGGATACAGACTAACACAGCTAACCCAATATTTTATTTGTTTTGTAATTCAAAATGCCAACAAACAAGCTTCAGGGCAAGTTATTGTCTGAACATCAACCATGTAAACTGTGAACCTGCAACCTTCTCCAACAGCCATATCCATGAAGCTAGACCTGCATTTGTAACAAGCATGCTATTGGTTCCAATTTTACCTTAGATCTGCCAATTGTATATGCTTGTGAATATCTAAGGAATGCAAAACATCAATGAGCCAGACTCCGCCCTCAGAGAGAGAAAAAAATGTTTTTTTTTCTTCCAAATGGTAGCATCTGGCCCTTAGGGGTTTTAATATGCCAGCTCCTACCACAATGTTATAAATTGTCATAGTTCATTTTCTGTAATAATTTATATAGTCTGTGGCAACATAATATAAAACACAAGACTACTGAAGCATATTCCTCAGCAAGCTACCTTAGGTATACTTGTATCATATACATATATTTAAGGTTTTGTTTTTGTTTTGTTTTCTTTAAGTAAACCTTATCGCCTAAAATCTCAACAGATAATTTTCCCACAGTTGTTTATGTTTCGGTGGTGGTGTTTTTTTTTTTAAACAGAAGGCACCAAGTCACCCATCTAATGCACTTTGTGTGATTGAATGCATTTCATAGCATTAATGCACGTAACCGGTTGTGATTGTGATGTGTGAAAAATCTTTTACCCTTATATTTGGGAATCACTATCACTCTATTTTGTAAACATTAAGTAAAATACCTTTTAGATGCACCCGCTCCTCAGCTTATGGGCCAAATTCTTGCTGGTAATACACATGCAGTAAGCATATCAGAAATCCTATATGTAGCAGTGGGAGAGAATGTTGGAGGTTGCCTGCCTCTGTGCAGGCTCCTCCCCAAAATTAGAGACCTCTCAGCATGTCTGTAACTGAAGTAGTGTATATGTGGGCATGAATTTAACAGGGCTTGGCTATGGGGAAGTTAGCATCATCCATATGTATTTGTGTGCCCATATGTATCAACACAGATCAGTGCAACCATGCCATGAAAAAAATTGACTCTCAGCAGGAAAAACTATAGTCACAACTGATAGAATATGGTTCATATTAGTGACACTTTTGCAGCATATTTGTGTCCATTAAGACTTTTATCTATTTTAGGAAAATTGCTATCAATCGTTCTGTACAGTTGTTTTTTTCATTGAGTCTTCTGGGTTTACATGACATGGCTGTCAAAATGCCTGTGCCCAGTCTACAACACGATTCACATGGCTTGAAGCACCAGGGAAACTATACATATGCAGGAAAATGGCTCAGAAATGTTATAGTGTATATGCACTGTTAGAGGTCAGTTTAATCACATTAGCCAGAATTTGCCATGCTCTCTGTGTTTATTTGGAGAAGGTTTATTCATGTTATAAACACATGGCTATATGAAATAGTTGTAACCAGACAGGCAATATGGTCCATAGCGAATAAATAGGAGACATGGAATTTATTATTAGTTGTGTCACTGATCTGCTCTGTGACCTTAGGCAAGTCACTTCACTTCTCTGTGCCTCTGTTTTCTCTCCCACCCTTCCTCTGTCTTGCTTACTTGGACTGTAAACTCACCCGGGCAAAGACTGTCTCTATGTTAATACAGCGCCTAGCATAATGGAGTCCTGATCTTGGGTGGGGCCTCTAGGCCCTACTCTAATACCAATAAATTATTACTACTATTATTATTTATAACACCTGAAATACTTGTTTGTTATAGTAACTGCAGCGTGTTGTAAAAATAAAAACACATTTTGGGAACATAGGAGTTGCTGTACTTCGTGGTCCATTCAGCTGAGATTCCTGTGTTTGACAGTATAGCCAGTGCCAACTGTTTCAGAGGAAAGTGCATTAAACTCTGCATGAAGTAGTAATGGGATAACCTTTACCCGGTTGAGAAGAAGCTTATCCTGTGGCAGGTTATCTTTATACACTGGAGCATAAGAATTTACATCCCTTCCAAATTTACTATTGTAATTCTGGGTGTGTTCTTTCACAAGTCACTGGTGGAGCTCTGGCTCAAATTGTTTATGCAGAAACTGAGTTTTTTGTAGTCTGTCCAAGGCATCATGGAAGGACCATGTCTCAAGAGTGAATCCTAGATCTACAGAGCACTGACTGTGTTAACAAAGGCCATAGTTTCAGAGTGTTTGATTATGGTAATTGTTTTTAAAATAAAAAGACTAAAGGGAACACCTGAATTCTCCCTTGTAAAAACATACTACAGTATTCTACAGTAACTTCCCCAAATTCTGCAGCAGTATTATGGTGCAATGCAGGAGTCTGGACAATTACTACTGTAGATTGTGGCGTGCAGTACTTATTATATGGGACATTATCTTTGTGAATGAAGATGGGACCTAAACCAAAATCCTCAGGGCAAGCACCCCTGTTCCAGAAGGTGATCTGTGGTTCTGCACTTCATGACTGGCCCTATTTAAAATAGGCTAAACTGAAAGTTCACTCATATTTTGTGCCTAGGGTCCCTATGGAGTTGTGACTGGCAGGGGCAAAGGAGGGTGCATGTAGTTTTGGAGAGGAAAAGCTGTGTGTGTGTGCGTGTGTGTGTGTGTGTGAGAGAGAGAGAGAGAGAGAGAGAGATTTGGCCCGAACTTTGCTCCTCCGCTGGCCTCTCCCGGGGGGGCCTGTGTGCTAAAACCCGGGATTGGGGGTTGCACAGCAAAGGCAGGGCGGTTTGCTGGGCTCCAGATCCCCCACACCTTGCTCAGCCTTGGGCATTGTTTGCACACCTCGTCCCTTCTGCTTCCGGAGGCAGCGCCGGGGATGATTTGCTGCAGATGACATCAGCTGTGGATGCTGGAACAGCGGCAGCAGCAACGCGCCGGGATGTGTCGGGTCTCCCCCTCCTCCTCCCCGGGTCCCAGCCCTGCACCGTCTCGGTATAAAAGCGCCACCGCCTCCCCGCCCGCCCTCACTCGCCTGCTGCCCGCAGCCCAGCACCACTCGGCAGCTCCGCGCCGAGGAGGGAGGCACCGCTGGAGATAATCCTTTCCCTCCCTGCCCCCCATCCCGAGCAGCAGCAAGAGGAGAGGGGCTGGCAGGATGGCGACCGTGGAGGTGGAAGCGGAGCCGGACCCGTCTTGTAGCATCCCCAACCCCGCGTCCCCCTCGCCCAGCCTCTCGCATCGCTTCCTCGACAGCAAATTCTACCTGCTGGTGGTCATCGGCGAGCTCGTGACCGAGGAGCACCTGAGGCGAGCCATCGGCAACATAGAGCGAGGTAAGCTGTCCGTCCCGCCCCCGGGAACAGCCCTGCTGCTGCGGGTGGGAGGCACGGGGACAACCACAGGTTGCACAGAAGTCCTTGCTGTTGTCTCCTCTCCCCCTTCTATCGGCCATAAATGCCCCCGGCTCGGCATCCGCCCTTGGCTCCTCACCGTCTGCCACGAGCGGGGCTGCAGCTCGCAGCGTTCGGCGCCAGGAGTCAAGATGTTGCCTTCACTAAGCCACAAGGAAAAAAGAATCTGATGCAACCACTCCCTTTGCTCGGAGGGGGAAAATCCTCGGCTCCGAGCTGCAGCGCAGCGCCAACAGTTGGCAGCGGGGCTCGCCCAGCCCAACCCAGATAGGCTTCAGCCTCCGCTGGCTGACACGCGCCTTGGAGGGGTCGGGAGGGTAGCCTGGCTTGGAACCGGCGGAGGGATGCAGCTGTGGTTCCTGAAGCGGTTTTGGTGGTTCAGTTTGGCGCCCGGGAGGGAGAATTTTCCTCTTAGTTGAAGGAGCGCCCCACCTTGCGTGTCATCATTGCCCTTTTTTACCATTTCAGAAGGAAAACGGGGGAAAGCCAAACAGAAATCTCTGCCTGCTGGACAGGGGGCTGCTTATTTTCTGCCCTTTTCCTTTACCCCCCTCGGACCTAGGTGTCATTTCTCTATCGAGAATGTCCAGACATAAGGAACGGGGGACAAAGACTGCAGGAATCTGAGCTTTGTGTTCAAGCCAATGCTAATCTAGTAGTGTAGGTGCAGTATCATGAGACATATACGACTATTAAGTCCATAAAGCAGCAACAGCAGCAGCGACGAAGGAGAGAGCTCCTTCTATATCGCATTGGCTTCCCCCGCACAAAGATCTGCAGTTGGCTTTTGCTGCACCCACACAGCCTAAGACACCCAGACACAAGGAAGAAGGTGAACGGGTGAGACAACAGACCTCTCCCTCCACTGCAACTGATCTCGAGCCGCTCCCCACCCCTCAACTATTCTTGCTTCTCCGTGTCCCCCCCGCCATTGTTACTGCGCTGTGCTAGTGTTTTTCTCTGCAGAGGTCGTTCCGGTCTTCTGCAGCAGCAGCAATGCCTCCCTCGCTTTCTCTATTCCCTTCTTGGTGCTGCTGGAGTCTGTCTGCCCAGAGATACCGGCTCGTGGGCGTGGTGCAGTCCGCACTGCGGTCCCTATGGCAGCCCATAGCGGACAAAGGGCGTTCACATAGCCAAGGAAAAAAAACATTTTAAACAGTTATTTTTTAAAAAACAAACTGCATTTCCTCACTGCAAAATAAAATCCAAGGGATTTGGGGAGTGGTAGTTCTGAATAGCAAGGAAGCCCTGAGGAGGAACTCAGCTGCTTCTATTGTTTCCAACTTTCAGCAATAAGAATTTTTTTTGCTTTAGAGAGTTCTACAGAAAGAGATTTTATAGGAGAAAAACAACAAAGATTTAAGTGATTAAAATTTAAATATCTGAACATTAACTCTCATAATCCTTACATTATCCAGCTACAGGCTGCTGCTATGACTCAGTATATTTGCTATATATTTTTTTTAAAAGTCACAACTCCCATCAAAATATAAGTGAAAATCATGATTTTCTTAGTCAATTCTTGATATTGTTTCTAAATAATAGATTTCAGTGAATTGGAAAGTGCTATGATTGCACAATATTGAGATGCAGTACAAATAAAATAATTACTAGATGCCTTTAGTTTATTAAGCTACATTACTGATGTTTTTGTAACAAATGTGTTTTGTTTTTTGGGCTGATGAGGGTAGAGATTTCAGAAAATGTCCATTGTCAGAGAGAGATCTTTAAACAGTGAATTTGTTACCATTCCTGGTTTATAGGTGTGGTTCAGCAGTACAAATAGGACTTCAATTGTCTCTTTCTATTGTTGCTTCAAAACCCACCATCTGTTTTACTTCATGATTTTTTTTCCAAATTTATCTTTTACTCCTTTCTGATTAAGGATTAGCTAGTCTCAGCTAACCACTTTTAAAATTACCTTTTTTAATATTTATAGCTGCCATTGTCTTCTAGTGAAAACTGCTGATGCTGTTGCTCTGCTCTGTTTTTGGAACCAGTTGGTCATTGTATTTTCCTAATTTTACCCAAGTTTTGATTGAGTTAAAGCTGAGTTGGCTGTATTTTTAAATCAAATTATTAATAATTAATAGAGCAAACGGATGTGTCTTCTGCCCTTAAGACATCTGATGTCATCCTTCCTCTGAAGAAATCCTCTTCAGGCTCTTGAAGCTTCTGCTGTGTAATTCCTGCTGTACAGTTTCCATTGTTGCCTCCTAAACTCGCAAAGCTTAGCATCTTTTAAAATTTTAGATATTTATAAGAAACCCTGTGGGCTGTCTACTCAAAATGTTGGATTAGAAGTCACCTCTCTCCTGCAGGTGGCAGATGATCTGATTAGGAATTCAACTATTGGAGATATCACTGATCTGATGTTCAGCTGCTTTGTTCTGGATTAACACATGGGGGAGTCTGCAGCTGTATATTTGTGGACTAAATATGGGCTTGATGAATCCCTTCTTTTCTGAGGAAAGCTCACTACTATCTGGAAAAAATATTCCATTCCAAAACCATCCATTCTCAACAAGGCCTTCAAGAGTTCAGCGTCCCTGTTAATTCTTCTTCTTTGTTATCTTGTCTGGTATGTCTTTTGAGCATCATCATTGAAGATTGTGGATTCTTGTACAGTACTGAAGAGAAAGAGAATCGGAGACGATATTATCTAATAATTTACATCAGTGGTTTGGTCTTATGCAGCCTGGATGATTACAGATTTAGTTGCTTTAAATTTTATGAAGAGAGGGTTTCTTGTTTTGAGTTTGCCAACTGTATTTTTAAATTCTGAAATATCTTTCTGTATAACTACTTGTTTTGAAATGTCAGTCTTCTAGTGGTCTAGGGTTGCCTTCTGATGTGCCAAAAAATGGCTTCCAGATCTATCCACAGACTAAGGCTTGTGGGTGTGCCCATTCTGCTGTATAATTAGTCCAGGGGCTAGCGCCATCTGTATTTCTAATATCCCGGAAAGAAGTAATGATCCTAGTTCCATTGTACTTCTACTGACTACATGCATAACAATACATATATTTATCTTTAAATTGTCCTTAGTTTATAGTTCCAGATTTATCTCCATCTCACTTAAACATGACGTTATCATTTTTACTATTTGAAATATGGTGTTTATATCAGAAATGCTGAATCATGGACCTTCAAGTACAGAAAATGCTTTTTAAGATAAAGAAAATAATTACATACACCTCTACCCCAATATAATGCGACCTGATATAACATGAATTTGGATATAACATGGTAAAGCAGTGCTCTCGGGGGGTGGGGCTGCATACTCCTGCAGCTCAAAGCAATTTTGATATAATGCGGTTTCACCTATAACGCGGTAAGATTTTTTGGCTCCCGAGGATAGCGGGATAGAGGTTTATCATTTTAAGCTTCCAGCATTTTCTTGATCTTCTGTTTTGCCAAGCATTGACAAGCTGAGCAATCTGGCTCTGTTCCAGTATTGTATTGTAGAATCTCAATCCAGGCATAAATCTACGCTCTGTATATTTGCATCAAAAGGATGTCCGTGCACCGAACGATGGCAGGACAGACACTGTGTGCCTGCAACATCACTGAATCAACGTCTGTGTTGCTTAATAGGTCTACCAAATGCTTGTAGTCTATCTCTAAACAACACCATTGCTCATCATTCAGGGTTTGCTAGTATAGGTCAATGAGCTGTTGTCTGAAACTTGCCTGAGTTTAGGACTTGTTTAATCACCATTGTTTAGCTTCATGATCTATGGTCAGTGTACATTTACAAAAAGCATTTCTCTGATGTTCTGCTTATCTGGATGATGCTTGATGCTGGGTATGATATCTTTAAGATTATTCTTGATTTGAAGTAATTGACACATTGAAACAGTTAAATGTGAACATTGTTACTGTAGTGTATTTAATTCCCAAATTCATTCACCAAAAAATGCACTGCATGACCAAGAAGTTTTTAGCAAATGAAGATAGGAAGACTCCTAGCAGAGGGTGACCTCCGGTGCCTACATACAAAAATGTTACAATTCAAGTAGTGAGAGAGCCCCTCTATAGTTCAACTAAGTAATTTAGTTAGGAAATTATTTTAATAAACTATTATGAAATGTATAGAATATTATATATTTCTAAAACTTGTATTTTAAAAATTGTTTAAAAATTGCAGTTTATTAATAAAGTGACATACCCCAATATCAGGCACAAAAGCTGTCATAAAGACACACATGAAAAATCATTAAAAGTAGCTTCTTTCTATGTGCCTTCTGGACCTGCTGCAGAATGAGCATTCCTATGATGTCATTGGCACAAAGTAGCTATTGGATCAAAACAGCAAGCTAAGAGTTAAATCATCTCCTCCCCTGGAAATGGGAGAAATAAACTTGTATTTCAACAGATTTGAAGCTGCCGGAAGCATTAGATGGATATAGCAAAGCCCTCTGGAGTGGGCAGGGGGCAAGGTCCTTGAAATGCAGATCTTCAAACTTGTATGGGGAATCCAGTTATCAAACCTATTGATCTCAGGCGAAGCATGGTGAACTGTTTCTGTGACTTCTTTCTTTTCATCCCTACCATCCAGTCAGGCTAGAACTAGGGTTTCTTTTTTCCCCCTTGAGGGAGAAGAAAGTGGGAAATAGGAGTTAATGCTCAAACTAGCAGCACTAAGTCATGTTGGAATTTCCAGAAGAAATGCCAGGGGATGGTACCATATTGAGTGGCTGCCCTCATCCTTACTCTAGCTCCTCCAACTGGGTCCTCCCTCCCAACTACTGCAGAGCCCCAACTCCATAGTTGCATGACAGGACATGTACGGAAAAGCCAGAGAGACAATTCAGCTTATGGGAATGGGAAGAGGCAGATACCGTTATAGGCTCTGCTCCTTTCCCTCGACCCATCCAGCTTGGCTAGTTTTTGGTTGTCTAATCACCACACCCCAGCAGAAGAGGATGAACGTTTAAATTTATTTTCAGAGTGATGCGAGACCTTATTGGAGAACAACTGCCTGCACACTTTTTTTCACTTTTTAAAAAATAAAGAATTTTTGAGTTGTAGAAAAATACAAAGCATTCCAGACCATTTCATTCATTTCATATTTGGTTTTCTCATTCCTGTGATATTTAAACTGGTAACTTCATTTTCCCCTCCCAACTATAAACTTTTAAAAATATTTATTATGGAAAGATAAGTTTTCAGTGCCTTACATGTGTCAAGAATCTCCCTCTTTAAATGACTGAGAAAAGAAACTGAACACCAAAGTAGTAGGACTGTTTCCAATTTAGTTTAAGAGAGGAGCTCAAGTAGTATATTTTACGTTTCAGAGAGACAGAATTTTGACACTTATTGAACAAAGGGAATAAAGTAACAATTTATATTTTCACTTTAAATGAGATGGCTCATTATTAGCATAACAGCTCTTCATTAAGAGATCTGCCAATTTAATACTTAAAGTATTGGGAGTATAATCATTATAAGCTGATGTCATTTTTCTTTCATGGGAGCAAACACAATCATCTTGTAACATGGCTAAAATATTCCCCTGAATAATTTAGTTTTATGCAGCTCAGTAGCTAATGATCAATAAAAACAATGTATTATTATGTTGCAAGTCAGTTTGGGGGCATATACTATCAATAAATATGTCATAATGCTGCAGAATCAAAAAGCAATTCTCAGATTGCAGGAGCCATCACTTTTTAGCACCAATGAACTGATTTTCCCTCATAGGGGGAGGGATAGCTCAGTGGATTGAGCAGCCTGCTAAACCCAGGATTGTGAGCTCAATCCTTGAGGTGGCAATTTGGGGATTGGTTCTGCTTTGAGCAGGGGGTTGGACTAGATGATCTCCTGAGGTCCCTTCCAACCCTAATAATCTATGTTTCTATGATTTCTCACTGACCAGTGTCTTCAGGGGTGTCAGAATGTTTCAGTATCATACAGTATTGGGCTATATATTGTCAAATGTGTGGATATGAGAGAGAGAGAGGATGAGACACAAGCAGGCTTTGGAAGGGAGAAATATTTAATTCTGATGAATGAGAATCCAAAATATTCAGTTGAAAACTTTCAAACCACACGTGTTAAATATGAATATATATATTGTGTTTTGACTTGTAGGAATCCGATCATGGGACACAAATCTGATTGAATGCAACTTAGACCAAGAACTGAAACTTTTTGTGTCTCGCCATTCAGCTCGGTTTTCTCCTGAAGTTCGAGGTAAGAGCCCTTTTTAGTTTTGACCAATGTTTGACATAACTTTAAAAAAAAAAAGAGTAACAAAAAACAAAAAAACCCAAAAAAGCTACTGCATAACTCTGGTTAGTTTTTAGTCTTTGACACAGGATGATTGTTTTCTCTATTTAAAAAAAAAAGCTTCAGATATTATATTATTTTGTCAAAATATTCAAATATTTGATGCAATATATTTGATAGTACTTTGTACGGTAAGCCAACTAAAACCTATGCTTTAGTTATGTTGCATATTCAATGCTATGTTCAACTTCATTCCATATTGATATTTGGGTGCTACTGAGGTTTGGGCAATACTCATTATTTGAATGAGTAGTTCTTTCCCTTAAGGTAAAGTGACAGATTAGCAGCCCTGGAGACTGGAGGCCTTTTATTAGAATAGGCACAGCACAATCTCAGCAGTGTGTCTTGATACTGACTTGGATGGACTACTTCTAGAGAGGGATGAGGGTGGTTCATTCTCTAAAATCATTCATTCATGGTTCTCTCTGAGAGTAAGTCTGTAACAAAAGGTGGAGGTTTTTGTCTCATGGAAATGTGTTCACAAGGAACTGGATTTAGCCTATCGACTCCTGCTGAACAGGTCACCAAAGAGCTATCAAAAGGTAGCAACTTTTGCTTACTACTTACTTGGGCTGGAATTGAACTCATAACTGAAAAGTGAAAAACTCCATTGCCCTGTAACAGTTCTCTGCCCCATCCATTTCCTTACTTAAGGTACATTTTGAGAAAGCAAAAGCTTCTTACTCATTCTTTCTCATGAAGTTCAGGTATTTCTTTGCATCAGAGCAGGCTCTGTTCAGCAAATTACTATCTTGGGGCACTTACTTTAAACAAGGCTACACTCCATCCCTCAGTTAATGAAAAGGGTTTTCAGCTGCCGGAAACCACAGTTCTCCAGAGATCTACATAAACCTCAGGGGAATCCAGTAGAAGACATGTGCCTCAGCACCAGTTCCATAGAATGAAATATTGTAATTTAAAGATTAATACAATTTTCAGCTGATTTCCCCCTAGTTAGTTGGGGAGGGGGAGAGGGCCCTGCTCCCCTTTAATCGCAAGTCCACTCTGTCTTCACATAGCACCTCAAACTGTTTTGGAGGGCCTTCTGTGGCATTTGGGTATGATGGAGGGGCACTGCTACAGAAATGATCTCTGGCCACCCCTTTGTTATGCGGAAAGGGAGGACTGGCTTACTCTGGGATTCCTTGTTCAGTCAAGTCAATTTCTTTTCCACCTACAAGTCAGCCTTTTCTTTTCCCCTATTTTGACTACACTGTGACTACACCTGAACTGCTAATTTTGCAGTATGATAAAGCCCTTCAGAATTGGTATAATTCCTGTTCTGTGAACATGGCTTGTATAGTGTTGTGTCTGAGTGGCTCAGATAGAATTTTCCACTCCCCTGCTTTGAATGGGTGAGGGAACACTTTTTCACTTTCATGGGGACTGTGGACTTTCATGGGAGGCATGAAACCTAAATCTTCTCTTGTGACTTCTCTGAAAGCCTGCTTTTCATATGAGGATTTGTACCAATAAAAATTAATTGTATAGTTTATTGTGAATCATACAGAATTGACTTCTGTCATTTCATGGGAATCTGATGATTGGTAAGTTTTCTACCTTTTTTTAATCAAATCTTGAGTTTAGGCATGTGTGCAATCAACCTTAGATGTTAATTGATACTATACAGTCTTCTCAAAGGAATGTAGGTTGTTTTCACCGGTGAAATATTTGTGGATGTAAGTGTAACAACTAATGCAGCATAATATTGACTAAACATTAAAATTACTGGTCATGAGAATGGTAGAGATGGTTATGAAATGCTGGTTCAGGAGGTTCCTAGAATCAGTATCACAAATTGTAACAAAGAGATTCTGATGATTCTTGTCTTGCAGTATTCACTCTGTCATCTTGGATAACACACTAGAGCTTTTTCTGTAACTTTGTGCTGTATTAGTTATAACAACATTTGTCTCTAATAGACAGACTGGTGACCAAATGTGCATAGACTCTGCCAGATTTAGAAAACAAAAAATTTTTGGACTTTTCCCCTTGGCCTGTGAAACAGCAGAACAAACTAAAAAAAAAAAAAAAGAACCTCTAGGTTCTGGGCTTGCCATCGTTGACTTTCATGGAAGCAGGATCAAATCCAAAGTACATATCTTGCAATTTGGTTTAAATTTCATTGATCATGAACCAAATTCAGCAGTTTCCCTTTTGTTGCTTTGAGAGTACTTAGATGAGTAAGACTAGCAGGATTTGACCCTGAGGGTGGAACTGTACATTATACCTAAATTTAATTTGTAAATGTCTAATTTAAGATTTCAGCTAAAAAATTCTGTGCCTTTATTTTAGCAGAAACATGATTGTGCATTTCAGATTTTCAGCAAGTGCAGTTAAATGGCTTAACTTGGGACATTTATTTTTTGATAGGTTTACATGAATTAAAACCAAGCAAATCCTCTGATATTATTTAAATAAAAAGTAAGATTATACACTATTTTTTCAATGGAAAGATTATAAAATCATCTAGGAAATATTCTCTAGGGATTGTATTTTTAGCTGCCTTTTTTGTCTAGACAGTCTGTTTAGTCTGTCATTGTATAGCATTACAGCTTAATTGTATGTGACTTGAATTCATCACCATCTCTATGACAAACAGTATAAATGTGTTTTCTAGCACTGCTCGGTCTTTAAACAATAAGACACAAAAATCTATGTTCAAAGGCATTAAAGAATCTGTCTTAAACCTGAAAAAGTGAGGAAATTCAGAAGTGAAGCTGGCACTCTAGGTCAAATTCTACCCTCAGACGCTTGTATAAGACTCCCATTGACCTCAGTGAGACCCCTCTTCACAGAACTGAGGGCAAAATATTGCTGTCTATCCTCAGTGCCTTGGTACTGAACCCATGTGAGACTCCATTGTGCTTTCCATTTTGTGCCATTAAAAGGAGGCCTTTTTTGGAGCCCTTTTTGCATAAAATATCAAAGTAACTGATTTCTGTTGAAATTTCTGAGCCTGGATTGAAATTAAATTAACACTGATTTCACAACAGAGTTAACATTTTGTGTTAAGTGCAAAACCGACTAAATTTCTCCTCATCTTGGAAAATCCAGGTAGCTAAGACCCATGTTCAGTAAAACAAATATACAATAGTCACCTTCGGAAGTGGGGAATCAACCTGATGAGATTCCAGTAGGGCCCATCACGCACAAGATGGGGGTATAATTAAATAACAAATATCATCCTTAATTTTGAAACTTTGTGCTTTTGCCTGTTTAAAACCAAGCCCTTAGTGTGATCTAAACATAAAAGCAGATAAACCTTTTGGGGTAGGCACTGTCTTTACTAATGTTTGTGTAGAGCTTAGCACAATGGGGTCCTCTATTTGCACTTTCATGGGGACTGTGGACTTTCATGGGAGGCATGAAACCTAAATCTTCTCTTCTGACTTCTCTGAAAGCCTGCTTTTCATATGAGGATTTGTACCAATAAAAATTAATTGTACAGTTTATTGTGAATCATACAGAATTGACTTCTTGTCCAAATAAAATCCATTTTAGCTAAACCAGCAAGGATTGTGTGTAGACCAGTTCCTATTGTCTCCTTTCTTAGTTTGCCCCGAATGAATATGTCTTTGCCTATTCAGTACCAGGCAGGAGCTCACTGATATGGAGAGGAAGTGGAGGCCTTGTTGGTGGCCATTTCATCCATATCTCCATCTACATCTTGAGAATTAAACAATGAGAAGGGCTTGCCTTGGGCCTTCTGTAGTAGGGTGAATTCTACCCAAAATGCATTGTTTCTGTGATGGAGAAATTATTTGAATAGAGTAGCACATTTAGAAATAGAAAGAATAAAAGGTCATGTATCAGTTTAGTCTGCAGGTTCTCAGTGTGGTGGTTGTGAGTCCCAGTTGACTGACAAACATGTCCAGGGTGGGTTATCGCCCTCCCTGCTGGATCTATCTTTTCCACTGGCTTTGTATTCCTTCTCTCTCCTTTGTCTTTTTGTGGAGAAGTGTGTGCACATACAAAATACATAGCTATAGAGAGACATGCAACCACATGCATGCCAATTTGAATTCATCTGCTTTATTTTAATCTGTATTACTTTTGTAAGATGTTCGAAGAAACTTTCTGGAAGCAGATGTTGCTGCATAGGCATTGTTTGCACCACACTTTTAAATATAAACTTTCTGCTAAATGCCATCTTGTAAGACAACGTGGCATAGATGCTTAATCAATAAAGGTCGCTCTCAGAGATGTGCAGCTTTTCTTGTGTTAAAATACACACAACATACCATACACACCTTTTTATTATTAATTATACTTGTTAAGTTGTTGCATATAAACCTTAGTGCTGCCTGACTGAATACTATGTGTAGATTTTTAATTAAAATGACATAAGTACCTTTTATTTGTTTTATAATGGAGAATTTATGCATTGCATTTTAGCCATTATTACTTCTATAGAAATATGTGACTTTATGTGAGAAATACTGTACTGACTCTCTTTATGTTAAATAAATAGTCACATCTCCAATACTGAGACCATATCTTTGTTAGACAGAAAAACAGTGGGTCAGATCCTCAGCTAATGTAAATAGTGTAGCTCCCACTGACTTAATTGGAGCTATGCCAATTTATACCAGTGTAGAATCTGTTCTAATGCATTGTAAGATCAGATCCCCAAAATTACTGATAAAATGTAGTTATAAAGTTGTTTTTTAACTCTACTTTCAGCAAAGTTTATTTTTTTTAAAGTTAAAATATCTTGGACTACATTTGGATCTCATTTACACCAGCATAAACAAGAGTAACTGGGATCTTCATCTGGCACCAGGTGTGTCTGTCTAGTATATTGTGTTTTGTGCAGAGAAATGGAAAGCACTATCAATGTCTAAGCACTGAGCAATGTCTCTAAATACTTAGATACATTCATCTTCAAAACACAAGTAATCTGGCATGTTAACAAACTCAGGGCTAGTCTATAAATATGATTCTGAACCTAGTAGAGACTTCTGTACTTTGAATAACTATCTGGGGGGAATCAGGTTAACTTCGTATATATTTGGAGAGTTTAGTTCCAGTTGGCTAAAATATATGTTTTTGTGCTATAAAGTGGTTGCTACTTGGAAGAAAGAAAATGGAGGGAGAGAGCTCGAGTGGAGAATTAAGCTGATTCATGCTGCTGGATCTGTGATTGGTGTTCCCTTTAAGGGTGTTGCTGCTAGCAATTTCACAGTAGAGTCACTGTCTCTCACTACAGAGTAGCGCTGAGGTAGGGGATTGCAGATGTCTTAGAAGAAGGTGAAAAAGGATCCCTGAGATGGTGCTCACTCAGGAAAGAAATGCAATGATTTCAGAAAGTATAATTAGCTTTATTTTGTAGTGTACAAAGATTTCCATAGATCAGTAAAGGATTACAAGTAAAATACCTAATATGTCTGGGTACAGGAATAGATATGAATTACTTAAACTCTTCCTTTTAGTGGTAATTAAAATTCCAGAAGTGGCTACTAAGTGATTTTATTTGTTCAGTGAAATCAGTTGTTGCACTGACGTGACAATCATTCTTGAATAACTTGACACATCTGTTTTTTTTGGGAATGAGCTCAAAGACAATTAACATGAATTTACATTACTGCTAAAACACCAGTACATGCTGATATTAAGCTGCTAAAGTGATTCAGCAATAGTACTGAGAAGTTTATTTTTAAATGCCTTGCATCACAAGTAGATGAAATTAGCATGTTATTATGAAACGCTCCAGTTCCCATAGCAAAGGGTCTTGGCTTGTATGTGGAGGGTGGGCTGCAGGGTAGGGTTAGGTGAGCCTTAATTGAGAATTTCCTTTTTAGATCAGCGGTTCTCAAACTGTGGGTTGCAACTTCATTTTAATGGGGTCACCAGGGCTGACTTAGACTTGCTGGGCCCAGGACTGAAGCCTGAGCCCCACTGTCGGGGGCCAAAGCTGAAGCCTGGCCCCACTGCCCGAGGCCGAAGCCAAAGCCCAAGGGCTTCAGCCCTGTGTGGCGGGGCTCAGGTTACAGGTGCCCTACCTGGGGCTGAAACCCTTGGGCTTCGGCTTTGCCCCCCGCGCCCCAGCCCTCCGCCTAGGGCAGTGGGGCTCGGGCAGGCTCAGGCTTCGGCTGCCCCTTCCTGTAGTTGTGTAGTAATTTTTGTTGTCAGAAGGGGGTCACGGTGCAATGAAGTTTGAGAACCGCTGTTTTAGATAATTTAAATTCCCATTGTTAATATTTATGTTGGGGGTTTTTGTTGCTGCTTTTGGAGGAGACATGATCAACCTTAGCTGTACACTCCCAAGATTTTTGCTGAGGGAGTACAGTATTACTCCCCATATTTCTCTTCATTCAGTTGCTTCTTTCTAGACTCTTAGTTATTTTTGGTTGCCCCCTTTGTTATGGCTCACATTGATCTTTGTTTCGGTATTCATTTCCAATGTCCTCTAATTATTGGCCTTTGTTCAGTGTTATTAGCACATGACCTTTCTCTGTTTTTTCATGTCTTCCTTTCTGGAATTGCTCTAAGTCTGTAACAAGGCTGTCACTGCCATTTGTCATCTGCTTTCTGGTTGTTGGCTTTTCATGTTCTTTCTATGATTTATCTTTTATCTCACTACCTAGACTTTCTCCATCTACTTTCACCTACAATTTATCAACCTTTTGATGAATAAGTTGCTGGGAAAGACTGAGCTGAATATTAATGGTTTCTGTTTAGGTATTTTAAAGGGCTTGATCCAAAGTCCACTGAAATAAATGGAAAGATTTCCATTGGCTTTATTGGGCTTTGGATCAGCCCTAACGGTGCAGAATTATTATAGACCAGTGGGGTCTCCAACCTTTTTATGCACGAGATCACTTTTTGAATTTAAGTGCAACCCAGGATCTACTCCGCACCGCTCACTCCATCCCTCCCTCCCTCCGTCGCTCACTCACTTTCACCGGGCTGGGATGGGGTTGGGGAGGGGGTGTGGGCTCTGGGGAGGGGATGAGGGGTTTGGAGTATGGGAGGGAAATCTGGGCTGAGTATGGGGTAAGAAGCTGGGGTGCTGGAGGTGGTGAGGGGTGCAAGCTCTGGGAGGGAGTTTGGGTGCAGGAGGAGGCCCCAGGCAGGGGCAGACTGTTGGGGTGCAGGAAGGGGTATGGGGTGTGGGCTCCGGGGGTCAGGGTGTGGGTGGGGTCTTGGGGTGCTGGCTCCGGGAGAGAGCTCAGGGCTGGGGATTGGAGTGTGGGCTCCCATCGGGCGGCACTTACCTCGGGTGGCTCCCGGTCAGTGGCACAGGGGCTGATGCAGCCTCCCTGCCTGCCCTGGCCCCATGCCACTCCCAGAAGTGGCCAGCATGCCCCCGCGACCCCGGGGGGGAGGAGGGGCAGGGCTCTCCATGCGCTGCTCATGTCTGCCAGCGCACACCCCCGCCCCTGCAGCTCCCATTGGCCACAGTTCCCCGTCCCGGCCAATGGGAGCTGCAGGGGTGGTGCTTGCAGGCAGGAGCAGCAATCCCTGACCTCCCCCAAAGGCGTGGGGGCATGCTGGCTGCTTCTAGGAGTGGCATGGGGCCGGGACAGGCAGGGAGTGTGCCTTAGCCTCACTGCGCTGCTGGACTTTTAGCGGCAGGAGATCACGATTGACTGGCAGAGGCTCCAGGATCGACCAGTCGATCATGATCTACAGGTTGGTGACCACTGTTATAGACCAAATATTTTCTATCATTTTTAAAGGTAAAATAAGTGTTTGATCTCATGACTACCTGAAAGGAGGGGGGAAAGAAAATTATATTTCCCTATTATTCAAATGAGATGACACTTCGTTTTCAGTGAAAACCCCTCCTATGTATGTACAATAGTATAAGAAAGTCAAATCTGCTACCATTGTAGTCAATAGGAGTTTTGCCATTGACTTCAATAGGAGCAGGCGCAGAACCTATGTGGCTGCTAACTGTATAGGCAGAACTGGAATAGTTATGCGCAATGTTGACAACTCTCTCAAATTCATTGAGAGAAATGCAATTTTGGCTGCTGCTGTTTTCAGTCTCGCAGTGATGTGAAAAGCTCCAGACATCATATAATTTTGTGGAGGCAAAATCAGACAGAACTTCCAGTGCCCTGTAGACTTGAGGAGGGTACACTAAATTGCAGGCCTATCAAGAGACTGTTAATATTTCTGTGCACTTCACAGACCTTATTATGAGCCTAGGTCTCATGTTGCTACCTTAGGGGGTAACTGCCATTCACCCATTTCCCTGGTCAGTATTTAGACAATATAAATTCAGGTAAAGCTGGGACTAGAAGTCAGTTCTGTAAGGGTACATCCACAGCAAAAAATCCTGCAGCTGCAAATCTCAGCCTGAGTCAACTGATTTGGGCTCATACTACAGAGCTAAAAATAGCTGCGTAGACATTCCTGCTCCAGCTGGAGCCTGGGCTCTGAAATCCTGGGATCTCATGTCACAACTCATCACTATGCTTTGCACTAGGTTGAAAGCTTTTCAGGGCAGTGTGTCAGGGGTGATCTGACCTAATGGTTGCAGCAGGAGCTGGGAATAAGGCTGGGTTATCTACCAGTAGATCAAAGTCTGAGATATGACAGAAGGCAGACTGAGAGTCAGGAGGCAGCGGGATTGGGTTACCAGGAGATCAGAGGCAATAAGAGCAGGTAGTGCAAGAGAAGGAGCTCTAAGCAGGGGAAAGAAACCCAGTTGCATGGATGACTTCTTGTTCCTGAGCTTGGTTAAAATACAACAGGGAAACCAATCAGGACCCACAGAATTCTGCCAGTCGGATCCCAGGACAGGAGTCCTCAGTCGATTTCAGCTTCTAGTTCTGGGAACTTTTAGCAGGTCACTGTGTAACAGGTTGGAACTTACTGGCTCTTAATTTCCCAGTGGACCAAAATTTGAGAGCTGCAGACCCTGAAATATAGACCCTTTATTCTAGATCCTGTTCAAGCACAGTAAGATAGGCGCCTAATCTTGATTGGGTCCTCTAGCAATAGATCCTGTAGCAGAGGTTAAAATTGCCTCACTCACTTTAAGAGTTGCAACAATATTAATTTTCACATCCATAAGGGTGGGGCAGTGTTAAAAAACCAGAAGACAGACACAACACCTCTGATTTAATCTTGTTTTAATTATCTTTTTTGGGAGAGGGAGGGGCTGACTCAAGTTATTTGAACTTTTGGGGTTGGCAATACTGGTGGTGTGGAAATTGTTGTCACCAAGTAAAGCCTGACTATACAATATTTGTGTTGGGGACAGAAACCTTTCATGCCCCAAGCTGCCTGTTACTATCACATCTTTCAATAGCCCCTGATTATAGTAGCTATGCTGCAAACCCTCCTTTATGCATAGTCAGTGGATCTGTATAGTTCAGTGGTTCTCAAACTTTTGTACTGGTGACCTCTTTCACATAGCAAGCCTCTGAGTGTGACCCCCACCCTTATAAATTAAAAACACTTTAACATATATTTTACACCATTATAAATGCTGGAGGCAAAGTGGGGTTTGGAGTGGAGGCTGACAGTTTGTGACCCCCCCCCATGTAATTACCTTGTGATCCCCCTCAAGGGTCTCCACCCCCAGTTTGAGAGCCCCTAGTGGATCCAATGGCTGTATTCCCAGAGTTTTCCTGGTACAATCATAACTCCCTCCTCTGCATTTCAGTAGGGACCACATGGTCTCTGATTCTGGCAACTGCCTCACACCCCACCCACACAGAAGAACCATCTCTCTCTTTTACTGAATTTTTGGCATTCAGTAACTTGCAGGATTCATACTTTAGGAGCCAGCCATCTGTTCTTATGTTGTGGAATTTTAGTGATTTTTTTTTTTGTTAAGTACTAATTGTCTGTTTTCTCAGTCTTTCTGATGGAGATAACTAGGTTGTATCTGACTAAAACGATGTATTCACTTTTTTCAGTTGTTTGAAAGGTACATTAAAGAGAGACTGTGTCCTCAAATGTATCTAATTCAGTGGTGTTACTCAAACTCATTTGTCTGCGTCTACTAAAATTTTTTAAGACATCATTAACCACTTACCAGCTCAGATTCTGAAAGTTCATATGAGTTAAAAGATTTTAAATATTCTTCCATACCTAATGTGGATTTTGAACAATAAACACATTCTAAAAAAACTGTTTTAATCTTTTATTTGTATTTTTGCTAGTGATATTACTGAAGCTAACAATTAAACTAAAAATATTTTTCAGTCACTGTTATTTTTAAAAAAAACTTTAAATATATATTTTTTTGCTTTGGGCTCCAAGTCTACCTGCTATATCGATTGAAAAAAACAAATCTCTTATTTAAATGGAACACCAGGAAAAAATAGAGACGTCATTCAAAAACAATCAAAATAGAGCCTGTGTAGTATTCATGTGATCCTTTAAAATTCTAAGTTGTGATTCTTTGATTCCTGTCTCTTTTGAGTTGAATCACAGCATGATCCCTCAATTGCATAAACATTTTGTGACTGCACCATTTGTATCCCCAAAGAATTTCTGGTGGGAATAGTTGCTCTGCACCTAACCATCTCCTCTCTCCATTAAACCCTGTAATTACAACAAGAATTACAATTTGTCTCCAGCTTCAGTGGGATAATGTTGTTGCATGTCAAGTAGGGGATTATCATGTGGAAGGAGACCCTGCCGACATTTTCATTTTATGTTAAATAGGAGAATGTGGTTATATTCATCTGTGAGAAGCAATTATTGCCTTGCTGCAGTGGGGAAAAACCCATTTACTGGCTCTACTAGTAGGAGCACATGCTCCATAACCCTTTACTATCAGTTACAGAGGATATGGGACAAAAGCATTTCTCTAAAATCTGTATTTCCATAAACAGTAACATAAACTTGCTCATCAGTATGCTGAACAGTATAGGCAAGCATACACTGTAGCAATAGTTGCTTAATGGGGCCTGATTCTGATTTACATACTAATTTAACATTTGTGTAACTCTATTAATGGCTTACACTGGTGTAAACAAGAGCAGAATCTGGCTCACACATTGCGCTTGCAGCAAACCAGAAGGAAAATGTTCTGCAAGTGTTGGCGATTTCTTAATAGATCTCTACAGTTTTCCTATTTACTATGTTGTACAACATGTTACAAAGTTTTAGCTTTGGTCCTTTTATTTGAGTCCATTTCTTAGCTTTCATCTTTCATCCTTCTGATGTGAGAGGAGACTTGTGTGGTACCTATAAAATAACCTGAATCCTCCCATTTTTTTTTAGGCCTGCCTGAAACATCTGGTGCTAGAAATTTAATGGTATGGTGGAGGCATTTTCATTTTAAAATTGAGACTCTTGCCTTGATTTTTTTTCCTTTTTAAATAGCAAAAGGCAGGGATTACTCTGAATTCTTTCTTCCATAGTATAAAGTGAAAGACACAAAATGCTATTTCACTATGTGACCGTGTAGTCCAACATTACCCCTTTCTTTCTCTTTACTCATGTTGTCTTCTCTTGCCCCTCATCCTTTTCAAAGTAGAAAGTTATGCTTGAAGGAGGCCCATTGGAGAATATGATGTACTAATGTTGGTGGGTTTGATACTGCTGTATGTTTTCAAGAGTGCAGTCTGACGTGCACTTGTTTAAATTCCACCCATTTTTATTTTTCTCTCTCCTTATTTTATTCCTCCTTTATTCTTTTTTTTTATTTCAGAGGAAGGCTAAATGACATGTCAGTGTCCAGTGGCACCTTG
This sequence comes from Gopherus evgoodei, assembly GCF_007399415.2. Lineage (NCBI taxonomy): Eukaryota > Metazoa > Chordata > Testudines > Testudinidae > Gopherus > Gopherus evgoodei. The sequence continues at coordinate 86,098,380 of NC_044327.1, forward strand.
TCAAGCGCTTCCACCATTGCTGCCACCCATAGAGCTGCACTATTGTTAGCAGTAATGAAAATTTTTTCAAAAAAGACCCCAGTGTACAAAAAGCCATAGTAAAGATTCTTTGGGCTTACATTGATCTTTTGCTTTGTTAATACCATTCTAATACAGCAATTATTGCCTGCCAGTTAGGTGTTAATCCACTTAGAAGGCACCACTTATCCTCTCCCCATCCTTTTCTGCTCTTGATGAGCAGAGAATGAAAAAGTCAGTTTTGTCTATAATAGTGAAATTTTGAAAAATATTCCCACCATTGCTATCCCTGGTTCAGCTCCACCAGTGTTAGCAATTTGGGAGCCCTCAAGTAGATGGATCATTGACTGCTGCCATCATTTTAGGGATGGTGTAATTAGATCTTGCCTGATCAGGTCAGATGGTACAGTGCTTAAAATTCATAGAACATCAAGGTTGGAAGGGACCTCAGGAGGTCATCTAGTCCAATGCCCTGCTCAAAGGGGAACTAATCCCCAGGCAGATTTTTGCCCCGATCTCTAAATAGCCCCCTTAAGGGCTGAACTCATAACCCTGGGTTTAGTAGGCTACTGCACAAACCACTGAGCTATGATGATGGTATGTTTACACTAGAGCTTCCAAAGCTATTAACACTGGTGCTGCTGAACTAATGTAGACAGGCTTTAGGAGGGAAGAGAAAAGAGAAACCTTTGGTTCCCAGTCTTGATGCATCTATGCTAGTGGAGACTGAGAAGAAGTAAGACCAATATCGCTGTAGGATTGAAGAGCTGTTTGTTTTCTACAGTGTCCTGCAATGTGAGTGATTATATGTCCTTCCTGAAGGCATTTACAGATACAGATGGGTTCTGAAACTGCTGGGTCCTTAGTGGCAGTGAGAAGAAGGGTCTCTTTTTCTCTGAAAGGGTAAGCTGTTCAGAATAGAGATGGTGACTTCTTTTGTGTTTGCTCTTCGCCATGTTCTTTATGTATGCCATTAAAAACTATTAGTAATAAAGTTGCAGCCTTTATTTCCCCTAACATTGATTTCATTATAAAATTCTTTGCTGTAAAAGGGTTGTCATAAACAGATAGGTAAGAGTTAATAGAACAGAAGTACTTCATATCTCTTTTGCCTGGAAAGGGTTAACAAGATCAGTGAGCCTGGCTGTCACCTGACCCGAGGACCAATCAGGGGACAGGAATACTTTCAAATCTTGAGGGAAGGAAGTTTTTGTGTGTGCTGTTAGTTTTTGGTGATTGTTCTCTTTGGGTTCTGAGAGTGAACAGATGTGCAACCAGGTTTCTCTCCAGTCTCTCTGATCCAGGCTCTTGTATGTCCAGAATAGTAAGTGCTGGGTAGATAAGGTGAGTTAGGCTTGTGTGTGTTTTCTTTATTTGCAAATGTGTATTTGGCTGGAAGGAGTTCAAATTTGTATTTTGCTGAAAGGATTTTAATTTGTACTTGTATACTTAGGCTGGGAGGGTATTCCCAGTGTCTATAGCTGAAAGACCCTGTAACATATTCCATCTTAAATTTACAAAGATAATTTACTGTTTTTTCTTTCTTTAATTAAAAGCTTTTCTTGTTTAAGAACCTGATTGTCTTTTTTTATTCTGGTGAGACCCCAGGGGACTGGGTCTGGATTCACCAGGGAATTGGTGGGGAGAAAGGAGGGAAGGGGGAGAGAGAGGTTAATTTTCTGTCTGTGTTAGGATTACTTTCTCTCTCAGGGAGAGTCTGGGAGGGGGAGAGAGAAGGAGAGGGGAAGGTGAATTTTCCTCTCTGCTTTAAGATTCAAGGAGTTTGAATCACAGTAATCTTCCAGGGTAACCCAGGGAGGGGAAGCCTGGGAGAGGCAACGTTGAGGGAAAGGGTTTACTTTCCTTGTGTTAAGATCCAGAGGGACTTGGTCTTGGGGGTTCCCGGGCAAGGTTTTGGGGGGACCAAAGTGTACCAGGCTCTGGAATTCCTGGTTGGGGGCAGCGCTACAAGTACTAAGCTGGCAATTGAGCTTAGAGGAATTCATGCTGGTACCCCATCTTTTGGACGCTAAGGTTCAGAGTAGGAGTTTATACCATGACAAGGGTTATACTGTATTGTATGTCTTACATGTACAGCACAGTATCACACTGCTCCATCAAGTACCTTCACTATTCCCGTCCTCTTCAGATTCAATCTGCTTAATGTCTGGTCCATTAGTAGTCCTTACTTTTGCATTTGACCACAAGGAAGTGTTTATGTATATCCTTTATCTGCATTCAAACTCTAGCCTGTTTTCTCTCCATGGCACTACTCTTCCATGTTCCTTTCTTTTTCAGAAGATTTATGTTTTTAAGATGTGAAACAGATGGAGCCATCCTTATTAAATCTTAACTTCTACAGTTTTTACTTCTCTTGACATACATCAGACCTGCCCTCAAGCTCCTCTTTGTCTTTCACCTTTATCCAACATGAATCTAGAGGTAATCTGCTGGTTGAGGCCTAATAATTTTCCTGCTTGGATCTGGTCAGACACTGTCACTGATTTTGGCTTCACCTCTGCTTCTCTAATCGTTAGAAGTTAAAATGTCCACTTTACCCTTCCAAGCAACTTTCTTCAGATTTTCTTTCCCTCTTGGTCTCTCTGTCATTGAACATTCCCTTACGTGCCATCTGTTTGATACCCAGGACTCTAATTTTATGAGAGTCTCTTTGAACTCTACCAACTTCTATCATGTCCGGTATCACTTATTTAATCTAGTACATGACTCATCACCTGCAGGGCACTCCTCAGAGCATACTGCATGACCACAATCAAATGTGAGTAGCTTTGTTCAGTTGTGATAACTTGTTTTAGTTGCTGTGCAGACTAGAGATGTTAAATACCCTGGGACAGGGCGCTAAGCAGAAAGCTGCTTAGCCAACCCTCTGTCACTCCAGCTCCAATTAAGGGATGTGAATTGGAGCTGGGTAGATCACCTGGCCCTGATTGGGGAAGCTGGAACAGCTGCTGCTTCATCAGGCTGGGGCTGGATAAAAGCCCCAGGGGAAGGAAGCCGGGGAGGAGCTGGGAAGAGGGGAAGCTGCACTAGGAGAAAGTAGGGAGGAGTAGCTTGTTTCCTCTCTCCTGCTGGTAGACAAGCAGAAAGGGATTGTGTGTATTGTGGTGAAAAGGTGGTGGGAACACTACTTGTAAAATAAAGCACCAGGTGAGCACTGCAACAAAGGACTCTGAGTGACTTTCTTAGCCCAGCAGGGGCCAGGGCCAGAGGGGCCCCACGGGAACCCCGCTACACACCCCATATGTAACCAAGGCTAAGAATAAAATGAAGATAAATTTATTAAACTGCTCAAACCATATGATATTCAGGATCAAACTACCATCAGCATGGGTTTAAATGAATTTGCAATGTTGTTGTATTTGTGTCAAAAATAACTGTTTTAAGCTGTTTAGTGTACATATATTCTGCTGCCAGGAGATTTGCGGTCATGGTTGCATAGTTAACAAACACATTCACAGTTGGACATTGCTGCTTTGAAGTGTTACAGATTCGTATGCCAAAGGTTTGCATTTTGAGTATGAGCAAAAAACATCCTAAGAACTCTTGTGTGTAGTTTTGTTGAAATTTATTAATAAAGAAGAAACATAAACAAGAACAAGAGTCTAACAAGCAAGCCTATACACATTTTCTCACTAGTCTTCAAATATAATTCATATTACTTTCAAACGCCTATCTTATTCCAGCATTGTTTATATGGTAGCAGTAATTTTAAGGATCCCGCATTTACTTCAGACAAAGTCTGCATAAGAAGTCCAACATTTAATTACACATTTTCAACTGTTTTATCTTAAAATTAAGAGGAACAACTGAACGAAGACTATTAATTGTCATCCAGCCTATCTTTATTCAGAAATAGTGATTTGGAAAATTATGTTCATTTTTACAAAAACAACGAGGAGTCCGGCGGCACCTTAAAAACTAACAGATTTATTTGGGCCTAAGCTTTTGTGAGTAAAAAACTCACTTCTTCAAATGCATGCCCAAATAAGGCTGTTAATCTTTAAGGTGCCACCAGACTCCTCATTGTTTTTGTGGATACAGACTAACACGGCTACCCCTCTGATACTTTGTTCCTTTCTGCTTTTTCACCAGTAGATGGTATTGGCAATTTCTATATTTTAACAATACAATAAACATACAGTAAAAAATACCAGCTATAATAATCAATTTTTATAAAGTATGTAGATTTTAGCACTTAATTTGATACGTATGTCTGTAAAATATTTTGTACAAACATTTATCTGAACTTTAATTTCATATACTTTTACTTTGGAGTGTTCGATAGAATCTAAGGGACAAATCCTCCAGTGTAGGAGCGCAGCAGTCCCCAAGTGCATTGTAACCAGTGTGGGAGAGGCAGGATATAGTTCATAGGTAGACTGTGTACCCCAGCCCACATGTGCCTTGGAGCATAGGCCCATGGGTGAACTGTGAGCATGATGGAGATGTCTGCTGGGTCTGTGATTGCTTGGATACACTGACTGGTCAAAAACGTTGTCTATCATTACAACTTCATTAGTGGATGCAGATAGTCCCCTGTAACTTCTCCATGTAGTTCCCCTGCTCACTGCCCATTTACTTGGGTTATGAGTAGGGACCAGGATTTTCAAAAATGTTCAGTATTGTCCTAACTCTGTTCCATTAAAGAGCCAGTGGGAACAGAATAAGGCCAAAAGTTAGTGCTTCTGAAAATCTGTGTGTGTGTGAATACAGATATCAGAGGGAATACATATCAAAAGTCTTACAAACATTATATTCTCTGTGTTGTAAGAATGCATCTTGAAAGATCTTAACTTTTTCCTGCTGAAGCTATGCTATAACAACGTCAAAAAAGGCATGAACTTCTGCTTCCTTCTCTCCCCCAGCTGAATTTAGAACACAGCATGAAATTAAAGACCTGAGTCCTAAGCAAGTAGGCTCTGAATCACTTGTCGAGTTAGTATAATTCAGTTTTTTCCCCCGTCTCAAAGTGTGATGTGCCTTTCTGAAAGAGACAGGAAAATGTCTGAGGCACCAGGGATACAGTACCATGTCACTTACTAAAGAGAATACTACTAGTTTGACTAAGCATTTTTAGAGCATTACAACTAAAATGTGTGTGTAAATCAAATTGTGTCAAAAGTTAAAATATATTTTTAGTGACCACAGTGCACATAAAAGGTGCTATATTTATAGGCTTGGAATTTAGTTAGGACACCTTCAAGTCCTAACTACCCGCCAAATAGGTAGAAACTGCTATCATGCTATGTTACCCTGCCAAATGGCATCAATCTTGACTTGGAAGGTCCATTTGTAAGGGTGAAAAGGTTATTTATTCTTCATATCCTGCTTCAGTTGCACATAATGGTCTTTTCTGCTCATAGGGCCAAGAATGAAGCCAGTGCAGATGGTTTGTATTGTATGTTCTTCATTAGAACTCAGACTGAGACCACCAACTCTCTATTTGCATAAGTCATCAACCAGCTGTCAGAAAGTAATGACTATAGGTCTCTACTTGATTTGAAAAGAAACACAGATATAAAAGACTCTGTATCTTATCACCAAGCCCCGAGTTACTCATTTCCTCAAGATATTAAGGGTGAGATATTTCTAAGAGGTACGAACTGAGGGCCAGCACACTCAGTGTGCACCTACCCAGATTTGCATGGACAGATCTTTTGATTAGATGCAAAAATTGGAAGATGCACATGTAAATACCTACCTGTACATTCATTCAACTGATTTGCATGCACAGGTGCGGGTGCATGTACAATTGTGCATGGATGTCTGCTTCTGCTTTAAAATCATATAGCCAGATGCTTATATTAGTTATATTAATAGAGCAAAATTTTGCTCCCATTTGCTCAAATGTAAATTTTGAGTAATTTTACTGACTACAATGGGATCACTCTGGATTTACACCAATGTAAATAACATCAGAACTTGGCCCACTGTTGAAGAGTTCCAATTTATAAATCCCATATATGCATAGTTTGGGGATTGGTTTTGGAGATCATTGTATATTTTGTTCGTAACATTATTACATATAAAATATAATGCAGTGATATTGGGTTAAGGTGCTCTGTTGAACAGAAAGTCCAATATGGTTTCCCCTTTATTTTGGGCTTTGGTAGAGATGGCTATGAATCAGCAGACTTACATTCACTATAAACCTGTGAAGGTGAAATGTTTATGCAAAGCATAATACAAGCGTACAGTGCAAGCGGGTGAAATATTGTCTGTCATCTAACAAAGCTTTACTTCACATAAGAGTTAACCACTGCCACGTGTCTCTGAAAATATGTGCACTTTTTTTATTTCTGGAATGTATTGGCCATATTAAATCCAGAAGTGCTTACAGGATAAAAGTTAAAAAGCTATGTGGAGATAAAATAAAAGACATTTTGGTTTAGTTCCTAATGTGACCTTCAGCTCCTACAGGGGGAAATGGTGGGATTGACTAGTTTATGCCTTTTATCGTCTCTGGTGTGCCATCCCCCAGTCAGCATGGCTACTTATCTTCTGGCACAAGGTTAATTATAACACTTTTAAGATGAAGTTGTGGAGGGTAATTTAAATTTCACCTGTATGGATTATGATCTGGCCGAGTTTATTAGTATGCAGACAGAGTTCCAGTGCATATCTTTCAAGTGGCATATGACTTCAAGGCATTTTCACACTGTCAGGTCTGTTGTGCCTTACAGGCCTGGCACACACATTCATATTAGCACAGTTTATTTAGGCAAAGAGAGAGTGTCATATTTATAGGAGATATTGTAATATGAGAGATGAGTATTTTTTAAAAAGTCTTTTTAGTTAGGTTTGCACATTCAAAGATTCCAAAGAAACAATTAAATGTTAATTTCAAAAGAATATTAAAAATTGAATTTGACAGACCAAGTAGTCTCTTTAATTCCCAGTATATTTTTGTCATGCAGGAACTCCTCACTTAGTCATCCTGGTTAACGTTGTTTTGATGTTAAGTTGCTGATCAATTAGGGAACACGCTCATTTAAAGTTGTGAAATGCTCCCTTCTAATGTCATTTGGCAGCCACCTGTTTTGTCCACTACTTGCAGGAAGAGCAGCCCATTGCAGCTAGCTGGTGGGTGGTTGGAACCAGGGTGGACCAGCAGCCCCCCTATGTGCTCCCCCCTCCCCTAAGTTCCCTGTGCAGCAGCTGTCCCTCCCGCCACTGCCATGTGCTGCTCCCGCCTTCTGCCTTGGAACTTCTTCAAGAGACTCCTGCTTGCTGTATGGGGGGAGAGGGGAGAAACGGGTTTAATGTCAAGGTGTCTCCCCCTCTCCCCTGCTCCTGCACCTCGCTTACCCCATCTTCCATAGAGCAGGGAGAACACACAATGGAGGGAGGGAGATACTTGGCAGTAGCTGCCATCTCAGGTCTCAGCAAGTTGATTTAATTAACAAGGCAGTGTACTTAGGCCTGGGGTCAGCTATTTAAAGGGGAAATGTGCATTTTTCTCTCACACACAGGGTGTGTGTCTGTCTCTATCTGCCTCCCCTCCTTTCCTGCTGCCTTGTAGAGTGTTGTGAGAGTTAACCCTTGAAGGCTCAATCAATTGCTAGTTCATTTAGCAGTAAGGCATTCCCTGGGAAATATCCCACCCTCTGACTCCTCCACCTCAACCAAGCTTCACAATCGTCATCACTGTGTACCAGTGTTAAATAGTTTGTTTAAAACTTATACTCTGTGTGTGTGTGTGTGTGTGTGTGTGTGTATGTATGTATGTGTATATATATATCTGTGGGTGTGTGTGTATATGTATGTATGTATGTGTATATATATATATCTTTTTCTGGAACCTAACCCCCTCATTTACATTAATTCTTATGGGGAAATTGGATTAGCTTAACATCATTTCACTTAAAGTTGCATTTTCCAGGAACATAACTACAACATTAAGTGAGGAGTTCCTGTACTATTTTATTTTGATTTTTAGGCTTCATTAGAAGCAGTTGTTGGTCTTTCTTTTCAGAGACTACTTATCACTGCTTGTCTCAGAATAAACTAATAAAGGATTCAAAATATTTCTGGACAGTAGGCTAAAAGAAAGTGACTAACCTCAAACACAAATATAGAACGGTCAAGGAAGAGCTTAGTTGCATTAGTTATTGTAAGATAAGTACCATAATCTAAGGTGCAAATCCAAATTATGGAGCCTCCTAGATGCAAAGGCTTCAAAGGAATTATATTTAGGGATTAGTCTTGGAAACACTTACTCATGTGAGTGGCCTTCTGAGAACAATCACATAGGAGTCAACTCATGTGAATGAGGGTTTGTTATTTGTGATTTTCTGTTTCTTGTTTTTTATTTGCAAGGCAGCTCTATTGTTTAAAATCAGTTCCAGTAGCGGTGTCTGTGGAGGACGCATGTAACCACTGAGGAGCAAACAGGGGCAGTGTTCAAGATGTAGTCACTAGTGAGGATTCACAAAAGAACTGAAATAGAAACATAAACCAATAATCTTACAGGAAATGAAAGACCCATTCATATTAACTGATAATAAGAAATCATATGTGTATGGAAAACAACCACTTGTCTTTCTCAGTTTTGCAGGACTTGGTTTGATTAGTATTATTACATTAGAGTGACTTTGCTATTTATGTTTTTACTATATAGTTAATTTGATCATTTAATAAAATGTACAATAATGTGTCTCTACTAAAATTTAGCCACCTATGAAAAATTTGGAGCGAGACAAAGAAAAGGCTTGGACAATAATCACTAAATTAAATGCTGTACCAAGGAATTTATGTATCAATCTGCAAATATGGGTAATTTGACTAACCTAACATAAAATCTTCCTTTCTACTGAACACCCAGAGCTTAAAGTGAGTTTTGTACCTTTATAAATACTTACATCCTCTATACTCTGTATAATACCCCTGATGACTATTAACTGAATTTTGAGCACTCTGTATTGTTTATTTTTAAACGTTTTCTAATAAAATTTTAAATCTGTTCTAATCTGTGTATCCAAGACTGCATCTGTTGAAGTCAGTGGGAATTTTGCATTGATTTCAGTGGGAGCAGGCTCAGACCCTATGTTAGTGTTTGTCCCTATTCTGCATGTAAGTACCTTTTTCTTTAACCATGTCTCTGTATGCGCTTTAGAGCTATCAAAAACTGTATCATCATCAGTTTGCTAACATTTTGCAAGAACTTCCCAGTTAATGTAAGTTTAGTCCATTAGAGTATTTAGTACACCAGCCTTTTAAATATTCTTGCTCTTAAAGAAAAAAATAACCCCACCTACAACAAAAGATATGGGAAATTCCCAGTACAAATCTTGGAAGTCTCACATCAATCTTCTCATTTCTTTGCTGAAAGAAAATACTAAATCCCACAGGATCACAAAGAGGGGAAATTACATTAAATACAGAATGATTTTAATCTTTGGAAAGAGCATAAGAATATCCTGGTGAAATTAGCATGCACCTGTCATTCCTTTATTTTTTGACTGATGGTGATCTTAAAAGCTTGCTGTTCTTTTATTAGCTCGGTTAAATGTCTCACTGGCACTTCGTCATTCTAATGAGGTATACTGGTAATGCATGAATCTGTAATTACACAATATATGTGTAATCAGCAAGATTTCTAACTTTCAAATCTAAAATAACATTTTCTGCATTCTGTGGTCTAATTTCATCTGACATTCTTCCAGTCACATTACAAACTTTCTCCAAGAAGCAGCAAAGTATTGCAGTCTCCCTTCAGGCACAAGGGATAATGACTGAAAATATAAGCTGTTATAAATCTGCTTCTAGTTATGCTAATGAAATATTACATCATTTACATCAACCTACTATAGATCTTGGATACTTTGTATTGTTTTAGTAATTTGCTATTGCCATAAACAGATAGCTAAGGGTTAATGTCTCTTTCACCTGGAAATAAGTATCTGAAGCACCTGACCAGAGGACCAATCAGGAAACAGGATTTTTTCAACTCTGGGTGGAGGGAAGTTTGTGTGTGAGTCCTTTGTTCTTGGTCTTCTGCCTGTATTCTCTCTCGGATGAGAAGTGATTTCTGTTTCCTGCTTTCTAATCTTCTGTTTCCCAGTTGTAAGTACCAAAGATCAGATAGGGATTTATATGTTCTTTTGTATTTACATGTCTATAGTTGCTGGAGTGCTTTGAATTGTATTCTTTTTGAATAAGGCTGTTTATTCATATTTCTTTTAAGCAATTGACCCTGTATTTGTCACCTTAATACAGAGAGACCATTTTTATGTACTTTTTCTTTCTTTTTATATAAAGCTTTCTTTTTAAGACCTGTTGGAGTTTTTCTTTAGTGGGGAACTTCAGGGAATTGAGTCTGTACTCACCAGGGAATTGGTGGGAGGAAGAAGTCAGGAGGAAATCTGTGTGCGTTAGATTTACTAGCCTGACTTTGCATTCCCTCTGGGTGAAGAGGGAAGTAATTCTGTTTTCCAGGACTGGGAATGGGGAGGTTGGAGTCCCTCTGTTTAGATTCACGGAGCTTGCTTCGGTGTCTCTCTCCAGGAACACCTGGAGGGGGGGGGAGGGAAAAGGTTTATTTCCCTTTGTTGTGAGACTCAAGGGATTTGGGTCTTGGGGTCCCCAGGGAAGGTTTTTGGGGGGACCAGAGTGCCCCAAAACACTCTAATTTTTTGGGTGGTGGCAGCAGTACCAGGTCCAAGCTGGTAACTAAGCTTGGAGGTTTTCATGCTAACCCCCATATTTTGGATGCTAAGGTCCAAATCTGGGACTAGGTTATTGACCTTTGTATTGTTTTAGTAATTTGCTATTTGTTATGCATGGAGAATTACTTTGATATCCCATGGAGATCTCTTTGGTATTGAACCAATGGCTACAGTTTTTACTTAACATAGGTCTCTATCATCTGTCAAAATGTTAGAGGGAGGACAGTGAATACATGTGATAGTTAAAGAGGCTGATTAAATTAAACATTGTTACAGTCCTTGTTGCAGGAGTATAGGACACAAATGCAGCCAGTGGGAAGTTACCAATATATTAAACATGTGGCAGCGAATTATACAATAAAAGCAATTCAGCCAACGTGTTTTAGAAGCACTAGTATTGCAAAGTATTTTTCCATTATAGAGATGGTATATTTTCATTAAATCATTTTAATCAATTTATTAGAACCCAGCATGACACTTAGTACTATGAATCTTAATAAAACCCAAAGGCTAAAATTCAGATTAATGCAGCTCATCTAATTTTAAATAAATTGTTTTGTTCATTAATTATTTTTTAATTAAAGCACACAGCTCTGCCTTTATAAATAGCATCTCAAATGCAGTGTACATAATCCTGAAAGAAGTTTGTCTTTCCAGGAACAGCTTCAGGTTTTAAAGTCAGCTAAATATTTTACGTATTTTTCTACAAAAAACCCTACATTTTTCTACTTTGAATAACTGCATATGTCTTTCATTTCAGGTTCTGATAGTTCATGTCATGAGAAGTACTTGTCAAATCAAGGACTAGGTCATATTTAAGCAAAACCTTTGCCAACCCTGGTAGTGAAAAGAAAATAGATAATAAACACAATTTTAATAAGTTCACTTCTGGAAAAAAAAAAAAAGTGTCCAAGCATAACATTCATTTCTGTGTTGTTAGAAACTTCGTATGTAAGAGACTTACTTTGTCTGAAGAGTATGTGTGCTAGTGGAACTGCCTTTATGAGCATTCCCTGCTGGATGATTGATCAGTGTTAATACAACTTCCTTAAAGGGGGCAAATTCCATGCTGTAAAGCAGAGGAGGGAATGAAGTATCAATGACAGCAGCTGTCTTGGTGAGTGGAGGTGGTAGGGGGAGGGGAGTCTGAGAACTATATCAAGGGAAACATAAGTGGTAAATAGACAGAATGGATTTGCTCACACTATTAAATCTCTGCTTGTCCCTGAGGGCAATAAAAGAATAAAATGGCAAAGATTTACTGTTATTAAATCATTTACTAATCATATGCTAAAAGAAGATGCTTTATCTGCCTGAAATAATACAGTGTATTAGCACTGTACAAGAATGTACATCTTTTTCTGTATCTTGACTTACTTAGAATGGTTTGTCTGCTTTACCAATTTCATAATCTCTGGAGGCTGTGGAAAAATACTAATTACTATGGCTACTGGTAACAGACGTTCTGAAATCTCAGACACTGCTCCGTTTTCTCGTGTTTGTTATTTTGTCTCCCGTAGAATGCCAATAACCAATCCATTTTTAGGAACAGAGTGTGTGATATGTCTTAGACTGCTTACGGTATCTGATATTTGTATTCCTGGGGGGGGGATGTAAGTATGATCAGAGACTTCAAATTTGACATCCTGATACATTTGACGTGAATTCTAAGGGATTGTGGCCCAAAGATACCAGAACGTTCATAGCTCAGAACTGTTTTCACTGAAGGAGACACAAAGATCATACAACCTAAAGAATACACCCCTATCCTAAAAAATGGCAATCAACTTTTCTCTCCCCGGACCCCCAAATTTGTTGAGGGAGTGTCCTGGCACAATGGCAAACTGAGAGAAGGAATTTGCTTGAAGAATTATGTTACAAGAGAGTAGGAACCATTTACCTATCCCTTTTCTAATTCCAGGTAACTATTAAATTAACATAAACCTCACCTCTAGTTCTGAGATATCCCTGCATCCTGCTGCCAGCCATATAGGAGAATTAGGTCAACCCTAGTTGGAGGGAAAGAAGAGCAGGCAATAAGATGCTATGGAGCTGGATCTTCTTCCCTGCGCAGCTGTCCAATACCCAGTATGAAGCTTTTCTTTTTCTTTCTTTCTTTTGCTCCTTCCACCCTGGAGTAGAGGGTGGGGGGTGATTTCTTGGCTATGTCAAGCTGCCATGAAACCAGTGTCCGCACCTTACTGTTGCTTCTAAACCATAGAATATATTCTGCTGAATCTGGGCCCTCTGAAAAAAGGTTATTATATCTTAGCAGATTTCCCTTGAGTTGCTTCTATTTCCAGTCTAATATAGTCTTCCCGCCCCTGCCGCGCCCCCCCCCCCCCGGAGGCAGTAGGACTAAGACTTAGCCTTGGAAATTGCTTCCTACATTTTTAGTGTAATAATTAGTGTAGTATGTTGTATTTTGCATTTGCCCTTCACACATCTTCTCAGAAAAACATTGTTTAAATGCGAATTCTTACAGTCTGGACAACCTTTTTAACATGGCTGCTATTCTGAAATTTGTGAAGTAGTTAGCTTTTCAGTGAGGAGATACTTCACATTGCTGTTCCCACTCTATTGATAATCCAGATTCAAGATAATTTAATTTAAAAGTGTTTTTTTTTTAAAAAGTAATCTCCTGCCTTTACCAATACTACAGTCACAGTATTGTTCTAACTTTACCAGTAAGCAAGAGTAAATCTTGACATGGGCAGATACTTCAGGAATGTAATTGCTTAATTTTACAATGAAGAAATCTATTTGTTAACAAAAGGATAAAATAAGAACCTAAATTTCACAAGTAAAATTAGGAATGTGCATCCAGATGGGAGACTGTGTTACCCATTTTGTGTACAGATGCCTATGTATTTTGTATGCACAATTACCTGTTGCATACATATTTTGATTTAAATGCTGGAATAGGAAAATTTGGCCCATAGTCTTATGAATTGTGGTTTAGTACTTAATTTCCTTTCTGTGACTTTAATGGAAACATAGGGTAATAAATGATATTACTCTCTCTTTAATAATTGTATACTTCAGAAGAAAAAGTTAACAAAGGTACCATTATTTCACCAGCACCTACTGAGTAGCTCTTTATATAATTCATGCATTATCAAATATACATTGTTAAAAAAGAATTGAGTATTACTGATGGTACAACCCTGTTAATCAGTATTGACCTCATACCAGTCAGACTGTAATGTGGATCCCAGCACAATGCTGATAATATAATAAAAACAAAATTGTTATGGACCCACTCAGGGGAGTCTTATCCTCTCATGAAGTTTCCAGGTTTGCCCCTCTTTGCGACAGCCAAGGGTTTAGAAATCCTCAGATCTCTGCAGGTCACTGGGGATCTCCTGGAGACCTGGGGCTAACCATTCAGAAGTCCTGTGCTTCTGCACTAGCTCTTGCTCCCTAGGGCTCTGTCTCAGTTCTCTGACAGCTAAGTTTCAATGAGTTTCCCCCAAAACTCTCTTTTAAGGGAGTTTCTCCAGTGGAGAGTTTTTTCTGCGTGTCCATTAATATAGTCTCTGGCTATGTAAATATTATTAATCTCTTTCTATGGGGTTGGTGAGGGACAAAGCATGGCCCCCTAATCTCAATCCTGGCTTTTCTTCCCTTTCCTTCCATTCACCACATAGTCCACATGGCACAGGAATATTGTACTATGGAGCTGACTAACTCCCTCAACAAAAGAGGGATGAAATCCATGTGCGGAGTGTTTTTCCATTCACCGCCTATTTATGCAGGAGTGTTTAAAAAGCCTCCAAGTGAGGCACCACACTTTATGAAAGATGTGGACAAAGTGGAGAGAGCAACAAAAATTATAAAAGGTCTAGAAAGCCTGACCAATGAGGCATATTTAGTCTGGTCAAAAGAAGGCTGAGTGGGGACCTGATAAGACTTCAAATATGTTAAGGGCTGTTATAAAGAAGATGGTGATCAGTTGTTCTCCATGTTCACTGAAAGTAAGTCAGGAAGTAATTGGTTTAATCTGCAGCAAGGGAGATTTAGATTATATATTTTGAAAAACTTTCTAACTATAAGGATAGTTAAATTCTGGAATAGGCTTCCAGAGGAGGCTTTAAAATCCAGATAATTTGAGGCTTTTTAAGAACAGGTTGGACAAACATCCATCAGGGATGGTCTAGGTTTACTTGGTCCTGCCTAAGCGCAGGGAACTTGATGACCTTCCAGCCCTATATTTCTGTGATTCTGTTAGAATCCTTTCCCTTCTCCACCCCACAAAATGAATATATGAAATAAGAACAATAAAAAAAAATTAGGCTACAAGAATCTTGTTGAACAACACTGCGCTCTCATGTGTTCTTGTCTCATCCAATCCCCCTTCCTTTGTATGTTTATCATCTATTTAGATTGTAAGACCATCAACCTAGGGAGCATAGGAATTTCCAAACTAGATGAGACCCTGGTCCATCTAGTCCAGTATCCTGTCTCCAACTGTGGCTAGTACTAGATACGTTAGCAGAAGGTCTATGAAACCCCAGTGAAAGTAGTTGTGGGTAATGTGCCCCGTATGATTGTTTTAAGCAGGGGCTTTCTTTATTTGTAAAGAAACACAGTTTGGGCATTCTGTAAATAACCTACCTAAAAAACTTCTATTTTTGCCCTTAAAAACAGTGAAACAGACTTGTATAAATATTAGTCTAATAAAAGACTGTTCCCAGATGCTTTTTCAGAATGGAGCAAATTATTATAACTGAGATATAAACCACTGAAAATAGAGGTTTATAAAGGAAGTGCTGACAGTGCATTAATGATAGCTGTACTAGCGGTTGCTGCTATAAGAAAGACCGTACAGAGGATATAATGCAGTTTTGACAGAAGTACCACAAAGAAACTGATGCCATCTGAAGTCTTGTGAGTAGAAACTTACCCAAGATCTCAAGGGGAAATGTAAAAAAACAAGATTTTGTCAGGAAATTGTATTATGGTTATGTCTGGTTCTGTGAACTCTGACCAGACTAGATAAGCTTTTGCTGAGCTAGGAATAAAGCTTGCCTTATTTAAGAAAAAAAAAACTTTAATACAAGACCCAGACACATTCTTACATTCCTTCTTCTGTGCTGGATCTGAAAGCCTGAACAGGTGCTTGTAGTAGACATAATTATAGATTGAAAAAATTCTGTGCAGCAGTTTAATATTAACCATTACCAGCATTCTGTCAAAAATCTTTGTATGCAAAGACCTAGTATGATAAGCATAGGATAATCATAAAGTAAATTAAGACCTTGATGCAGGAAAACACTTACATATTTTAATCCATCCTTATTCAGGAAAGCTCTTAAGCATGAGTCTTAACTGTAAGCCATAAGGTTTAAGTGCTTTCCTGATTCAACGTTTAAAGTCCAGATTTTTAGTCTCTTATCTTCCTGTGTTCTCTTCAATTTGTAGGTACAACTGATAAATTTTAGATGTTTAGATATCTGATCCAGGGGCACTATCACATGGAAGTTAGATATATATATGTCATTACTGCACTGTAAAGAAACGCTGAAGCAAAACAGGAAGCCCAATTGAATGTGGGATTAAAATGAGATACTAAATATTTAGAAGTGTAATAATGTGATTCATTACTTTGGTATTGGGTAATCACAGTATCTTGAGTGACTGTGTGGTGAGGCGGTTGCCCCACAGAAGGAGAAAGGGTTAAAGCAGGCCAGAGGGAGCTTTCGCAGAACCCTCCAATTAGAGGAGGGCTCACTAAGCGAGCCAGTCGGAAAGTGGCTTGATGCAGCAGTCAATCAGGGCCGGCAAGGCCATATATAAAGGGGTGCTCAACAGAGCAGAAGGAGCTCTCCCTGGCCTGCTAGGGAGAAGGATGGCTGCTTAGGAGCACCATGGCTAGAGCAGTGCTGGGCAGGGTAGTAGAGCAGAAGGAACTTCTTGATGGCTGCTGCCAGACTGAGGCATGCAGGAAGGGCAGATAAGGTGCTAGGGCTGCCCCCACTTGCTCTGAGGGAAGTGGCCAACACAGACTGCAGTTTGCCTCTGGAGCAAGGGACTAGACTGGTGACTGCAGCAAGCCACTGAGGCGAGTGGCTGGACTATAGACTGCGGGTTCCCCCAAAAGTTGGGGAGACAGCAGAGTGGGGCACAGCTGGAAGACTGTGCCCAGAAGAGGATGCTGTGGTCCAGGGAGCAACATGGGTCAGAGAATGGTGGAGACAGCAAAGTGGGAGTAATGGCAAGGGAGACACCACCAGAGGAGAGCATCCTGCGGAGGGACTTGAGCTAATACCAGAATGGCCTGCAGGAGATGCCACAGCAGTGAGTCTCGCACGTCTGCAAACTGAAAATAACCATTTAGCACAGAATATTGCTGGCTTATTCTTCATCAGTTAAAGAAATCAATGCAGATCTTATTTTCTGAATACTCAGGACACGAGCTGATGTGATGGTCCATAAAAAGCTGTCTGAATTAAACACTACAGCAGTTGTGAACGGGTGACTGGAAACTATTTTGTATGGATGAAAAGAGAACTGTTTAGAGTCTGATACTTGTTTGTCCTGTGCCAGTGATGCAAAGTGGATTTGATTTAAATCACTAGTCAGGAAAACTCGATGTAGTGATGGATTTCTACATAAAAGTACATTCTTTTTGGTGTTATAACCTTAATACATGTTCTTCACAACTTAGAGATAGATATAGGTTTCATTTTTAGAAGGTACACACTATTCATTTTTTAAGTGATTTTTGAAAACTTTTTTCAGATTAGCTTCAGAAAATGAATGATTGGTTAAAGGTAATTGTTCATTTTTCAATGACTTCATCAATATCTGCTTCAATCTCCAGTTCAACAGGTTAATCATTAATATTTGGAGGATTTTCTTGCCATGCTGTATTAGGAGGAGAACATCACCAGACAGACATTTAAATTGTTTTATTTAACTAAAACAACAATGTTATGTATTCTGGATTTTTTTTCTTCAACAACAAACATATAATATTTTAACAAAACAAGCATATGATTTTTTGAATTTAGTTAAACTTTCAAGTTTTTTTAAATTTGTTTTTGTTAAAATTGTTTAAAATAGTTAAATGAAATAGTCAATTTAAGTTTTTTTTATTATTATTATGTCAGCCAGGTCAACATAAGAAACTTAAAATATTGGCTTCTGTAGCTAACTCAATTGTCTTCACCTTCATTTTCCTGTTTATTCATAATCTGGAAAAGAAAAACAAGCTTTCCTGCTTTTTCAGGTCCCAAACTATTTCTCAATTTGGAATTAATTAGTCCAAAGGAAGAAAATATTCTTTCTACACTGGCAGAAGAAGCTACTGCTGTTAAAAGTGAGATTATCACTTCAACAGTCTCTGAATCCAAGTGCTTAAGTGACTTCCACCAGTTCACTAGTGTGACTTTCTTTAAAACATCATCAGCAAACGTATATTTCTTGAATGGTTCACCCTTAGCTCTGAAGTTTATTATAGTTGGTATTATGGAGGGATGATTGCTGGATGTCCATTCATAGCCAACTACTCTTCTTCAGCAGTTAAGGTTTGACCCTGGTACGAGTATTGAGAATATTTGCAAGAAAATGAGCTGGAGATAGTGCTTGTCTGATTCTTTTTTTTAATGCTTGTAATTTAACTCTGCATATTTCTCTTTAAGATCTCATTTAGTTCCTTCCAAATTTCAACAGCATCAGCAATAAAAACAGCTATTTCCCTGCATTTTGTTCAAGGCTACAGAAATAGGCTTCAGGATACTCAAGCATGTGTTTAATATTTCTCTTAAGACCAATGTTGAGAACTTTGGCTGTGACAGTGCCATCTATTTGTTCATGATTTTCTTCACAAACTGTCATCAGATTAGGCCAGTTGTTGATATAATGCTCAAAACAGCCCACTACTGAGTTCCATCGCATGTCTTGTGGGAGAGTTAGCTTGGTTCTTCCAACTTTTTTCAGAGCAGCTGCTGCAAAGTGGTTGTTGTGGAAGTATTTTGCAATTTCAACAACATTAGCCTTTATTTCTGGAACACTGAAGTCTTTGGCTAGGAGTTGCATCAAATGAGCACTGCAACCGTAGATTAGCTTGGGACTCTCTTCACTCTCTTCTAAATTTCTTCTCATCTTGGATACATTTACAGCATTGTTTGTGACCAAGCTGCATACTAGACATTTGAATTTTTTTTTTTACAGTTTGTTATAGCTTTTACTGCTACTACTTATAAGTATTCTGCTGTGTGTGCATTTCCTGATGTATCAATTGTTTCTGTAAGGAAGACATTCCCTTCTTCTGTTGTCACGCAAGCACATACAACAGGATCGTTGTGGTCGTTGCTCCACCCATCAAGACTCAGGTTAACAATTTCACCCTCTAGATCTTTTGCACACTGCTAAGTTTCTCTTTCATACACTTTATCCAGCAATTTGCCTGCAATATCTGCTCTGTTGGGTGGACTGTATCCTGGTCTTAATGACTGAATTTTAATGAAGTGTAGGTTCTCAATCATACGGAAAGGAGAGTTTGTTGCATAAACAAACTGGGCAATATTTCCATGAATTACCTCTTTTTGTAATCTGCTGGTTCTTACTACAAACTTATCTGTGGTTGTTTCTGGATGATGGAGAATTTTTTTTTCCCTTTTTGCTACAGGTGATATACTGTGGCTATGTGACATACATGATGTGACTGAAACACTATCATTGACAGATTACTCTGAAACTATAGAAAATTGATGATGCTGTTGAAGGCGGATAGTCTTCAGAATCCTGTATGTTGAGGACGGATTCTCCTAAACAAAATAAGTCAATACATTTTATTTAATTATTACCATACTGCTCATTTAGTATTACTCATTGCATTCATTGACACTCAGTACTACTTTAAATGTGAAATTATAAAAGGAAGATCTGCCTATTTCAGCTATTTATTTTTTTATCACAACTGCATCTAAAATGATAGTACCATAGAGTAACAACTATATTTTTTGCTCAAACATGAGAATTCAAGAATAGTCCGGAAGGAAGACAGGCAGTCCTTAAGAAAGAAGTATGAAATAAAGTTTACCAACCTGAAGATCCTGCATGTTCAGATGTTCCTTTCATCATCTTCAATGCAGCTTCTTCCTGAGAAAGAACACTTCTCATGATGTTGTTTCATTCGGGCAACCAGACCTTGCATTTCTTTGTTGCACAGTTTGCATTTTGCACGCTTGCCTGTCTTACCCACAGGTAGAGGAACTTCATAAAAATATTCCCAAACTGGGTCTCTTTTACGGCCTGCTGCCATTATAGGTTTTCCTTTCTAGTGAGAATGGTATTGTAGATCTCAAATCCATGAAGGCTACACTCAGAAAGACCTCAAAACTTTTGGAATATGCTGCTCAAACAGTTCACTTTTGTTTCTACTGCCTGTCTCTCTCTGCTCACATTTATCTCCAGACTTCTTCTCCTTGTCCAGATCTATTCTGCCCCCAACAATCCTCTCTATTCATTGCACTTTTTAGAGAGAGGTAAGGGATTGACTCTGTGTACACAAATTTGCAGAGGGACGATAGGGTTGAGGTCTGTTATTTCTCACCTCTATATAGTTATTTATTTATTTAAAACATTTTTGCTGTTAACTTGCAGGTTATTTCTGGAGACGCAAATCCACAGTTTGAGAACTGCAAAACTAAGCATCTCTGATGGAATCTTCTAGACTGAGCACTGAGTCCCATTGGGTAGATAGAAAGATTAACCTAAATAATCTATACAGAAGACCCTGAAACCCCATAAGATTGGGTCACTAATCCATGAACTATTGGAATTTATTTACAAAACTTTTCTTAAACATTTCATGAATGTATTGTCTTGTACTTTATAATTTTATAATCTCTATTTCATGATGAGGTATCTTTGAGCTATAATATATCTTAATTAAAACTATCTTTAGCTTGGA
This sequence comes from Gopherus evgoodei, assembly GCF_007399415.2. NCBI lineage: Eukaryota > Metazoa > Chordata > Testudines > Testudinidae > Gopherus > Gopherus evgoodei. The sequence goes on from NC_044327.1 coordinate 86,119,008, forward strand.
TATTTTTGAGGAAAAAACCTATTTTTTGATTATTTTTTTTTAAATCATTGATTTTTATCCACCCTGCACTGATGTGATTTGTTTGTTTGTATCTTCCTGCAAGGACAGGCGATGAAATCACTTTTTCTTTGTTGAAGGCCCCTCCCCCCACCATAAGTTCTGAATGAATATGGAATGGCAATGGAAATTACTATAGTGACAGAGCACAAATCATTGCTGTGAGACCCAGTGGAAAGTACATTATCTGTGTACATTTATCTTGTGCATGCTTGGAAAAACAGAGTATTCCCCATCCCATCTCATTGATTAGAGGCTTCATTCCCCATAACCTATGGTTCCCTCCAGAGCCTCACAGATAATGAGAGCCTTGTGCCTTCTCACTGACTTTAGGGACCCTTTCCTACCCACTCTGTCTCCCAGACAACATGGCTCCAGTGGAATTGCATTGCTAGGGCTTCCTCATGGTAGAGTATGGAAAGTCAGGGCATCCGGAGTTTGCTTTGACTCCTTCATGGATTTCCTATAGGCATTGGAGGGAAGCGGGAGGCAGGAACTATATGCTCCCTTAGATCTCTGACTCATACTGGGCCTTCCACAGGTTTGAGTCAGTCTGCGGCAGATGGTACCAAGGAAATGGCTGATCCCCACATGCCTCTCTGTAAGTAAACTGAAAATTCCTTACATGGAGGGTCTCCTCTGCTTGCTGCTCTCATGGCAACAAATAGGCCTTAGGCTTTTTAAAATGTTTTCACTAAATGATATTTTATTCAAGCTTCAATTAAGACGGTGTACTTTTATTTCTACATTCCTTTGCAGTTTGTAACTCATACCTTGCAGCACTGGGTTAGTGCTTAGGAACCAGATACTAACCATACGGGCAGTGAAACTGACTAATCCGTTTTCAGTGTCCAAACTAAGTGAAAAGCAAAAAGTAAATACAGTGCATGAATGATGAAAAGTCAATTTAGATTTATTTTTAAATCAGCTTTAATATTCCAAAGTGGTGCCAGTAACCAATGTAAGGAAATCTTTTATTTAGTTTACTTTTTCTATATATATATTCAAGGTAGTCAGCAATGCAAGTTATTTGCTTACATAAGCAGTAACAGAGAGGATATGAGATACTAAGGTAAGAGAATGCAGCAGAGATGAAGCAGTTATAAGTTACAAGTATATGAACTGTTTATTAAAAATATTAATACGTTTTGAATCACTTCATCCTATTTGTTCTGTCTCTCCTCAAAGTGATTTTTATCTAGACAGCCACCTTTTAATCAGCTAAATGGTTTTGGTGACTTAAGAAACATAAGACGTGCTTGCCTATGCTATATAAGTAATAATGTTTGTGTCAGCATTTGACCTTGTAAAACCTGATCACTCCAATGGAAAGAGAGGTTGCTGTTTCGAAGAAAATAATTTGAAATATGCTGTCAGTGGGACACTCCTAATTCTGAAACCCAACAGATTGCTCCCTACTGAGATTAAATGAACTTGTGCTCCCTTGCAAATTCCAGATGGGAGAACTGAATATGAGACTGTTGGAGTGGGTTTAGATCCCTTTTTACTTCCACTGCATTCGACAGGTAACTTTGGAATGTAAGTTTATGCAAAAGAGATTTAACCTGTTATGATCAGCTAGGAAAAAGAAGCCTGTGCCAAGTTTGTTAAATATACATAGAGAAAGGAAAAGTTCAACATGAGGAAATAAGAATAAAATAAAAATTGACTCTGGAGAAATCCTGTTTTTCTATTTTTGTATTTACACAAAGTTTTTCAATAAAAAATTGCATTTAAAAGCTTCCCTTTAGGTATAAGTGCCCTTTTAAGGTGACAGGGAAAGGAAGAGTCACTTAAATGTTGAATTTTGTGATTTCAGCTCAGCATTCTGTGGTCATTTTTAGATTAACTTTGCAGTTAGAACAGACATGAAAAATGGACATGGAAAAAGAATAGCTATTTCTTTTTATAATGTTTGTTTCTTTTCATGGAGCACTACTTTCAGAACGCACAGACATGGCATTCTGTGGTCCTGGTTCAACATGTCCTACTGGGGTCAGTATCAGGTTGGTTTGCTCTGATCTCCTACTGCCAGTTCTCTTCCAAACCTGGACAGAGTTGCTTAGATGTTTTGATCCCTACCAAGGTGCCTCTACAAGAGCAAAGTTATTTAAAAGAAATTGAAATAATTTCTAATTATAGAAAAGAATGCATAAAAAAGAATAAATTGTAATAAAATATTAAAGCTAGCACATCTGATGAAAACATGAGAAAACAAAAGAGATTATCTTCTGAAGTTTATCAGAACAACATCGATATTACTCTGTATTAGCACAGCTACTGTAAGGGCCATTTCCTGAACTTACTGTTTTTGCCCAGTCTAAATTTCCATTGAAAATATTGAACTTCTAGATTTGACTCTGTGATTCCAATTCTGCAATGATTTAAGTACACACTTATTTTTAATCATGGGTCATCATTTTATAGAGATTAAAGATAAACAGTTTTAAAAACTGGATTTTAAAATAACATAATCTTCTAAATTGCCACTCCCTTAGGACCAAATACACTAAAGGAGAATTCTGACTTCAGTAAGACTACTCAAAATGCCTAAAATTTAGCATGTGTGTAAATCTTTGCAGGGACAAGACTAGGTTAGTAAAAATAAATTTTGGATTTGGATCAAGTCTCATAAACGTGCAGGCTTCCAAAACTCTGCTGCTTGTTTTATTCTTTCTACTGAAATGTTGATTTTTCTTTTTGCTATTGGTATAGATATTAATATTCCAGTAGATGCGGCAGGGAGTCTATAGTGGCATAGCTGTTGCAGACGTACTATCCCAAGACACACAGTCCACTCTCATTGATCAGAAATTAATAAAGAAATATTATATATAAATTCTTGGGTCCATTGCTGATATGCATAGTAAAGATAGAGGGCTAGGTTCTCATCTGGTGTAAACCCACATTTTCCCCACTGATTTCACTAGACCCATCCCAATTTATACCAATTCAGAATCTGGGACCAGAAACGACTTTCCAAGTAATTTGTAATTAGGGGATGATGCTGCATGAGTGAGATTAAATGTTTTTTCATTCACGTTCTCAGCATCAGACAAAAAATTAGTCCAGAATCAGTCCATTCTTGGAAGCCATGGAAAAGTCGGGTTGTGTTGTTTGGCATATAGTTTATTTATTGAAAAGATTTCAGTTATAATTTTAAAGGAGATTGTTAAACAGCAAGTGATGACTGCTTCTTTCTAGGGATTCAGTCCAACTTCGCTGAAGTCAATGGAAAAACTTCCATTGTGTTTAAAGGGAATTAGATCATATGATGTCTGCGTAATTTAATAGGTCTCTTCTCATTTACCATCTATCATAGATGCTGGAGATAGAAGTCCACAGCTGAATTGGTATCTCTGTATCTAATAATAATATCTTACATTGTAATATTATTGTTTCTAGTAGTAATGCTACAATAGTGACTAGAGGCCCTAATCAGGTCAGGGTCCCAATGCACTGGGTACAGCCATATATAAACCACATACAATCATAGAATATCAGAGTTGGAAGGGACCTCATAAGGTCATCTATTCCAACCCCCTGCTCAAAGCAGGACCAATCCCCACCTAAATCATCCCAGCCAGGGCTTTGTGAAGGCCGACCTTAAAAATCTCTAAGGAAGGACATTCCACCACCTCCTTAGGTAACCCATTCCAGTGCTTCACCACCCTCCTAGTGAAAAAGTTTTTCCTAATATCCAACCTAAACCTTCCCCACTGCAACTTGAGACCATTACTTCTTGTTCTGTCATCTGGTACCACTGAGAACAGTCTAGATCTATCCTCTTTGGAACCCCCCTTTCAGGTAGTTGAAAGCAGCTATCAGATCCCCCCTTCATTCTTCTCTTCTGCAGGCTAAACAATCCCAGTTCTCTCACTCTCCTCATAATCATGTGCGCCAGCCCCCTAATCATTTTTGTTGCCCTCTGCTGGACTCTTTCCATTTTTCCACATCCTTCTTGTAGTGTGAGGCGCAAAACTGGACACAATACTCCAGATGAGGCCTCACCAATGTCGAATAGAAGGGAATAATCACGTCCCTCGATCTGCTGACAATGCCCCTTGGCAACAAGGACACACTGTCAACTGATACCCAGTTCTTGTCCACTGTAACCCATAGGTCCTTTTCTGCAGAACTGCTGCCTAGCCATTCGGTCCCTAGTCTGTAGCCATGCATGGGATTCTTCCGTCCTAAGTGTTGGACTCTGCACTTGTCCTTGTTGAACCTCATCAGATTTCTTTTGGCCCAATCCTCTAATTTGTCTAGGTCCCTCTGTGTCCTATCCCTACCCTCCAGCATATCTACCACTCCTCCCAGTTTAGTGTCATCTGCAAACTTGCTGAGGGTGCAGTTCATGCCATCCTCCAGATCATTAATGCAGATATTGGACAAAACCGGCCCCAGGACCGACTCTTGGGGCTCTGCCCTTGATACCGGCTGCCAACTAGACATGGAGCCATTGATCACTACCCATTGAGCCCAACAATCTAGTCAGCTTTCTATCCATCTTATAGTCCAATCTCTGCTCAAAGGAGCTTTTAGATTGAAATACAAAGATAGGGATTGCCTTATTCACTACTTGAAATTCAGCTGTAGAGTGCAATGTTGCATCATTATTAATGGTGCACTGCAATACTACATTGCAAGTTAACACAGGAAGTGAAGAATATCTTATGCAATTGAAACTTCAAAGGAAATTTAGGTAGGCATAATGAAACTACCCAGATTGGAATTTGGCCAGGACACTGAGGTTAACAACCCTACTTCTGTGGAAAAGTGCCATGGGATCTTTCATGATCAGGATTTTGGTTTTGTGTCCCATCAAAGATATAGCATCTGTATTTACTCTTTGCTCCTTTATTTCAGATTTGAGATGAGTAATTGGTCATGGTAAAGATGGTATAACACTTACCCATCCTGACAAGTATAAAACAGCACTGTAGCCTACAGACTTTCCGCTCTTAGGCTTCCAGCTCCCCAACCATCACCTTTTTTGGGGGGAGATGTGCATCTCTCTCCCACCCATTTGGGGTATTTCCAGGCTGCACAGTTCCCTGCCCACACCAAGGTCCCCAGCAGGTCAGACTGCCTCAGCAGGCCTGGTTTACTTTCTCCTTAGAGGCTACAGTGTAATTGCCCACATGCACAAGTTACCCCACAGCTCTTTCTAAGCAAGCTTTTTAAAATTTATTCTTAAGGTAAAAATATGATGGAGAAAACATTAAAACAATAACAGAACCTGCACACATTCTAATAAGCTTATGACAGATCACCCCAACTCCAGCAAGGGCTTTGGCTTGTGAACAGTCCTTCAAACCCTACGCAGGGCTTTTTTTCAATTACAATTCATAATTCTTTTTTTCTTTTTCCCCATAACAAGAACCGCCATGAATAGCTCAAGTCTGTCCAACCCTTCCCAGGAAGAATTGGACAAAAGATCCATTTGATGGATCAGAAAGCAGGCCCTGAGTCAGTTTAAACTCAAACTATTTATCCAAAAGCCCTTTCTCTGTCTGCTGCTCTCTAGAGAATCTAGTTTGAGCCAGTATATATGCAAGCCTCCCCACATGGTAGCAGGAGGTGTTACATATGTGCCAGGAGGTTTTGCATTCTGAGTAAATTTGCCTTAACACCTCTCTTAGTTCTTGCAGGGCAGTGGTTTCCCTCCCCCATGGAATTACATATAATCTCTGGCCCACAATGTTGCATACATTTAATACAGTAAAATCTCCTAAAGATATTGCAGGAAATTGCCATATCTGTCACTGCATACCTTAAAACCATGTTGTCATAATGAAGTAATGACACTGGGTGGTTATATTCCAAGAATAATTCTGTAAAATGTTGTTTATGTAGTTTTACAGGGATGTTGTACTTTACTGTACAGCTTTGCTCCATCACAATGTTTTTTTTGCTAAAGAGTGAACTAATGTTGACTAGAATTATGTCGATCATACATTAAACTAGTTTCCAGTGCAAGTTTCCTTATTCATCAAAATTCAGGGTCAATACGGGAGAGAAATTACCTATGAGAGTGAGGTAGAAATAAGTAGGGGGCTTTTTGAGAAACAAATCATGCTCATATCTAATAAAGTCTACATTCTACAGCATTCCAAGTTATAATATTTTTACAGAGGGCAGGAGTGATAGTTTAAAGACAGGCTTATTAGGCCTCAGTCTCTTCTCCATTGCAGTGGTTTTATGCTTGTGTAACTCCATTTAACTCTGGAGCTATATCAGCATGAAGCGAGGGCAATGGCGTAGAGAATCAGGCCCTTTATTAATTACAGAAAGCCTTTTTGGACATGTTCTTGGTTCTACTGGGTAGTTTATTTAGAGTTAAGCATTGTCTAGTCCTGACCAGACTTGCCGTTATCTCATGGCTCTTGACAAGTTGTCCACATTTTGATACTTTTCCACAATACTGTAGCTGCTGAGCTCTGATAAATGAAAAGCTTCTGTTTTCTATGCAAATCTTCAATCTATTTTATAGTTCACTGCTTCTACTGATTTTATTTGAAATGCAAATATCAGTAAAACACTAGGTCAACAGCTGCAGCTGTGCAAAGTGGAGAGCACAGTCCAAGGGCTCCAATGTAAATGTAGTGCACCAGCCAGGCTGCCCTCAGGCTTTGTCAGGGATAAGGCAAACAAGAACTCCAGTGACTATGGAAAACAGTTTGTAATTATTGAAAGGAAGCTAAAAGGAAAACTTATATTTGGATACTAAAAACAGAGATATTAGAACTGGCTGACATTTTTCTATCTAAATGTTTTTTGATGGAAAATGGAAATTTTAACTTAAAAATGTCACTTCTTATATCAAAATTTTTCAGGTTTTTGTAGAATAGCAGCACATTTGGGGGTTTGTCATAAAAACCCGGAAAAAATCTATTTTTTTTTGACAAAAATAAAATATTCATTTCCTAATCAGCTCTAAGATAAATAATTACTAGTGAAATTCATGTAACCTGCACAAAACCTGATTAAATTGATTTTGCATGAGGGACAGTATTCTCTCCTCCTTCAAACTTGGACATAGGGTCTGAGAACCTGCACAGCAGAGATATGGCCACTGCTGTAGCTTATAGGTGGTAATAACAGCTGTGGCCCATTATGCATAAGCAGCCCCATGTGGGATTTGTGACCAGTGGATCCTCTGGCTACCCAGATGTCACTCAGGCCGCCTGCTAATAATCTTGTGTTTGTTACTGTGCAGAGCTACAGGATGCTTCTGCAACACATCTCAATTCCTTGTTTATATGGGGCTGTTGGTGTGCGTTTCTTGTCCCAAATAAATTACAATATAATTAGACAAAATATAAGTGAGGGATTGTAGAAAGGATGCAAACTCCAGGAATCTATTAGCATGAAAATCATTAGATAAACTTTTCTACAGTCACTGGTACAGAGCAAACAGGATTTCACTGTGTAATATGAAGGGCATTCCTTAGCTCAACAGTAGAGGAATATAGAGGAAAGACCATGGGCCAAATCCTTACAGGGACTAAGTACTTGCCACTTTCATTTAAGTCAAAGGGCAGGGCCGCACAGAGGTTTTTGAGGGCCCAGGGCAAAATCTGAATCTCAGCTCTTCTCTCTCTCTCTCTCCCCCACCCTCAAAATTCTAAAAAAATTACCCCCAAAGGGAGAGGTAGGAGTATGTGGATGCAGCAAAGAAGCCTGTGGCACCTTATAGACTAACAGACGTTTTGGAGCATGAGCTTTCGTGGGTGAATACCCACTTCCTCAGATGCATGTAATGGAAATTTCCAGGGGCAGGTATATATATGCTAGCAAGCAAGCTAGAGATAACGAGGTCAGTTCAATCAGGGAGGATGAGGCCCTGTTCTAGTAGTTGAGGTGTGAAAACCAAGAGAGGAGAAACTGGTTCTGTAATTGGCAAGCCATTCACAGTCTTTGTTCAATCCTGAGCTGATGGTGTCAAATTTGCAGGGGCGGACCAGGGGGAGTTGGGCAGCAATTCGCTTTGCACCCACATTGTGTCAGTGGTCTGGCCCTGTCCCCTGGGCTGGGCCCAGCTCTCTACTTCAGGCACAACGACCTGGCATGCAGGATCACACTATTACTCAGGTTTGGCCCAGCCACAGATTCAGGGACAAATTTCAGTTAGTAGGGTGCCCAATCACAGTGCCACTTTGTTTTTGGGTCCACTCAAATGTGTGGGCCAGGGCAAACTGGAATTACAGGTGGCCAGCACCTCCATGGATTTGGCCTCATAAATCCAAGTAGACATTAAGAAGATGAACATTTAGATAGGCTAGTACTCATCTGTCAGAATGAGTGTGTCTAATATTCTTCTGTCTAAGCACTAAGTTCACAATAATAGGTGGTGTATAAGAACACAAACAGGAAAGAATAGAACCACAAATAAACAGTGCCTACAAAGTGCCAGAATTAGGACTCTGTTATGCATTCTGGATTTTATAAATTGAAGGAATAAAACCATGAAAATGCACTTTAATTAGGCTTACATAATTGAAGGATACGTTTGATTTCACATAATATGATGCTGAGATAGACATAGAATATTGTTCCTGGAAGATTAAAGTGTTGGACTGGAGAGAGCTATTTAGACTTTGGGTATATAAATGAATTTAGACAGGTGGCGTAGAGATTGTGTCTGACAACAATGGGATTAGCTGTGCTCAGGTGATAGGAGTTGGAAGGGAAAGTACAGGCTGAATAATGTTTGTATAAATTAATCAAATTCGCAAAAACTCAGAACCAAACCATCAGCTCCTCAGATGTGCTAATTTATGCAAGAAGTTGGGTGGGAAAAATCTCTGTTCTCTTAGAGTTTGCATACAACTATATTAATTTAATTAAAACTTGAAATCAAGCCTTAATGATCGATTTTATACTCTAGAACATATTCTTCCCTCAAATACAATCTGCACGCACATCTCAAATGAATATTGAGCATGAGCTGTGTGTTTCCTTTTCTATCTGAGGGTAGAATTGGGCCCTTAATATTTGTAAGGACTCCTTTTGCCTATGTCTGAATGTTACTAAGTGTTGATGTGTGCTGCATGCATAATACGAAGTATTGCAAACTGCAAATGTGTGGGTTTTGGTATCCCCAAACAGCTCCCAGAAGCATTTTATGATATTCTAAGAGACTGACAGGGACATTTTATAAATACATTAGAGCAAAAACAAACCACCGGGGCTTTATAATATATTATTTATAGACTATAAAGCCAAACACTTTAAAGTGAGGGAACAGCAAAGGAGTGTTTGTGATTGCATACCAAAATAAAATATTGACTAAAAGCAAACCATGTGAGATTTTAAATGCACTGTTTACTGTTAGAGGTGGGCCAATAAAGCTGGGTTTTAGTTTTGTAAAAGCAAAACCAGGTGTGATCCAGATCCAGATATCATTTTATCCAAACTCAGAGTTCAGGGATAAGAACCTGAATATAAGGTTCTAGTTTTACCCCATAAATACATGTGTACTCTTCCATAGTCGGCTTTGTGATGACTAAAGACTATTCAATCTCTTGTTCTGTGGAGTGTCAGAGAGCAAACATTTCCCTTTATTTGTAATTGTCTGTGCAGTAGCAGCATTCTTTAAGACACTCAAGTATATAAGCTATAGTAGACTCTAGTATCCATACTGGAGGATATTTGAGTCCTAATATTGGAATCTGCCTCTATTTCTGATGACTGAAAAACATTTGTGGGGCCTGGGTAAATTACGCATGGCGTTGCTTAGGCTCTAGGGATAGGAATTCCTCATGTCAATCAGCAGTGACTCCTCTGGCTTTTTCAGGACTCTAATGGATCCATATCAAGCCCCTTTCTGCCAAAGGACAGCTGTCATGGCATGTGGCTTTGAGAGTGGGGAAAATAACAAAGGGAAAAACTGACAGAAATCCTGGAGACTCCATGAAGGTCTCAGGGGCCCTCCAATTTTGGATGTAGTGAGAGGAAACTGAACATATTTGTATAACTTTAAAATATCCATCTTTTTTTTCTCTGAGCTTTATGTCAAGTTCAAAGTACCTTTTATATTTAGATTCTATTATATAATCTACTGTACATCACAAACCTGGGTCTAGATTCGGGGTGGTGATGGTGATCAGTTTTTACTCAAACTCTCATTAAAACCAATGGGAATTTGCCCAGTGAGAACAGATTTAAAAAAAAAAAAAAAGAGTAAGAGCCCCTAGGATTTATCCCACGCTGTAGGGCTTGTGTGGTGAAAGATGATATAGCAAACAAAACCTTTGTAATAACCTGATATTTCTTTTTACAAGTTGTCAAGGTTTTTCCCCCACCTTGAACTTTAGAGTACAAGAAGTGGGGACCTGCATGAACACTTCTAAGCTTAATTACTAGCTTAGGTCTGGTACGCTGCCACCAGCCAGAATTTAGTGTCTGGCACACTTTCTGTTCCCCAAAACCTTCCCTGGGGAACCCAGACCCAAACCCCTTGGGTCTTAAAACAAGGAGAAATTAACCATGCCCCTCCTTTTCCCCCCCACCAATACCTGGTGAGTTCAGACCCAATCCCTTGGATCTTAAAACAAGGAAAAATCAATCAGGTTCTTAAAAAGAAAGCTTTTAATTAAAGAAAGAAAAGATAATTTCTATCTCTGTAAAATCAGGATGGAAAATGCTTTACAGGGTACTCAGATTCATATAGACTAGAGGGACACCCCCCTCCCCCCGCTAGCCTTAGATTCAAAGTTACAGCAAACAGAAGTAAAAAATCCTTCCAGCAAAAGAAACCTTTACATGTTGAGAAAACAAATATAAGACTAATCCGCCTTGCCTGGCTATTACTTACAATTTTGAAACGTGAAAGACTGATTCAGAAAGATTGGGAAAGCCTGGAATGATGTCCCGTCCCTCTCAGTCCCGAGAGCGAACAACGAACAAAACAAAAAAACACAAAGACTTCCCTCCACCACGATTTGAAAGTATCTTGTCCCCCTATTGGTCCTCTGGTCAGGTGTTAGCCAGGTTTACTGAGCTTCTTAACTCTTTACAGGTAAAAGAGACATTAACCCTTAACTATCTGTTTATGACACAAGAATTCAGAAACAGTCAAAGAGCTACCCTGTTGTCCTATCTTCATTCCTGAGTCGTGAGTAAAAACAATGCAAAAAGATGGGCATTTAACTTCATATTAGGGTATAGACAAAACACTAAAGCTATTTAGTCACATAAGAACAGCCATACTGGGTCAGACCAAAAGTCCACCTAGCCCAGTATCCTGTCTTCTGACAGTGGCCAATGCCAGGTGCTCCAGAGGGAATGAACAGAACAGGTAATCATCAAGTGATCTATCCCTTGTCACCCATTCCCAGCTTCTGGCAAACAGATGCTAGGAACACCATCCCTGCTCATCCTGGCTATTAGCCATAGATGGACTTATCCTCCATGAATTTATCTAGTTCTTTTTTGAACCCTGTTATAGTCTTGGCCTTCACAACATCCTCTGGGAAGGAGTTCTACAGGTTGACTATGCGTTATATGAAAAAATACTTCCTTTTGTTTGTTGTAAACCTGCTGCCTATCATTTCATTTCGTGGCCCTAGTTCTTGTGTTATGAGAAGGGTAAATAACATTTAACTTACTTCACACCAGTCATGATTTTATAGATCTCTATTATATTCCCCCTTAGTTGTCTCTTTTCCAAGCTGAGAAGTCCCAGTCGTATTAATCTTTCCTCATATGGCTGCCGTTCCATACCCCTAATAATTTTTGTTGCCCTTTTCTGAACCTTTTCCAAGTCCAATATATTTTTTGAGATGGGGAGACCACATCTGCACGCAGTATTCAAGATGAGAGCATACCGTTGATTTATACAGAGGCAATATATTTTCTGTCTTATCTATCCCTTTCTTAATGATTCCCGACATTTTGTGTGCTTTTTTGGCTGCCGCTGCACACTGAGTAGATGTTTTCAGAAAACTATCCATAATGACTCCAAGATCTCTTTCTTGAGTGATAACAGCTATTTTAGACCTCAGTGATTTTATATGTATAGTTGGGATTATGTTTTCCAATGTGCATTACTTTACATTTATCAACATTGAATTTCATTTGCCATTTTGTTGCCCAGGCACCCAATTTTGAGAGATCCTTTTGTAGCTAACCATAAGGCTTCTGGAAATCTGCAGGCAATGTTGCCAATTTCTATAGGACCCCCATCCTGCCACCTGAGAGTCTGTGTAAATTTTTGGAAAATCTGCAGGATTTTTTTAAAGCCAGTTAGTTCTAACCACACACAAAAGCACGAGTGATTTGTTTAGTAAATTATTTGCATCTTTATTGAGTAATTTTAACAACGCTCTCCTTATTCTGTCTAGTCTGCCATCTTCCCCCATCTCCATCTATTTGAGATTTCCCTCTCTTGAGAAATTATTCCCCTGAGATCTTTTCTTTATCTCTTCCTATCATCCAGAGATCTTCTAATCCCCCTGGATCTCCTTTCTTCTGCTCTCTTAGTCCCTTATTGTTTTTATCAAGGAAGCCTCAGAGTGTGGATTATTTCACTAGAGAAATCCCTGAGGGCACAAATGAGAGCCTTTCAGACCTGAGGGTTCCCCTACATGATTTCCAGGAGAAGGCAATTCACAAAGCGCAGAGACTCAGAGAAGGTAAATAATCTGTTTGAGAGAATCCACAAGTATGGAGGGGAGATAACGGTTAAGGGGTAACTGGCCTCAAAGGGACATTTTGGATGGGAAAAAAAGCACCCAATCTAAACAGAACCTCTGAATCTTTTGAGGTTCACTCATCAATAATAGTACCCCGGAGCTGTAAGTACAGTTAAAGTGTATCAGTTTAACAACTCATTATAAAATTTACAGCTGCAAATTATATATAGTACGTCTTTAAAAAAAATCAGAATGTTGTATATTCCTTTTTATGCAGGTTGTTCTATTTTGGCACATTATCCATATTTCTTTCTGTATATTTCAACATGTTAGTGCTCTTAAAAAAATTCTGCCAACCCAATCCTATTATTTAAATTTAAGCAAATTTACAAGTGCATATTCTACAGTAATTCTCTGTAAGTCTCATCTCATAACTCATTGCTTCAGGCTACTAATGAAGGCATTAAAAATCAGTCTCCGTTGCCAAATATAATTGAAAAAAGGAAATCTATAAAAAGGAAAATGGATTACCTCTCCTCTCCTGTGTTCCACGTTGGCAGATTTAAGAGATTCTTGCGGTTCACCCACTATAAGTGACACCAATTCATATATTTCATAATGGATGAGAAGCAAATTCTGGTTCCCCTCCACATCTTGGCAGGGAACTTGTTCCAGTCACCACTTGTTCCCCAACCCTCTTCTCCCAAAGACTCCAGTTTCCCTCATCCCGGGAGTCTCCCTGCTCTCTTACCCACTCAGTGCATGAGCTGGTGCTGCCAGGAATCAAGTTCTGATCAGACTCCTCTGTGCTCTGCTGTACTGAAATAGACTCCCCCTGCACCAGGTCACAACACTGTTTGTCTCAACTGCCCCTCCATTTGAACACAGAAATCCAGCTGGAGGGGCACTGGGCCAGATTTCAGAGACATTGCAACCACTTGCACCCAGTCAGACATGCACTGAAATTTAACCCAGCCACCCCTCTGTCTGTATGAAGAGGTAGCTTGGTCAATTTCAATGGCATTGTGACTATGTACTGGAGTGATGCTCTGGACCACTCTGCTACCAGCTGTATCGATCGACTGCTTAAAGGCAATTGGGCCATGACCCCCTACCATCTCCCCGGCCTATGGAATGTTAAGCAAGTGTATAAACCTTGGGGGTGGGTGCATTTGCCTACCTCCACCCCTGTATTCCCACCAAGTTGGTGCTGTTTCCCACCATACCTTAGTTTGGTTGAACAACCGCTCAGCACCATTGCTTGATGTAAACCTGGGAAAACTAGGAGCTTGCCCCTTTTTCCTCCACCATTAACCTGGGGAATTCAAGAATGTCTTTGATTTTTAAATTTGAAAGAACTTCCAGGTGATATACATGAATGCCTGAGCATTAGTGTTATCTGTGCTCATCTAGAAATAGTCTCTTATTACACACTTTGCTTTGTAATCTACATCATGGTAATATTGCAGCTGTAATACAGCAGACCACAGATCCTTTATGTAATCAAAGGAGACTCCCCATTGTGATTTCCTATATGTTCTTTACCTACTTTGAAATATTAGTTGAAACATCTATATCAATATACCAGACATATAGCCTTACTACATTGGCCAAATTCTGTTTTCCTTTATGCCCTCTTGAATCCAGAGTAACTTTACTGGTTTAAATTGAATTACATTTGGATTTATACCAGTATAAGGGGCAAAATACGAGCTCTAATACGAGCAATGACTTGGCTTAGAAATCATCTACAGCATAGTCAAAAGGTGTTATTTTTGTTCACAGTGCTCTTGTACAATGATACCTGCTTAAAGAAGCCATTCAATTGGCTGACTTAAACAGGTCTCTTAACTGAGGTGGTTTTCTATTGAAGATGGATCAGAATTGTAATCAAGGGATGAGATCATCCACTGGTGTAAATCTGAGTGATTCCACTGACTTCAGTGGAGCTATGCTGAGGATCTGTCCCAATGTCTTTGAGAATATTATGGGGCCTCCTGTAAAGACAAGGTTGGCTAATAATGCGGGTGGGGGTGGGGGTGTCTCTTATGTAGTTTTCATTCTCAGTGTATCCTTTACAACTTTCGGTATTTTCTGGAATGACTGTGTATTGATGGTACAGTATTTAAAGCTAGTCCATGCAGCAATTTTATTTTGAAAGGATATTAGTTGGGGTTGGCAATATAGAAACTTGAAACATTCAGCCTTTTTAATGATTCCACTGAAAAACATCACAGCATAACATGTTCTAAATTAATTTGTTTCTAAATCCATGATTTGCATAATGTTGACTTGTTAAAAGGATCTTTATAGTTTAAATGCTTTAAAATATAATCCATTGTTTAATTATAAATATTCAGACAAAGTGAATATATGTTGTACACAGTGGGGGAGAAAGTGCTACAGAATCAAAACATGGTTGCTCACAGATTAACCTCCCAGACTGGAACTCGTCTGTGTATATATACATGTATTTGTAGAAGGGGTTTTCCAGTTGTAGGGAACCAGGTGGTGATGTATAGTTGATTTAAGGAACAAACACACATTTTGCTGACTGCCATAAATGCTGTTAGTAGTGTGTAATGAGATTAACTCCCTATAGTTCTTGCAATATCCTTGAGGTTTTTCCAAAAGCAGCTCAGGACAGACCACCACATCTTAAACAATAAAGGAGTCTAATCTTTCATTGTTGCATGCACATAACTTTTGTTGGCATTCATGGGACTTAAGCACACATTTGGAGAGAATAAACTCTAAAACTGGAAATCCTTGGTGTATCATGATTACAATTTCACAGAGGACTAGACCTGGATTGTACTACTGTTCCCATTGAGTAGTAATACATATTCTAAAAGACTTGTATTTTTGAGGCAGAATGAATGTTTAGCAGTTTTTATATTACAGCTAAGGCTTGGGAAAAGGCAGCCATGATATCAGTTGCAACAAACAAAATTTGAAGTAGAATCATACTTAACTAAATGCTTGTTCCTGCTTGTGATATGCTATTAGAACAGACCTTTGCATTTTTTGAAAATGTTAGTTTTAATAAATATTGAAAACTTCATGTCACTTTTGATTCTCTCTGCACATTAGGAATACTTATCTGGTTGAAAATTCAGCAACTCTCAATAGTCGAGGTTTTCTTGAACCTTATATGCAAGATTGGCCTATTTTTCTGGGCACAAAAGCAATTAAATTTGATGGTCATAATAGGATGACTACCATCATCTTCCTTTGATGTGGGGAGGGGGAAAGAAAATATATCAAGGTAAACAAAGCTTTTGGAAGCAGCATCAGCCTCCCTTTTTGGTTGCAGTAGGTGCTGCTTCTTGCTGCCTTCCCTCTCACTGAGGTTGCCTGTTGTGTCGTCAGCAGGGGGCACAACTTCTTCCTAGAAACAGGTTAGAGCAGGGGTGGGAAAACTATGGCCCGCAGGCCATGTCTGGCACATCAGGCCTTTTAATCTGGCACTCGAGCTCCCACTGGGGAGTGAGGTCAGGGGCTTGCCCTGCTCCAGCCTGGGAGCAGGGTCAGGGGCTTGCCATGTGGCTCCCAGAAGCAGCAGCATGTCCCCCTTTCAGCGCCTATGTGTAAGGGCAGGCAGGGGTTTCTCTGCATGCTGTCTCTGCCCCAACTGCTGCCCCCTGCAGCTCCCATTGGGCGGGAACCACCTGTGGATGGGGCAGCACGCAAAGCTGCCCAGCCAGCACTGTGCCTCCATGTAGAGCCATAGGAGGGCATGCCACTGCTTCTGGGAGCTGCAGGGGTGGCGTCAGCGGACGGGGCAGTGTGCAGAGCTGCCTGGCTGTGCCTCTGCATAAGAGCTAGAGGAGGGACATGCTGCTGCTTCAGGGAGCTGCTTGAGGGGTAAGCACTTCCCAGAACCTGCACTCCTGAGTCCCCTCTGCACCCCAAGCCTCTGCCCCAGCCCTGATCCCCCTTCTGCCCTCCGAACCCCCTGGTCCCATCCCAGAACACCCTCTGCACCCCAAACACCTCATCCCCAGCCCCACCCCTAGCCAGAGCCATCAACGCCCCCCCCAGCACCCCAACTCCCTGCCTCAGGCCATAGCCCCCCTCCTGCCCTCCCAACCCCTCGGTCCTGGCTCAGAGCACCCTCCTGTACCCATAAACCCCTCAGCCTCACACCAGAGCCCACTCCCCAAGCCAAAGCCCACACCTCATCCCCTAGCCTCGAGCCCCCTCCCGCACCCTGAGCTCATTTCTGGCTGCATTGAGTTTAGCGCTTTCACATGCCAATGTCTTCAAAGCTAAAGTGCATTCAATTTGTGACATCACATTACTGTTCTGGAGGTGTGGAGAGGCATCTTGCATGCCTGCACAGGTGGCACATCCTCAGAACTGTCTGTAATCCCATGTTCTCACTTTGTACAGTTCTGTTTCCTGTTGTGTTGCTTTGCATATAGTTGTATGAAAATTGCAATCGGGACTCTTGAGTGGTACATTTAAGGAGATACTCTTACAGAATATCTCTTGGAGGCACTTTACTGGTAATATCAGATACTTTATGGGCAATTCTGTCTGACTCATTAGCTGAGTAGAGAGCAATAGTGCCAGAGCCTTTCTGAAAGTGGGGGGGCCAGGGGCCCCCACCCACTGAGGCCTTGCCCCTGGCCAAGCTGGAGCAAGCGGGGGAAGGGCAAAAGCAGCCCCCTGCCCAGGGAAGGTGGAGGGACCCATGCTCCCCATGCTGCTCTCCCTGATCTGGATCCAGCCCGGGGGGCCTCAGAGCTGCAGCCCAGCCATGATAAGCATAGCACACACAGACTCACAACTGGCCCCAGCAGCCACAGAGCAGATGGACAGTTCATGGCTCCCCACAGCTACCTGCAGAAAGGCTCTTACCATGGCCACACTGTGGCTCTGAGGGCCCTCTCCACCCTGCCCAGAGCCAGGTCAGGGAGAGCCACATGGGCAGCTGTGGGGAGCCACCATGGAGACACGGCAGACTCTCCACCTGCCCTGGACCAGACGGGGAGCCCGGGGGCAGGGACACAGGCTGGGGGCAGCTCTCAGCCCCCTCCTGCATTGCAGGCAGGTGGAGATTCTGCATAGCTCCCCGGCCGGGCTCCATGTTGGCCTGGCTACGGGGTGGGACCTTGGGGGGAAATAAGAGGGGAAGGGGACAGGGTCTGCACCTATGAAAAGTGGGAGAGCCATGGCCCCCAGGCTCCTGGTTCCAGCACCACTGGTAGAGAGGAAAGTGTTTGGACATCATGCATAGCAAAACCCTTGTGTCATTCCAAGACCAGCTGTGTTTCCATGAGCAACGGGCTTAGTCACAGGGGTTGGTGCTGATGAGACATTACATGGATGTGTTTATGAGAGAGATCTGTGAAACTAATTAAAAAAACAACCTTCACTGATTGGTAATTTTTAATTCTGTGCCTCTGTTAGGTTATATCAGATGATCCAGATTGTATCAAATGTTTGCACTGGCACCATATGAGAAAGGATAGGTAATCCTCTAGTTTGAACAGAATAATTATTAAAGTTTGGATATTTTCAGGCAGGAGAGTTTGAAGGTAAAATTTTGCCCTTGTTGAAGTCAGTGGCAACACTCCCATTGATTTCAGTGGAGCCTTAATTTTATTCCAGGTTTCAGAGTAGCAGCCGTGTTAGTCTGTATCCGCAAAAAGAACAGAAGTACTTGTGGCACCTTAGAGACTAACAAATTTATTTCAGCACGAGCTTTCGTGAGCTACAGCTCACTTCTTCATATGCACAGAATGGAACACACAGACAGGAGATATTTATACATACAGAGAACATGAAAAGGTGGAAGGATGCATACCAACAGGAAGAGTCTAATCAATTGAGATGAGCTATCATCAGCAGGAGAAAAAAAACTTTTGAAGTGATAATTAAGATGACCCACGGAAGGTGTGAGGAGAACTAAACATAGGGAAATAGATTCAATTTATTCCAGGTGTTTTAAGGAGGTCAGATACTTTTCCAAGTGTCATTAGAATACCCATTAGGAATACCCAGTTTCTGAGGACTTGTTTGGGTTTCTATTTGGTTCTCCACATAGCAGCAGAATCCTAAAAGGATAGGAATAGGCACCTAGAAGCAGGTGGGTTGTTAGATACTTTTGGCCTGACATGACTACATGTAGAGAAGCTATGAATAGTTATGGTATTGTCTTTGCAGAATGATATAGCTCCAGAGAATTTGTATTAATACTCTGTATCCATGTAGTTGTGTAAAATTTTAAACTGAGTTGGTCAGAAATGTCATCTTGGGAAATTTAATAATTTCAGTGCATTAGTTCAATGTTCCAGATGTAAACAAAGGTTTATGTATCCTTGAAAAAACAATCAATTAAGGCACTGAAGTATTATAAGATTGAGCTTAGTTATATAGATAAATAGAGGTCTGACATTTTGAACCTAAGCGCTACTTTGGTTCTTTGTTTTAATAAGCAGTGTGAAGAAAATAAATTCAGTCCTTGATTTTTGAAAAGATTTTTTTTTTCTATTACATTGCATATCAGTGGGATGAGCTCCTACCATCTGTCATTAATGCATTGCTTCTTGGAATGAGAGTCCCCTCACTGATAAGGATATTTGCTTTGTATAATTTTAGAGTTTAGGTGTTAGCAGAAATCAAATTTTCTGTATATTTGGATACTATTTTTGTATTTTCCCAAGATACTTTGTGTTTTTCTACTTGTATTTGCTATTTAGATTTCAGGATACCAGTGTCTTTTGCTGCATCCTTATACAGACTAGCTGTTTGTACCAAGGATGTACTTGTAGGAACATTTTAAGGGCCAACACAACAGAGAACATGTTTTAACAAAGCTTGTCTTTGTCTAAGAAATGAAAACTTGTGTGTAATTCCTCTTATTTTGAAACATCTAGCACAGAGGTGGGCAAACTACAGCCCACAGGCCACATCCAGCCCACAGGACCCTCCTGCCCAACCCCATAGCTCCTGGCCCGGGAGGTTCCCCCCCAGTCCCTTCCCTGCTGTCCTCCCTCCCCTGCAGTCTCAGCTCACAGCGCTGCAGGCACAATGCTCTGGGCAGCGGGGCTGCGAGCTCCTGGGTATTGCAGCTGCAGAGCCCAGCCTGATCTGGTGCTCTGTGCTGCGTGGTGTGTGGCTTCCTCCAGCCGGGCGGCACAGCTGCCTGTCCCGGTGCAGCCGTGCCACCAGGCACTGGCAGTGTGGTAAGGGGGCAGGGAGCGGGAGAGTTGGATGGGGGTGGGGGCAGAGGAGTTTGGGGAATGGTCAGGGGCCGGGGTTGTGGATAGGGGTGGGGGCAGTCAGAGGGTGGGGAACAGGGGGGTTGAATGGGGGCAGGAGTTTGGGGGGTAGTCAGGAAGCAGGGGGGTGGATAGAGCAGGGATCCCCAGGGGGCAGTCAGGAAGGGGGTGGTTGGATGGAGCAGCAGGGGGCAGTTAGGGGTGGGAGGTCTGGGGCTGTCAGGGGGGCGAGAAGCAGTGTGTGTGGGGTAGATAGGGGGCCGGGCCACGCCTGGCTGTGTGGGGAGGCACAGCCTTTCCTAACCAGCCATCCATACAATTTCTGAAACCTGATGCGGACCTCAGGCCAAAAAGTTTGCCTGCCCCTGATCTAGCAGCTGCACCTTCTGATTCCTTCCTTTTAAAATGTTTGCAGCTCCCTAGGTAATTTATTTATAGTATGTACCTTTATTGTTAGTATGGGCACTTTTTTCATATTACATTTACCATTTTGGACAAAGACACTTTCTCAGCAGAGACGCCAGGATTCAATAAAGAATCATACAGCAAAGATGCTTCTGGGCTTTCAGCTGGGTTTCTTCCCTTTTACAGCAAGCTTTCTGCCTTTGGGTACAGCAGACAAGGTGGATGAGATAATATTTTTTTATTGGACCAACTTTGGTTGGTGAGAGAGGCAAGCTTTCAAGCTTACACAGGGCTTTTCTTTAGGGTACAGAAGTCACTTTGATGTCTAGTTAGTAAAGGTTTTGCTACTAGCATATGACAGTGACTTCTATAAGTTAAGAAATTGATTATTAACACTGTTTATCTTAATATTTTTCACTGAGTGTTTATATAAAGCAAAATGTAACCCCTGGGCAACAGCTTCTGTAGAATTGGGAAGCTGGCTGGTTGCCAGGAGAAAAACTTAAGCCTAATTCTTATTAAAGGCTTACAAACAGAGCTAGCTTTTACAGTGCTCATGAAGGATCAAGGGGGGTTCCACAACTGGTAAACTGGAAGGTAATGATCACATACAGTAGGCAGAGTGAGGAGTTCTTAAAAGGTTTATAAAGAAGTAAAAGCAAATGCTCAAAAATGTTTACAGTACAATCCTATAATCACATTTTGTTCATGAAACAAAGCTAAAGCTCTGATGGTACTTGAAAAGAAAAGAAAATATATGTGCATGCAATAGGGTTAAAGAAGTACAGTGGCAAACAAATAATCAGGATGTGATTTTAAAGGATTTGGAGTTTTTTTTATTGTGTGTAATGAATTTTATAGTGGAGATTACATGGTTAGGTTACAAAGATCCATAGGAAGAATCTTTGTTGACTGGCATACTAAATAAAAACTCAACCATAAATTATTTTATATACTATAAAGATAACAGCTAAGCTGGAACCCCAGTCCAGTTGCAATATAGTTTGCAGGAGATTCCAGCAAATCTTCTGTCATTCATTATTCATTGGCTGTCAGAGGATTTTCTCTGTTTAACTGAGAGGAAGGAGAGACAGTCCATATAAACTGGAGAGCTTTAATATTGGAATAAACCAGAGTCCATATAAAAGAATAGCAGGTTAAAGGAAAAGTGTATTTTTTGTTTACACCAAACCATATATGCATGTAACTCCCTGGAGACTTTCCATGGAGATGGCCAATGATCATATAACTACATTCCCATTTCCAGCATTGATTCCAGAATAGGAACTGCCTCCAAAGTCTTCTAATTGTAGCTCTGGGTTTGGCTCCAATTGCCATAGTGATGAGAACCCATCTCATTAGAAATGTTACTGTAGACTAGAATTTGTGAAATAATCAAAATCTAGACACTTTCTCCTGATGGAAAGTGAAGTAAAAGGCTGAAGTTAAAATCAGCCAGAGATGTCTGTGCAGAGCAGAAATCTCAAACAGGTTTCCTAGATCATTTTCTGCTGTCTCCAGTCTGAGTAATGCTGTAAGCAAAGACTTCAGGGAAAACTCTAGACAGACACAGAGCCTGAAGCAAGAGAAGCAAGACCTTTATCAGGCCAGAGGCCTGGTCTTGTCTTCCTCAGAAGTCGTTGGTTCCTCACCAGACACAAGATCTTGATGCAAAAGCAGAGAAACCCTTTTTGAGATGCAAGGACTAGGTCCTGTTCTCAGAAATGCCTGGGTCTCATTACAACCAAGAGCAAGGAAGCAGTCACTGAGTCTTGCGGCATATGCACATATCTCACTGCACCTGATCTTTTTTCTAGCACCCCGAGGTCCCTTCCAGCCCAACATTTCTTTGAGGTAGTATATTTTCAGACTGATAGCAAACACAGAGATCACTCAGAGACTGGGAGGACTGAAGAGTCCATCAACCCTCAGATGAAATTTTCAAAACTTCATTGTTCTGAAGAATTCAATTTTAAAAAATGATTAGGCCAAATTTTTCTCTGTTACATTAGTTTAAATCTGGAGTAACTCCACTGAAATCAGTGCAATTACTCCAGATCTACTCCTGTGTTTGGTGTAACTGAGCACTCTTTGGCCCAGCAGTATTTTTGTACTCAGTCATCTTGTTTGCTTTTCCTCCATTGTGTGTGGTTTCTTCTCTCCTTCTATCCTTTCCTCTTACAATAGGGTTGTTCTCATCCTTCCTTTCAATTCAGTGTTTTATTCCCACTCTAGGCATTCTTGTGTTGCTTGCTTACTTCTGATGTTACTATGCTGTGTTCTGTTTTCAGTGTATTGTGTTGGTAGTTATAGTGAAGTTCAGTGAAATCCTACATTCTGAAGCATTGGCACACAGTGCTGCAGAGGAAAGTACTCTAACAAATGTCACTTGGTTGACAGACCGCACCACAGATGAAGAGAGCAACACAAGAAGATATATTGGAAAGTATAGCATCCCACAAGATCAAAGCCTCTGAAACTGACTCATCCTGGGCAGTTCTCTAGCATTAGAAGACTCTAAACCCTGAGTTAATGGAATCTGTGAACTAATGTCTTCATTCTGAGCTGTGAACCATCACTGAGAGTTACAATAACAATGTTAAAAAAAGAGAGAAAAATGATAATGTAAAATTAGTGGAGACTTTTATAAGTATATTAAGGGTCTTGAGCAATACTGTAGATTAAATTCCATTAAGGAGAAAGGTAATACTGGCATTTCCTATTTAGCTTTCATTTCTACAGTTAAGATATTTTACAGTCAGAGGGTCTGATCTAAAACCTACTGAAGTCAGTGGAAATACTTCTGTTGACTTCAATGGGCTTTGGATCAGGCGCAGAATTATTTAATTATGATCCCAGCTATCACATGCTGTGATAAAGGAATGGCCCTCATGCTTCTTTTTCATGTAAAACCACCCTTGAAATAAGCCCCAAGCATTTTTTCCCCCGAGATTGAATTTGCAGAGCATCTTCATACAACCCACTAACAGTTTCCTTGCACCACTGAACATGTATTAGCTGCCTAATATAATAGGAGAATGCTTAAGCTACAAACCACTCCTGCTAACTATAACATCAGATTCTGTTTGATAAATACTGGAGCTTCAAGTGTTGCATTTGTAGGTAATGATCCTGAAATGAGGCCCATAGAGATATTGAGCAAAGAGTTACCTATTTTGGAAGAATATGTTTAGCTTTTCAGTGATTAGACCAATTTGAGCTGTGAAAGAGACCTTTCATTTCTTGATTATGTAAGCGGGGGAATGGTGCCGCTATTGTGGGGAGCTTCCCTGGCTTCTGCACTACCCCAGTGAAGTGGGCTGGTGAAAAGATCTGAGTCCTCGCTCCCACTTCCTTTACCCAGAGGCCTCCCTGCCCTTGAGGACTCCCCGCCCTTGAGGACTCCCCTTCCACTCTCCTGTCTGGCAGAGTCCTCGTAACCCCAACAAGGCTGGGCCCAGGATTCCTGGGAAGCTCAACCCCCAACTCTGCTGTGGTCACCTAGGACAGGGGCTAGGGTGTCCCCACTCTGGGGTACTCTCTTTGCACTGGGCACCTCCCTGACCCACTGATCACATCATACAATTTAAAGCAAATACAAGTTATTTAATTAACAATTAATTTAAAAAAAGAATAAGGAAAAATGGAAAAGGTTAAAGGAAAACACATCACCCTGCTCTGTGGCAGAGAACATTACAAACAGTCTCTCTGGAATGTCAGGGCAGTTCACAGTCTGTTCCTTGTAGATCCCAGGCCTCCTTCTCAGGCCCTGGCTGTGCTGCAGGGACGCTGCGGGTTGGACACTTGCTCTGGCGGTGGCCACACACTCTCAGGCTCTGGGTGGCAGGGATCCTTCTCCCCAGTGTCACCCCCGCTCTGTCAGGGTTACGATCCCCCTCCAAGTCTGGCCTGCAAAGCCTCTTGGCTGAGGCGTCTCCCTGTGCTGGGCCCACTACCCATGGTCCCCCTCGCTCTCCCCAGCTGCTCACCGCACCCAGCTCTGGACTGCTCCAGCCCCAGCTCCACACTGCCTCAGCACGGCTGCTGCTGCTGCTCTGCCTTCAGCTTCCTGGGCTGCTTCTCTGGCCTATCTGGCTCCAGCTCTGCTCCCAGGGTAGGTCTGCTCTGCAGGCTTCTTCTGTGACTCTCAGCTCTCACCTGCTTCCTGGGCTGCTTGTCTGGCCCCTCTGGCTCTGGTTGCTGCAGCTCCCCTCCCAGGGCAGCTCTGCTCTCTCTGGGCTGTGCTCTGGCTTTTTGGGCTGCAGCTCTGCACCTAGCAGCTTAGCTTGGGCCCCTGCTCTCTCCTTAGCTCGGCCCCACTCTGTCTGACCCAGGCAATTCTAGCTCACAGGGAGGATGGGACCCTTAGCCTGCCCGCCCTGTCAGTCAGGCTGACCTGGAGCATTGGCCTCTCGCCATTGTTCCTGGGGACTGTCAGTCTCAGGGTCCTGATTTGCCATCCATCCCTCCCCTTTTAGTGCTGGGAGCTAGCAACCAAACCCCCCACTGAATATTAGTAAGGGGGCAACAATCCCCTTACAAATAGTTACATGAGGTTAAATTATCAGATTATCTGAACAATTATAGAGGAAATTTCACTTGGAATTAGACTGCAAGACTCATGATTATTTTAATTTCTGGGTCATAAATGTTTTCAGGTACTAAAAGAAGAAATGTACTTTTTTGTCCTAGACAAGAGAACATTTGACATTGCCATGTTACCTTTCCTTTCTCTGGTTGGTATTATTCCCAGTTAAATTCCAGGCCTGGGACTTCAGTAACCTTCAGGATTGATGAGTCCGCTCCACATCCGTGCAGTCTTTCATCACACCGCATGGTAGCTGCCAATTATGTGGGTAATAGGGCAATCTGCTGTGTAACTGAAAACCAACACTCCAAATTCACATTCACTTCTGCAGAAAAACCATAGTGTTAGAATGTTAGAGCTGTAGTATTTGGTGGAAATACTGAATACAGTTTCCCTGCCTTTGCCATTTTCTAGGTATTTAAAATTAGGGGGATAGGGTTGGGGAAAGATTATTATGAGAACATGAAAGAATGATTGCATCCTTATAACGAAGGGTTTGCTCATACAGTATGATGAATTGACTGCAATAACCTCCTATGAGCATGATGCTTATAAAATGGAGGTTTACAAAGCTTGATGACTATTTTAAAATGAAACACATACCTTTCTGTCTATAAGAAGTTGATGAAAGATAAAGAGAGGATGAGATGGATTAGATTGCTCCTACTCTTGCAGTTTATGCAAAACATTAAATATTTAGCTGGTATTTATACACAGGACAAAAATTCTGTGGGAGCAGGGTGAGGGTCCTGGTTTCTGTTTTCTGCTGCCATTTTATTTAGAGTTTTAATATACTAAATAGTTAGGATATGTTTTTAAATGATGTATGTGTGTATAGTCACGCACTCTGATATATCGAATAAAAGAATTGCAGTTATCTTGCCACTGACTGAGCAGTGGACAGTAGCCAAAAAAGGTGACTTAGTAAGTGAATCTAAAAAGAAGTGTCATTCATTGTTAATAGATTTTAAAATAGTCAACATTTTTTGCTGCAAGGATAGAGAATATGACCGAGAATATCTTATTGCCTTTATATAAATCCATGGTATGCCCACATCTTGAGTACTGTGTACAGATGTGGTTGCCTCATCTCAAAAAAGATATACTGACATTAGAAAAGATTCAGGGAAGGGTAACTAAAATGATTAGGGGTTTGGAATGGGCCCCATATAAGGAGAGATTAAAGAGGCTAGGACTTTTCAGTTTAGAAAAGAGGAGACTAAAGGGGGATATATAAAATCATGAGTTGTGTGGAGAAAGTGAATAATGAAAAGTTATTTACAATGGAGTTGCATCTTATGTAGGGGTTAGGTTCTAAAGTCAGCGCGTAAGGTGAAAATCACATATAGTCAAAATTACCCTTGAAAGTTCCTTAAATCTCCATAAAGTACAGTATACTGTACATGGTTTTGTGTATACAACTCTGTACAGTAATATGTATAAATGTATAATGTATGCAGTAATGTACAGTATATAATAGAGTACATATGCAAAATATAATTTTACTGTATTTTTAATTACAGGGGGTAATTACAGGGGGTCATCAGGGCTTGATGTTGATCCAGGGGATGGAGGAGACGGAGAGCTTGGGTGACAGAGAGTGAGTCGTAGACAAAGTGGTTGGCTCTGGTTCAGCTCGAGAAGTTGATTGCGTAGCATCATCTGCCACTGGTTGTTTTTCCTTGAAAAACATGATGATCAGCAACTGTAGCTGTTATCTCTTGAGCTGCTCAAACATTTCTTGATACGGTCTCAAATCGTCCATAATACTATGTGTGATTTTGAGGCTTTGTTCCATAGAGGGATCATATTCAGAAATTAAATCATTCAAGTGTTCGCTGCTTGGAACACTTCAGCAAATTTATGAAGATTCCAACTTGCTGGCTCTTCCTGTTCATCGTCATCATCTTTGTCTTCTGTAGACGATTTTCTCAGTTCCTCTAACTCTTTGCTAGTCAATGTTTCTCAAAGGCTCTCAATTAATTCTTCAGCTTCTTTCTCAAGAGTGTCGATGAAGCCATCACCACTTGCCTGGCCGCCTGAACAATGTGTTTCACTTCTTTGTCAATGGTGGGGAAACCCTTAAAATAATTCACATATTCTTTCCATAGGTTTTGTCAACATGCATTGACTGTTTCAGGCTTGATTACATCCATTGCCGATTTAATATAAGTGATGCAATCGACAATGTTGAAGGACTTCCAACACTCCATCACATTAAGATTGGGATCAGCATCCATTGCGCTACGGATCCGTGAGAACGTAAGCCTCATGTACATAGCCTTGAAACAGCGAATCACGCCTTAGTTGAGAGATTGGAGGATGGAGGTGGTGTGGGGGTGGGCAAAAGACAACTTCAACGTCATTATGTGAAAACTGGAGTGCCTCAGAGTGGCCAGGAGCATTGTCTATCATCAGCAACACTTTAAAGTCAAGTCCTTTCTCTTCGAGGTACCTCTTGACCTCCGGAATGAAACGCTTGTGGAACTAATCCAGAAATAATGCTGCCATCACCCAAGCCTTTTTATTTGATTGCCAGAACACAGGCAGGAGATTTTTGTTCTTGCCTTTTTAGGGCATGGGGATTTGCAGCCCTGTAGAGCAAGCCCAGCTTTATTAAATGCCCAGCTGCATTGCCACAAAACAACATAGTCACATGGTCGTTAGCTGCTTTGAAGCCTGGGACTTGTCTTTCTGACTTTGAAATGTAAGTGCGGTTGGGCATTTTTTTCCAGAAGAGCCCAGTCTCATCAGCATTAAAAACTTGTTCTCGAAGATAGCCCTTTTCTTCTATGATTTTCTTTAATTATTCGAGGTAGGCTTTTGCTGCCTCTTCATTGGCAGATGCAGCTTCACCAGTAGTCTGCATGTTTTTGAGGTTGAAGCGGTTCCTAAAACTGTTAAGCCAACCTTGGCTGGCTTTGAATTCCTTCTCATCAGAATGCTGTCCCTCTTCGGCAGGAGGTTTGAACAGCGCATAGAGGCTAAGAGCCTTTTCTTGCAACGTGTTGCCATCAATAGGCATATGTTTGCAGTTCATGTCTTCCAGCCATAAGTTTAGTGAAGACTGAAAAGGCATTAGTCTTATCATGTACCTGGCTCATCACTTTAGCAGTTATTGGAGCACTTGATGCCACGGCTTGACGAATTTCTCTCTCTCGACTCTTGATGGCATGGATGCTAGATTCGTTACGGCCATATTTACGCACCACATTGGAGACCGACATACTGTCTCTCAATAAGTCCAACACAGCCAGTTTTTCCTCCAGCATTGGAATAGATCACTGTTTCTTTGGTTGAGCACCAGATGAAGTAGTTGGCTTGCGTTCAGGGGCCATGTTGTACGAAAAATACATATCTTTAAACACTAAACACTAGAATCACACTCAGGACAGCGAGATGCTCACACTATGAGAGGCACGCGGGAACTGAGATCGACTGAGGGAGCAGCAGATTCACATCTCCCATATCACGCTCACTCCGGGGCATACGTTCATTGAGTGGAATGGTGGGTGGAATCACCCACACTATTTACAGTTATCTTCTTGTTTTTCTTTTTTTTGTCGAGCACGTGTAGTTGAATTCGCGTAAGTTAAATGTGTGTCTGATGCAACTCACCTGTACTTGTTCTCATAATATAAGAACTAGGGGCCACCAAATGAAATTAATGGGCAGCAGGTTTAAAACAAATAAAAGGAAGTTCTTCTTCACACAGCGCACAGTCAACCTGTGGAACTTCTTGCCTGAGGAGGTTGTGAAGGCTAGGACTATAACAGAGTTTAAAAGAGAACTAGATAAATTCATGGAGGTTAAGTCCATTAATGGCTATTAGCCAAGATGGGTAATGAATGGTGTCCCTATCCTGTGTTTGTTAGAGGATGCAGATGGGTGACAGGAGAGAGATCACTTGATCATTACCTGTTAGGTTCACTCCTCTGGGACACTTGGCATTGGTCACTGTCGGTAGATGGGATACTAGGCTGGATGGACCTTTTGGTCTGACTTGTGGCTTTTAACATATGTGAGTTGCTCAGATAATATATTGGCAAGTACAGTACTAGTAAAATACAGTTCTACTAGTCTACAAAAACAAGATGTAAGGACAATCCTAAACAAGATTAACTTGTTCCTTTTTCAGTAATCGACCACATACCTTTGAATGTTTTAAAGGAAAATCCAGAAAGAGACTTATTTATATGGAACATCGACCTGCCATTTGTTACCATGAAACTGATAGAAAAGAGCTTGCAGCACACAGAAAGAGCCAATAAGGTTTAAGATGCTTTTTAAGAATTAGGTGTCCACTTCTTATAGACTCCACCTAGCTTTCTTGCCTTCTCCTCTCCATGCTCTCAAATTCCTTCAACAGGCACTCACACTCCCTCTCCTACAGACAGCCATGTATCCTCCCTCTTTTTCTGCCCAGATATGCTGACTCTCTCTTTTTCCTTGCTAGCTTGCACCTTCCCTACCCAATCACACCCTACCTGCTCCACATCCCTCTACTTACATGATCTTGCTGCTGCTTATATTGGGGTGGGCTCCTAATGCTGCGCTGACATATTACACTGCCACTGTTGTGACTTGCTGCTTGCAGTTGGCAGCTGGTGGGCCTAGCTCTGCTAGTGCTGACTCTTTTCTTTGCTTGCCACTTCACCATTCAGTTTGTCACACTACCTAACAGTGGAATATGAGGCATTTGGGATCATGCCATATGCTCTGTGGCATTGATGGTAAATGGCCTAATCAATAAAGGAACAGCTGGCTGAAGAAGAGGTGGCACACTTGGACCCAGCAAAAAGACAATTGTGACAGCAACCAGGAGAGAGCAGTGGCTAGCTAAAAAGAGGGGAACAGGGTTGCCAGGTGGTTGGCCACTTCCCAGTTTCACTTCAACCAGCTGGGACATTGGACTGTCCCTCATAATTGGGAAAAACTCAGTGCAAAGGGACAGCTGGTTACCCTGGTATGCACATGTAATCAGTTTGAATTTTGAATCCCTACTTACACTAGAAATCCAGAAACTAAGGCTCAGAGGCTTAGCCAGTAACCCACTCAGTAACAGCTTTGCCTTTGAATTGTTCCTTAAAACACTTCAACATTCTCTACTAGAATTATTGATTTTTTTTTTTTTAAAGAGATTGCAAGCCCCTAGTGGCAGGGATGTTGTCTTTTAAACTCTCTCTAAAGCAGAATATATTTTAATTCTAGATAGACAATAACTTGCAGTTGAATAAATAAATAGATCAGTGCCTGATGACTGAAAATACTTTTTTCTTAAACTGTGTCAAGAGTAAATTTATCAGCAGAGTTAGGATTCCCACTATTTGGAAAAGCAACATTTGTAGACATTTGTATTATTTTGTTGTTGATCTTCATCTGTATATCTTTGTACTGGTTTTAAACTGCCACACATCACCATAGTGTCTGTAAAATTGAAAGCAAAGTCTCTAGTATACTTCATGGGGATTCTGGCACTTCTCCATTTTGGGAATAAAATCTTTGCTTGGGGTAGAGTTTGTGTTTTTTATTATTTTTTTTTAATTTTATTTACTTTTTGTTGGGTTTTTTTGTTTTTTCTTTTTAGGTTGATTTGTTTCAGATTTTTTTTTGAAGTTTTAGGTTTTTAAATTCCTTTATTTCTTCGGTTGGTTTTTTTTGGCCTAAAGGGGTATCAGGGTTGTGAATATCATTCTTATGGTGGAAAAACCTTAAAACTGAAACTGAAATTTATGAAAAAGTATGAGAAAAAGCTGTTTTTGAAGGTCAGAAATGCCTGTGGTGGGGGAGTATTTGCCCCCTGACAGTAGCTAATAAGGTGAAAGGTTAAAAGTTTGCCTGTACTTGATATATGGCAGTAGTTTGACAGCAAGTTAAATGTCACGTAAAATTGGCAAATGATACAGTCAATCAACAGTGTTCATGTGCAAAAAACTTGATTTAGTGCATTCAATTTACTTCAAAAGATTTCACTTGGAATTTGTTGAAGTGGTGTAAAACCCCCCCCAAAGTATTCCAGTAGTAGTGTGGTAATTATCGCAATCCACAGCATAGCTCATTTTATAAGGCAGAAAATGTTATAGTTTAAATTTTGAGGCAGAAGATATCAATTCAATTTATGAAGAACTAGCAACAAATTGGTCAACTTGTTTTCTCTCACTGCTATTCAAGGAATTCAGATAGAGGCCTGGAAACTTGGATCATGTGCAGTAAGGTTGTACAGTAACTCCTCACTTAAAGTCGTCCCGGTTAACGTTGTTTCCATGTTAAGTTGCTGATCAGTTAGGGAACGTGCTCGTTTAAAGTTGTGAAATGCTCCCTTCTAATGTCATTTGGCAGCCGCCTGTTTTGTCCATTGCTTGCAGGAAGAGCAGCCCGTTGCAGCTTGCTGGTGGGGGCTTAGAACCAGGGTGGACCAGCAGCCCCCCATCAGCTTCCCCTATCAGCTCCCCACTCCCCTAAGTTCCCTATGCAGCAGCTGCCTGCAGTTCAGTTGTCCCTCCCCCCACTGACATGTGTTGCTCCTGCCCTCTGCCTTGGAGCTGCTCCCAGAGACTCCTGCTTGCTCAATGGGGGGGAGGAGAGAAAACGGGGGGGCTGCCAGGGTGTCTCCCCCTCCGCCATGCTACTGCACCCTGCTTACCTCATCTTCCATAGAGCAGGGGGAACACACAATGGAGGGAGGGATCTTCTAGGCAGTAGCTGCCATCTCAGGTCTCAGCAAGCTGATTTAATTAACAGGGCAATGTACTTAAGCCTGGGGTCAGCTACTTAAAGGGGAAATGCACAAGTTTCTCTGCCTCTATTTGCCCTCCCTCCTTTCCTGCTGCCTTGTAGAGTTTTGTAAGAGTTAACCCTTGAAGGCTCAGTCAATTGCTAGTTCATCATTTAGCAGTAAGGCATTCCCTGGGAAATATCCCACCCTCTGACTCCTCCACCTCAACTAAGCTTCACAATCATCATCACCGTGTACCAGTGTTAAATTGTTTGTTTAAAACTTATACTCTGTGTGTGTGTGTGTGTGTGTGTGTGTGTGAGTGTGTGAGAGAGAGAGATATAATAGTGATAAAAATTTCCCTGGAACTTAACCCCCTCATTTACTTTAATTCTTATGGGGAAATTGGATTTGCTTAACATCGTTTCGCTTAAAGTTACATTTTCCAGGAACATAACTACAATGTTAAGTGAGGAGTTTCTGAATGTTAGGGTGAACCATGCAGTTACTGTTCAATCTACATCAAAATCTTTGCTTTAATCTTCTATTTTCAGGGCTTTATGACATGCAAGTGTGAGCCCAAATGAAATCTGCCTGATGAGGTGTCAGCTAAATGGTTAAAAGAAAATCAGTTTGACTGGTTTTGATTTTGGTTGTTAAAAATCATTAAAAAAAAACTACAACACACTGCAGGGTATTACTGCTGAGGGATTTTTAGTTGACAAATTAGTCATAAGGGGAAGGACCCTCTAGCCAGTCACAAAACTGAGGTTGAACCATATGAAATTTGATTGCATTCTCCATTTTGGGTGGGAGAGGGAGATTTTAGAGAGACTATTTTGAGGAAGAATGAGTGCATCACAGTAATTAAGTTTAGAATAATAACACAGTCCACAGTTCCAAACAGAGAGACCCATCAAACTGAAGGGCAGACTAACCCAAGATATTTAAAAGACAAAGGGGTAAGCAGGGTGCAGGAGCAGGGGGGAGAGGGAGACACCCTGACATTAGCCCTCTTTCCGCCCCCTGAACAGCAAGCAGGAATCTCTAAGAACAGCTCCAAGGCAGAGGGCAAGAGCAGCACATGGCAGTGGGGGGAGGGACAGCTGCTGCACAGGGAACTTAGAGGAGTGAGGAGCTGATAGGGGGGCAGCTGGTCCACCCTGGTTCCAAGCCCCCACCAGCTAGCTGCAAAGGGCTGCTCTTCCTGCAAGCAGTGGACAAAACAGAGGCAGCTGCCAAAGGAGTTAGAAGGGAGCATTTCACAACTTTAAACGAGCATGTTGTCTAATTGATCAGCAACTGAACATGGAAACAACGTTAACCGGGATGACTTTAAGTGAGGAGTTCCTGTAATGTTATCATCACAATCATCACCATCCACTAGAATATTTTAAACTAATGTTTCCATCAAGTCTGCAGATCCTTTTCTCTCGTTGCCAAATTCTTAGGTTCCCTGTTCTTGCTTGGGTCTCAACATAAAACCCAATGTATTTGTTGTTGTTTTTTAAAACTTACCTTTTCCTCAGTTGTTCTACCATTTTTTTTTTAAACTTCAGCCTTTACATGCACCAGCATGTGTTCCACTCGGGCAATTTGGTTCTCCACTGCTGTCAGTCTTGCTGAAACATTTTTCATTCAGATTCTAATGAGGTTACTGATCAGTGTACAAAATCCAGTTTTTCACTCATGGACTCTCTAAGTGCTCTCAGTGAGCTGTATCGTTTCAGCCTGGTGGTAATGATGCAGTTTGGGTCACTAGAGGCCTGAAGTACTGTGCCCAGACCCTGGGGATGAGAGGGAAGGAGTGTTTCATGTCACTAACAAATGATTTCTCCAGCTAATTAAGGACCTGCTGTAAAGAGGATCTTGATCCTTTCTTCTTCAGCTGGAAGCATTGTAGCTGTGGCGGAGGGCCTCAAGGATGCTGGCGCAGAGGATTTTGGACTGTCACAATGTTAACATTACTTGATGGTGTGTTTTGTTTGGTTTTTGTGTTAAAAAACACCAGAACAAATGCATTCTTTTACTCACTAAAAAAATCACTGTTGAAAGATGAGCCTTCCAGAACTCATATTGTCTGCCTTGTGGATAATGGAGAGCAACTGTGTTAACCTAACAGTGAGGTTTAAATGTCCTTTTGACGGTCTCAATTTTGATATCCCCAGCATCCAAAGAAGATGGAAGAGTAAAAAGATTCTATTTTCTGTTTTCTGTATTAGGGACCATAGTTTGGAGCTATCCAAGGCCCAGGCCCTAGAAGATTTAGATATTTTTAATGACTAAATAAAGATTCTAATTGGAAAAACAAAAACAAAAAAAAAACCCCATCAACCTTGGGGTTACATTGCACTGTTGTTTTTAGGCCAAAATCCTCATTCATTTCAAAGGTATCTCTTGCTTGGATCTTTGGAATCCGTCCTCCTCACCTAAGGATAGGGTAAAGCAAATTTTGCTTCAAGGATTCATGAGCATCAGGAGCTGGTTTCTAATGTAATGGTTGACATGCCCTGATATAGTGTCTTCTGCCAACTCGTAGCTCACATGTCCTAGCTGATGTCATCTGTAACAGCTGAGATCTTTTGGGTAGACTTTTTAGAATATTTATTATTTAAATTTTAAGGGAGTAGTTTGTCCTTTGGAATTTACTATAAAGGAGGGTCTGAGTGTCTACTGCCTGGCCCCTTTCTTTATGTAGTTATTTACATGTGTCGTGTGTGTGTGTGTGTGTGTGAAATACTGTCACCTGTGTAAGCGTGTGTGTGTAATCTTGATTCAATAACATTTAAACCCATCATGCATTCACTCTGAGCAGGTGAAAATGACTATACATGGTGCAAAGCAGTAGAGAATCAAGCCCCTAGTATGTGAATACATGTGTAATACCCATAAATAGGGCTTTTGTTTGTTCACAGTAACACTGAAAATATGCAGGGCCTTTTCCTTTGCTTGCATCCAAAGAAACTGAAAAGGGATTTACTGATTGGTGTTCCTCAAACATAGCATCATTCTGTTGGGGTCCATTGTCTTTCCCTGAAGTATTATTTTTATCCATAAAAAAATTATTCTGGGGGTTGGAGTGGGACCCTTGAAATTAGTATGATTTGTGTTTTATTTGTTTCCTTAGTGTCTACAGCAATCCAGGAATGTTTCCGCAAGACAAAGGCATGTAGAGAGCTATGTGTATCAAAGCTAATTTACAAGTACATAGAGGATTTTGAGAATATAGGTGATGACCTTTTACTTTCTATTCACTAGCAGTGTGGAAAAAAATCATTAGAGCTTTGCTCACTCTGTCATCTGTTAACCCTATGTTGTGTAATGATGCTGGTAACATTTTATTCATGCCTTTGAAAAAGAAAAGAAATTTTAAAAAAATGTTGAATGAGAAATAGTTGTTAAAATCTGCCAGGCAAAGACTGACTATTAAATGTGTTGAACACTCCTTGTTTCCAAATGGATTGCATTTTCTCTCATCCCCTGTAGCCATATTTATCACAGGCTGTTTTTTATTACAATTGTTTCTCCAGAGAATTCCACAGATGCCGCTTTTTAAAATTTCATTTGTGTAAGAAAGAGAATTGATTTACATTGTCCAGCCAAGCATTGATATTAATGATTGATGGGGTTAAGAGCTGATGGTAACATCTCTGCTGACTTTCTTGTTGGCACAAGCATGCATTCCTGATGGCTTAGTATTATGCAGCAAATCTGGGTAATGATAAATAGAACAATAATTAGGCTCATAGCAGTGCCTCCTTACCTACAATTGCCTTTCATTTATAATTTTTATACACAAATTTTATAAAAATAGCCATTAATAGAATAGGACAATACGAATGCTAGCAATAAAAGGGTTTCCATGCTGCCTAACTGACATGGTCAATCCTGACCTGGAGAGGTCAGTTCTGTGAGAGGGTAGTTCAGTCAGTTCTTTAACAAGCATGACTACCTAATAATGCACCAGTAGTTGTAGTGTACCAATATAACTGAGATCAAGATTTGATCCCGTAGGTTTAATGATGTGGTTGTATGACCAGAACTGGACTGATACCAACTTAATTCATACACAGAGCAACTGTCACATGGTAATTACTTCTGATCACTATTGACTCGGTCCAGAATCAAACCAGCACCATATATGTGCAAGATTCTATATAACGATCTATATATATTTTAACCAGATCTTTTATCTAATAAATTCAAAGTTGATCCAAGACACACAATATTTCTTCCAACACTATCGGTCTTAATTTCCTAATTTCTTTAACTAGAACATGACTCCATCTTCATCCATGCTTTCCAGTGACTAGAAGTAAAATGGCCAATGTTTCCTCGCACTCACTCTGTGCAGGTGTAAATGATGTTTTCTTCCTCTCTTCTGACACTTCATAAATGGGATGACTGTTCTATTTGTTGTAACCATCTAGTTTTTAAAAATTAAATTTTCAGAGTGAGCCACATTCTCTTACATATATTGTTGTTCACTTGGTGGCCTGGGATCTGTACCATTAAGTCGGTTTCCAGCTTGACAAATGCCCATACTACTTCTGCTCCTCTGCTGTCAATGATGTCTCAATAGAGGAGCTCCTGCAAGATTTTAATAGCTTTTCTTCCTTCCTTCTAAACAAACATTATGAAAATTCTTGGCAAACCAGCAGCAGCCCTCTTTAAGTCTGCACTGCTCTTTGAAAGTTTACACAGAAGCATAGTAGCAGCTGTAAGAGCAGTTATGATAGGGAGAAAGGTTTTTTGAGTTTTACATGAACTGAAAGTTGTGAAAACCTTGTCAAGGATAATCCCATGACTGCAAAACACTGGTTCATTTTTATATGCAGGTTTTTTTTTTCAGTTTGAGGGCATTATGAAAAGAAAAAGCAGATAGTTTTGTCTGCACAGGTACATCTAGTATAATGATGTAGGTTGGGACTCAGCCTGAGTTGTTACAAAAACATCACTGAACGCATTTTCCAAAGCTGGTAATAGCACTTAAAGAGGAACAGCTGCAGTTTTATAAAATTAGTGGCTATTTACTCTAAAAATCTAGTTGAGATAGGGTTTTTTTAAATGATTTAAAATCTTGTGGGGCTGAAGGCATATAGACACTTGGTCCTCAACCGCATGTACCTCACACCATATCCAAATCAGACATATTTTAGATGTACCCACACCTCGGTCCCTAAGTGTACAGTTGTATCAAATTTAACCAATAGGAGATGAGTTACTGCCCCACGTAGCTCTCAGTATGTATGTACAGGTGTTGTCGTTGTTTATATAGCATAGAGATTAAACATTTGTAGTGTTCTGACACTCATCAGTGTTGGTCAGCATTCTTTTAATTTACTTAGGTACAAATCCAGATTGCAGTTACAGAACTGTAAACTGGGGCAGCTTCACTGAAGTCAGAATTTGATTCTTTGTATTAAACTGGAGTTGTGCATCCTTACATATACTTTGGCATGGAAAAGAATTTTCATTGCCACCAAATTATCATATAAAAAAACCTTTGCAGTAAGTGAAGGAGGACTGGTTTTTTGTTCTTCTCTCAATACTAAAAGCCATATTCTATAGACTGCCTAATCCTTTCACTGAGGAAGCCAGCAGAATCCTTGATATGTCAGATTTTAGAGGGCCGTCTAAACTTTAGAATGTAAAGCTTCTGTGGTGAAGGAATTAGATGGAGGTTTTATCGAAGTTAGGCCTAAATATGTGTTTCAGTTGGGGAGAAACAGGTGAATGTATGAAAATCAAGTTATAGATTGGAATGCTAACCCTAAAACTTGCTGTCAAGGAGTGATGCCTGCCCCTCCCTTACTCACCAGTACATACATTCATGCTCTCTTTCAAGTAACATAAATAGAAAAAAATAGCTGGTGCAATTACTGAGTTTTTTTAAGCTATCTGTATTTGTGACTGGATCTCTGGGTACACCCTGGAACTGAGATACTGTTGTGCCTCCTTAACTTTCCAGCCTAGGCTGTCTCTCACGATGCTTTGCTAGTGACAGGCAGCAAACCCCTCCGGGCGCTGCTCTCACTCACCTCAACAGCATGTGGAGCCACATATCCAGCTAGTTGCAAGAATGCTCACTAGCCACTCACAAATCACACACACAAGGGCACCAGCAAATTTCCCAAGCCTCTTGCCTTGCATCCAAGAACTGAGCCATCTTCAGTTCATTGCCCAGTCCATCCCTTGATGTGGAAAGGAGATACACGAACCTTTGTAAACTCAGCTGAGATTTCCCAAGCACTTCAAGCAAAACACACTGTTTTAGGTAAAATCTGAAACAGATTTATTAACTACAGAAAGATAGATTGTAAAGTGATTATAAGTTCTAGGCACAAAAGGTCAAAGAAAATAAAATGTAAGCAGCAGTCTAAATCTTAAATCTTATTAGACTAGGTATTTGGATCAAGCAGTTTTCTCACCCCACCAGATGTTACAGTTCTTAACACACAGGCTTCCCCTTTAAGCCTGGGACCAGTTTCCTCAGTTCAAGTCTTTTGTCTTCTCAGTGTTAGCGTAGGTAGGAGAAGAGAGCGGCCAAAGCATGATGCCACTGTCCCCTGTTTTATATCTTCGTTCCATATGCCTGGAAGACACTAACCTGGTGGGCTTTGCTGAGTCACAGAATTGAGCAATCTCCCTGGTGTGATCTTGTGCAACTGAGTCATAAAGTTGAGCAATCCGCATTGTGTGGTGATTGCGCAACTGTCATTGAATTGTTAATCCCTTGTTTACTATTCTCCTGCTGGTCAGTGGCTGGTGATGATCATTCTACGCCCACCAGGGTGTTGGTCACCTCCTTTGTTGGTATCACTGGAGAACTAGCATTGGGCGACTTCCAAACTCACAACATACTTCACTAACAACCATACAGCAAAATCTCATAACGTCACACACATTAACAATATACATATTTGGACAGAACAGTGGGTTTCAGCAGATCAGGATCTTTCATGTGGTATCTTACATGGCATGCTTTGTATGAAATATATCATAACTATATGACAAGGGTGAATATGGAGTTTTCAGGATGCTGCTTTGAGGTACTTTCCCACAGTATTATTAGCCAAAAATCTTTAAATACAATCTCTCCTCTTAAATTATACTACCCATTTTGTATTTCTTTCCTTTTTTATTAGCTCTGTCCTCTTTTCTTTGCATGTCTTCACCTCCCCAGGATTTTGTATGTTTATTTTTTCCCTCTACTCCTTTTATTTCTGACACACATAGGCTTTCTTTTTTCTCCTCTTTGTTTTTGGTTTTCTCTCTCCTCCTCTTTGCTTCAGTCTTTAGTGGTCTGACGGGTTTCTCCTTTTATTACCCTTGTTCTAAAAACGATATTTCACAATCTGCCTCCCTCTGGCAGAGCTTCCTCCAGAGACTGTTGATACTACTCCATGAGTCAAACTAAAAGGGCTACCAGAAAGCAACACAGGCACATACTTATTCTCTCAGGGGCTCAATGCACTGCCCCTGCAATGCTCCTCACCTGCTGGCACAGAGAATGGAAGATCAAGCTCGGCCCTTAATTCTCCTGGTCTGCCACTACCCTGATGCTCAAGTGTCTGTCCTTCTCCATTTGTATGCTTTGTCCCTCTTCCATCAGCCGGTTGTATATTTCTGTTCCCCTTTCTCTCATTCCTGTTTGTGCCTGTCTCATCCTCATTTCCATGTCTTTCCTCCCCTTCTTTGTCTCTTGTGTGGTACCTCAGGATTGCTGGTCTTTCCCTAGAGGGGCCCACAAGAGAAACAGCAAAGTGATCCCCTGGTACTGCAGAAAGAGGAGCTTATGCTGGTAATGCTGGGGAAGTGCTATGTGCAGCACCAATATATCAGTGGAACTCCCATGCTGGATTCTCTTGCAGGGGAATATTTAAAACGGGACAGTGAGGCTACATGGGAAGCTAGTTATGCCTGCAACTCAGGCTGAATCAACACCACCCTCTTCGGACATGTTTCCAGACATGCTGCTTGCTTCTGATTTAGTTTATTAATATTAAGGTTTTTTAAGAGGAATTTTCCAACTTAGCCAATGGGCAGTTTACTCTGGGCCCCTTGCACATTCCTTTTAGCCATAATTAATTAACTAAATTGACACCAAGATGCTGCTTGCACGACACAGTTATTCTGGTTGTTGCCTAATTGCCAGTCAGGGTTTCTGGATGGCATTCCTTTCACAATAAGGCTGCTAATTAATCTTGCTGCAGTTCTCACAGGAAAAATGCTGATAAGTATATCACCAATTAACATAAGAAAGAAAATGTCAAGAGCCCTGTTGTGTTTTAGGGAACCCACTCCCAGTGAGATGAATATCACTATTAAATACGGAGACAGACTAACTACTAAGTATGAAAGCCAATGTGCCATGACACAGCACCAAAACCACACAGATTTTATTCATTTAGGAACCTGCATATTGAATGTCTGTTCACTCTTATTTAATAACATTGACCGTAAGAAATTCTGTGTACAACCGAAAGATCAAGGAATATGAGACAGGAACATTGCAAGGATCCTGCATGTTTGATAAATAATTTCTCCCAGAAAATTATTCATAGAGTGTATAGGTGAAGTAGCTTAAAAAACACATTAAAGACATTGGGACAGTCCTCAGATGGCCCGTAATCTGGCCCATGATCCTCACTCAGAAGACCTTATAATTTAATTCAGACAGACCAACAGGTACACCTAGGAGCAATTCAATCACAAAGGGAAGTTGGAAGAGACAGGGGTAGGTGCTAGTTGGTGAAGACCTTCAGCAGTGGATCTGGCCCATCCAGGGGAGCATTGGTGGCATCTCTGGATGTATGTAGGTGACACTGCTAGTGCCCTTGCTCAGGGTGCTGTGAGAGCTGGCCCACTGGAGGACATGTGCTTAGGTGAAAGAAGTGTTGGTTTTAACTTATGAAGCCTTATGATTCTTTTTTCCTCTCCTGTGCTTACAGGTCAGAAAATCCTTCACCACAGAAGTGATGTCTTAGAAACAGTAGTCCTGATTAACCCTTCAGATGAAGCAGTTAGTACTGAGGTAAGTCAGCTGGAAATATCTTATTGGATGTGTCATAAAAGCACCGTAAGTGAATAAGAATTCTGACTGTAGATAAATGAATATGTGGGAGTGAATGTCAGTAAAAGTGTCAGCCTTCTCTTATCTCTTCCTCTTGTTTCCTTTTCCCATAATAGGATTTTAAAGGACATACAGCAGGAATACTCATATCTCCTTTCTCAGGGTTACATTTCCAATAACCCACTAAAATCTGTTTTTGATTAAGTGGAGGCAACTGCGATGAGAGCTCTTGTGCTGCTGCTCCCGCACCCCTCCCTGGCTTGGTTCTGTATGTCTATTTTAAACTTCGTATAAACCAGGTCATCTGAGACAGTTTTAGACGTTTGAGAAGGATTATCATGTAT
Source organism: Gopherus evgoodei (assembly GCF_007399415.2). Classification (NCBI taxonomy): domain Eukaryota; kingdom Metazoa; phylum Chordata; order Testudines; family Testudinidae; genus Gopherus; species Gopherus evgoodei. The sequence goes on from NC_044327.1 coordinate 86,160,066, forward strand.
ATAACATCTTTCCTCCAAGAAATCATATGCCATGATCAACAGAGTTGGAGGCTATCACGGAACATGAGATCTCCAAGTCCTGCATACTCTTTAGAAGAGGGTCAAAGCACCAGCCATGTATCTCAAGACCCCTCTTAGAAAGAGAGGCAAAGCAGCATTCCATCCAGGAAGGTGTGGCAGATAAAAATAGGGATACTTATGCAGTTAACAAATAATTTTCAGTGTGTATATGGATGATCCCTTCTGAACATATTAGAAGTATAAAACCTTCAAATGGGTATTTTGTTGCCAGGGATGTAGTTTTAATTGCTGTAAACTACCAAAGAAGAGATTCTTATTAACATTGTGTAACATTAAACACACATAACCAAAAGGAGGATATACTAATCAAAATGTTTAAACCTTTAAACATCAAGTAAGTCATCTTTATTACAATTTCTCTTATTTCCTCTCTGCTGTTATAGAATCTCTTAAATTGCAGTAAATTTATTTAATGAGAAAAGATAGAGTCAGTTCAGGTGGCAGCTCTTAGGTTCTGCTGTTAAAGTCTGATCCCCTTTCTTCTTATAAGGAAAGAAAAACATCAAAAAATGGGGGCGGGGGAGAAGAAAGAATGGCAAAAGGTAGGAAAATGCGGCTTCTGTCTCTGAGGCTTGCAGTTCAATTGTTGGAAGGCCATAGGAAAAGCAGTTGGCATGCAGGCCAGTTAGCAACTCCTGCACCCTGGCTTTACTGCCCTGGCTCTGGAAAATGTTTGGGTAGGTTACTCTTAATTTCCTCTAACCAGTCTGTGGGAGGTAAAGGGTTTTTTTTGTTGTTTGTTTTTTCCTGAGATTTGGCTGTTCTTCAATGCTTTCATTCTGCCAAACTGGTAACAGCCAAAAGTTACAAGGTTAATTTTTTCTTGGCTAGCTAAGCAGACTCTCATTGGGCAAAAGTCAAAATGAGAATTAAGAAAGCAGAAGAAGGAAAAAAGTGGGAAGAGAAATAGCCATCTCACCCCACCATATGTCAGTCAGGAACATTAGGTTCATATCACAGGAGTAGCTCAGGACACAGCCAGAGAGGAGATGATGTCATTTGGTTCCATCTCCTTGTCTAGTCAGGATGGAATATCTGTCAGAATGGGAAAGAAGGCGGCTCGTGGTGTGATTGTAAATCCTTGGGACCTGCCTTGTGGGAATTAATGATGCAGGTTTATGCACTGAGAATGATGCTGCCTAAAAATCCTAACATGTTCAGTAAGCTGCAAATACTCCCTAGGAAAGAAGTGTCCAAAACAGGCAACATTCTTGTCCCATTAGAACTGCCAAAATAAAATACATTTCCTATAGTCTGTATATGGACAGTTTCTTTTATTTTAAGAAGATTCTGCTCTGTTGCTATAACAATTTTATAACTTTACCACATCTGGAAAACTTCTAATTAGCTATTTCTTTAGGCCAGACAAACTCATTAAACACCATATATTTAACTTAATTCTGGGCTTTCTTTCAACAACATGTAACATCCTGATATTTTTCATCTACTTTGAACAATATAGCGCTTCAACCAAGGCTAGGGTTAAAAACAACATATCTCGATCTATTTTATACTACCTTATTACAATTTATTTTAAAACTAATGGTCTAATATCAATGCACAGAATTCTGATAGTCCCCCATTAGCCCGTCTTTATACTCTTTTTATCTGTCTCTTCATTTTTTTCATACATGCTATGTATTATGTTCTAAAAATTGCAAGTATTTTTTTTCTGTTTCTGTCATAGTTCTTTATCTCTGTAGAAACTCTTTAATCATCAGTTAATAAACAGAATTGAGGGGAATTATATGATAGTCGTGTATCGTAGTTCATGAGACAGGAAGTAATTTTGTGGCTGAAAAAGCTGGTGGTTTTTTATATAAGCTGGCTGACTGCTCAGAACTGCTCCTGCAAAGAGGAAAAAAAATTAAAGAGGGAAGCTAGTTCTTTAATGGATTTTAATACAACTAAAACAGATGAGACTTGAGCGACATACATCAGCCAGCCGGCCAACACTTATCAATGTTCTCTTCTGAAACAGAAATCCTTGACCCACCAAGGATATTGTTGGATTTTATCATCCAGCACAATTAGTGACAAGCCCGTTTTAGGCCTGCTTTTAATTACGGGGTCCTTCTGCTGTTCAAACTTTAGGGCCATTTCTTTAATAAGATCAAAGTAGAGGTCTTCCTGGTCCATACTCTTCAGTAGCCCCTTTCAACTCATTCTAAAAACAGAGTTGTTAAACAGAGATGTAGGTCAATACTGCATCCTTCCTGGCATAAGACAGAATAATTTAGGGCAATTGATCGCTTAACAATCAATATATAAAGTTATAAAACTAGCTTGCTGGGAGTGCTGAGAGATGCTGTTTTGTGCCTTAGAAATATTTTGCAAAAAATGTATTCAAGAACTCAGTTATTTACACAAAACTCAGTTGGATTCCAGTCATATTTAGCCAGCAGACATCCCTCTAGATCTACAAGCTTTACTTTGACAAAAGACTATCAAGCAGTGATGGCGCAGTGGTAAAACTTGGGAGTTATCAGCGGTAGTGAAGGCTGTTTTTGAAAGTGAAAATAACCTGTAAAGGTAAAGAGAAAATATATATATATATACACACACATATACAGAGAGAGAGAGAGTGTTTTAATATTCAGTATCTACTTTAAAACTTCAAAACGTAGTTCTACCAGCAGTAATCTCTTTGAACCAACAGGCATCCATATAATTTGCCAAAGTATATTCAGAATAATATGCTGTGCCAGCACAGTGCAAGTTCCAGTGTCCATTTTTTTCTGACTGTGAGCATCACACAGATTGTGTACCTGACTATTTCCTGTTGGTTAAAGTCAGGAATGGGTGAATATTGGGGCGCATAAGTGTTCATGAACTTTACAGATTATTTTTAGTTCACAAAACTAGTCCAAGTTTATACAGTTTTTTGTTTAATTTATACCTGTTTTTTTTCTTCATGATAAATTTAGTTGTTAGTAAAGTTTTTCTAGCTAAAGAGCAAGTAGTGCTATGCATTGGGGAAAGAAGGACATTCCTCCCAAAAAAATGGTAGGTGGATACAAATGTTTGACCTGTTACAGTGCAGAGGTCATGTTGGGCCAAAATTGTCCCTGATGTAACTCCATGGACATTCAGAAGTACACCAGGAGTACATTTGGTCCATTGTAACTTTTTTTATTTTAATTTTTCACTCTCCTTTGCTCCTTTTTCACATTCTCTTCAGTTTTATTTTTTCACTGTACCTGTTCTCCACTCATTTTTATTCCCTTCCCTTTAATTTTTCCTTTACTGTTTTTTCTTTCTGCTTCTTTAAGTGAGATAAATTAGGTATTCTGTGTAACTCTTCCTGAGTGTCAATGGAATTACATTAGGGATGACTTCAGCACAACATGTTCTGTACACTATAACATGTCAACCATTTGTCTGCCTACCTTTTTTGGGAGGAATCTTTCATTGGACCATCTTCTGTTAGTGGAAGAGACAAGCTTTCAGGCTTTCCCAGACCTGAAGAAGAGCTTTGTGTAAGTGTGAAAGCTTGTGTCTCTCACCAACAGAAGTTGCTCCAATAAAAGATATTACCTCACCTACCTTGTCTCTCTAATATTCTGGTATCAACACAGGTACAACATCTTTTTAAAGTGTCCTTTACAAATAGAGTATATGATGGGTTCGGTCACAGAGATCCCCTTGGGACTGTCACCTGATGTGCTGGAATTACCTCTGAGCCCATTTTTCCAGACCAGTATGGGACTTCCAGAACCCTGTCTTGTTGAGCCAGACACGCTAGCCTGCTGCAACACAGACCCAGGGTCTGGTCCACGCCCCCCCAAAGCTACATCTAACTGAAAACAGCTCAGCAGGTTACCTGTCGCCAGCACCAAGACCCCAATGGGATCCAAACCCCAAGTAAATCTGTTTTACTCTGTATAAAGCTTATACAGGATAAATTCATAAATTGTTCACCCTCTATAACTCTGATAGAAAGACATGCACAGTTGTTTGCTCCCCCAGCTATTAATAACTTACTCTGGGTTTATTAATAAACAAAGGTGATTTTATTAAGTATAAAAAGTAGGATGTAAGTGGTTTCTAAGTAATAACAGACAGAACAAAGTAAGTCACCAAGCAAAATAAAGCAAAAACACACGTCTAAGCCTAATACATTAAGAAACTGATTACAGCTAATATCTCACCCTTAGAGGTGTTCTAATAAGCTTCTTTCACAGACTAGATTCCTTCTTAGTCTGGGCCCAATCTGTTCCCTGGCACAGTCCTTGTTAGTTCCAGCAGACATCTCGGGTGATAAGCAGGGGTTTTCTCATGACTGGCAGCCCTGTTTGTCCTGCTCGACCCCCTTTTATAGCTTTGGCACAAGGCAGGAATCTTTTGTCTATGCTTGTTCTCTTCTCCTCCCCAGCGCCCCCCCCCCCCCATCCATGGAAAAGTACAAGGATTAAGATGGATTCCAGTATCACATGTCACTGTAAGACCCCTAGTCTCCCTGGGTTGACCCATACAGGAAGGTTTGCAGGTAAATAAACCATTTACAACCAATTGTCCTAGCCAATGGGAGCCATCAAGATTCTAAACCACCATTAATGGCCCACACTTTGCATAATTACAATAGGACCTCAGAGTTACACTTCATATTCCTAGCTTCAGATACAAGAATCATACATGGAGGAATATATTCAGTGGTTTATAACCTTTATGATACCTTACAAGAGACCTTTTGAATAAAGCATATTCCAGTTACATATTCACACTCATACGCATATTTCCATAAAACATATGGAGTGGAACGTCACGGAGTAGAAACCCAGTAATGGGTGAGTGGGTTTGAAATTAGGCAAAGCAGGGTTTGGACCAAAGAGGAAGGTTGGAAATGTGGTAGCTGCATTTAATTTTTGAGCTTTTGTTCTTTACCTTAGGTGCGTTTAATGATCACAGATGCTGCAAGACACAAGCTTCTTGTACTAACTGGCCAGTGCTTTGAAAACACAGGAGAGCTCATCCTCCAATCAGGATCGTTCTCGTTCCAGAACTTCATTGAGATCTTCACTGACCAAGAGGTTTGTCCTTAATAAAAAATCTTTCATAATGTTTTAGTATGATGAAGTATTTTTAGATGCATTGAAGATGGCCACCTTTATATACTTGAAACTAGCATTGATGCCTCAGTGTTGGTGTCCTTTGGCCCTCTGTACGCAATTTTCTTCAAAATGTCTAATTCATTACTTTAGTTTTCATGTAACAACAAAATTAAATTTTAATTTGGCAAACTGCAATAATAACTTTATGAAATAAAAAAAAGCAGGAAGCCTTTTACAAATGGAAGGTAAAATTCCCATGTCTAAAATGTAAAGCTTATTTATTCAGTATATTTTTACAAGGCTTTTACTTTTACAATTAAGTTTGACACTTTGTTTATATCAGTTCTTGCCTGATAGCAACTACTTTGTAGATTACATTAAATAAGACACACAGCAATCTATAGGATTAACAACTGATATGTTCAACACATATCTGTTTATTTTTGCTGCATTGGGAAGGACAGGGTTCATAATATCTGAAACCAATGTAACATCTAAAAAGTAGCATCATGTACAAGTATGTGACAAGATATAAACCACAGTGTACTGCGTCCCTGTCTGATTAAAAAAACAATGGGATTTTAAAAATGCATACAAAATTAGGGCCAAATCCTACTCTTACTTGTAGAAAACCAAACTGTGGGAAGGGGAATGGAGTAGTTAGTAGTCTATTTTCAGTTAGGTAAATAAGTCATTCCTTTCAGGTGGGGAAATCTGTTCCTCAATACAATTTAGAAATCCAGATCTTTTCACAGGCAATGCCTGACATGTGATTTTCAACTTCTCCCTTACCAGATCACTGTAGACATCCAATTCCAGTGTCCTAACAGCAGCTCTTCACAATTGGAAATCATCATTTTACATTGGCTGCCCCACATATCTGATTCACTCTCCCTCTGAGCAATCACACTGATGCATTTTAACAAATCTATCGCTGCGTGAACAGACAATGTTTTAAAAAACAGATATCTTTCCTTGGTATTAACTGTCACCTTGGATCTAAAAAGATAAAAGGAAGTTACACCTTTGCAACATCTTCTGAGAGAGTGGGATTGCACGAGAGTAGTTGTGAACAGAATTTGGTCCAACATCTCTCGACAGAGACTGTGGGCCAAATTCTGCTTTCATGGGCACCAGTGCAACTCCACTGAAGTTCATAGGTATTGTGATGGGTTAGATCACAGAAACCCCATTGGGAGCTGCCAACTGATGTGCCAAGACTACTTCTGCCCCTGCTTTCCTGCCCTGTCAGCTTAGGACTTCAGTGCCCTGCCTGGTTTGAGCCAGATTCACTAGCCCGCTGCAAACCCAGACTAGATCTGAATCAGGTCCCCTAACAGCTGTAGGCTTGACTGAAAGCAGCTTACAGAAATGTTCTTATCTTTAACACTCAGATGCCCAACTACCAGTGGGGTCTAAACCGCAAATAAATTTTTTTGACCCTGTATAAAGCTTATACAGGGTAAACTCATAAATTGTTTGCCCTCTATAACACTAATAGAGAGATATGCACAGCTGTTTGCCCCACTCCCCCAGGTATTAATACATACTCTGAGTTAATTAATAAGTAAAAAGTGATTTTATTAAATACAGAAAGTAGAATTTGTGTTTCCAAGTAGTAACAGACAGAACAAAGTGAATTACCAAGTGAAATAAAACACACAAATCTAAGCCTAATACAGTAATACAATTGAGTACAGATAAAATCTTACCCTAAGAGATGTTTCAATAAGTTTCTTTCACAGACTGGACGCCTTCCTAGTCTGGGCACAGTCCTTTCCCCTGGTACAGCCCTTGTTCCAGCTCAGGTGGTAGCTAGGGGATTTCTCATGATGGCTCTCCACTTTTCTCTGTTCCACCCACTTATATATCTTTTGCATATGGCGGAAATCCTTTGTCCTTCTGGGTTCCCCCCCTTTTCCCACTCTTAATGGAAAAGCACCAAGTTAAAGATGGATTCCAGTTCAGGTGACATGATCACATGTCACTGTAGGACTTCATTACCCACTTGGCAGCACACACCTATACAGAAAAACCCAGGCCTGGTCCACACTACACAGTTAAATCGATTTAAACGGCGTTAAATCGATTTAACTCTGTACCCGTCCACACTACAAGGCACTTTAAATCGATTTTAAGGGCTCTTAAAATTGATTTCTGTACTCCTCGCCAACGAGAGGAGTAACCCTAAAATCGATATTACTATATTGATTTAGGGTTAGTGTGGATGGAAATCGAAGTTATTGGTCTCATTCCTTTAATGTAGCTACCCAGAGTGCACCGCTCTGGAAATCGATGGTAGCCTAGGACCATGGACACACACCACCGAATTAATGTGCCCTAGTGTGGACGCATAAAATCGATTTTATAATATCTGTTTTATAAAACCGGTTTTAGTACTTTCGATTTTATGCTGTAGTGTAGACGTAGCCTGAGATGTAAAATAGAGCCATCTGCAGTCAATTGTCCTTGTTAATGGGAGTCATCAAGATTCCAAACCACTATTATTGGCCCACACTTTGCATAATTACAATAGGCCCTCAAAGTTATATTTCATATTTCTAGTTTCAGATACAAGAGTGGTACATTTATACAAATAGAATAATTGCACTCAGTAGATTATAAGCTTTGTAACCTTACAAGAGATTTTTTGCATGAGGCATATTCCAGTTACATTAGCATATTTTTATAAAATCATATAAAGTGCAACGTCACAGGTATGCATTAGTGTAACTGAGAGGAGATTGCTGAAAATATACCAATGAAATTAAAAAGTGGGAGAAACTGCCTATGCTCTTCAGTAGCAAAGCTGAAATTCTGAAAGGAATATAATCTCCAGACTCTATACACCATACGCAAGTTTCTTTTTAAGTTCTCAGCCTAATTTTTTCACAATTTATTTAATGTGGCTAAAAGAACTCAAGAGTTTCCCACGAGATAGTTAAAAAGGTCATGGTAAAATGACAGACTAGGTCTATCTGATCTTCTGTTTTACTGTGTAGCCTACCATTTGAGAGACATGGTCAGATGGATTCCTATCATGTAAAGCACTTACTGATACAAGCCACTAGAGCTGTCAAGTAAGGAGGGTCAAACTTTGCCCTTCTTTTATACCCAAACTTCTTTCTTTTCAAACTCACCTGTCCCTCTCAAAAGGAACCCTGCTGTTGACTCATCATGGGCTGATCTTAAGAACATAAGATGGCGATACTTGATCAGACCAAAGATCCATCTAGCCCAGTATCCTGTCTTCTGACAGTGGTCAGTGCCAGATGCCCCAGAGGGAATGAACAGAACAGGTAATCATCAAGTGATCCATCCCGTTGCCCACTCCCAGCTTCGGGCAAACAGAGGCTAGAGACGCCATTCCTGCCCATCCTGGCTAATAGCCATTGATGGACCTATCCTCCATGAATTTATCTAGTTCTTTTTTGAACCCTGTTATAGTCTTGGTCTTCACAACATCCTTTGGCAAAAAGTTTCCTCTGGCCAACTTTCTTCTTTGAAACAACTTACCCTGATGAGTGGGAAAAGAAACTTCAGAAGAAACCTTTGGGAGCAATAGAATATTAAAATATTATTGGATCTTCAGAGGATGGTTCCATTATACCAGTGGTGCCCAAACTTTTCTTGTTGCACCCCACCTCTTTACCAGTAATGGAAACTTCCATGCCCCCCTCCATAACATCACAGTTGGCCAGAAGAGGAGTTTGGGGTGAATGTGGAGATGGGGCAGAACTGGGAATGGGAGAAGATCTGGGGCTTGAAGTGGAGTTGGCCTGGGCAGAGAGGGAATAAGGGCAGAGCTGGGCTGTGGGCGGAGCAAGGGGCGGAGCGAGGCTGGGAGTGGGGCTGGGAGCAGAGATGGGGACTTGGAGCAGAGCTACAGCTCTGACTGTGGCTGGGAGCAGGGCTGAAGCACAGCCCAGGGCCAGAGTGGAACTGGGGACATAGCAGTGCTGGGGGCTGGCCTGAACACCGCCGTGCCTCCCCAAATGTTTCTTCACACCCCTCTAGTGGGCATGCCCTACAGTTTGGGGACCACTGCATTATACCATTTCAAATGTAGATCTAGTCTCCTAGATTCACGTACCCAGTTTAACCATAAAATCAGCTCTTCCATCAAAGCCATTTTTCAGTGTATTCCTGAACTTGCTACACCACGCTGAAGGGATTTGTGTCTAATTTCACTGATCAGTCCTACCAGTGGCTTAATGTGATCACACACCTATCCCTCTCATCAATATAAAACAAAATCTTGAATGACTATTACCTTCCAGGCTGCAGATCATCAACATCACTAATTCACTGACCACTCACCCACCTTCTTCCCATACAATCTCTGATATTGCTTGAAAATTGTCCCTACATGGGAAACCATCATCTGCACCCAAATCAGAGGCACTGAATTATCATTATCCCTCCATCAAACTTTGTCTCATTGATCTGAATTAAAAGCACTTCATGCCACTTTATCTTCCCATAATAATGTGTGTATTATACACTGAAACTTACCCCTGAGCAGAGGTCCAGTACGAGTTAGGCACCATCTGTATCCCACTCAGATGTGCTTAATTTTACTGCTGCAGTTTGCCTGTCCTCACCTCCTCTCTCTCCACTCTTCCCCTTCCAGCCTTTCTCTGTGATTGCCTTTAATATGGCTCTCCCATTTTCCTCTTCTTACTCTTTCCTCCCTCCTTTTTTTTGTCCTGTCTTTGCTCTCGTCCAAACAAAGCTATGTCTGATGTTTGGATAAGATTTATTTATACTCTTGTATAAGTTGGTTTATATACTTAGTAAGGATGACATGTGAACATAAAACAGCTGTTCTGAGATTTTATTCCTTTTCTGCTTTTATTAGTTACCTATACACATTGTGTTAATTATTTTTGTATGGATAACATCCACCATCCATTCTGTGTCTCTGTTGAATTTTACTTTCAGTAAATTCTGAAAATAAATTCCGTAACAACAAAAATAGGAGAGCAAGACACAAATCTTCCAAGTTCCACTGAAATGAAATGTCTCCTAGACACACAACATTAATTATTATAGTACTCTCCATTCCTCTTGGTAATCCAGTTTATGGTCCAAAATTTTCAGTTTATTCAACTCTAGTCTAGTCTAAATTATCTCTATAAAAATCTTTCTTTTACATGTAAATTACAGTTGACTATCCCTGAAAAGTATTTTGTAATACTTTGCAAGATGGTGAATATGCTTCAATTACATTTGCAGTGTTATTGTAGCCATGTTGGTCCCTGGATATGCAAGAGACAAGATGGGTGACCAATCTTTTATTGGACCAACTTATGTTGGTGGAAGAGACAAGCTTTCAGGCTCAACAGAGAAGAAGAGTTCTCTGGAAATTGAGAGCTTGTCTCTTCTACCAACATAAACTGGTCCAATAAAAGACATTACCTCACCCACTGTGTGTCTCTCACAAATTACATTGACATTTGGTCTCTATATTCAGTTATTTGACTGAATTATTTAAAAAAAAGATGCTTGAACAGTTTTGTAATATTTTGAGCAAGTTGAAGTCTCCTGCATATACTTTAATTACAATAAAACAAACAGAGACTGTGTATGCAGTGGGGATTACCCCATGACTGGGATTTAAATCTGGAGGCCCCACTGTGTATGTAAAAACCATTCTTGACGATAGGGGGCAACTGTAATTCAGTCAGGTTCATGTAACTCATTGATCCTAGTGGGCAGGATTTCATGAACTGCCAATGCAGAATACTAAGTACAAAGTTATTCAGGAGTTTTGAATCCCCCTTCTCTTCTGGTTACAGAGACAGTAGTGGGTGCAGTAACATTTTATTGCTGTTCTCCCAACAGGCCCCCAATGGTGGCAAAGGGGAGACTTGCAGCACCACCACGTCACCATTTAGCTGGCCTTTCTAGCCACAATTTGTTTTGGCTCACAAACGGAATATCCTGTGGTGTCTTTTAATAAATTATTAGTCACTATCAGATCCTAATCTGGGAAAACCATTATCCACTTTCAAGATATAAGCTTTCTGTCTTTCTTTTTTGGAAGCCAAGGGAAACATTTGATGCCAGATTCTGTCTTTGGATGCACATATGCAACTACCATAGACAGCCTTGGGAGTTTTCATGTGTATCCAAGGATGGAATTTGGCCCTGGTGTGTTTATTTGCATGCCAGTCCCAGTACTCATTCAGTTTGGAGCCATTTCATAGCTGTGCTGATTTCTGAACTCTGAGAGAAAACTGAAAAGTGGAAATTTGTCAGTGAAGGGCTGAAATATTACATGCTTTCATTTTCTGTTTACTAATCTGAGACCACCAACTATATAGACTCATAGACTTTAGGGTCAGAAGGGACCAATGTGATCATCTAGTCTGACCTCCTGCACAAAGGAGGCCACAGAACCCTACCCATCCACTTCTATAATAAACCGCTAACCTATGTCCGAGTTATTGAAGTCTTCAAATTGTGGTTTGAAGACCTCAGGCTGCAGAGAATCCACCAGCAAGTGACCCATGCCCCACGCTGCAGAGGAAGGCAAAAAACCGCCAGGGCCTCTGCCAGTCTGCCCTGGAGGAAAATTCCTTCCCGACCCCAAATATGGCGATCAGCTAAACCCTGAGCATGTGGGCAAGACTCACCAGCCAGCACTCAGGAAAGAATTCTCTGCAGTAACTCAGATCCCATCCCATCCCACATCCCATCACCGACCACTGAGCATACTTATCTGCTGGTAATCAAAGATCAATTGCCAAAATTAAGCTATCCCATCATACCATCCCTTCCATATACTTATCAAGCCTAGTCTTAAAGCCAGATATGTCTTTTGCCCCCACTACTCCCCTTGGAAGGCTGTTCCAGAACTTCACTCCTCTAATGGTTAGAAACCTTGGTCTAATTTCAAGTCTAAACTTCCTAGTGTCCAGTTTATACCCATTCGTTCTTGTGTCTACATTGGTACTAAGCTTAAATAATTCCTCTCCCTCCCTAATATTAATCCCTCTGATATATTTATAAAGAACAAGCATATCCCCCCTCAGCCTTCTTTTGGCTCGACTAAACAAGCCAAGCTCTTTGAGTCTCCTTTCATACGACAAGTTTTCCATTCTATATGACTTTAATTCAGACTGGAACAGAATAATAGCTTTTAGTACTGAACACAGGACTTTTTGTTCATAGAAGCTTTCAGTTCAGTGTCTGTTTTGGGTCTCAATGTTATTCAACACTGGAGAAATCAGTGGAGTTATTCAGGATTTAAACTGGCAAAAGAATGCGGTCCATGATTTTTTAAATCAAAATGTTGTTAAAAGGATTTTTAGCCACAACACCCAGCTGTGGTTCTCTCGTTTGCTCTGAGTTTACATATATAAATTGATGATTCATGAATTCTCTGTTATTCAGAGATTAATTACTAAACATATGGTGTTAATACAACTGCCTTTTTATTATATATAAATGCTATGGAGTCCATTGTTCCATTCAAAATGTGTATATTTGCAAAATTGCACACTAAGAAAGAATATGCAGATCTGCCTCTTTAATTCCCATATTTGAGAAACCTAATAATCTTACAAAAGTTTTGTTCTCAACTCTTTTTTTAACTTTGAAGCAGTAAATCAGTTCCCAGAGGTGATGGAACTTGTGGTACTGCTGCACTCTCTGACTTGAAGTGATTTTCATTATATACAGCATTTACAGTTTGATTCAGTGGCTCTCCGCACTCCCACTATACAACTTTTTCTAGCACCCGTCAGCTCTTCTTCTTGTCAAGAGCTGGCCAGCAGTTAAACTAGTTCTGGCATGATGCCTGCTTTTTTTGGCGCCAGACCATTCAAAAGGCATTAAAATAATGACAGAATTGTGGAATAGAGCCCCATGTTTGGAATAATGCGGAGGCATCCTGCTCCAAGAGCTCTAGGAAGTATTGTGGTTCAGATGCCTCCTGGAGCTTCTGTGGGATGCTGCTATATCACGACTCATAAAGAAGGTATAATGTGTGCTCCCCTCGGAGGGGCACCAGCTCTACTGGCTGGTTAAGAGAAGTGGAGAAGTTCACAGTTCATTTGCATTGAGTAGCACTATTAGCAGCATCAGCACCATGGAATCCTCACATTATGCTCTGAGCCTAAGGACTCCCATTGTACCCAGCCTCTCTGTGAAGGATGCAAGAGGTGCCTTCCACACCTAAGAAGGGGCCTGGCACAGTCTGGTCCTTTGTATTGAAAAACAGTACAGCAATAATGTGATAATAACAGATTCCTTTAGCACCTAGAATTGGCTACTGTCGTGAAAAAATTAAATAAAAAGGAGTGTTGTATCTTTAGTGTGAAGCTTATCCTGTAGCTTGTACTATAACTCAAGGACAGCCTTGCTATGTTATATTTTTACATGACATTTATATTATAAAATATAAATTTACACCTACCTTTTGTCATTTTGTTTTACAATGCTAGATTGGTGAATTATTGAGTACTACACACCCTGCCAACAAAGCCAGTTTAACTCTGTTTTGCCCTGAGGAAGGGGATTGGAAAAATTCAAACCTTGACAGACATAACCTTCAAGACTTCATCAACATTAAACTCAACTCAGCATCCATATTGCCTGATATGGAAGGACTTTCTGAATTCACAGAGTATCTGTCAGAATCAGTAGAAGTGCCATCACCCTTTGACATTTTGGAACCGCCAACATCTGGAGGTTTCTTGAAACTCTCAAAACCCTGCTGTTATATTTTCCCAGGTGGAAGAGGGGACTCTGCATTGTTTGCAGTGAACGGATTCAATATGCTTATTAATGGGGGATCTGAAAGAAAATCTTGCTTCTGGAAACTTATCCGACATTTAGACAGAGTGGATTCCATTCTGCTCACCCACATTGGGGATGATAATCTACCAGGAATCAATAGCATGCTTCAACGAAAGATAGCTGAGTTAGAAGAGGAACAGTCACAGGGTTCTACTACCAACAGTGACTGGATGAAAAATCTGATCTCACCTGATTTAGGAGTTGTATTCCTCAATGTTCCTGAAAATCTGAAAAACCCTGATCCTAATTTTAGGGTAAAAAGAAGCATAGAAGAAGCTTGTTTCACTCTCCAGTATTTAAATAAGTTGTCTATGAAACCAGAACCTCTCTTTAGAAACATAGGAAATATCATTGACCCTATCATTCTATTTCAAAAGATGGGAGTAGGCAAACTTGAGATGTATGTGCTCAATCCAGTCAAAAACAGCAAAGAGATGCAGTATTTTATGCAGCAGTGGACAAGTACAAGTAAAGATAAAGCTGAATTACTGCTGCCAAATGGTCAGGAAGTAGATATTCCAGTATCCTATTTGACCTCAGTCTCATCACTGATCGTATGGCATCCAGCAAATCCTGCAGAAAAAATAATCAGAGTTTTGTTTCCAGGAAACAGTACCCAGTATAACATACTAGAAGGACTGGAAAAACTCAAACATTTAGATTTCCTTAAACAACCAATGGTTACACAGAAAGACCTTACTGGTAACATACCTAGCCCAGCAGTAAAACAAGCAAAGCTGAAACAGCGAGCAGACAGCAAGGAAAGTCTCAAACCTGCCACAAAGACACTATCAACCAAGACTGTCAGAAAAGAATCTAAAGAAGAAGCATCTGAACCAGCAAAGCCTAGTCCTCCAGAAAAGCCTCAGAAAGTAGAAAGCAAAGAAAAGACTACAGTAAAAAAGGAAAAACCAGCAAAAGCAGAGACAAAACCTTTAGTAACAGAAAAAGATATGGCAGCTAAGGAGGAGCAGCTAGTGAAATCCGAAACTGCTGAAAAACAAGCAGCAGATGTCAAACCAAAAGTTGCAAAGGAGAAGCATGTGAAAAAGGAAGTGAAAGTAAAATCTGAAGAAAAGAGAGAGGAAAAAGAAAAACCAAAGAAAGAGGTTTCTAAGAAAGAGGAGAAAACTCTTACCAAGAAAGAGGAAAAACCTAAAAAGGAAGAAATCAAGAAAGAAACAAAAAAGGAAGTGAAAAAGGAAGAGAGAAAAGAGTCTAAAAAAGAATTAAAAAAAGAAACTCCCCAAAAGGAAGCTAAAAAAGAAGAGAAAAAGGAAATTAAAAAGGAAGAAAAAGAATCCAAAAAAGACACCAAAAAGCTTCCAAAAGAAACAAAGAAAACACTTGCTCCTTCAACTGAAGCCCGAAAGCCTGTGACAAAACCTAAAGCACAAAAGAAAGAGGAATCTGTTAAAAAGGAAGCTGGGCCTGCTGAAAAACCAAAGGAAAAAGGCAAAATTAAGACAGTAAAGAAAGAGAGCAAGGTCAGTGAAACACAAGCTGCTGTGGCTGCAGTGGGAGCGGTTGCCGCAGCAGCAGTAGCTGCTGGAGTAGTAGCTAATGGAAAAGAACTTGAAGCTGAGAGATCCCTTATGTCTTCACCAGAGGATTTAACAAAAGACTTTGAAGAATTAAAGGCTGAAGAAGTAGAAATAGTAAAGGAAACAAAGCCTCAGGTAGGGTTAATAGAAGGTGAAGGGAAACTAGCTGACTCAGAACAAAAGGAAGCACATGAAATCCAGAAAGAAAAAGTAGATACTGAAGTACCTGCTGACTCTCCTGATGAAGGCATAACGACCACTGAAGCTGAGGGTGAATGTGAACAGACACCTGAAGAGCTGGAGCCTGTAGAAAAGCACAGGGTTGATGACAATGAAAAATTTGAAGATGAAGGAACTGGTTTTGAGGAATCATCTGAAGCAGGTGATTATGAAGAAAAGGCAGAGACCGAGGAGGCTGAGGAACAAGATGAAGATGAGGAAGAAAAAGCAACATTGGGCATCACAAAACAGGATATTGGCGTGGCAAGAGAAATGGGAGAGACTGAAGCTGATAAACATGCTAAAACTAAAGATAAATATGTTGAAAAGGCAGAATCTGAGGCAGGGGATGAGCGAGCTGAAGAAGATATGGAAGAGACAGTTGAAAAGGCAGAAACTGAAGAGACTGAAGAAGAAGCTGAGGAGGAAGACAAAATGGAGGATGTCAGAGATGAAGAAGAGGAAACTGAAAAAGTTGAAGCTGAAGAAGATTATGTTATGGCTGTGGTAGACAAAGCTGCAGAGGCTGGTGAAGTTGAAGATAAATATGGCTTACTCATAATTACACCAACTAAACACTCTGAACCTCAGTCCCCAGCTGTTGAACCAGCATCTTCTATTCATGATGAGACTTTACCTGGGAGTTCAGAAAGTGAAGCTACTGTTTCTGATGAAGAAAATAGAGAAGACCAACATGAGGAATTCACTGCTACTTCAGGTTATACTCAGTCTACCATTGAAATTTCTAGTGAGCCAACACCAATGGATGAAATGTCAACTCCTCGGGATATCATGAGTGATGAAACAAACAATGAAGAAAGTGAATCACCTTCTCAAGAATTTGTAAACATTACTAAGTATGAGACATCACTGTATTCTCAAGAATTTACTAGACCTAAACTCTCTCCACTTCAGGATGCTTTCAATGGTTTATCTGAAGGATCAAAAACAGATGCCACAGAAGGTAAAGATTATAATGCTTCAGCGTCTACTCTCTCACCACCTTCTTCATTAGAGGAAGACAGATTCTGCAAATCTTCCTTTCAAGAAATGTACCATCAAAGAGAAAATGAAATCAAAAGTACTGCTAAATTACAAATCAAAGATACCTTTTCACAGGCATTTGATGAAAAGCATAGCCCAGCTAAGAGTCCAGTTCAGAGTCCATCACCTCCGTCACCAGTTGCTAAAACACCACTAAGTGAACGTAGTGTGAACTTTTCCCTGACTCCCAATGAGATTAAGGCATCAGTTGAACCTGTAGTGCTCACTGCATTGCCTGACCAACATCCAGAAGTTATGGAAGAGCACTGTGTCAGCCCTGATGATAAAACATTAGAAGTGGTGTCTCCTGCACAATCTGTTGCTGGTAGTGCAGGCCACACACCTTATTATCAATCTCCCACTGATGAAAAGTCCAGCCGGCTTCCTTCTGAACTCATTGAAAAGGCAGCAGAGGCTCCGGTTAGTTTTGAATTTAGTGATGCCAAAGATGAGACTGCAAAACCCAGAATAAGCCCTATGGATGAGCCTGTGCCAGACTCAGAATCGCCTATTGAAAAAGTTCTGTCTCCTTTACGAAGTCCACCTTTGATAGGTTCAGAGTCTTCATATGATACATTTTTGACTGCTGATATAAAGTCAACTGCCAGACTGACTGAGAGTCATTTTGAGGAGAAAAGTGAAAAAGAAGAGTCCCCTGTTCAGATAAGCCCAGTTTCTGAAGTCACCTCTGTGGATCTTTTCCAAGGACAACAAGATGAAAAAAGTATGGCATTTATGCCAGCTAAAGGTTTTGGTCTAGAAAAGAATATGGGGGATATTGAAGCTACCAGTTCTCAGTCTCCACTGGTTTTGGATGAAGGGAAGCTAGCAGGAGATGTCTCTCCTACACAAATAGATGTTAGCCAGTTTGGATCCTTTAAAGAAGACACCAAAATGTCAATATCTGAAGGTACAGTCTCTGACAAATCTGCAACTCCTGTTGATGACGTTGTAGCAGAAGACACGTATTCACATATAGAAGGAGTTGCTTCTGTCTCCACAGCCTCTGTTGCTACTAGTTCATTTCCAGAGCCAACTACAGATGATGTTTCTCCTTCTTTACATGCTGAGGTTGGATCACCACATTCTACAGAAGTTGATGATTCTCTTTCTGTATCTGTTGTACAAACACCAACAATTTTTCAGGAAACAGAAATGTCTCCATCTAAAGAAGAATGTCCGAGACCCATGTCAATTTCTCCACCAGATTTTTCACCTAAAACTGCACAATCAAGAACACCAGTGCAAGAGCATAGATCTCCTGAGCAGTCAACTATGTCAGTAGAATTCAGTCAGGAGTCCCCTGAGCAGTCTTTGGCAATGGACTTTAGTAGACAATCTCCAGAACATCCCACAGTAGGCAGTAGCATACACCATATATCTGAAAATGGACCAACTGAAGTAGATTATAGCCCTTCAGAGATACAGGAACCTACTTTTTCACATAAGATATCCCCTGTGGAGCAGACATGTTATACTCAAGAAAAGGATCTTTCAGAGATTATTTCAGTATCTCAGATTGAAGCTTCACCCTCAACTTCATCAGAACATACACCTTCACAGATAGCTTCTCCACTGCAAGAGGAAACTCTCCCAGGTGTCATGCCACCCAGAGATATGCCGCTGCATTCTTCATTTACTTCAGAAAAGATGCAGAGCCTAGGAGAAAAGCTTTCACCAAAGTCTGATTTATCTCCTTTAACTACAAGAGAATCCTCTCCTTTATACTCTCCTAGTTTTTCAGATTCACCTCCTGCGGTCAAAGAAACAACTGCTGCTTGTCACTCACCATCACTATCACTTCATGTGTCCTCAGATAAAATATTTGGTTACCATACCTCAGTAACACATGACACAATACAAGATTCTCTAACAAAACATAGTCCAGAGCCTTTAGCCTCCACAGAAAAAGAAGCTGAAAAAATCACCAGGTCAGCTGAGGCCATTAGTTATTCCTACAAGACAACTGGGAAAACTACTAGATCACCAGAGGCCATTAGTTATTCCTACGAGATAACTGGGAAAACCACTAGATCACCAGAGGCCATTAGTTATTCCTATGAGACAACTGGGAAAACCACCAAGTCACCTGAAGCTCCTAGTTATTCCTATGAGGCAGCAGAGAAAACCACTAGATCACCAGAGGCCATTAGTTACTCCTGTGAGACAACAGAAAAAACCATCATGTCACCTGAAGCCATGGATTATTTTTATGAGAGAACTGGAAAAATCACCAGGTCACCTGAGGCTATTAGTTACTCCTACGAGCCAACAGAGAAAACCCCCAGGTCACCTGAAGCCATGGATTATTCCTGTGAGAGAATTGGGAAAACCACCAGGTCACTTGAAGCCGTAGAATACTCCTATGAACCAACAGAGAAAACCACCAGGTCACCTGAAGCTGTGGAATACTCCTATGAACCAACAGAGAAAACCACCAGGTCACCTGAAGCTGTGGAATACTCCTATGAGAGAACTGGGAAAACCACCCGGTCACCTGAAGCTGTGGAATACTCCTATGAGAGAACTGGGAAAACCACCCGGTCACCTAAAGCCGTAGATTACTCCTTTGAAACAACTGGGAAATCAATGAGATCACCTGAGGCTGTTGGTTTTGCCTATGAGACACCTGGGAAAACCACAAGGTCACCTGAGGCTGTTAGTTACTCCTATAAGCCAGACGTACATTTTACTGCAGAAAAATCATCTCTAGCAGAAACCCGTCAAGATGTTGATTTATGCCTTGTGTCTTCCTGTGAATACAAGCATCCCAAAACTGAACTTTCACCCTCATTTATCAACCCGAATCCCCTGGAGTGGTTTGCAAGTGAAGAACAGTCTCAAGAACAAGAAAAGCCATTAACCCAGTCTGGAGGAGCCCAGCCACCTTCAGGAGGAAAACAGCAAGCACGCCAGTGTGACGAAACTCCTCCCACCTCAGTAAGCGAGTCTGCTCAATCTCAGACCGATTCAGATGTTCCCCCAGAGACTGAAGAATGCCCTTCTATTACTGCAGACGCTAACATTGACTCAGAAGACGAATCCGAAACCATTCCAACTGATAAAACAATTACATACAAACATATTGACCCTCCACCAGTCCCAATGCAAGACCGCAGTCCTTCACCCCGGCACCCAGATGTCTCAATGGTAGACCCAGAAGCTTTGCCAGTTGATCAGAACTTAGGCAAACCTTTGAAGAAGGATCTGAAGGAAAAGACAAAAACTAAAAAGCAGGGTACTAAGACCAAGTCTTCCTCACCAGCCAAAAAAAGTGATGGTAAATCAAAGCAGGTGGCTTCACCAAAGCCAGGTGGCTTAAAGGAATCTTTAGACAAAGTTTCCAGAACAGCTTCTCCAAAGAAGAAAGAGTCTGTGGAGAAAGCAGCGAAAAATATCTCTATTCCAGAAGTAAAATCTTCCCGTGTTGAGGAAAAAGATAAGGAGGCCAAGAATGCAACAAATTCCACAACATCGAAGTCTGCAAAGACTGCAACTTCAGGTAAGGAAAGATCAGGACCTGTGTATCTCAGGAAAAGATGTGGGGCCAGGCTCTCAGCTGGTATAGTTGAGCTATCTTGATATTTCATCAGCTGATAATCTGGCCTGTGAGGTGTGCCTGAGGAAAATCCATGTTTATTAAAAATCTATAGTATAAGGTTTCACATTTAAATTAATTAAATTCACTGAATCAACTCTTTAATCTGGAAAAAGCTAATAATGATTTAGGTGTGTTAATTGATATCAAACAATTAGAGAGGCAATGTATGAAATATAGAGTGCAATTATTATTTGTCCAGTTTGTTAGCCAGCTGCTATATGAAAAGTTAAATGAATAGTAAGCAACTATTTTCTTCATTATAATCATAATTTAAACATAAAATTGTAACGTAAACAAGCCCGTTAATTAGTTTGAGTTGTGTGAGTGTAATAGGAAATCAGATGTGCTTTACTGTTCCAGTGCATTATTCCTTATTAAGTATTCAGAAGACTGGCAGTTATCTAAACATGCACTTCCATGAAGTTTGACTATAATCTGATGGCGGTGGTTTACTAAACATATAGGGAGATCATTTCCTACAGAGGTCCTGTGCATTCAAAGAAGCTGTAAATCCCATTTACAGGGTAGATAGTTGAAAAGGCATGGTTCCCCTGCAGGGCTTACCCTGAGGGCTTGTTGAACTCAAGTATAATTTGTAATACAATGCACTGTATTCTGCAGCTAGTAACCTGTAGAATCTGATATAAAATGCTGTGGTTTTCAGTTGTCATGACAAAAATTATGGTTAAATTGGAAATATCTCTGTATAGATATAGATAAAATTTAAAAATTCAGATATTGACCAATTTATTGTATGTGGGATTTGATATTTTGTTTTATGGATAAAGTAGTTTTTTTCCTGGCTTGATCATGAATCCACGCTTAACTTTATATTACTTAATTACATAAAAAAAAACATATCTTGAGTGGCTTATTATTATCACAACAGAAACAGAACATATTTCTACTAGATTATGTATTTCATCTCATATAGAGAAATTGTACCTTTTGAGCAAAATCTGTGCTATCTCAGGTGGAGAGAGGAGAGTATAGAAAACCTTCTCCTTCCCGAGTTCACCTGTGTAGAAACTGCAGGACGAGGATGTGTCCTTAGCAAACCAGCACTCCTCCATATCTAGCCTCCCTATGCGTATGCTGCTCAACTATCCCTGGCCTCCCAGTGCAGATGAATAGTTGGTACATTCTTTTTTGAGCTGCAGTAAAATGAAGTCCATAGGACACTTCATTGCCCGCTGAACTTCTGCCTGGTGTTAAGTATGTTCTGAGAACAAAAAAGTCTACAGTGCATGTTGTAGTGCTGAAACAGAAACTAGATTTTTTTTTTATGACATAAGATTATGAAATATGCAGCTGCTACTGGAATATTGTGTCCAGGTCTAATGTCTGCACTTCAGGAAGGATGCTGAAAGATTGGAGTGGGTTCAGAGAAGAGGCATGAGTGATTAACGAATTTGAAAACATGCTTTATATTGAAAGACTCAAGGGGTTCAATCTGCTCATTTTAACAAAGAGATGGTTAAGGGGTGACTTGATCACAGGCTATGAGCACCTACATGGGGAACAGAAATTTGATAACAGAAAGCTCTTTAGTCTAGCAGACAAAGCTGTGACAAGATCCAATGGCTGTAAGTTGATGCCAGGGCTGGCTCCAGGCACCAGCCAAGCAAGCTCGTGCTTGGGGCGGCAGATTCTAAGGGGCAGCATTCCATCCAATCCTAGGGCGGCACAGCCACCTTTTTTTTTTGTTTGTTTGTTTGTTTTTGTTTTTTTTGTTCGCCACTCTGGCCGCCCTGTAGGAGGTGGTGGCGGCGCGGAGGAGGGGAGCGCCCTGCTGGGAGCTGACTGCGCGCTCCGTCTGCCCCAGCCAGTGCCAGGTCTGCAGCAAGCCCGGCAGCCTGCGACAGGAGGGGCTGAGTGGTGAGTTGCCCTGGCTGAAGGAAGCTCTGGCTGCCCCCTCGGGACATGTCTGCAGCGCAGGGAATCCCGCTAGCTGAAAGTTTGCACCCTGGCTCCGGCCGCCCTGCAGGGTTTTTTTGTTTTGGCTTGAGGCGGCAAAAAAGCCAGAGCTGGCCCTGATTGATGCTAGACAAATTTAGACTAGAAATAAGGTACAATTTTGTAACAATGAGGATAATTAGACTTTGGAACAATTTACCAAGGGTTGTGGTGGATTCTCCCTTACTGGAAATTTTTAAATCAAGTTTGGATGCTCTTTTGAAATTATGCTCTAGTTCTAATGACAGCTAATGGACTTGAAGCAGAAATTTAATTCAGGGAAATACTATGGCCTGTGTTCAGCAGGAGGTCTGGCTAGATGTTCACAGTGGGCCTCTCTGGCCTTAAAAATCTATGAATTTATGAAAAATATGTTGCATAGGTCACTTAGTACTTTAACTGCACTCTTTGTAGCACGCTGAGATTAAAAGAACGGATTTTGTTATTGATCAAGTTATGATTCTCAGCTCATTATCCTGTGCATGATAATAGCAGTGTCTTTTATAATATTTTTGTTGGAATGTCAAGAATTTATACCTTTTTTCAAATAAAAACCTCTTTTTTGGGACATGTGCATCTTAAGACTTGGTAGCAAAATGAAGCTTTCCCCAAATTTGTTAATATAGGGCCAGATTTTCAAATTTAGGCATATTTAATTGCATCTACCTAACCTATGTGCATAAACATTCAGTTGGGTAGCACAGATTAGATGTTTGCTCATGCATATAGTTACTTGTAACTGGCCCCTCTACACGAGAGCTGATTTCTGAATATCTATACCTTCATCAAATCTTTGTGTACATAAATTGTTGGGTGCTCAAATGTATGGGCACAATTGTACATGCTGTCTTTGAAAATTAATCCTACATTTTATTTTGCATACTATTGCAGGAATTCAGAAAAGATTACTTTTGACACGTATATATGCCAACTGTGTTCACTCCTTTCATAAATCAGGAGACCATAAGGTTGGGCTGAGTTAGAATAAAGAAATGAAAACTAGAGGAAAATCTGTGCAGTTTCCTTCCCTCCACTCTCCATATAAAATAGTCTTTGAGAGGAGATGCTGTCCCTCATACTAACAATCCTCTCCAGTAGGCAACCCTCAGTCTTAAGTGACTACTTCAAAATGTCCTTCTGAGGTTTCTAGTACAAATAGTTCAGTGTTTTTAAACACTATCTTTACTGTACAACTTATATTTTTTTCTGGTTCACTTGGGTGTTCTCTTCAAAAGGTTTTAGTGTGCTCCAAGTTCTTTCCTCCCTTTCTTCTACCTTTGCGTATATATAACAGGATACCCCTAGGATATCAACAGTTATCTCACATCCTTGTCATAATGATGCTCAAGAGTCGCAAGACAGGTTCCAAACCTGCATACCATAACTGAGTACCAAATGCTATTTCCTTTCACACTCAGATAGTCCTGTTGAAGTAAATGGGACAGTTTGCATGAGTAAAGCAAGCAGAATTGGCCTCGAGTTACAACACTGATGTCTTGAAAAGAAAAAGTGTCAGAGAGTTGTGTTATCAGGCATGCAAGAGAATTCCAAGGTCTAGAAAAAATAAACTCATTAATTGAATGGTAATTCAGTAATCACAGTGACTGGATAATTCTTGAATACTTAATAATGATTGATTGCCCAGACCTGTAATGAATTTTTGTTGTATCAGATAGCTAGTTAAGTTTATTCTGTTCTTTTTCTCCCAATAAAACATACATTTGGGATATAACCAAATTAGAGCATGCCATTAGATATAATAGGATAACAACAAGGGCATCAGAGTGGAATACAGCAATGGCTGTGTGACGCTAGTACTAACTCTAATCCTCTCAAAAAAGAATGTCACCTTTAATGGTATAATGGTAGCTAATAAATGTGTGTTTCCACCAATAAGTGACTGACTTTTATGCTTATTTTAAAAGGATCTGGAAATAGCAAATCAGCAAAATCCACATCTGTGCCTCCAGGACCTCCAGTGTACTTGGACCTGGTATATATTCCCAACCACAGTAATAGCAAGAATGTCGATGTAGAGTTTTTCAAGAGGGTGAGGTCATCCTACTACGTGGTGAGTGGGAATGATCCTGCAGCTGAAGAACCAAGCAGGGCTGTTCTGGACTCCCTGCTGGAGGGCAAGGCTCAGTGGGGAAGTAACATGCAGGTAGGCTGTCTAACAATATTTCTGTTTGTGAATTAAAATTGTTAGAAAAGCAACCACAGGAAGCAAGAGAAGCTATGGCTGTTGTTTAGAAGAGTGTCCTTTGGTGTACTATAGATGAATGCTCCCTCATTTCTCTTTTAATAAGAGTGACATATGTGAAGATCAGGTTTTGGAATCCTCCTAGCCTAGAGGCATGCTGAAAAGTACTTAGAATATCAGAGTTGGAAGGGACCCCAGGAGGTCATCTAGTCCAACCCCCTGCTCAAAGGGGGAACCTATCCCCAGACAGATTCTTGCCCTGATCCCTAAATGGCCCCCTGAAGGATTAGAACTCATAACGGGGGGTTTAGCAGGCCAGTGCTCAAACCACTGGGCTATCCCTCCCCCTTGCCCAAGTGATCTTCACAACAAGAGCAGGCTCAAGGGATTTGGCCAATTTGAGCAACTAAATGTGGATCTAGGTTCTTTAACATAGACACCCACGTTTTTAAAAATGAAGAAATACCATGCTAATATTAGATACTCAAAAATCAAATGTGACATGCTGTGTGTATATGCAAGCACAGCAGCAGATTTTTCAAGGTACATAATGGAATAAGGCTTGCATTAGTATCTGATCCCTAAAAACAGTGTGCTAACTCAATTAAAATCCATTTGATACCTAATGTTATGTTATATTCTGTGGTATCTGCAGGTGTCCTTTGTGCAGAGTAGAATTTATTCATCTTCAGCTTTGGTATTTTCCATTTAGCAGCAGGATGGTGACATGTGTAATACAGTAGAACCTCAGAGTTACGAACACCAGCGTTACAAAATGAACAGTCAAACACACACCTCATTTGGAAATGTGCAATGAGGCTGCAGCGCGCGCGCACACACACACACAAAAACACAGTACAGTATTGTGTTAAACGTAAACTACAAAAAAAAATGGGAAAACATTTTTTTTTTTGCATAGTCAAGTTTCAAAGCTGTATTAAGTCAACATTCAGTGTCTTCATAACACTGAGGTTCTACTGTATAAAAGATGTTTGAAGACCCATTTCAATGATGCAAGAATTCCCCTAAAGACTAACAAACAAACTGTCCTCTCTTGTAAAATTTTCCACAATAGCTGGTGTAATAAACGTTCAGTTACAATCTTAATAACATTCTTTATTTACAATAAGCCTAAATAGGTTATTTATTTATACCAATTCCTTGTAATTGAGTAGCACAGTTTAGATAAAAGCAGTTTTATTTTTCTTTGTCCAGTTAATTTGATATCCAGCTTCTTTGCCATCATTATTATTTCTAGTGTGGCTGATATGGTAATATTGAGTTCTTTCTTTCTTTCAATATTGGCTCATTTTCTGAGTGCCAAATCTGTGTCACCAAAATAAATATCAGAGAGGATAGGGACCTTTTTGTCCTCTTCATGTGGGGAAAAACGTTGAGGAATAGTGGTCATACATTTGGCAGCTCAAATAAATAAAAATATTAAACACAGTTTTATTAAAATGTTGCCTCCAGTGCCATCCTGTTAAATTTCTCCTTTCCTACAGAAAAGGCGACTCTTTCCAGCTTTTTTATAAAACAGGAACTCAACATTATTTAATGGAATTTACTCAGCATATCAGGAAATCCATGAAGAGAAGGATAAATTTTAAGGAACAAGATTGTACTCATTGGAATTATTATTAATATTAGTCATGTTTATTGCAGTATTTCCTAAGGGCCAATCAAAATAGGGCCCCATTGTGCTAGGTGCCGAATAAATACTGAGTAGTAGATGCTCCCTACCCCCGAAGAGTTTACAATGAGTTATACAAGAGTATAGAGAAGATAGACACTGGATGAGGGAAGAGGTTTAATGTACAAGCAGCGGGAACAGTGTGATGGCAAAAAAGGTCATGTTAGCTTATTGGTTCCATGGGTACTAACAGTTTTGTTTGTTTAGTTTTTTAGGATGGGTTTACTTAGAAGGGGATCAGCTAAATGGAAAGCAAAGGGAAGGGGAGGGGGCAGAGCAGGGGAGAAGAGAGGTAGGTATGGAGTGAAGCTGAGGGGAAGACTGTAAAGGAGAGATCTGGAGCAAACAGCACAAGGCAGAGAAAGTACAATCAAAACTGTAGAAAGTTCTCAGAATGGGCCAAATGCCCAAAGGTCCCTGCTTTGGCTGCTTCCATCCCTACTAGCTGGAGTCTCTGGCTGGCTCCACTCTTCAGTTTTCTCCCAAGGTCACGGGGAGTTGGGGGGCAGAAGGGGAGGTACCACCTGATCCTAGTGCCCCCTTAATAAGGGTGTCTCCTCTACATAGTTCTGGGTCCTGCCGAGCACTGGAGAGAGGGATGTCTTTGGTCCCCATTTGACATCCATCCTGTCCCAATGCAGCAGACTCTGCTTTGGCTGCTTGTGCCCTGCCCCTGCTTGCTGGAGTCAGTGACTGCCTGGCTGCACTCTGCAGTTTTTTCCCAAGTAGTCTAGTATAGGAACAGTTACATTTAGAAATATCTGTATTAAACTAGTGTTGCTTTTTCTGTCTTTTTCCAGCAGTGATTTGTTGTATATACAAAAGTTTTAAAAATTTGTTATTGTACAGTGTTACTGTATGTGTACAAATTGTGATGTAGAAAAGATTTTGAAAATTCTCATAATCATAATCATTTCAAAATGCCCTAATTGTACTCCTTGCAAGATCTGGACCTAAGTGATCTTAGCTATTCAAGCTGTGACTGTTGCCTGAATGTACGTAGCAAACTTGTAATTCTAGGGCACCTCATTTGCCCTAAATAAAACACTAAACATGCTGCCTTAGTCCCAAAGCTATCTCTGCAGTTTACAGAATTGTAGTGTGATGGCTGTCATTTTGGCCAACACATGGGGGTTTGACGTTAGGGACCTTCTGAAGTAAAAGCAAGAGCTGCTACAGTTTGACGTAACAGCACAAAGGTTCTGTGGCTGGGACTGTAGCTACTTATATCATCTGTGGATCAGCACAGAAGGGGACATGAAATATGCTTACCTGTGGGTTACAGCAGCACTGTAAGTGCAATCTTCAGTTAGTTTTTTTCATTTAGAGACCATTCATTTAGCTTCCATGCAACACAATACCTTGCAGATTCAGGCTTTTCTTTTGGTAAATTATTTCTTTGCCGTTATTATATCCTGCCTCTTTTCTTGCTTAAAATGTCCATTTGCTTCAAAAAGAAAATCTACTTGTTGACTACGACTCTGTTCTCACATCAGTTGTTTTTTCTGTCCATTCCTAAAGAGTTTTCCTATTCCATATTGTAGGTGACCTTAATCCCAACCCATGATTCAGAAGTAATGAGGGAATGGTACCAAGAGACCCATGAGAAACAACAGGACCTCAACATCATGGTTTTGGCAAGCAGCAGCACTGTTGTTATGCAAGATGAATCTTTCCCTGCATGCAAGATTGAACTGTAGAAACAAGGCCATACACCGCAACATTAAACTTTATTTCCAGAAATTCTTCAGTTTGAAAATAACTTTTCTAAAAATTCAACCCATCTAATTCAACTGCTGAACTATATACCTGCCAAATGCTATACTGTGTCACCGTGATGCAAGTCACTAATATTTTTCAGTCTTTGATTGCTAAGGGAAATAACAGTATTCCCAAAGTAGGGTTCAGATTACTGCAAAATTACAGATCCTGGTTCATCTCTGCTGAACATCTGGAAACCATGCACTAGCAAACCCAACTGACTTCTGCCAGGTAGAGGCATTTGCCCTTGAAAGAAACACAAAGAGAGAGAGAAATAGAGAGAGGGGTAGGAGGAGAAAGTATAAATAATTGGGCCTGCATTAGTCTCACGGCAATAGATGTATTGCTTACTGCAGTCTGCTTATGCTCTCACATGAAAAGAAAGTTTTAAATTTGTATCAGTCTGAGTTATAGGATAGGGGGCCTTAGTTTACAAAATTATGTCAGCTAATAATAAAAGGAAAGTGAATGTGGCTTTGAAGGGACATAAGATCTAAACACTCATTAGCCATTAACTAATTTGAACTCTGCATACTCACATAACATAATTATCATAGACTAATATGCAAGTAGTTTGAACCCCATTCAGAACTCTAAAACTTTTCTTTTAACATGCAAATATGTTGGTCTAAGGCATGCTCCCAGTGAATATCTATTTAGTCCACTCAGAATCAACAAACCTGCATGCTTAAACACCTAAGTCAACAGCCAATTTACTGAAGCAAAATACCAAAGCAGTTGGGGAGTACATACAGTAGACAAATTGCCTTAGAAAGTGACTTGAATGTACAAAGATACTTAATGCACTTATTTTTTAATGTGAGACAGCAAGTTTATAAAACATCTGTTTAGGATTATAGTTACACCAGTAAAGAAGTGTGAGTGTGCATGTGTGGTACTAGAAGCCTATCTGATTGGTCAAACAGCTTGGTACTATGAATTATGTATGTTGGCTGAACACTTCATTAGTACACCTGGACAGCTCAACAAAACAAGACTAGCATTTTTGAAAGCTGCTTTCCTACTGCGGAAGCAAGATTGAAGTGGTGTCCAGTATCAGAAATGCAAAACTTAGTGAAACACAGTATATTGAAAAAGGTTCTCAGTGAGTCTGTACAGTATTTTACCTTCCTTTGTCTTACGTTATTTTATTTGTTAATTTAAGAGTGAATATGGGAACAAATGTATAGAAGAATTTTTTTTAGCTCTGTGAACTTTTAATAGATGACTTTTTAACAAAAGGTTTTGTTTACAGGAAAATGCAAAGAAAAAAAATTTCAGGTGAAGGCAATTTTTTTTTAGTAGTTTTGTAAGAAATACATTATGTTGTTTGAGGTTCTGGTGAGAATGAAGTATGATATTGCAGCAACATATTTATTGAAAACATTTAACTGCTAAGAATTTTGGGGGAAAATACCTAATGATTAAACTAATCTATTAGTGCTCACAAAAAATAGGAGTTGAAATGCCAGTTGACTGCTCTTTACAAAGTGGTAATTAGACTCACAGTTCTCCCAAGATCTTTAAAAAGATTGAAAAAGCAACTATTACCTTAAATAAGCCAAGCATGTTTGGGAGGCGGGAGGGTTGGTTTTCTTTGTGTGTGTGCGTATGTGTGTTTTTTTGTTTTCTCTGTAAAGCGTTCCCAGTGTCTACAGATCATTTCCAAAAGTACAGCATTCAGATCAGTTCCACTATTAAAGAGAGTTTGGACTCTTAAGTCTTGGAAGCTTTA
Organism: Gopherus evgoodei; assembly: GCF_007399415.2. NCBI lineage: Eukaryota > Metazoa > Chordata > Testudines > Testudinidae > Gopherus > Gopherus evgoodei. The sequence goes on from NC_044327.1 coordinate 86,189,762, forward strand.
CAACTGTAGAAAATATTGTTACATTTCAGTTTGCAGACTTATGCATCAGAATTTAAATAAAGTAAAGGCCTCTAAACGGAGATTTGTTCTGGTCTGTACAATTCACCTTTATGGTAGGCTTTGAGTTCCTCTAGGTAGTGAACAATGACCTCATTTTATTTTCTTTACATATTATGTATTTTAAATGTTAACATTGTTAGTTTATTTTTGTTTGATAGGTGTATGTTTGCACTGCTAATTTTTATGTGTTTTTTTAATACTACTATGGAGCCCTTTAAATCTGGGCCCTTGTAGCCCATTTAATGCTGTGAATTACTGTTTGTCATATGTGGGTGGAGGTTGTTTTAATATTTTTGTTAAATATCATTAGCAATGCTATTTTATTTATTGGTCTACCTTTTAGATCCTTGAAAATAACTCAGAATGATTTTTATACAAAAGACAAAGGGAAATGTATTGTGAAAACAAGCGGAATTTGCTGAGCTCATAATCATTTACTTAACATTTATTTTGTCTATGAAGTGAAAGGCAAAATATTTTATTAGTTAGCTGATTTGGCAGAATGTTGTATTATTTCTACCACAATTCTTTCTGATTTGTCTACTCTCTCATGTAGGTAAGATTTCAGACTTTTTGGGTTTGAGGAGCAAATTCCAGACTCTCCCAAAACTGGAAGTAGTTTGTTTCTCCACTTTGATAGAAACGCTAATGAGCAATGATCTCGAGACTGATCTTATACCAATGTAAATCAGGTGTAGCTTCACTGAAATTGAGGGTAAATTAGTATAAATTAAATCGGAAACAAGCTTTAAATTTTGAACACCCTAAGTAAATTCGTAACAGCTCAAATAATTGTTTTACTTAAAAGAAAAAAAGCCAGTTTCAGCCAATCTTAAACTGTACTTTGATTTTTTGCTGCTATAGAATTTTTTTTAAAAGTCGGTTGTTTTGAATCAGCTGACATTGTTCCTATGAGATATTGTAATACTTCTTCCATCCACTCTTCTAAATGACATCCAAGGCTGAGAGTTATTAACTTCCCAATTAGCTCCTCTTGCCCTTACTGCCTTTCCTGCCTGTGTAACTAATCTAATTGTGCTAGTCATAGTCATACACAATTAGTTTAGTAACAGCCATCAAAATGTACCATGTACGTTAATGGTGAGCGCTGTTGATCAGCACAGATTTCTAGGAGCATGGTTTGATATTGATTACTCTAATTATAAAGGTTCAATATTTGAGTGTAAAGAACACTCTACTGAAATGATGTTGTTACCCAAGACAATATTCCCAATCATGACCTTTATGGTAGTACTGCACTGCTGAATAAAATTCAATGAAGAATTAACATTGGAGATCTCATCCATTTCCAAACCTAAAGAGATCCCCTTGCATGCCTTCTCAAAGTCTCGCGCTGGGGCTGACTACACTGTCTCTTTCCTTTAATTCCATCTCCCATAGAGTTCACTCTGGTGAATGAATCCAATTGTGTATAGGGTTTTTTTTAAATTGTCTCCAGTAGCTTATATGGTTTAGGAGCCTTCCAGTACTCAATTGCTAAGATCTAATAGTTTTGTTAATGGAATTTTCCACCCTTCCCACTGCAAGAAATTCAGCTGCAAGGAACAATTACTGTGCATTTTTGAAATTTCTGTCATATGCCTCTTTTATTCATGTGTCACAGGAGGTACTTGCTCAGTGATGACATTTGGAAAGAAATGGTAATTTTTTTGGTCTGGATTTATTAGAAAAGGAAAAACTATAATGTTTACACTTGAAAGAAACTGTAAGCTTTCACCTGTTCACTTAATAATTGAACAAAAACACAAAGCAACCTAGTGACGAGCATTTCTTTGAATGCAATTATGTTATTCACCTGATTAAAAATGTTTGCTATTTAAAAAAAAAAATCTGTTTTTTGTGACTTTACAAAAAAAATCAAATAACTAAATAAAAAGGCAGCATAAAAATATTGGAAAGAAAGGAAAAAAGGGGGAAAAAAAGCTTCTCTGCACTTAACTAGCTAGGCGCTCCAGATGACAGGAGCTATCTATAAAATTCATTCAAGACTGGGCTGTAATCACAACAGTAGAAGAGCAATTAATAAAGTACAATATGCTTTCAGATGTTTGCATGCAGCCATATATCTTCCAAACTATGGAAAGAAACAGTCTTGTTGCCAGCTGAGAAGCACCTCACACACTCCTCTCTCTTGTTCTGAATGGTGTTTGTGTCAGTCTGCAGCTGTGTATGGTAATATGTCTTATAATCCTGCATCACTTCTATTCTATCCAGTCATATCTAATGTAGAAAAATAGTTTCCAGTGAAAGTAATATGTAGTGCTTTTATGATATTTGTGTGCAATATCCCCTCTTCCATTGAGGATATTTGATGTAAAGGAAACAAACTCAGTTCCACAATAAAATACAAAAGTGATGAAGTGGTGTTGGTATGTTTCTTGTCTATGTGTTCTAGGCCAGCTAGAGACTACCCCAAGTCAAGGGTTTCCCGAGGCTGTAAATTTTCAACTTATTGTCATAGGGTAGCTATAGGGATAAGGAAGGAGCCTGTTTTCGTTGTTACCTCACCGTGCGCACTCCTGAAAAGAGAGCTAAATTCAAGTGCTGTGCCAAGCACGAGCCTGCTGCTAGCAGCCTGGCTGCTGATTAGGGTGACTAGATGGGATGAAGAAAATATTGGGACATGTGGGAGAGGGGAGAGCGTCCCATTGGCACAGCAAAAAAAAAAAAAAAAAAAAGTATGGCGTCCCAGAGTCCGGTCGGTGGGGAGAAGAAAGAAAAAAAACGGAGTCCCGCTTGGGGGCAGTGGGGGAGTGGAGTCTTGCCGGCACAGCAAAAAAAAAAACACGGAGTCCTGGAGTCCCACTGGCACAGAGAGAGAGGGCGGGGGCGGAGTCCTGCCAGCGGAACAAAACAAAATAAAACAAAAAAACCAGGAGTGCGAAATATCGGGACAAATAGCGTCCCGACCGAATATCGATCGGGACGCAGGACAAACGCCTAAAAATTGGGCCAGTCCCCATTTTATCGGGCCGTCTGGTCACCCTAGATACATGAAACAAATAGAATTAATAATCCCAATAGCTCACTGTAAATACCTAACAACTGAGGTATGTGCTGTTTTTATGTCTCCTATAACCGTTTAGATTCATAAACGGATTGCAACTTGGCTTTTATCAATTTGGCATTATCTCAAACCAGCAGTCCTATTTATGACAAACAGCTGAAGGTAAACTGAAGCAGCCCTCCTTAAATACTTCAATATCAACCTCATGCACCCGCAAGTCAAGATTTTCAACGGGAGTTTATGGTTCCAAGCACTCACTAATTGTATTACAGATGAACTGGTCTCAATGGTTCCATTCCAAATTCAACTTAAGGCAGACACTGAATAAATAAGCTATGCTGAAAGCTAAATTTTGTTTTGGTGTTCAGAAATGTATAGCTGGAGGTTTCTGAGATATTGTTGCTGGCGCAAAAGAGGGCATCTGTATGTTAAAGCAGGCTTTTTAAAATGAAATATTGAACTAGAGTTTATATTTTTATAACAATTTTCAAATTGGCTATTATGAATATACCCATTAGAGCTGTATGAATAATTTGTAATTACTGGAATGCTGTATATTTTTCTGTGGGCAGATTGTCCAATTCTCTTTAATCAATTCCCTATTTGAAATTATTCCCTGAGCTATTTTCTGTAAATAATTTTTGCTCTGTAGTTCACTCACAAGCCGATTATTGCAAATATTCCAATTCAGGCTGTGTGTCAGCTAAATCAGAGGTAGGGTGTTTTGTTTTTTTTTCCCCTCAGTGGAGGAGGTTAATTCTCACAATCAGGTTTCTTGCATAAAATGCTCATGACAAATACATTTAAATTCACTTTCTGAAAAGCTACTCAAATATTCACCCAGGGCTAGATTTGTCACTCTAACTCAAGTTCAGTAGCACCTTACTACTCAAACAGTCCTGCTGAAACCAATGGGCCTACTCACAGAATAAGCTACTCTTCAGGGGGGTATGATCTTGCACCCATTGAAGTCAATGGCAAACCTCTCATTGACTTCAGTGGTGCAGGTTCAGACCCAGTGTGAGTACAAGGGCTCAATGGCTCTCAATATGTGCTCTTCCCTGTCAGTAAACTCCTTTGCTAAAATAGTCACACACAAGTGGAGCAAACACAGCCAAAGCAAAATTATTAAAATATTCTAACTACCACTGGTGGAAATGTACATAGGTTTTGCCCAGCTCTCATACCTACGTTTCATATACAACTGTCATTACTAGATTGATCTTCAGCGTAAGGGTTCCCTTCACTGTAAACTGAGAAGTATTGTTTAAGTTGCCATGACCTGGGACCAGGGTTCTGTGAAAACTAGTGATTTCAGAAGCACCTGTAAATTACCTGAAAATAGGAGAGAGGGTCTCGTTTAATGGATCAGCCTCTCTGCAAACCTCTGAGATTCCGGAGAGACTTCTCCAGCCCTTCAGGAAGGCTGATCCACAGTTTAATTGTTTCTTTACCTCCATGATAGCATCCGCTGCAGTTGACTCAGAGGAACTCTTGGGTCACAGCTGGCGACAGGGAGTGGTGGATTAACTCACATGCCCCCAGGCTCTGTGTACAGGTGTCCCAGCAAATTTGTGACCAGGGCCCCAAAAAATCTTAATCTGCCTCGAGTGACAGGGTTAGCTGAGCGTTTCTCACGGAAAGGAAAGTTACCACTACTTCATGTAGCGGATTAAGTGAGCTGTAGCGGGGGGAGCAGAGCTACACTTGGTGGGAGCAAATGGCGTCTTCTCTGCTGGAGTTTTGGCCATGCTTGCTAGCTGAAGTGCTGCATGTGCACACAGGTTACGACTGGTGGGTGAGCTACCTGCCCATTGTGGCTAATGAATGCAAGTGCGGGCATACTTGGGCCATTGCTGGAGCTGATTATTAGTACAGGAACTCTTCACTTAATGTTGTAGTTATGTTCCTGGAAAATGCAACTTCAAGCAAAATGATGTTTGACACTGGTACACATTGATGATGATTGTGAAGCTTGGTTGAGGTGGAGGAGTCAGAGGGTGGGATATTTCCTTGGGAATGCCATACTGCTAAATGAACTAGCAATTGACTGAGCCCTTAAGGGTTAACTCTTACGACACTCTACAAAGCAGCAGGAAAGGAGGGAGGGCAGATAGAGACAGAGAGACACACCCTGTGTGTGAGAGAAAAAAAGCACATTTCCCCTTTAAGTAGCAGACCCCAGGCTTAAGTACATTGCCGTTTTAATTAAATCAGCCTGCTGAGAGGTGAGATGGCAGCTACTGCTTAGAAGCTCCCTCCCTCCATTGTGTGTTCCCCCTGCTCTATGGAACATGAGGTAAGCAGGATGCAGGAGCATGGTGGAGGGGGAGACACCCTGACAGCCCCCCCTTTCTCTCCTCCCCCCACATATAGCAAGCTGGAGTCTCTGGGAGCAGCTCCAAGGCAGAGGGCAGGAGCAGCACATGGCAGTGGGGGGAGGGACAGCTGCGGCACAGGGAACTTAGGGGACAGTGGAGCTGATGGGGCTGCTGGTCCACCCTGGTTCCAAGCCCCCACCAGCTAGCTGCAACAGGCTGCTCTTCCTGCAAGCAGTGGACAAAACAGGTGGCTGCCAAACGGTGTTAGAAAGGAGCATTTCACAACTTCAAATGAGCATGTTCCCTAATTGATCAGCAACTTAACACTGAAACAACGTTAACCAGCACGACTTTAAGTGCGGTGTTCCTGTATCTCCCTTCAGGAAGAAAAGATGTCAGCTGCTTTTAAGAAACACACATTAGATTCTTGCCCAAGAACCCTCCTCATGACATTGACAGTCTCTCCAGTTCTCAGCTTATTGCTATCACCTTCGCCAGTTATTACCCATTTGTGGTGGTGAAGTATTATTGAGAAGGTTGTGGGAAAGCAGTGCAGGTAACATCTGCAGTTCTGGGGGCTCCTCAGACAGAGACAGTTTAATTTTTGGTTTGGGTGCCAGTTGTACAAATTAATGATCCTGGCAATGGCTGAAGCTCAGGTAGTTACAGGGATTCGTTTAGATTTGTCAAGTTGCTTTCATTACCATTGGCCATGAAGAGTTGTTGACTGACTTTAAGCCCTGGCCATGATATACAGAGTCTCTTTCTTTCTGAGAGATCCCAGCGAGTAGTAGTATTGGGCAAGGGCTTGTCAGCCTTGGGTGGGGATCGACAGGGTTTTCTTCTTTCTTTCCTTTTTGTCAACATGCATATGAGCCTTTTAGGGTAGTTAGTGAGGTGGTATCGGCAGCAGTTTCTTTGGATGACACCCAGCTTTATATGGCCAGATCTTCATCTCTTTTGACCCAGCTAGACTGGCTGAGCGTTCAGTACAGGTTAGGTGTTGAGGACGGTTACCTGGCTGAGATCAGTCCAGATAAGACTGAACTGAGGTTTGCTGTTCATAAACTAGTAACTATGCCAGGGTTTATATCAACTCCCCTCGGTGTGGGAATGTTCCTGCAGTTTGTATGTAGGCTCACAGCCTGGGTGGAGGGAAGGGGGCTTCTTGGAGCCCCTTGCCAGCAGATATCCAGGTAGCAGCAGTTGCCAAAAATGCTTTTCATTTCATGTGTTGCAGAAGGCAGCAGCATTTTCCTTCTGGTACAGAACTTGCCAGTTATCCCTGCCTTTGTCACCATGAGGTTGGATTACTGCAGTGTGTGGTACATAGGCCCATAATTTAAGCCTATTCAGAAATTGCAGCTAGTATAGAAGGTGACTGCGGCTTATTAAGTATTCTGGACTGATCACATTACACCTGTGCTAAATAATCTGCACTGGACACCAGTTGATTTCCAGGTGATGTAGTATAATGTGCTGGTTTTAACCACATAAAGCTCTGAAAGGTTTGGGCCCTGCCTACCTTTGAGATTGCTACTTCCCTGACCTGGTTTCATGGCAGAGCACTAGGGTTGGTAGAGTGCCCTACCCAGGGCATACTCCATGAAGGGTCCTCAGTGCAGAAGCTCACTTTTTCCTCTTGGTCCTCCAGAACCAGTTTTGATTACTTTCAGGGACATAGTTCCCCGATCCTTGGATTTGGCCATAGTTCCCTGATCCTTGGATTTGGCCAAGCTGCACTCAGCATGGATCCATCCACAAGTCAGAGTAGCTTCAGGCCTGTTCTGGTTTGCACTGGCTGACAAAGACCACAGGGGCTTCATCCATGTTTCCTCTTGCCCTGATTTCCTCTCCCTGTACACTGGGGATTGTGTGACACCAAGCAAAGCCTCATTTTGGCTAGTTAAGCCAGCTTTATAGCCCATTTGTAGTGCCAGAAAGGCACAAAGAGGCTGCAAAGGCAGTGAAGATCTAGACACGAGTATGAGTTAAGGATGGGGTATTTTGTCACATTGATGTGTCTACACTGGCACTTTACAGCACTGCAACTTTCGCACTCAGGGGTGTGAAAAAACACCCCCCTCAGCGCTGCAAGATACAGCGCTGTAAAGCCTCAGTGTAATCAGTGCTGCAGCGCTGGGAGCGCGGCTCCCAGCGCTGCAAGCTACACCCGTAAGGGATGTGGTTTACGTGCAGCGCTGGGAGAGCTCTCTCCCAGCGCTGGCACTCCGACCACACTCACACTTCAAAGCGCTGCCGCTGCAGCGCTTTGAAATGTCAAGTGTAGCCATACCGTCAGTTACAGCCTAAGAGGAGGATCATTCTCCACTCTCTATGTGGGGTATTAAGCACACACATTTCTGGTCACCAGATGCACGTTTACATATTAATCTTACTTTAACAAGTTTATGTGTTACTGTAAATAAGTTCCATGATGGAGTGATGCAGAGCAACATTTATCTGAGCTGCAAGGGAATCAATATATAATTTTCCTCTTGTGAATAATGGATATTGCCCTTTAGTGTTAGCATGAAACTGGTCTGTCAGTAAATGAGGCAGGGAGAACTACAGACTTGCTTACCTAATAGCTAAAGTATTTGGTGTCTGCCATGAATTTGAACTAGTGCTCTGTGTTTCAAATTAAAGAAAACTTAACTTTAACCCTCAGAATGCTGGTATTTTCCAAACACTAGCCAAACTAATGCGGATAGACACTAAGGACTACGTTTTATTTTATTTTTTTAAAGGAAAGGTGCCAAGTCTTGTGTAACTATGTGTGTGCAATTAAACGCCTAGACATATACACAAACTTATCATAACTCTGCCTGTGAATTAGGTGCTTGTGCATGCAATATCTACTGAGGCTGGCTGGTCCCCTATTTGCATGCATGATTCAATGACTGTGCATGCAAATACAGTTCATGCTGTTGTGATGTTTTCTATACTGAGTGGCTTTGGCTGATCTGTATGTTGTGTCACTGGGTACAATAATTATTCTATAAGCCTTTACAATGACAGCTAACCCAGCATGATTTAGAAACATACTGGCAAGGGAGAAAATGTGAATGTGAGGTTAGAAAAATCTCTTAATTCATTCTGCAGCTGCAGTTAAGAAGAAAACAGGATGTGAGCATGCATGGCTAGAGAGGCACAGCAGTCATAAGCAGTAGCACAATTAGTGCCAAGAAAGACATAGGTCTGGCTTCACTAAAAAACTGTTTTCAGCCTTCGAACCCACTCGTAGTAGCTTCCATAGAATGTTTTTCAAATGGCGCAGCCTGGAGCAATGAGACTTTTTAAGCATTTAAATGGGGCAGTCAGCTTGAACACTTCATTTTATCACTGGGGAAGAGCTGACTACAATGTGACACTGTGTGACCCTTTGTAATTGATGAGGTGCTGAATTCATTCAATTAACAAACTTCATATTCACAAAGCGCACCCAGGGCTGTATTTTTTAAAAAGCAGCCTTGAGTTGATCAGGCTCACTTTTTAAACAGGAGTAGCTGGTAAAAGTTGCATACACAAAACCCATTTTATCCCTTGCATAGATGCCACTTACAGGTGCTGTCAGCTGCCAATATGTGGCCATTGTCAGACATGGAGCATGCAAATGTTTAGCGCACACTGAGGAAGCCAGCAGTGAGACCGTTTGAAAACCTGGGCCAAAATATCTTATTTTGCAGTTGTTGAGCAGGCAAAGCTCCTGCTGATGTTACTAGGACTTACGTATCCAGATGCTAGAAAACTGACTGCAAAAATCTATCATATGGGACATGAGCGAGGAGTAAAGGGAAGTAAATCTTAACCTAGGGAAGCAAGTGGCCACACAGAGTAAGTGGCTGCTGATACTCATCTTCCTTGCCAGCTTTACCCAAAGGGCAGTTATTGGACCTCTGGCCCCTGAGCCATCCATCAAGAGGACACACTTCACACTGCATTGAGCAGACCTCTGAATGTAACTATCCTTAGAGCTCTGAATTTTTTTATACCTCCTCAGAGTTTACCCACTCTACCAGGAATAGGAGAAAAGACACAGAAGCGGGGGCCTTTGTAGCATAGTAGAATGTGTCAAAAACTATTTCTTTCCTAGAACAGGTACTGATTGCTATTTCCAAGAGAAGGGGTGAGACATTTAGGCAGGCTGCAGCCTTTAGCCATAAAGCTTCTGTTTTAGATTCTCTGTAGTTCACGGAGCAGTGGTACATTAGAGATAGTGATAAGGCCTCAGGAGCAGGGGGTAGAGACTGAGGGCGATAAGAGGTGCAGGGGGCCATGAACAGCGATAGTTGGGTTGAGGAAACATGGGGAGGGCACTAGTTGGGGGGAAACATAGGGGGAGTCTGTGGGTTGGGGGCACTGAAGTTGGCAGGAGAGGTTGCTGAGGGATTGGGGAAGAGATGGATGTGACACTGATTTGAGGATGACAGGGGGTTTGCTGGGATTAGGGGCATGCAGGGTTGGCAGGTGCTGGTTGCTACTTAGTGTGAGAGAGCTTGATGGGCTCACTGGGTTGGGAGAGCTGGACTCAACGTGAGTGGGGTTGTTAGAATGTCAAAAAGGGTTTTGGTGGTAACAAAAGAGGTTGGGGGGATTCCTTGGGTGAGGCAATTGTGGCTGGCAGGAGGGGGTTGTTGGGTCAGTGTGGGACTGGGGGCAGATATATATGGATGGGGATTGGTGGAAACATCGGGTACCAGATGGTGATTAAGTGGTTGGTTATGACTGCTAAAGCCCTAAATGGCCCTGCTTGGCCCTGCCTTTGTGAGGGACCATCCTCCCCCAAGCCTTATTGCCACAACTACGGTTGGCTAATGTGCTCAAGCGGGAGCTCCCTCCTTATAGAAGAGAGGGGCTATCCCCAGGGCATCATTTCATGTGATGGCTCCAGGTCTGTTGACTGTAGTCCAAAACAGCCCAAATTGGGTGACCTTCCATTAATCTGATAGGATTTAGCGGAGGATAGTGAGTTGGGGAATGGGGGTGGAAAGAACATTTTGTTGTAGCTGGCTGCATTCTTTGTTCTTTGAGTGTTAGTTTTTTTTTTTAATGATGCTTGTTATAATATCAGAGAGGTAGCCGTGTTAGTCTGGATCTGTAAAAGCAGCAACAGGATTCTTTGCCACAGGATTCTTTGCTGCTTGTTATAATATTAACTAACTAGCTGGACACCTTGAGCTCTCAGCTAGGTCTTTTTTTAATTAAGATTTAACTGTAAATAAATGGAAGGATGCTTAGTTGTGAGGGAAATGAGGAGTGGTCTTGGGCTGGGGCACTTGGGGAAGGCAGTGGTCTGGCAGGCGATCAGAGTTGAAAGGAGGTGATTCTACTGATATGTGGCGAGGAAGGTGGCGGCATAAGTGAGCCTAGAGGAGCCAGCACTGAAGCAGGGAAGGAGCACAGCTAAGCTTGCCAGGTATCCAATTTTCAACTGGAACGCTTGGTTGAAAAGGGACTCTGGCAGCTCCGGTCAGCACTGCTGACCAGGCTGTTAAAAGTCCAGTTGGTGGGGCTGGCAAGTTACCTGTACCTGGGTCCGTGCAGCTCCCCAGAAGTGGCGACATGCCCCTCGGCTCCTAGGCAGAGGCGTGGCCAGAGGAACTCGGCGCGCTGTGTGATACCCCAAGCGCTGGCTCTGCAGCTCCCATTGGCCAGGAACCATGGTCAGTGGGAGCTGTGGGGGCAGCACCTGTGGCGGCACCTCCACCTAGGAGATGAGGAACATGTAGCTTCAGGGAAGCCCTTGCGGTAGATATCGCCCAGAGCCCACACCCTAAAACGCCACTGGTATCTCTGCCCCAGCCCTGAGCCCCTCATTTCTGGTCCCATCCTGGAACCCACACCCCCCAGCCCAGAGCCCATACCCCCTACCACACCCCACACCCCTGCCTCAGTCTAGAGCCACCTCCCACACTCCAAATCCCTCATCCCTAGCCTACCTGAGAGCCTGCACCCCAACGCTCTCCACCCCAGCACCCCTTCCCACTCCCTGGCCCCATCCCAGAGCCTGCACCACAGCCAGAGTCCTCACCCCCTCCCATACGCCAACCCCCTACCCCAGGCTGGTGAAAATGAGTGAGAGTGGGGAGAGTGCCTGACAGAGAGGGGCGGGAGGTGTGCGCAGGGGCAGGGCCTGGGCCTCAGAAAAGGGGTGGGGTTGGGGTGGCCAGGGTGTTTGGTTTTGTGCGATTAGAAAGTTGGTAACCCTAAGCATGGTAGGCGCCATGTAACTGGAGAACCAGGGAGACGTATGGCAGTATCCCTTGTGACCCAGCTCAGCAGCAACATCGCCTTCAGCATGGCCTGTGTCCTGCTGTTATAGTGCCTTGGTGGGAGGGGGCTAGTGGTCACATGACAGTCATGTGATGGCAGGACTATAACAGCTGCCTAGGGCTCAAATCATTATCATGTTGTCTTCTCACAGTGGTATAGGGGAGAGCCTAGGCATAGGGGGATGGCTAAGACAGTCAAGTGGCTGGGAAAGCAGCTCAAGGAAGGGGAGGTGGTTGAGCTACTGTGGATGGTAGATGTGGCTGTCTACCAAGAGGCTGTGGAAGAAGTGCAGGGATAAGGGACTATTTCTGAGCCCCAGACCCAAGAGGCAATGGGCCCTATGTGGAGGAGTTAAGTGTTGTGGTTTTTTGTGAAGATTAAAACCTGTGGGGAGCAGGACTGTTTGGCCTGAAATGGGAGCGGTGGTGCAAGCCTGAGGCATGGTCTGTTCCACTGCTCTTAAGGAGGCTCAGTCTGGAGCTTCCAGAAGGGGTTGGGAGAAGGATCCCTGGCTCCTTTGCTTCCCTGCAGCCAGGAGGAAAGACTTAGCCCAAGGAGGGACATGAACTAGTGTCAACAAACTAAGGAAAGTGACTCTGCACAGGAGAGTGAGGGACTGTTTGATTTTTATCTTGCCTGGGACGGGAAAGACTCATTGGTTTGGCCCTGGGGCTAAACTCCAAATCATCTGCCAACTTGGAAGAGATTGTCTTCAGTGAGGGGAAATGGAGGCATGGCTCTGAAACTTGATGCCAAGACTAGGTGAGTGACCTTATTACAATCTTATTGAACCTGAGAGAGAAGTCAGGGCTGATTCCAAGCCAATGCACTGGGAATAGGAAGAGTTTAATTTTCAATATATACCTTACTTAGAACCCTTTGCACATCTAAAATTTCACTGCGCAGACATCTGAAACGTATTTTTTAGGTTCTCAATCATGCTGACTTTATGACAGGAGTTTTATGTCTACAACAACAGACAACTGCAGGCTAAAGCAGAAGATACTTATCAAACACTGTTAAAAAACGGTCAGCTGTAAATGCTATGGTAGATTGTTGTGTTCCACAATGCAACAGGCCCTCACCTGGGATTCCCTAGTTCTAAGGAGGCAACTCCTGCCCTGCCATGAAGAAAGGAGGTTCTTTGGCAATAGATGCTCAGCTACTAGAGTGAGGGGAACATAAGTAGGTAAGAGTCCTGACCCAGCCCCGTCTTAGGAGAGTCCCTATCTGCAATGCTTCCCTTGGCCCTAATCATCTTCTGCTGTGCTCACAACATGCCCCACTATCTGCTTATTAACCTGCTCAAAGACTGGCACCAGTGTGTGAGGAGCAGATGATATAAGCAGCTGAGGCCAGGGCAGAACTGGGACTAAAAAGGGGACAGTGTGCCCAGAAACTGAGGGGAAGCGGGCACACTCCCTGCTATCTTTTCTGGTGCGGTTGCAAGTGTCTCTTCACTGATCTTGGTGGTGGGGGATAGGGGGGCTAGTGAAGTTGGAGGGGGCTAACAATGTATTTAGCATACAAATAGTAAATATACAGGCTAAGATTTGCAAAAAAGGTGTCTCAAGTTAGGCTCCTAAGTCTATATTTAGTTTCCAAACCAGGAGTTGCTGGGTGATTAATATATTAATCCTGATGATTCTCAGGTTTAAAGTAGCCACAGGTTTTCCTTTCTCTCATGGAGATGATTCAAATGCATCTTAATAAAAACAAAGCACAGGGAAGAAAAGACTGGACAAGCCCTGGCTGTTTTGGATTTATTTTTTTCAAATTTGCTCCAGTGTCAAAGCTCTATACAAATGACAAGCTGCTTTTTGCTTCACTGTGTTTCCGCCTTTGCCATGAGCCCCGTCGCCTCGCCCTCCTCACACAATCCTTCTCCTTCTACCTCCTGTAAGGAGAGTTCATTCTAGGCAGGATTATAATTTTTAAACTGCACATGTAATCCAGGAAACAGGCAAAATGGATGGAAACGATCAGTTAGTTTAATTTGCATACAGCAAATGTTACACTTACAGCAAGGTTGCATTGCAGTATTAATAATGACATGTGCTTAAGTTTGTTACCGGAAGAATATGTAGCATAACTGCAGTCTCTGAGTTGCAATATTAAACAGATGCTTTAGCGAATTCCCTAGCTGCTTGCTCCTGCTTTGCCTTCTCTCTCATCTCTTTTTCTCTCTCCACCAGAAGCGCTTGCTCCTGTTCCCATTCTTTTAGCTTCTGCTCATATTTTGCAATGTCTTCCACTTCACATGCTGGCAGCTTTTCCTTGACAAGTTGGGTGGTCAGGATCAACAGGCTTTCAGATTCAACCTTGCCAAGTGAATGCAGTTTAGAATACAGATCCTGTCATAAAAAAAGGTTTGTTTGTTTTTGTTGGTGTTTGTTTTTAAATCCAGTCAGTCCCAAAGTGTCCACATTATTTCCCGGCCTGAAAAAAATGGCTGTTTTTATTTAACTGTTGACTGCCATTCCTAGGGGATAATTTAACTTATACATTTATCTTGGCAAAGTGATTCCATTATAGTAACTGTCCATTTTTGCCATTTGTCCCAAACACACACAGTCTAAATTAGTTTTCATTTGGCAATAACCAAGCTGAAACAATCAATTTTTAATTCGGTTAAGTGCTGGAGTTGACTGAACTTGCAAAACTAAAGAATAACACCATAAATAAAACTCTTAAGTATCAAATGATAGATGACCAGCCAACTAGATGATCAGCCAAGGCTGATGTAAGGCTTTGCCTTGGATTGCCTCTGTTAGAATCCCTTTCAACAGATGCAAATCATTTAAATAGTCTCTTCGTAATGGCATAGTCTCTTCGTAATGGCTTACTAAATAGCCTCCATGAGTCCTTGCAGCCATTGTGAACTACCAAATTCCATTAGATGTTTTCCAGCTAATGTGATCTGAAGCTCAGCTATGCTTATACAGACTTTGTAATAGTTCTTGCTTTAGCGCCGTTTATTCAGAGATGGACTCTACGCTCGGTTACACCAGTGTAGTGAACAGCAGAACTTGGTTAGGAAGCCATGCAGTATTTTTTTTCTGAGCTTTGTTATATATCGACTGTGCAGTATGTCTTGTGGAGTATGTTGATGAAGCACACAAATATTAATTTGCGTAAGTGCTTCAAGACTTAGATCATTCAACAGGGCCATTTGTGGCTTTCTGGAAGCTTAAGGTATAGTATGATATTGCATCATTAAGGCAGTAAAATGCCATTGTCAGTGCAACCTTCCAGAGAACAGGAGGAGGAGTTCTTCCTGGAGGAGGAAGCTGACATGGCATCAAGCAGCTTAAAAAGCAGATGTTTACCCTTTGCTCACTCTTCTGAAAGGATCTCATTTTCCTCACACTGTGGTGGTTTAAATAAAATTCTAATATCTATTTCATAGAGTTGACCTCTATTAGGAGATGCATGAAATAGTGTCTCCTCTTCAGAGTATGCAGCTATGTTTCTACCATAGCCCCCGCACAAAGGCTGAATAAGGGCTTTGCAGTGTCTCTGTGTAATTCACCCCCAAACAAGAAGGCAGATATGGGGCACCTAGACAGCTGGGCTAGGGCTCCTGTTGCAAGCTGAAGCCCATGCCCCAACCCATTCTGTGTTCTATACAGTTCACAGACCCACTGACCACATTCTTCCTTCTCCTCTTTCTGCTCAAAATCTTTCCCCCCCTCAGCTCAGGGAGAGTTGCCATGGAGCTCAGCTCTGCAGTGCCCAGAAGACTGCAATGTTCCTTTAACAGCCTCTGCACTTCTTAGACTGCCTGACCTTGATGGATGCTGGGGGCGGGGGAACAGCTGAGAAGCGGATTCTGTAAAACTCTGAAAGATCAACAATTGCTTTGAAGTCACCAGACCATGCAAATATGTGCTCATATCTGGACATGCAGCTCTTTTATTTTGTTTGAAATATTGTTAGTAAACATACTGGCATGTCATTGAGAAATGTGCCAAGTTAGTACTTATCTGGTTGTGGGGATGGCATTCCTCATAGCTACTTACACGCTGTCAAATTAGTCTTTTTTTGTTTAAATATAACTGCTAAAAATCACTCCAAAACTTTTTTCCTACTGCATACGAGGAGGAGGGGAGTGCAGAGAGATGAGGAGAGGGACTTCCGCATGCCAAGACATTAAACAAAAAGAAATGCAAAAGAATGAGGAACTAGATGATCTTCCGTCACCTATAACAACTGAACTCTTTGACTGTCCGGAAATACACTAATACGTAAATGAAACTCATTTAGAAAAATAACAGGCTGTAGATGCCAGAAGCCATTTGTAAATAGCTAACTCATTGATTTTTTTTTTTTAAAGCAATTCCTCTGGGCTCCACATGCAGACAGTCCAAAAAGGAACACTGCTTTTAGACAGAATGGTTTGTGTATGGCTTGGTGCCTCACATGAGCTGTCTGTAGAGCCTTTATGTAATGACAGCCCTGCTCACTGATCATTTAAACAGCTGGGAAGAGTTACTGGAGGAAAGTTGTACTAAACTGTAGGCCTTGGTGTGGTATCTGAGGACAGGTAATTATTACAATGACAACATCAGATACAATCTAAATTATAACTCTAGGGGCCTGATCCTGGAAGGTGGTGAGTATCCTCTACTTCCAGTCTCTTTAGCAGAGATGGAAGGCACTCAGCACCTCTGAGGAGGCACTCTGCCGAACATCTTTCTTGTTAGCCAGTCTGCAAAGGATTATTCATGCTGTTTCCAAAAACAGCCTCTTTGAATACAAAGCACAGAAATGAATCCAAAAGCATGTGTGGAAAAGCCAGGCAGAGCAAGCCCAAGCATGAAACGAACAGTCCTAGTAATTTCTTGAAGTAAACATGGAATGAAAATGTAGCACAGAGACACCATTGTCATCAGCTACCCCTATACAAAGAGTATGAACAACAGAGCTAACCAATTTCAGCTGGAAAAACACAAGTCAATATCATCTGAGCAAAAGGAGAAACTCTGCTACCTGTGAGTAGTGTTAAGGCAGGGGTTTGCCCAGACATTGCCAGACCAAGGGCAACCTGACAGAAGCCTAAGTCTGCAATATATTTGCATATAATTTCATACAATTTAAATTAAAAAAAAAATCCAGACAGCCTTAATATGTGTATGTGAATCTTCCTTACGGACACCAGTCTAATAATTTATACTGTGCACATTAGTAGTAGTTTAAAGGCCAAAAAAAAGGGGGTGGGCCTGTAACTTCCTAGACTGAAGTTAGAAGCTATAACAGTCATATTTAATGATAACATACCTAATTGGCAACAAATCCTGGACAATGTCAGACCAACGGCATTTGTTTTAACAAGCAAGAGCCCACACATATGGTTAAATAATGGATCTGTAATGACACACCATTTTAGCTAACAGGATTTTGATTTATCAGTCTAACGTTATGAAAAGAGACGATAAAATCCCAGCAGACAGACAAAATAGACAAGTGGCCTTGAGCATTTGTTTCTTTGAAGGCAATTTCCTGTGTGAGGCAGTAAAAATGTACTTCAGTGTCAGTTTTTAAAATGCCAGCTAGCGTTACTGATGCAGGTGGGGGTATCAGTCCATCAGCATAAAAGGAAAAGATATTTATTTGCTGCTGTACATAGTAGAAACCTATTATAGCTTGGTTAAAACTGTAAAAAAGAATCTTACTTTAAATTGGGTAAGGTACTCAGGCAGTTTAGACTGCTCAGTTTCTTCAGATTCCATTTGCTTTGGCTTGTGTTCTGATACCTTGACTTCTTCTGATGGTTCTGGATCAGTTTTTACCTCAGGGACACACTGCAAAATCGTCGCCAGAACATCAATCTGAACAAGAAATCAGAATTATTACCATGTCCTTTGCGAACACAATCCAACATCATTTTATGAGATGGCTGTACTGTAAGTTGAATAAAAAACAATTCCACAAGGAACATGATTCACTGTTTCAAGAATTAATGCTGTCTAATATGTTTGGGAGTGTTAAGGTTTGGAATTTTCGTAAGTGTTGAAACTCTGTTCCCATTCAAGTCAATGGTAAAACTACCACTGACTTTTTTAGGAGCAGAGTTAGACCAAGCATTGGCCTTTCTGAAAAATCCCACCTGGCCACTACTCTACTCTAATTTCTGGCTATAAATATTTCATGGTGAAAATAGTACAGACACAATATACCACAGCATTTATATACTGGGAGCGATTTTGAAATGCTTCTGTAATATAATCTTCATAGGACATCTCAATTCTTTTTTGGCTAAAGTGCACTGGGAACTCATGATCCGTTTAACTGGCAGAAAAAAACATCTTTAGTTCAGCAATTCAATAATTTAATAGGAAGAACAGAAATAAAACACATTAGCATATAGCATCCATAGTACAGACTTGGTTTTAATCTATGCAAGATCCTGGTTCTCTTTGTATTGCTTTCAGCTAGATGTACTTTGGCTCTCTGAGCGAACTGCCCTGTTTGATAATCTAATTGCAGCGGAACCAAAAGCAATGCATTTGGTTAATGAACTAACTCTATAAACAATTTTTGTATGTATGATCAATGCAAAGGATGGTGCTGCTATCTTGATGCTGCTGTGGTATTTGGGGAAAATTCCAGTTTCTTGTAACAAGTTAAAATTCTGTCTAGTCTGAATTTTTTCAGGTTCAACTGTTACAAATGAAAAGTGCCGTTATCCTACTGTGAATTTTAATTCTGCATGCATGCCACTAGGATGAAGTGGATCTATAAATAACCACTGAACATTCTAAGCCTCTGATACTTTCCATAAAGCAAAAGTGATCTTGATGCCTGCAGTCTGTTTATTTTTAAAGATCATTTTCCTACTGTCTGCATTTGTATAACACTTAATGAACCAACATCAGGCTAATTTGAAATAGAACATTTCTCAATTGCTGTTTCTTGATACTGTAATCTAATGGGACCATAAACCAGCTTGAAACTACCAACAATGAAACAACAAGATGAGATAAGTGGCAAGAACAAAAATGCATGCTTAGAAATGTGTACTCTCATTTGTGGAATTCCTCAGAGTATCCAGAGATTTGTTAAGAGCATGTGTATTTTTTTTGTGCACAGCAGCAAATAATAGTTACAGTATTTATAATGATAACAAAAAGGACACTGAGTTCTTGGAAGAATAAACTCAGCAGAGAAACAGAGGCCAACTAGACAGAGATTAATGGAAGCTTTAAACCTTAGTAGGAAATTAAATATCTTTCTAAACAACTCCAGAGTTTGTAAAAGCAGACAACAATATAGAACCAGTCACTTATAACTTATTTATCAAGTCATACTATTGAGACTGTTATCTAAAGAGAAACTTCAAAATAACTAAATATCTCCAACCAGAAATACACTGCACACACTAAAAATGCCTGGGACTAGGTTGTGGAATGGATTAGTGGATCTCTCAAACAAACAACTGTACTGACTGGGGGTCACAGAAGTGTGGGTGAATTTAGTGGTTTTGATACATCCCCTATTTATTCACATCCCCAAACCACCCCACAATTAATATAATTCTGCATGTCTGACAGTCTTACTCAAGGGAGCCCCAAGGCACCGTGGGAAAGGAGGTTTTACAGCACTTGATCCAGCTTCCAGTGGACCCGCTTGAAGATTTTCTGCTGATTTCAACAGCAGCAGGACTAGCCCCACTGTCTCATCTGGTCAATGCTATTAGAGTCTCTCTTTTATGAACACTACATTCACTCAGAGATAATGATTAAAAATATCTAAAAGGAGCTAGCTCTTAAAATGAGCCTTTAAATGGAGCTGGCCAGATCCTCTGCTGGAGTAAGTCAGCATAGCTCAGCTGAGTTTGAATATGGCCCAAGATTTTGATGTATAGTGTCATGTTATGATAAGAAGTCACTGGTAACTGAGAGCAGAATTACTCTTCGGCAGAAATGAAGTTTCTTGGTGCTGACTACATATACCTCATGGGTTCTACTAGTTCAGCCTTTGAGGATACTAGTCATGAGTCTACAGATGAGTGTCTCTGATTATGGCTGTGGTTAACAATCAGCACCAACTTTAATTTCTGTTGCAGTCTGACCGAAAAAAGTGCAATTTAGACATGATAAAACTCTTCAGAGTAGAAGTTTCAAAAGTACCTAAGGGTATGTCTACCCTGCAATGTAAGCCCAGGGTTAACAGACTCTTGGTTTGTTAACATAGGGCGTGAGCAGCTATACTCATATGTAATCCCAGGTTAGGAATTGCTGAACCCTGGGTCCAGCAATATCTACATTATTCGGGCCTGAGTTCAGCCTCCCAAAATGAAGCTGTTCTAGCCCTTTGGTCATAATGCAGTATGGGAAAATGTGACTGTCCACCAAGATTGACTGTCCAGAGGACACACAGCTGGCTAGTGGGATTGTGGAACACTTTTGGTGAACTCCCTCAACACGAATCCAGTGGCGCTTCATCTACACTGCAAAGCATTAGAGCTTGAACTCTGGATCCCAGCTTGACTCAGGCTCATGTAATCTTGGGACCCTGGGTTAGTGTAATTTGTGTGTAGATGGAAGGAGGGTTAGGCTTGAGCCTGAGTTTGAACTCTGGGCCTACGGTGCAGTGTAGACATATCCTAAGTCACTTAAGTGCGCTTGAAAATTTTAGTAACCACCCTGATGGTTCATTCACTAAAATCTGCACGAAGAGGGCTCTATTAGATCAGGCCATGATTGTTATTTCATATGCAAATAAAAGAAATACAAATTTAGAAAGGACTGGATCAAATCTGAAGTTCTATAAACAGACAAAAGCAGATTTCAGGGTTGTGGCATCAAGGGCCACATTGTCATTGCCCAGAGCAGGGGCTTATTTACTCTGTGATTATAAATCTAAACAAACAAACTGCCAGGACCTACAAGGCTTCATCCTTAAGGCTTGAAAATCAAAACCAAATGCACGCAATGCAATAACTGATGCTTTGTGGGGTTTGTTGTTTGTTTTTTGTTTATATTCCTCAATGACTCAGATCAGTGGTGTCCAAACTGTGACCAAAGGGCCATCTATGGCCCTTGGGGCTCTGAGTTGTGTCTCTAAATGGTATTTCACATTTCAGAAGAAAATGAGTATTTGATTGGGAATTGGAAATGTGTCCCTCGAGCTGCACCCTGCAATTTCCAAAAATAGCCTCAAACAGAGTCCCACCTCCTCACTGCTTCCTCTACAGCCCCAGAAGCTGCTCTGCGGTGAGCCTGTGGGGTCCTTTGAGAAGCTGCTCAGCAACTCTCCACCTGGCCACCTGCTACATGGCAGGGAGAGGTAAAGAGGTGTTCTGGTTGTCATCTCCTGTTCCCATCAGGCTGTGAGAGAGCTGGGGAGAGCAAGACAGGAGCTTGGCTGGCTCTGCCTGTGCCTAGAGAAACTCCTAGCAAAGGGACGTTTCCCTCCCCCAGACAGCCATCCAGCTGCCAATGGTCCCCTTGAGTCCATTGGGAATAGACTGAATGCAGCATACTCCAACCCATTCCCCCTTCCAGTCCCCTGATCTGTGGGCTGTTGGAAGAGAGATATAAGAGTAGGCTCTGCTGGCTTTGTGCCCATTGTTGTCTCTCTCACACCAGAGGAATCCTCAGCAGATGGCTTGGGACCAGAGCACAGAATTTGTCCCTAAGTACTGACTGTGGCCCCATGACCTTGTAATATGTCTGGCTCTCAGGCTGGAAAGGCTGTGCACCACTGAACAGACATTGCTTGCTGTCAAGGATCCATCAGAAACCTGCGGTGAGTCAGCTTTGTCCCCACTTTGCAGTTACCAAGACAGGGAGTCCATGGGCTGCGTGTGACCCTCAAGGCTATATACTGTGCACAACTATGCCAGGCTACTCTCTCTTTTACACTTACAGCTTCTTTGCAGAGCTTTATATCCCCTGGGAGAGAGGCCACATTGTCCATCACTTGCAAAGCTCTGTTCAAGTATCCCGGTGTCCATATCAGTGGCATTTGATGGTACACAGCTCGCAGTCCTTTGTGCAACTCCACTTTTCCTGTTGTACAATAATATCTAAGAGTTAATACTTTACTGTTTGAGCCCTGAGACAAGGAATGACAAAGGGCTGCACTAAAAAAGTGAAAGCAACTCTTGTGGTGTCTAAGGAAACTTGCTCCAGAGCCTTACAAACATTTACTAATTTGGCCTTATCACACCCTAGTGAGCTAGGTAAGGATTAACATCTGTCTTGCAGAAAGAGAATCTAAGGCCTTGGCTACACTCACACTTTACAGCGCTGCAACTGGGGTGTGAAAAACACCCCCCTGAGCGCTGCAAGATACAGCGCTGTAAAGCGTCAGTGTAATCAGGGCAGCAGTGCTGGGAGCGCGGCTCCCAGCGCTGCACGCTACACCCATAAGGGATGTGGTTTACATGCAGCGCTGGGAGAGCTCTCTCCCAGCGCTGCCGCTCTGACTACACTCACACTTCAAAGCGCTGCCGGGGCAGCGCTTTGAAATTCCAAATGTAGCCATACCCTAAGACAGCTGTTAGGCCAAACTTTTCAGCAGAGGCCTCATGTTGGGTGCCCAACTTGACACACTAAGCCTCATTTCTGGGACTGTTGAGCACCACAACTCCCAGTGACTTTCACTGATGTTGTAGGTGCTCTTCACCTCTAGAAATCTGGCCCATTTACCAAGAGTTAACACATCATAAAACATGAAACACCTATTCTACATAGAGAGAAATTAAAATCAACATTCCACAGTGTGGTAATATGTTGGTAAATGCTGACTTACAATGGTAACCAGTCTAAGCTCTTGACTGTCACCATGGTAACTAATGGTGTATTTTTGTTATACCCTTTTGATCCAGCTTTACCTCGCTTACTGCAGTTCATATGACCTTTAATTGTACAACTTAGTTAGAATGATGGCTCTGACAATGCAAGCTATTAAAACACAGATTTTTCTTACATGGAGGATGATGATTTAGAAAAAGCACAGTAACAAATGCAAAGACAAAGCTTATTGGACTATGGCTAAATTTAAATTGCTAAAGTGCTCCAGGTCAGTCTATGCCTAGAGACATCTTTCACTCTTGCAGAGGTCTGTTCTGTTAGTGTTGGCAAGATTGTAGAATATGTGACATTGCAGTAAATAGCTTTTGATCCACTGAATGTCAATGTCATGGGATGAGGACTATTGCTCACAGACAAAGTAAAGTACATTTTCTAAATAGAACCGCTTCCCAGCCAATCTATATGGTGTAACAAATCTGAATGCCAACCAAACAGCAAAAATCTACCTGTAACAATATCTCAAAGGGATGGTAAACTAACAGCCCCATGGAAAACTTGATTTCCAATTTACTTACAACTTTTATCTGCCTTTTGATTGTGTGCAATTTTTTCTTACAATCAGGTTAAATCAGAATCGATATCCTTATTCTGCCACTACACATTTTACTTTGAAGTTACATTTTCAAAACATATTTAGTTTTTATTACCTTTGATAGATTTCTAAAATAAACTGATACAGTGATGGAGCAATCATGTAAAGCTTGCTGCTAAAATAGGTGTTTATCCAGAGGTAAATGGCAGTTTTGCAGTGGAAAGGTGTCATAAACAGATAGCTAAGGGTTAATGTCTCTTTCACCTGGAAAGAAGTAATCTGAACCACCTGACCAGAGGACCAATCAGGAAACAAGACTTTTTCAAATCTGGGTGGAGGGAACTTTGTGTGGGAGTCCTTTGTTCTGGGGTCTTCTGCTTGTATGCTCTCTCGGCTCTGAGGAGTGATTTCTATTTCCTGCTTTCTAATCTTCTGTTTCCAAGTAGTGAGTAGAAAGATCAGATAGTGATTTATATATTTTCTTTTGTATTTACATAGGTATAGTTGCTGGAGTGCTTTGAATTGTATTCTTTTTGAATAAGGCTGTTTATTCAATATTCTTTTAAGCAAATGACCCTGTATGTGTCACCTTAATACAGAGAGACCATTTTTATGTATTTTTCTTTCTTTTTATATAAAGCTTTCTTTTTAAGACCTGTTGGAGTTTTTCTTTAGTGGGGAATTCCAGGGAATTGAGTCTGTACTCATCAGGGAATTGGTGGGAGGAAGAAGTCAGGGGGAAATCTGTGTGTGTGAAATTTACTAGCCTGACTTTGCATTCCCTCTGGGTGAGGGGGGAAGAGAGATTAACTCTCGGTAATTCTGTTTTCCAGGACTTGGAACGGGGAGGGTGGAGTCCCTCTGTTTAGATTCACGGAGTTTGCTTCTGTGTATCTCTCCAGGAACACCTGGAGGGGGGAAGGGAAAAGGTTTATTTCCCTTTGTTGTGAGACTCAAGGGATTTGGGTCTTGGGGTCCCCAGGGAAGGTTTTTGGGGGGACCAGAGTGCCCCAAAACACTCTAATTTTTTGGGTGGTGGCAGCTTTACCAGGTCCAAGCTGGTAACTAAGCTTGGAGGTTTTCATGCTAACCCCCATATTTTGGACGCTAAGGTCCAAATCTGGGACTAGGGTTATGATAAAAGGAAAGAAAATCACTATGCATTTTATAGTCTCCTGTGAAACGCAGGAATTATGAAAGTTAAAAGAAATACAGAGGTGAAATTTCAAGAGAATTCAGATTGATCACTATTTATTTAAATAACGTTACCTAGCACACCACACCTGGTGCTACTTACACACATCCAGCATACTCGGTATGCTGCGGAAAATGCACTTCCAATATCGGCAATCTCACTTTGGAAACACTAATGTTCCAATGAAACGCTAACATTTAAAAGAATACCTCTACTTATTCCACTGTAGCAGGGCAACCTGAAGGGGAAGCCCACAGGAAAGGGAAGGTGTGAAACTGATGGCAATTTTAGGCACAATTTTCGAAGTTAAATCTGTTACTCCATTCTTAGTTCACATCATGGTGACCTCCCCACCCTGACTAATGCAAGCTAAAGATGGACTGAAAATCACTCAAGATCTGGTTTGTATTTGTATCAAAACTTTCACTTTATTTAAGCCTAATTCTATTGTCTACGAATGATGATGACATTTTAATATAGCAAAGGAATAATTTAATGGGATGATTTTTAATGAAATCAATAAGTACAGTGGAGGAAAAAACATTGGTATGTAAGGAACTTAAAAACTTACCAAGGAATGTATAGCCATACAGCTGGGAGCTAAAACCCACAGTGTTTGTCTGTTTTAGGCCTGTAAGCAAAAGAGAGGCTCCAAGATTTCTCTCCTCTTCCCACTGTAAATAATTCAAACCAAATAAGTCTTGCTTGTATGAAACATTAACTTACAATGGCAACAATCAAACATAGCATGTTCTTGCCTTATATCGTACAACATGGGGAGGGAAAAAATCCTTAAATTCTGGAAATCACTCCCTACCAAAAACTCTAAGTTACAGTCTTAGCTTGCATTTAAGAGGATTTGTATCTTCTTGGAACAGAGTATTAAAACAAATTCAGTAGCCTAGATCCTTAATTGGTATAATTAAGCATAACTCCATTGAAATCAACAGAGCTACCTTCATTTACTAGTTGAAGATCTGAACCTGTGTTCTGAAATTCATAATATTCAGGGCAATGTTATTGAAAACAAAATTACACTGATCTGTGCATGGGAGCAGTCACCTCCACCCCACAAAAAAGGGGGTGGGGGCAGGCATGGGATCAGAAATTAAAATGTATGAGTCTTGCAACCACAGCGAAGAGAATGCCAACAGGGTAGAAAATCACTGGGCAGAGAAAATGCCGCATCAACAATTGTGAAAGGAATATTAGGGCAAAACCAAACAAAATACACCAACACACTTGTCTAGTTAGCAAATGTCCTAGGACTCATTGGAGACATGGCTCTGCTATTAGGAAGAGCTTCCCTAAAGATCCAGACCACCTATGAGGCTGGGAGACTGGGGCCAAATTAGTAAGTATATTAAAACCACACGAGTAGTTTGACCTTGGGAAACATACAGTATTCTCCTTCAGCAGAACAAAAACAAAGAAGCAGACTTAAAGAGTTGAGAAAGAGGATGAACAGTTGTCAGCCACAGACTGCTTTCAATTTGCTTCAGTTGTCTCTAAAAAAAAGTTAATTGTAAGTGGATGCTTACAATATTTACAAGAGGAAGGAACACAAGCATTTGAAGTACTTGGGGGAGAGGAAGGTGATAGGGAACAGTCAACATGGATTCACCAAGATCAAGTCATGCCTGACCAACCTGATTGCCTTCTATGATGAGATAACTGGTTCTGTGAATAAGGGTAAGGTGGTGGATGTGATATATCTTGACTTTAGCAAAGCTTTTGATATGGTCTCTCACAGTATTCTTGCCAGCAAGTTAAAGTAGTATGGATTGGATGAATGGACTATAAGGTGGATAGAAAGTCGGCTAGATTGTAGGGCTTAACGGGTAGTCATCAATGGCTCGATGTCAAATTGGCAGCCAGTATCAGACAGAGTGCCCCAGGGGTTGGTCCTGGAGCTGGTTTTGTTCAACATCTTTATTAATGATGATGGGATGAATTGCATCCTCAGCAAGTTTGCAGATTACACTAAACTGGGGGGAGAGGTAGATAAGCTGGAGGGTAGCGATAGGGTCCAGAGTGACCTAGACAAATTGGAGGATTGGGCCAAAAGAAATCTGATGAGGTTCAACAAGGACAAGTGCAGAGTCCTGCACTTAGGAAGGAAGAATCCCATGCACTGCTACAGGCTGGGGATCAACTGGCTAAGCAGCAGTTCTGCAGAAAAGGACCTGGGGATTACAGTGGATGAGAAGCTGAATATGAGTCAGCAGTGTGCCCTTGTTGCCAAGAAGACCAATGGCATATTGGGCTGTATTAGTAGGAGTGCTGCCAGCAGATTGAGGGAAGTGATTATTCCCTTCTATTCAGCACTGGTGAGACCACACCTGGAGTATTGTGTCCTGTCTTGGTCCTCCCACTACAGAAGGGATGTGGACAAATTGGAGAGAGTCCAGCGGAGGGCAATGAAAATGATTAGGGGGCATGGGCATTTATGAGGAGTGACTTACAAGGAGCGGCTGAGGGAACTGGGGTTATTTAATCTGCAGAAGAGAAGAGCGGGGGGGATTTGATAGAATCCTTCAACTACCTGAAGGGGGGTTCCAAAGAGGATGGAGCTAGGCTATTCTCATTGGTGGCAGATGACAGAACAAGGAGCAATGGTCTCAAGTTGCAGTAGGGGAGGTCTAGGTTGGATATTAGGAAACACTATTTCACTTGGAGGGTGGTGAAGCACTGGAATGGGTTGCTGAGGGAGGTGGTGGAATCTCCATCAGTAGAGGTTTTTACGGCCCGGTTTGATAAAGCCCTGGCTGGGATGACTTAGTTGGTGCTGGTCCTGCTTTAGCAGGGCATTGGACTAGATGACCTCTTGAGGTCTCTTCCAATCCTAATATTCTATGAATCTATGATTCTAAGCTACAACAGAAAAAGAACAGGTTCAAGAATATTTAGATAAGTTAGATGTATTCAAGTCAGCAGGGTCTGATTAAATTTATCCGTGCATGGGTAAGGAACTAGCTGATGCAATCTTGGCACCATTAGCAATGATCTTTGAGAACTCATGGAGGATTGGTGAGGTCACAGAAGACTGGAAAAAGGCAAACACAGTACCTATCTTTAAAAAGGACCCAAAAAATTATAGACCACTCAGCCTAACTTTGATCCTGGAACAAATTATTAAACAATCAATTTGTAGGGACCTAGAGTATCATAGGGTGATCAGCAATAACTAACACGTATTTGTCAAGAACAAGTCAAACCAAACCAACCTACTTTCCTTCTTTGACAGGGTTACTGGCTTAGTGGATGGGAGTGAAGCAGTAGATGTGATATCTTGATTTTAGTGAAAGTTTTGATAGTTCCGCATGACATTCTCACAAGCAAACTAGGTAAATATGATCTAGATGAAATTATTACAAACTGGTTACACAACTGATTAAAAATTAGTTATCAATGGTTTGCTGTTGAACTGAGAGGGCATATTTTATGGGGCCCAGCGGGGTCTGTCCTGGGAACAGTACTATTCAATTTTTTCATTAATGCTTGGATGAAGGAGAGGAGAGTATGCCAATAAAATTTGTGGATGACACCAATCTGAGGGAGGTTCCAAGTACATTGGAGTATAAGATTAGAATGCAAAATGATCCTGATAAATTAGAGATTTGATCTGAAATCAACAAGAGGAAATTCAATAAAGATGAGTGCAAAGTACTTCACTTAGGAAGGAAAAATCAAATGCACAAATACAAAATGGGGAATAAATGGGTAGACAGTAATCCTACAGAATAGGGTCTAGGGAGTTACAGTGGCTCACAAATGGAATGTGAGTCAACAATCTGATGCAGCTGCAAAAAAGTCTAATACAATACTCCCATTACTCAGAATTACGTCTAAGGCAAAGGAGGTAATTGTCTTACTCTACTCAGCACTGGTGGGGCCTCAGCTGAACTACTATGTCCAGTTTTGGGCAACTCACTTTAGGAAAAATGTGGACAAACTAGAGAGAGTCCAGAGGAAAGCAACAAAAAATGATAGAAGGTTTAGAAAACTTGACCTTGAGGAAAGGCTAGGCATATTTAGTATTGATAAAAGAAGATTGAAGGGGCAGGGACAGGACCTGATAACCATCTTCAAATATGATAAAGGCTGTTATAAAAAGGACAGTGATCGACTGTTCTTCATATTCACTGATGGTAAGTCAAGAAGTAATTGGCTTAACCTGCTGCAAAGGAGTTTTAAGTTAGATATTAGGAAAATCTTTCTAACAATAAGGACGGTTCAGTAATGAAATGAGCTTCCAAGGGAGGCTGTAGAACCATCACTGAAGGTTTTTAAGTACAGGTTAGACAAACATCTGTCAGGGACAGTATAGGCATACTTGGTCCTGCCTCCATGCATGAGGGGTTGGATTAAATGCCCTCTTCAGGTCCCTTCCAACCCTACATTTTTATTATCTCTATGAACACAAAAGAGAATGAAAGTAAAAGACAGTGAATTGAAGGTGCCCTAAACTCTTCAATAACTCTGTTTTATTGCATTGCACTCCAGTATCTTGGTGTGTCCCCCCAAACCTTGAAAAAATATTAAACAAATTAATATCCTTGTGAGGAGGAAAAAATTGAGCCAAGAGACTCCTGAAGTACATGGGCTTTCAATAGCAGAGGGATTCAGCATCCTGAATTAATAAGTCATCTAGGAGCACATTTTCAAGACATGGCATTTGGGTGTGAATATTCTACCACCTAACGGTGTCTGAATATGCATATCAAACACACAATGGATTCTGTCATGTTGACTAGCATTTGTGGTCATGGTAACAGTGCAAGCGATGTATGTAGGTGATTTGCATATACCCAAATAGAGCATAGGATTTTTGTTCGCCTAGATTCATGATCATGCAATCAGGAAAGACAACTCAAATGACTGACTTTTGTGGATGAGAGGGAAGAAAGGAGAATATGGCAATTAAACAGTTATCAGCAATGAAAAAAATATGAATGACTAGCCAATTGATGAAAACCTTATGACATCTGTGGTTTGTTTTAATATGTTTGTTTCAAGTAACAAAAATGGGGTCTTTAAGCACTCTTCGTATAGAAGAAGTGCTCCGCCCAGGAGCTGAGCAAGGGGGATGTCGCTGCTTCCGGAAAGACCCCCAGATAAGCACTGCCTAGAGCCCACCCCACCCCATCCCATGCCATGCCCCAACCATCTGCCCCCTCCCATACCCAAAATTTGCTGCTCGGAGGGTGTGGGCGGCACGGTGGCCCGAGACTGCCCCAGCAGCGGTTGGTGCGATGAGCACAGGGGCTTCCTGAGCTGCCCCTGAGCCAGGCGCACCCGCTGCTGCAGAAGTCACGGAGGTCACAGAAAGTCATGGAATCTGGGACTTCCATGACAAACTCGCAGCCTTAGTGATAAGAGACGAACCTAATTAAAAAAACCTGAGTATTGTCTACTGAATCCAATATTTCCAGAACCCAACAGGTAACAGAAATCCTAGTGAAAAAACTTCACAGCACTAGACCCTTACTGACATCATTGCCACTGAATAACATCCCTAACTGTGAGTAATACTTACATTCTCTTTCTGTGGTGCTTCCCATACTGCATTGTTTAGTTAATAAATAGTAAATGTATCTTTTTACAGATTTTCCTTATTTGCACTTATAAAACTTTTCAAATGGATTGGAGAGCCCAGTACTAGTCAATCCTGCAGACAGAAAGAAAGATGCCTGATCTGCACCATAAACTCTGGTTCATCTTCATTTAATCTCCTAAACATCTAGAAATACCCAGCCTCCTTTTGAGAGACAGAGGTAACTAAAAGGGACAGAGATTTTGCTTTTCCTATGCTGTTAAAATCAGCTGAAATGTTAGCACTAGATCACTTAATTTTCTAAGTTAACTTGGATGGGCTTTACTTAGCTTAGTGCCCCCTGGGGATGCAGTAACCCTTTGAACCAGAGGCACTGTAAATAGTTTTATTGTGCAGAGAGCTTACTGTAAATTCTGATTTGGTTGCCAGGTATTGGTATAAGACATGGAGGGAGAGAAGCTGTATTGAGAATTCATCAAAGCTTTCCTGCAGCATGATCTCAGTAACTACTGACACAGCATCTAGGGAGGAAAATAAAATAACAATTTTCAGGTTGAAAACACTGGCAAAACTCAGTGACTTCAATGGATGCATAATCAGAATGATAAGAGAAAAAACGAGCCTCCTTATGCCTAGTACTAGAGAACTACTATATACCATTCAAGCTAGTCTGAGCCCTGGTATACACTACAATCTGATGTTGGTATAACTACATCGCCCTAAGCGCTGCAGTTATAGAACCTAACCCCTGGTGTAGACAACTACTGTCTCTCGGGGAGGTGGGGAACCTGCACATACCTACCAGCAAACTGTGACTTCGTGATTAAGCTGTTTGCAATAATTCTGCTATTAAATGAATATTCCCGTCTCAGATATCTAATTAATACTCCCTACTTTCACCCCACCACATAATATACAATATGCTTGATTTCAGAAACATGGGGAAAGGTAGTTTAGATTGAAGAGGAATTAAAGATGGTAGAAAGCTAATGACTCCTAAGTGTTATGCAAAGACACCAAAGGAAACAGAGGAACCAAGTGTAATCATGTGGAAAAGTCGATTGGGGGCAGGGAAGAAGATGTTTTAAACTCCAGAGGGAAAAAAAGGGCTTTAAGAAAAACAATTTTGGATTTAACTCACTATAAGATTTTTAAAAATCCAATGTACCATTGTTATGAAAAGCATAAAATTGATGACATAACTGATATTTGGTTTCTTACCTTCATAATTTTCATTCTTTATAAAATAATCCAATAATATATTGAAGGTAAAGTTATCTGGAAAAATTCCATATTGTACCTAAAAAGGGGAGAGAAAAAAACACATTGAAAAATGAGTGTTCCATGTTTTGAATTGTGATTTTAATAAGTGCTAGAGCAGGGGTAGGCGGCACACGAGCTGATTTTCAATGGCACTCACACTGCCTAGGTCCTGGCCACCAGTCCAGGGGGCTCTGCATTTTAATTTAATTTTAAATGAAGCTTCTTAAACATTTTAAAAACCTTATTTACTTTACATACAACAATAGTTTAGTTATACATTATAGCCTTATAGAAACAGACCTTCTAAAAACATTAAAATGTATTACTGGCATGTGAAACCTTTAAATTAGAGTGAATAAATGAAGACTCGGCACATCACTTCTGAAAGGTTGCCGACCCCTGTGCTAGAGTGATTAGAACATCGGAGAGACATCTTATATAATGTGGTGTTTACTTGTTTAAATTTAAACAACAAAGAACTGACATCCATGGCCCAAGTCTGCAAGCACTTATGCACCTGCATAACATTAAAGCATGTGTGTAAGTGTTCGGAATCGGAGCTCATGTGCTTATCCCCCTTGTAACTAGGCTTCTGTGACATGTCTGTTCCTCCACCCATTGGTGGTTTTCTGTCCTCTTTAGATTTCTTCAGGACTGGGAAGGAATTGTCTTCCCACATGTCTGTATAGTGGCCAGCACTTTTTGGACATTACCACTGTGCATGTGGGGGGTTGTGGGAAAAGACATCAAGTAGGGAAGAATAAAAAAAAAAAGCTGGGAAGAGCTTATTTCAAGCTCTGTTCCACCTATATTTTTAAATTCAACAAAAGTATGTAATCCGGACTGCAGTCTATGAAGAGACATTGCTTATCATAGGAATTCAGAATAGGCTACACTTGTCTAATGCTGATCAAATAAAATCTTGCCTTTTCTCTGAAAAACCTGACCTTGTTTTTTAATGTGTACAAGGCTTTGTCCTGTGCACCATATTTGAAGCATTGTCTGATCCAGCTGTGGATGGTCCAGTCTCTCAGGTACCAGCAGTTTGGACTATGCCGAAACCTAAAGGACAAAACAGAAGAGTCTTAAGTTACAATTAATTTCTTCCCAGAAGTCTCACAGGTGCAAAGGGCATAATTTAAAACAATCAGCAGTATTTAAGAACACCACCATCACCTGACCCCACAAAAAAAGGTGTATCTTTTTGTAGCTGCAGCAGTATGAAAGCTCTGCCTAAACTTTGATGCCTTAGGCCCAACTTATTAATATTAGAATAGTAAATATATGCAAATCTTTTATAAATTTATCCTGCCTACCTTAGTTTTGATGAGCCAGGTACTATGGGACCTGTCCCCTGCCCCCAATGATTTTGTAGTATTAGCAAGCATTGTCTATGCTCATCAAAGAAAGGATCTAGCCAGCCCTTCCATTCTCCTAGAGGAATTTAACTTTATCATGTTATGAAGGGGACAGAAAGAAACTGAAAAGGATTACTTAATTTTAAAATGAGTTCATCTAGTTTGAGCTCTTGTATAACACACAGGACTTCCTCCAGATTTTTTAGAAAAACATAAAATTTGATTTTAAAATGGTCAGTGATGGAGAATCCACCACGACCCTTAGTAAGTTGTTCCAATGGTTAATTATTCTTACCATTAAAAATGTGTCTTATTTCCAGTCGGAAAATATTTTTGAGGTGCCTGGGCCTGATTCACATATCCCACTTCACATACCCTGAGTACCTCAGTTGCTTTCAGTAGCATTACACTTATTTACACCAATGTCAGTCTGATTAGACTCGGACCCATAGAAGTGCCCACTGAATAAAAACAAACATTACATTTAAACAGGGTAATTAATTCTTCGTGTATTTACTTTTTGTTACAATCATAACTTCAAATTAATTTCCTCTGGGGAGAAAACCTCACAAGCCAAGTTGCAACCCAGAACAAATCTCTGTGCTCTATCAGGTTGGAGTAGGGGAAGGTAGAGGAAAGCAGGATTTATAAGGAAAGTGTTGAGACAACCTTAAATTCTGAGGTTTTAGGACTAAATGTATTTTCCAATGAATGCCTATTCTTTCCCATTTCCCTCCCCACAAAAAGAGAGTATCTGAAAATAATATTTTGCACCAGAGAACAAAAAACCTAGAACTCATACTCCAGCTAATATAGTAGCTCCAATTGCTCTTCATAAACCTCACAGTCAGCTTCCTGCTGCTGGTGATCATTTTCACAAAGAGCAGCAGCCCATGATGAACAGCTGAGGTTGGGGGGATGATGCAGATCCAAAGTTGCAAGATTAAATGCTGGAAGGTTCATCCTAATTCACCCAAATATGTCTCACAATTTGTTTGGAAAATTAATAACCAAAACCTGCAGAGTCTTGCAGTAGTTACAGTCTGTAAAATAAACTAAAAGCCCTATATGGTAGGGTCCGTCCTGCTTTTGGGCTGAATTTCATATCTAAGTATCAAGAGATACCTGAAACCTTTCACATTTTGCACTGTGCATCAAGAAAAGGTTTTATGCCTAAAGTACAAAAGCTACAGTTCCTGCAGAAAACTGCGATGGCTGAGTTGTACTAATGTGCAGATGCTAGCAGCCTAGAGCCACGCTACATCACCATTTAGTTGCAGGATTGGCTCTTCCATCTGAATGAGCATGCTTTCCGGAACATTTATCGGATTATTGTAGCCACCAACCCTCTCCCCCCACCCTCCTCATGAATTCCTACGAATTGTATCCTATGGCTAAAGGCTATACAGATCACCAAGCTTGGAAACAGGGAGAAAATGTTCAAGTCTATAGAATCTGCAGAGTTGCTAGAGACTGGACTGCCAAAAGCAGAGGTTTTGAGATGTAAACAACTGAATAAGGTCTAAGTATAAAGTTATTTACGTGGCAGATGAGAGCACACTTTTTAAATAGATATAACATGCATTCTGTTGATCTACTTGCTTTCTACTCTTCTCCCCCACCAGCTCTGATTAACAGCAAGATCCTATATTTGTTTTAATGAAAGTCCTGCTTCACTAATGCTTACAAAAAGCATCAATTACAGACACTCAGACTTAATCATACTTTGATGAAACAATTATCTAATTGCTAAAGACTATTTCACCAGTCATTTAAAAAAAAAAAGGTCAGAATGAAATCTTGACATCCATTGCCAGCATCATTCAAAGTTGCTTCATTTAACAGCTAACATCCTTTCCTAAGTGCAAAACTACAGTCCTGCACTACAAAGACATGACAGTAATACTTTCAGATACACTAAAAATATCCCACTGACATCTATCTGGTCTTTAATATCTTTTTCCAGTGGGGTGGTAGTAAAGGATCGAAGAGAACATTAAAAAATTGAAGACTAATAATGGATCTGAACAGTCATCTTTAAGCAGAGCTGTGTTTCTCTTCTAAAAGATACCAGACACAGCGATGCCTCCATTATTTCTCCCTGCATGCTAGAAGCACTACAGCATATTGTAAAGCTGAAATATTTCTTGATTCTAAATTGCAAGTGAACGGTAAAGGGCTTCAG
The DNA here is from genome assembly GCF_007399415.2 of Gopherus evgoodei. Taxonomy (NCBI): domain Eukaryota; kingdom Metazoa; phylum Chordata; order Testudines; family Testudinidae; genus Gopherus; species Gopherus evgoodei. Next base: position 86,224,360 of record NC_044327.1, read on the forward strand.
CAGGAAATGGTATGTTGTATGAAAACTGGAGTCAGCCTGAAATTAATCTCATTACTGAAAGTTTCTGAAAACGACATGACCATCAAAGTCCTTGGAGGGTATACAATAAAGATGACTAAAACACTGGTGATTGTGAGCTGGGACTGGTTTTCCTTTGTGGGTGAACAGCACCCAATAGGCTGTGCACACCACCAGTGTACAAATAATTATTATTTATATTACTGTAGCAGTCATAGATTCATAGACACTAGGACTGGAAGGGACCTCGAGAGGTCATCGAGTCCAGTCCCCTGCCCTCATGGCAGGACCAAATACTGTCTAGACCATCCCTGATAGACATTTATCTAACCTACTCTTAAATATCTCCAGAGATGGAGATTCCACAACCTCCCTAGGCAATTTATTCCAGTGTTTAACTATCCTGACAGTTAGGAACTTTTTCCTAATGTCCAACCTAAATCTCCCTTGCTGCAGTTTAAGCCTATTGCTTCTTGTTCTATCATTAGAGGCTAAGGTGAACAAGTTTTCTCCCTCCTCCTGATGACAGCCTTTTAGATACCTGAAAACTGCTATCATGTCCCCTCTCAGTCTTCTCTTTTCCAAACGAAATAAACCCAATTCTTTCAGCCTTCCTTCATAGGTCATGTTCTCTAGACCTTTAATCATTCTTGTTGCTCTTCTCTGGACCCTCTTCAATTTCTCCACATCTTTCTTGAAATGCGGTGCCCAGAACTGGACACAATACTCCAGTTAAGGCCTAACCAGCACAGAGTAGAGAGGAAGAATGACTTCTCATGTCTTCTTTACAACACACCTGTTAATGCATCCCAGAATCATGTTTGCTTTTTTTTGCAACAGTATCACACTGTTGACTCATATTTAGCTTGTGGTCCACTATGACCCCTAGATCTCTTTCTGCCATACTCCTTCGTAGACAGTCTCTTCCCATTCTGTATATGTGAAACTGATTGTTCCTTCCTAAGTGTAGCACTTTGCATTTGTCTTTATTAAACTTCATCCGGTTTACCTCAGACCATTTCTCCAATTTGTCCAGATCATTTTGAATTATGACCCTGTCCTCCAAAGCAATTGCAATCCCTCCCAGTTTGGTATCATCTGCAAACTTAATAAATGTACTTTTTATGCCAACATCTGTCATTGATGAAGATACTGAACAGAGCCGGTCCCAAAACAGACCCCTGCGGAACCCCACTTGTTATATCTTTCCAGCAGGATTGAGAACCATTAATAACTACTCTCTGAGTACAGTTATCCAGCCAGTTATGGACCACCTTATAGTAGCCCCATCTAAATTGTATTTGCCTAGTTTATTGATAAGAATATCATGCGAGACCGTATCAAATGCCTTTCTAAAGTCTAGGTATACCACATCCACCGCTTCTCCCTTATCCACAAGACTCGTTATCCTATCGAAGAAAGCTATCAGATTGGTTTCATACGATTTGTTCTTTACAAATCCATGCTGGCTATTCCCTATCACCTTACCACCTTCCAAGTGTTTGCAGATGATTTCCTTAATTACTTGCTCCATTATCTTCCCTGGCACAAAAGTTAAACTAAGTGGTCTGTAGTTTCCTGGGTTGTTTTTATTTCCCTTGTGGCTCAGGACCTCGTGTTTAACCCTGTACAAACACAGAACAAAGATTGTCCCTGCCCCAAAGAGCTTACTATCTAAGAAATAAATAAGTACTAAACAGTTGTGCATGAGAAGGGGAGACAGGGAGCGGTGCCAAATTTACTCACTTTGTCTCCACTACACGTGTGTGCCTGTGCCAGGCATGTACGTGCATGTATAGACCCCTTTGCAGCAGCAAATTTTTCCTGGCAGGGGGATGAGGGAATCAGTTATGAAAGGAAAATATATCGTATCTGTCTTTTCATCATTTCTGCCTCCTACTGTGCTTGGGTAGGTTACTGTATCAGTTGGGGACCGAAGCCAATAGACCATTCAATTTTTATAACTAACCCAGATGAAATATCCAAATGTTGTAGCAGATGCTTTTGTCTGAAATGGAAGAGGGAAAAATGCTGGTCATTTAGACAAGTATCAATATCCCCGTCCTCTCTGAAACACACAAGATATAATTAGGGAATGCAGTATGTGCAGGGACAGACAAAAAGATAGGAGGTGGATAAACTACAGAAAGCAGGTTATGGCAAACCAGAGGATACATACTGAATTTAAAGAAGCCTCTAGCAATTCCTATATGTTCAGTGGAAAAACCAGGCGGTTATCATCCAGATGTCATCCAGATTCATTCCTTGCAGGTCTGATAAAACTTCAAGAAATATCAGATTATTATGACACACTCAGAAAAGACAAGGGGAAGAATCTATACCAGTATTAGTGTAGCTCAGTGTTGGAATAGTTTAGTGTTAATGGCGGAGAAATCAATACGGCGATTCTCATGGCCACTGAACTGAGAACCTCTCTCCCTACAGGGAACCCAGATAGGAATATCTTTAAGACAAGGAGTCAGTGAACTAGAGAGATCATTGTGAAACTAAACATGTAGAATGCAATAATGTACTATGAGTCTACTACACCTCCCTCGTGAGGAAAAATGCTCAAATAACCTACTTTAGTATGGTGACTGATTCAAACTATTGCTTAATTCTTGCAGAAACTAGTTATTAATATATCTTGGAGTTGGCAGCTATGAGGTACAGGGCATACTCAGCACAACTGACATGACTTCAGCTGAGAAACTCCCTACTATCACTGACATGCAGATAAAGCCTGCATATTACACTGAGAATATAGTCCTAAACTACTGATTTCCTGCATCAGGACTTTACTTGTTATTTATAGTAATACTGAAATATTTCAGAGTTTTAGAAGACAGTGAATAATGAAGCAATTTATCAGATGCTGAAAATGCGTTAGGGCTGGCTTTTCTGCTCAAAACTGTAGGAAGTGCGGTGCACATTGATTCTTTCCAGCACTGCAGAACCAGCTGAATTGGTTCCTTTTTAAAAAATAAGAATTGTCCTTTAAAATTTGTTTGGTGCCACCAAGTGGTTAAATTATGTATTACCACATTCATATACAGTTTTTCAAGGAAATTACAGTAGTCCTGAAGCTGACAACAGAATGGAAAAAGAAGGCAGCAAATTCTCTTCAGTTTAAAAAAATAAATAAAGTCAGATGCCAGAAAGAACTTGCATGCTCCAAAACCAGTTCACATAATCAGAGCAGCGGTAGATGGAACAGATCAATTGAGCTGTCTATTCCTCTCTGCCCCCCAAACCATTCAAGATGGTTCCCTAGATAAAATTTCTATTTTTTAAATTCTACTTTAAAATGTCCAGATGTTGATGGGGCTTCTGTCACTGCTTCCCTTGGGAGATTATTTCACATTTCAAGATGGCATTGTAGTTAAGCCACTGGACTTGGATTCACAGGTGTGGATTCAATTCCCAGCTCTGCTAGAGACTGATTTCATGCGTACAATCTCTGTTTCCCATCTGTAAAATGAGAACAACAACTTCCTTGGTCTCGTCTATTTAGAGAGCAAGCTCATCAAGGCAGGGACCGTCTCTTATGAAGTGTATGTGCAGTGTACAAGACAATGGGATCTCTGAGGCCTCTAGGTGTTTTGGTAGTAATTGCATTTTGTAGAAGACTTTTACTGAATTTCACCTGAAATTTCCCTTTTTAAAATATCATCTTGTTACTCCTAAACAACTGGGAACTTCCCTAAATATTTTTTTCTTTCTCTCTGGTAATGACAGTCTTCACATATTTGGAAGATTTCTATTATACCTCCCATCTCTACCCATAATTGATGCTCTTATCTTTCACTCATCTTAACTTTCCTCATAATAGTTAACCTATAGGTTTGGTGTATGTTTATCTCCCTTTCATAACATGAATCCTGTCTTATGTTGAACACTACAGTGAAATTCTTCCATTTAACTTTTAAGATGTCTTTTAGTTCTCCAGAACCAGAGCAAGGGATGGATCTGGATGCTTATCTGTTTTAATCAGGAAAAGGAACAGAGTCAGGCTTCTTCTCATCCACTTCAGATTCTAAAAGGTCTTGGAGCAAAACAGAAATGGAATTAACAGGATGAAAAATGCCTCAACTCCTAAGAAACATCTCTAATTGCCAGAAAGAAGCTGTCTCTCTGGAACTAATCCAAAGCCACTCCACTTTCTAAACGCAAGTCATATGGAGATGCAAAGCTCCTTGGCAATGCCACGTTTTTTTCTTCCAAGGCACATTTTTCGAGCTACAGTGCATAATGATCAAACAGATTTCAGGCAGACTTAGCTTGGAAATTAACATGTTAAGAAAAACATCACCTAAATGTCTCCTTTGTTTGTCATGTCAAGCTGTATACTCCGGGAGAAATCCTCAGCATTTGAAATGGCCCAGAGGCAGTGATCATGTGTCAATGTCAAGACAATTGTCCTGCAAAACTTTGTGGTTTGGAAATTTCCTTTTAAACATGAGTGAGTGAAGGAAGCGTCAGTTTTCTCTCTTTTCAGCTATATCCATGTATGCATTTGTCTGTCTGCACAAGTGTGTGTATACTCGGTTTAAAATCCAGTACAGTACATAGTCATACCATTCATGCAAGAAATACACAAGTCATTTCTTAACATAATGACTCATTAACTTCTGGTAGGATCAAAGGGAACTTTTTTTTTTTTAACTTTTAAAGTAAAATAAAAACATTACATAGGATTAAGGTAGAATACCTTTGCTATATAGTATAATAAATCAATTATCAAGAGCAGTAATAGGAGCAGGCTTTTAAAGACAGATTGATCAAGTCGTGGGGGTGGGGAGCAGAATATTTGTAAGTGGGAGGAGCAGAATAATTGCCAGGCACAACTGCTCTTTCCTATAGAAAAGCCTCACTGCACTCCCTGAAAATGGTCATGTGTTTAGGTTATCAGCCATTATGTTTTAATTCTTTATCAGCTTTCTCTAACAGAATTTAAACCGGTTATCCTTGCCTATGAGCTATTCTAAGCATTTCTATTCTACCCACTGCCACTGCATCTATATGGTTGGCTTTTTTTTTCTTCCCCAAGTAATACTTTGTAATTTCTGTAGCACCTTCCTTCTTAGCATCACAAAGAGCTTTCCAAGCACTGATGAATTTAGTCTCACAATAAGTCTTTCAAGTAGGGGGAAATGATTAATGTCTTTTAGAGATGGGAAACTAAGGCACAAAAGCATAATTAAGACACCCAGCAAGTCTGTGGCAGAATTGGGAATAGAACCCAGAACTCAAAACCCTGTGGCCAGCCTTCACCACTTCATCATATTTGCCACTCCTTTCTCTCCCCTTCCCATTCCACTGTCCTTTTATTTTTATCTTGTACAAAGTGTGGGTGGTTGGTTGGTTTTTGTTTTTAACCCTCACGTGCAGTAATAATCATGTTTGGTAAAAGCACCAGACACATTTGGTCTGGATTTTTGTTGGGAGAACCACACATTTGCATATACTGTCATTTAGGAGGAGTTTAGACGTGCATGGGTTTGCATGAGAAATTCATATGATCATGGAAAACAATCTTTTAACAGTATAAGCAATAGTATTTACCATTCAACAATCTTGAAAAGGCTAACATTTTGCTCAAAACTATTCTGCTGCATAGAAAGAACAGCTTCAAAAGGTCTCTTTCCACCAGTGACTGAGGGACAATCAATCCATATGCTGGCAAGATCTGGTCCATCCATTAGTGACCCATTTAGTATATTTGACAGTCACTTATGTGAATTTCCTTACAAATGACTGACGAGCTGAATTTTTGATACAACAAGCACTTATGCCCAATGTTGTCAATCTTCTAGCCTTATGTCATTTCAAATGCTCCTCTTTCTTTTGATAGATATAATGCAGCTCTCTGAACAAAACAGAAAAGAACAATCTTATGTTTAGAGAGAGAAATAGGATTGTCAAGCAGTTGCAAAAAATCATAAGAGTTGCTACTCATTTCATAACAATATATTAATAGAGGCTCATTATACAAAGACAAAGGAAATACTGTGTTTTCATAAAAACACAGAAAAGAAGCATTAGGAAAGAAATAGTAACAGCAGCGGTTCTAGAATCTGCAGCAAAGCCCAAAGGACCATCGTGGCTCTGAAATTCTTGGCTCTGAAAAGTATATTACAAATTTAGCCATCCATCCGCTGGCAGTGAACTTGATGGAAGTTGAGCAAGACAGGTCCTCCAACCTGTAAAACCAAGAGAGAGTACACACAAGGTGCCCCCTTCAGGATTTGATACTTTCTCAATCAATGGAAAATTCCCCTGGCTCTTACTGCAGTTCCTCCAGAAACTTCTAATGGCCACATCTCTTCAGAACAATATGAAACAATACAGTAGTGATCAGTCTTAAGATGTATTGACAAAAGTTCGGTTCTCAAAACAAGGTTCTCAGCATGCCTCATGCCCTCCTCAACAAAATTTTGGTTAAGGGACCATGGGTGTTTTTCATATCCTAGAATAACAGTTCCTCAGTCTCAGGCCTTGTCTAGACCAGGATTTAAAGGTGCTAATTAACACGCCTTAAAAAGTCTAGAACAGACAAGACATATTGCCTTTAATGCAGATGAAGTGACTGAATTAAAGCCATGTCTCCCAGCTGTTTGCTGTGCAGTTTATATTGCCCTTTGGGAGCCTACAGGAGAAACGCACTGTGGAAATGTAAATACTACTAATAAACTCAGAAGATAGCATTTAGCCTAATTTCCTGTAGAATGTAAGCCAATTATTTTAGCAGTGTTTTATTTTATTTTTTTTATTTAAACACAAACTAATCAACAAATATCTTTTGGATTTTACTTTTTCCGATTCTCTTCGGGACAGAAAGATGTGTTAGAGAGAGATTAGTTTCACTCCTTGTTGCTCAGCGATAAACCTCTGATGAAAGATAGAGACCCAACTTTAAAATACTGTCCCTATTGTCCCTGCCCTTAGGATGAACAGAATATCTGATTATCCATCTCCTTCTCTCTAAATCCTAACAGAAAAGAAAGTGGGATAGGAGGAGAGAAGAAATCAGAATTTCTTGTCACAGGTATGAAGAACCTAAATTACTTTCGATACAAAGCTGAAACTCCTTTGAGGTGCAGCAGTTAAGAAACTAAATGGAAAAAGCCTTTTCTTAACATAAAAAAAAATCTTACTGACAGTTAAGGACACAGCTCCTAGGAATTCTGCTTTTTAAAAATACTTCTGGGCTTTTACAGTTGAAAATGACCAGATTTGAATAAAAATGCCACTAATAATGTAGTGTTAGGATGCAGAGTACGATAGGCTCAGGAAAACATGGAGTATGATGGGGTGAGCTGTTGCTATAGCGACTATGAGAAGATATTCTCTAGTGCCTTTCTTAGTCCCAATACAACCATAATAAAGTCTAACTTACAACCAACACTTGCATTAATTATACCTTCTCCTGGTATACTGGCATGGAAATACAGGTTATAAAATGATGAACTGAGCAACACCTTAGATTTCTTGCTTTTGGGAGGTTTTTGAATCTCAGCAATTTCAAAATGTCAGGCTAAAACTTATTTGTATTAAGGTTTGACAAAAGGGCAGTTGTATGGAGCCACTGCTTATCTGCGTATCTCCGAAAAATTAATTAGACACAAAGGCTATAAAACTACAGCAAATTAAATAAAATACTTTTTCCTTCTGCCCTTTCAGTCATTCAGCCTCTCTGGATGCTTGTTGCCATCCTGACTGATTCTCCATCTGTCTGAAACTTGGCACACAAGTTATCAGCCGGATACATTTTTCAAAAACAAGTAAACATGTTGTTGAAAACGTACTTAAATTTCTATTGCAGTCATCACCTTCCCATCTGGGCTCATTATACAATTAGAGAGAGAGAGAGAGAGAGCGCCTTCCAAAAACTGGCAACAAGCCAACTAAATCCACTCCCTGCCCCCACTAATCACATATTGCAAGTTGTTGTTAATTTACAGAGTGTCAAAAAGATATGTTTCAAACTCTATATTACTCAAACACTAGCTAACAAAGGATCTCATTTTTAGAGGATGACAGCTTTATTTTTCAGCTCCTTGCTTGTCATTTGCTCAGACTGCCAGTATTTCAGCCTATGGCCAACCCTCCATACTTAGTTGCTTTGAAAAGTTTTGCTCATTTTAATCTTTAAAAATGACTTTTACAAGTGATGACCTACTTTCTACTCTTTGGTAACAAAAGCTGTGCTGCCTAGCAGGAGGAAAGGAAGACCTAAGGGCTATGTCTACATGGTCCCACAGTTTAGCCTATAGGGTGTGAACTGTAGCACACACTACCATGCTGTTCTTTAACTCTGCTTTGTGGACACTGATGGGGTGAACTAAAAGGTACCTAGTTTGCTTTAACTTAGGAATGGTCTATACCTAAAAAATTCAAGATGACAGGACCATTAAATAATTTGCTTAAGGCCAAAGAAAGAATCTGTGTCAGTTAGGATTAAAACTCAGAGGTTCCAGGATTCCAATCCTGGGTTCATACCACTACCGCATGCCTTTCTATTTCACATTATAAAGTAATACGCTATAGATGCCATTAAAAAGTAAATATTGCCACCAAATACTGCATTGCCACCATGAGTTTCTATTCCAAGAACAGAAAAAACTGCAATAAATGACTGTGGGAAGCGCTTGTAAATACTGACTTTTGACAGTGGCTAATGTAAGACTAAATTTAGTCTGAGAAGGAGAAATGACCAATTTTGTCAAAGATATAGCTCACCTAGAAAGCCTTCGGTTTGTAACAGACGTGTTGCAAAATCCGCTTAATGTGTTCAAATGACCAGTACTTCACATAATTTATTTTTGGCACAGACTGGATGCTAGTTTAAAACTGTGCCACTTGCCACAACTGCTTACACACTTTGAATATCACAGAGGCCAAAGTTGAAGCTGTGCAGATTATGCAGCAACCTTTTCTTCTGGCTTCTGTACCAGAAACTTGAATGAGCGTGTTCTGAGACCAAGTCATTTATTCTGCAATGTCATTCACTTCCACACCAGATGCCCCAGAGGCGCGCGCACACACACACACAAAAATAAAAGGCAGTGCTGAAACAACATAACTATTGAACAGATTTTATAAGATGATTTAACCTTTCTGAGGTGAACTTCACAGTTGCTGCCAAAAAAAATCAAGTGACACTGGCATGAACCAATTTCCCAAATTTAAAAATTCACTGCTATGTTTATTCACTTCAAAATGTTTTAATTCAAAGTGGGTGATACCATTTCCCTGTCCCTGCTCCCCATCTCATAACAAGAGTCCATGTGGCAGAAGAACATGGCTTTTACTTTACCATTCTGTACTCACAATTCTTCACTATGACAATCTGATTCCACTATGCATTGCTACCCGAACTCAACATCAACAGAGTGCTGTCAGAGCTAGAATGAATGAGATGAACTGCTAAGGAATACAAATCAGATTTTCATATTAAATGCACATGTAACACTGACCAATTGATTCAGGCTCATTTGATGTTTTGGCCACAAATTTGCAGCTATTTCCAAAATGTTAGTGCAATGTTAGTAGATGCCTTAGGCTTCACACCTAGGGGAACACAGAGAAAAACTCACTCATAGGAGACAAAATCCTTATCTGACCACTCTCTCTGAAGGCTGCTACTGGGCTGTTTACCTTGAATCAGTGCTGTATCTCAACATTACAGTCATTTCTAAGGTTTATCATGTATAGTAAGTGAGGTAGAAAAGCCTTATTATACTATTAACTGAACAATATTACATTTCACAATATTGTCAAGGCCATATTGTATTATAGCTCCGGGTTCACCTCTCTCCTCTTCCTTCTTTGATACTGTTAACGTTACCACCTCCCCTCACATCGCTCAGGTCTATAATCTGGCAATCATCTTTGACTCGTCCCTCTTGTTCGCCTCCCGCATCCAGGCTGTACTCAGTCTTGCCGGTTCTCCACATTTTGAAGATCCAGCCTTTCTGTCCAGCTTACAAAAAACATCTCATCCATGCTCCAATCAGATCCCCACTTACTTACTGTGCAATCTCCTCTTTTCCAGCCTTCCCAGCATCCACACTACCTGTCTCTCGCCAGTCCATCCAGAATGCAGCTGCTAAAATTATCTTCCTAAAACATTCCTCTGACCTCACTAACCCCCATGAATCTCTCCATTAGCCCTCCCCTTTTCCTTGGTATCAATTATAACTTCTTGTCCTTGCCTTCAAAGCCATATATAATTTTGCCACTCCTCTACTTATCCAGCCTTATCTCTTATCATCTTGCTCCCACTCCCACCACTCTGCCCATGGAGAGCACATCTTCCAACTCTCCTGCTAACACCTCTGTGCTTTTTTCCATGCCAGCCTCTAGTACAGAGCACCCTTTGTGAGCTGGTCTGACAGGCAATTAGCATTTCCTCATTTGAATCCTTCTGAAAGCTCCCATTTTTTGTGAGTCTGTCAATAAGTGAGTCAATAACATTCATCACAGTCTTTATTTTAAAGGTAGATCAATCTCAGCAACTGCACGATTTTACTGTAGTAAATCATCTTTCCACCCCTATCTCCTTCCTGCTCTTTGTCACACCACTTTTTGTGACAGGTCTGATGTCCAGGTGTCAGCTCTGAGGACTCGGACCATCTGTTTCTTATACAGCACCTACCACCCTATTGGGTGCTATGAAGTAATATAAGTAATGCAGTCTAGTTAAGGATTTGATCATAGAACTGGACAGCAATCTATTTGTATTTCCTTCTTCACAAACCACTCATCTATTTACCTCTTTTATTCTGTGACCAAACAAAACTCAAACCTTGAGTTCATCAAACCCAAAACCAGACAAATAAACAATCCAACCCCGCATCCAAACTAAGTTATCCAACCTGAAGATTTCCCAGTACAGCTTGTCTTCTGTGTGCCTAGCCTTTTCTTAAGTTTTTTGGGACAGGGGCTGTCTTTATTACTGTACTGTGCCATGCTAAACTTATTGTGAATAGCAGCAAAGAGTCCTGTGGCACCTAATAGACTAACAGACGTTTTGGAGCATGAGCTTTTGTAGGTGAATACTCACTTCGTCGGACGCATGTAGTGGAAATTTCCAGGGGTAGATATATATATGCAAGCAAGAAGCAGGCTAGAGATAACGAGATTAGTTCAATCAGGGAGGATGAGGGCCTCTTCTAGCAGCTGAGATGTGAAAACCAAGGGAGGAGAAACTAGTTCTGTGGTTGGCAAGCCATTCACAGTCTTTGTTTAATCCTGAGCTGATGGTGTCAAATTTGCAGACGAACTGAAGCTCAGCAGTTTCTCTTTGAAGTCTGGTCCTGAAGATTTTTTTGCTGCAGGATGGCCACCTTAAGATCTGCTATTGTGCGGCCAGGGAGGTTGAAGTGTTCTCTTACAAGTTTTTGTATATTGCCATTCCTAATATCTGATTTGTGTCCATTTATCCTTTTCCGTAGAGACTGTCCAGTTTGGCCGATGTACATAGCAGAGGGGCATTGCTGGCATATATTACATTGATGGACGTGCAGGTGAATGAACCGGTGATGGTGTGGCTGATCTGGTTAGGTCCTGTGATGGTGTCGCTGGTGTAGATATGTGGGCAGAGTTGGCATCGAGGTTTGTTGCATGGATTGGTTCCTGAGTTAGAGTTACTATGGTGCAGTGTGCAGTTACTGGTGAGAATATGATTCAGGTTGGCAGGTTGTCTGTGGGCGAGGACTGGCCTGCCACCTAAGGCCTGTGAAAGTGTGGGATCATTGTCCAGGATGGGTTGTAGATCCCTAATGATGCATTGGAGGGAGTTGCCGCGGGGGGGGGGGGCCCTCAGGGCGGAGGGGGGGAGCTGTCGTGGGGGGGGTGCCTCAGGGTAGGGACTCGGGGACGGCGCAAGGTAAAAGTTTCGCCTGGGGCGCGAAACATCCTTGCACCGGCCCTGGTATTGTTAGTAATTTACTAATGGTGGGGTGGGAAAACACTACATTCTTAAGCAACTTCTTAATATACTGGTACTTCCTTATCAAATATTGAATTTAATCTAACAAGCATACTTAACACAAGAAATATGGCTAGGTTTGCATTTTACACAATTCTTTTAAAAAAAAGTCAAGGCTTTTATTTAAAAAGAGACAGTAAGAAACTAACTTGAAGTTCTGTATATGTTACTGGATAAATGTTCAGAGTTGTCGGTTTTTGCAAGCTATATAATTCCCATGAACATTCAGTTAGACTGTGTGACTCAAAGCTCAGAGAAACGGCTTGAAAATGCAGAGGGATATTTTATTGTCCTTTCCTTTCTCATCTGAAAAGGAACACTGTCAAGTTTGGTAGTCAGAAAATATGACCCACCTGTTGGGTTTGTGATTGCTGATGAGCATCAGAACATGGTGCAAGTGTGTGTATGCAATGTTATTTCTCCCCACTGTGCTGGCTTCCTCTGCTCTTGTATTCAGACAGTGAACTGACATTTACAAGCATCCAGCTCTCTGAAGCATTCATAGTGCATAAGGCTTATAAATGTCATGTTACCCATTGCATACAAAACCAGAGCAGACAGGCAGAATGGGCGAAAGTACTGCGTGTGTGCATATCACATTCATGTGTCTGTGATCGCAACTAAAATATTATGCACTGGTGAGTCAAAACAGTTACGCGCACTGATTTATTTTCCAGGCAGGCTTTTTAAAAACCTCCTAAGAACCAAGGCTTTCCAAAGAGATTAATAAAATCCTAAAATTAAGTTAGTAGCTACAATCTTTGGCCTGGATAAAGGAAGCCATCTGGGTATGTGTGGCCATTGCAAAATAGGAGCTTCGGTGGAGCATGAAGAGGTGTGGTCTTCCTTTTTAAAGCAATAACGCTGTATTCCAGTGGATACTCAGGTGAACATTTTAAGAAGTTCATGGCAGGCACCATGTCTTTCTAAGTGTTTGTATGACCTTTAAATACTGTGAAGATCTAGAGAGCACAATGGGGCCCTAGCCCTGACTGGGGCCTATGGACATTATTATTTATTTCTACTATAGTAACTTGAAAAGGGCAACAAAAATCAATCAATCAGAATAGCTACTAGCAGTGTTAGAGGGATAATTATCACAACAGAACCATGATCATCATCTTTCATCTTTTTAAAGAATCTTCATGATGGCAAAAGATAAAATCTTCAGCCTCAGGAAAGGGAGACTTCAAAAATCTTTTAAATTCATTAAAATGCTTTTAGTTTTGGCTAGTTGCAGGACACAAGAACCCCAGTTGCAGCACCTTGCCCATCTCTCTTCTTCTGACACACATTTTTCTCCATCTTACATCAAGGGCAATCATCACAATGAGTGCTAATAGATCATAGTATTTTCTATAGTAGACCCCTTGCCCAATTCATAACTTGGTTGCATATCAGGAACAGTTCAGAAATATAACAAGTGCAGCACTTCCACCATGATGCTCACTTTCTTTTCATATGGCTCTACCTCCTTTCCTCACCCCCTTCCACACCTGGACTGCCTCTTCACTTGCCCAGCCAGGTGGCAGACTGCTCCTCCACTATACATGGTCAGTATTTAGCTCCTTCCCAAACTGGCTGGCATACCTAGAGCCACTGAATACATGTCAACCAGCCATCCCTCAGGATTCCCTCTTCCTGCCTGCCTGCGTCTCCACTAAAATACACCCAAATCAACACAGAATAGGCCTGACACTGTTAAGCCCCATGATTTTTATACAGCCCTGCCTTCCTTCTACCTTTCCCCAGCCTGGCTGCTTTTACAGCATGTACCCTTCCTACATCTTTACTAACCTCATTCAAAGTGACCCAGAAAACGCAACCTGTGATAGCCTTGATGGGCTTAGACTTCAGCCGTCCAAGAAGCAAGTCCTAAAACCATTCCCTAAGCTGCATTTCCAGCACAGCGGTACAGAAAAATTACAATTAGAATGGAGTAAGATGACATTTTTCCCTTGGTAAAAAGTTAATGAGAACTGCAGTGAAGACAAAAGGAAGATCAGAATGAAATAAGTGACAGCTTAAAGACGATGATCAGAAGGTTGACTTTAGAGATTAAAGCAGGCTTTAGAAACTACAATTCTTGGAAAAGTGTATTATTCAAAGATATGTACCTACTTGCAAAACCAATTGCCAAAATCTGAACACCTTCAGTCTGAGGAGATCTACACTTACAAAAACAAAATCCAAAACTCCATTCATGGATTTTTTTTCCCAGAAAGAGAATGACAAAGGACATACCTTTTGCATCTGAGTTTACAGCTGAAAAACAGAAGATTCCACCAACTGCTCTCTAAAGTGCTTTGAATAAATGCTTTTAATCCAAATGACAATGACCACAGAAAGTGTTTAAAGGCCCCCTAAAAACACTCTGAACCAAATCCTAAACAGCTGTAAGTGGTGCTGAGAATCTCGCGCACTAAGCATATATGTGAGGTACTTCACTAGACACGGTCAATTATAACAGTGCAGGAAGCAAGGGCCACAAAATCTAACAGGCACATATTGAGGGGGTCCACATCCCATCCACAGACAGAGAGTGAAATGGAAACATACAGCAGAAAAAAGGTAGTGGGGGCCTTCCTCCAGAGAGGATCAAACTTGTGTTTTGCAGTATCTCTGGGCTTCAAATATTTTAGATCTGGCATAGCACAATTGAGAGAAACTGATAGCTGAGAGGGTTGGACTGGGGACACTTAGCATTTGAAGGGTACAAGGTTCCAGGAGGTGAGTGGACTCTGGTGCTGTCACTAGGAGGGTGTCCACAGCTGAGAGGTAGGACTGGAGCTGCTGTTTCTGAGGAAGAAGAGAGCAGGGATGGGATGTTTGTCAGAGGAAAGTTGTAGGATTTCCTATTTTGGGATGAAGAGATGGCATTGGTGGAAAGGAGGGAAAATAGGTGATTGAGCTTCTGACAATAGCTGCACGTAATGGTTGGAGTGCTTGCTTCAGAAAAGCAAAGGAAATGCAGTTGGCCTCACTCTAGCATAGATAGTATGGGCATGTTATCTTGGAGCATACAGCTACAAAGTGATCACTATTCAAATAGCATTAATAAATACCAAGCAGTCTAAATTGGCCGGTTTTACTACACTGCTTTAAGGGTTTCATAGATTCCAAGGCCAGAAGGGACCACTGTGATCTGTCTGATCTTCTGTATAACACAGGCCATAGCAATTCCATCAATAATTACTAGAGTATAGCTTTCAGAAAAAACATCCAATACTGATTTTAAAACTGCCAGTGATGGAGAATCCACCACAATCCAATGGTTAATTACTCTCACCATTAAAAATTTATAACCTTATTACCAGTCTGAACTTGTCTAGTTTCAACTTCCAGTCAGTGGATCAGTTTAGACTCTCTCTGCTACACTGAAGAGCACACTGTTAAATATTTGTTCCCCATGTAGGTATATTTTACATATCTCACTTTCAGAAGTTATTCTCCGTAGTTTCCCATTCCTGGGAGAGAGGATATTAACCTAAGATGCCACCTCAGGAAATTTTTAAACTGTACCTTGGGCTTATCAGTTCCATTATACAATATACTGAAACATTATTTTGTTCTATTTGCACCATAAGCCTTTTTTTTCCCCTGTAAGAAGTGAAATGATTCCCCCAAACTAGGACACTGAGGTGAAGGCTGTTTGTGTACTATGTTTGGCCTTTAACTAAAAAAATCAGACCCCTGAAGGGGCACTATTCACTGCTTCAAAGCCTCATTGAAAGCTCAGTCAGGATTTTACCTGCAGTTCCATACCAGGCCACCAGAAGGCATGCAGGCATGCATCCTCACTCTTGGGGATGCTCAAGGGTGAGTGCCTGCCATAACACTTACATTTTTAAACTTTTTTATTACTGGACATGGAAAGAAATCTATTAGCCTGCAAGACATGTTCAGCTGATTTTTAAAATATCTTACCTACTGGTCTTTGACCAACCACTTTCCATCCTTCAAAAATTAAAACATTGCTTCTGCGTCTACTCTTCCCCAGCCGTCTGAAAAAAAAAAATGGCCCAAATCACCTCCCTGCCACTTTCCCAAGAACTGTAATTTCTAAAGCCTGCTTTAATCTCTAAAGTCAACCTGCTGATCATCCTCTTTAAACTGTCACTGATTACAATGCAATTTTTATCTCTTTGTCAAAATCAAAAGAAATCATAGAATCATATGACTGGAAGAAACCTTGAGAGGTCATCTAGTCCAGTCCCCTGCATTCAGGTCAGGACTAAGCATTATCTAGACCATCCCTGACAGGTGTTTGTCTTACCTGTTCTTAAAAATCTCCAGTGATGGAGATTCTACAACCTCCCTAGGCAATTTATTCCAGTGCTTAACCTTCAAAAATTTTATCCTACATCTTTCTCTGCTTTATACATAAGCTGTTCTGTAATATTTAAGACACTATAGCATTTTAGGGACACACATCTGTAAGGCATAGGTGCACTGTATTGTATGTGTTTGTTCCTTTTTGTTATGCTGCTATACCTGTGAACCAGAGTTACAATAAAATCCAGAACAAATCAAAACCTTTGTTATAGGTACAAAACCTTTCATGTTAAGAAGTGAGTGCTAGAGGGTCTCTTAGTTTGTACCTATCTTCGTAAGTTAGGATGACCTAACTTTTTCCTTTGAATGGATTCCCCTAGCTTTCAGCTGTACCACCAGTTTTTGATAATCTGACTAGATCACAGTACAATAATGACAATAGAAATCATAGAATCATAGAACTGGAAGGGATCTCGAGAGGTCATCTAGTCCAGTCCCCTGCACTCAAGTCAGGACTAAGTATTATCTAGACCATCCCTGATAGGTGTTTGTCTTACCTGTTCTTAAAAATCTCCAATGATGGAGATTCCACAACCTCCCTAGACAATTTATTCCAGTGCTTAACCACCCTGACAGTTAGGAAGTTTTTCCAATGTCCAACCTTAACCTCCCTTGCTGCAATTTAAGCCCATTGCTTCTTGTCCTATCCTGAGCAGTTAAGAAAAACAATTTTTCTTCCTTCTCCTCCTTGTAACAATCTTTTACATATTTAAAAACTGTTTTGTCCCCTCTCAGTCTTCTCTTTTCTACACTAAACAAGCCACATTTTTTTAATCTTCCCTCATAGGTCATGTTTTCTAGACCTTTAATCATTTTTGTCGTTCTTCTCTGGATCCTCTCCAATTTGTCCACATCCTTCCTGAAATATGGTACAATACTCCAGTTAAGGCCTAATCAGCGCAGAGTAGAGCAGAAGAATTACTGCTTGTGTCCTGCTTACACACTCCTGCTAATACATCTCAGAAGGATGTTTGCTTTTTTTTGCAACAGCGTTACTCTGTTGACTCATATTTAGCTTGTGGTCCATTATGACCCCCAGATCCCTTTCTGCAGTAATTTCCCATTTTGTATCTCTGCAATCGATTGTTCCTTCCTAAATGGAGCACTTTGAGTTTGTCCTTATTGAATTTCATCCTATTTAATGCAGACCATTTCTCCAGTTTGTCCAGATCATTTTGAATTTTAATCCTATCCTCCAAAGCACTTGCAACCTCTCCCAGCTTGGTATCATACACAAACTTTAAGTGTACTCTCTAAATCATTGATGAAGAAATTGAACAGAACGAGACTCAGAACTGATCCCTGCGGGACCCCACTTATTATGCCCTTCCAGCATGACTGTGAATCACTGATAACTACTCTCTGGGAATGGTTTTCCAACCAGTTTTGCACCCACCTTATAGTAGCTCCATCTAGGTTGCATTTCATTAGTTTGCTTATGAGAAGGTTATGCAAGACAGAATCAAAAGCCTTACTAAAGTCAAGACATACCATGTCTACCACCTCCCCCCTATCCACAAGGCCTGTCAAAGAAAGCTATCAGGTTGGATGACATTATTTGTTCTTGACAAATCCATGCCGAGTTACTTATCACCTTATTGTCTTCTAGATGTCTGCAAATTGATTAATTATTTGCTCCATTATCTTTCCGGATACAGAAGTTAAACTGACTGGTCTGTAATTCCCCAGGTTGTCCTTATTTCCCTTTTTATAGATTGGCACTATATTTGCCCTTTTCTAGTCTTCTGGAATCTCTCCCATCTTCCATGACTTTTCAAAGACAATAGCTACGGGCTCAAATATCTCCTCAGTCAGCTCCTTGAGTATTAATACAATACAGTTAGGCTATTGCTCATTCAGTGTATCATCTTTGTTTAACGTCTATGTTTTGTTTGCCACAAAGACGAAATGGAAAAAAAAAATCACACTTGATACTGTAAAGGAATGATGAAAATTGGCAGGCAGTAAGCACTAGCCCATGAATGTTTTTTAAGTAAGCAATTATATAGTTTGCACTGATCTTGCAAATACAATGATCGAACTCCCTAGGCTAACCTAAGGGCAACTCAGTGCAATTCTGGAGTGGGGGTGGCTCCATGTGTGTTTTGTGCTCAACTGGGGCTGCTCTACCTTATACTGGCTGCCTGTAGTCCTCCAAAGGTGTTATAGCAGCAGATGATCATTTCAATGGCAACTGGATAGGGCTTAAGTCTCAAATATATTTTGCCAGTTGTTAGATGTCTGAACTAGCTTCTGGACACATCTCTGCCTCTTAACAAGATTTTTCTGAATCTCATATTATGCTCATTTATATTCATCTGAACTACCTGCTCTCTACGTTTTTTGGCTGCAACTTTATTTTGTCTATGGCTATCTCTTAAATTTTCTAAAATATAATTCACAACCTGTCTCCAGTAGGGCTTTTTTGCTGTTGTGGGTCCAGGCTCTAAAATAACCTTCAGACTGATATTGAATGAACTTCAGTTTAACTTTGGGAAGAATAAGAGCCAAATCCTGAGACGCGCTGCAGCAACTCATAGACTCCAAAGCCAAAAGGTACCATTGTGATCATCTAGTTTACCTTCCTGTGTAATACAGGATACAAAACTTCCTCAAAATAAGTCCTAGAGCAGATCTTTTAGAAAAGCATCCCATCTTCATTTTAAAACTGTTAGTGATAGAAAATCCACCACAACCCTTGGCAAATTATTTTGTAATGGGGTATCCACCCCACGCAAGGCAGAGCTGGTTAAAAGAGGCCAATTTACTTTATAGGCTGCACCTGGAGGAAAGCTTGGGCCTGATCAGGCCTAACGGCTTAGGAAGCCTAGCTGGGATAAGCTTATAAAGAGAGGAAACTGGTAATAAGAGAAGGCTACAATAAGGAGCTTTGCTGTCAGTCCTTAGAGAAAAAGGAAGGCAGCTAGGTACAAGGAAGAGGTCTAGGAGAGTAAGCCCTGGGATCCTTCCTTGGAAAACAGACTCTGGCAAGAGCCCAGAGGGGATGAAGTAATCACACAGAGAAGAGAAAGCCCCAGTGGTAACTCAGAGAGCCAGAAGATAGGGAAGAAAAGTAGGAAAAGACCCAGGAAAACAGCAACAAGGTCAGAACTTTCACAGATGTTCGTTGCTAGGCAGAATCCCTGGGCTGGAACCTAGAGTAGTGGGCAGGCCCAGGTTCCCCTACTGGCCACTGAGCAAGTGGCACAGACTGGGCAGTGGATAGGAAGGCTGGGACTTTGATACCCTGGAACAGGAGGACTATAGTGACCTGGCCATAAAGCTGTTACCAAGAGGGAGCAACCAAGTCAAAAGTGAGAGAAACTGACTATGGGGCAAGCAAGCAGAGGAGGGGGGCATCAGACTCATGGAGAGCTAATCTCTAGATGAGCCAGAAGGGGCCCACTTCAATGGTGAGTGAACCTGTTACATATTTCAATGGTTAATTACCCTCACTATCAAAACTGTATGTCTATTTCAAGTCTGAATTCATCGAGTTTCAACTTCCAGCCATTGAATCATGTTATACCTTTCTTTGCTAGACTGAAGAACCCATTATTAAATATTTGTTCTCCACGTAGGCACTTACAGACTTAATCAAGTCACCCCTTAAACTTATCTTAGTTAAGCTCAAGTCGCTCAATCTATTTAGCTTATCACTGTATGGCATATTTTCTAATCCTTTACTCCTTATTGTGGCTGTTCTCTGAAGCAGTGACCAGTCCTCTTCATTATTTACCACTTTCCCAATTTTTGTGTCATCTACAAACTTTGTGATTTTATGTTTTCTTCCAGCACACTGATGATAATGTTAAATAGCATAAGGCCAAGAACTGGGACCCCTAGGGAAACACACCCACTCAGTGATGATTCCCTGTTTAGTTACATAACGGGATCTATCAGTTAGGCAATCTTTAATCCATTTAATATGTGCCATGTTAATCTTATCATTCTAGGATTTTTTTAAATCAAAATGTCATGTGGTATGAAGTCAAACACCTTACATAAGTCCAAGTCTATTACATTAACTACTATTACCTTATCAACCAAATTTGTAATCTCATTTTTAAAAAAAGCAAGGTAGTTTGACAGGATCTATTTTCCATAAACCTATGTTGATTTGCATTAATTATATTATCCTGTTAATTCTTTATTAATATAGACCTGTATCAACTGCTTCATTGTCCTGCCCAGAATTGATGTCTGGCAGACAAGTCTATCATTACCTGGGTCATCCTATTTACCCTTTTCCCCAATGATCCAAGATTTATTGACAATCAACATCAGTAGTCCAGCAATCTCCTCAGCCAGCTCTTTAAAAACTCTTGGATTCAAGTTAACTAGACTTGTTGCTTTTAAAAATATCTAACTTTAGTAGCTACTATTTACCATCCGCTAGAGATACTAGTGAAAGCGAAAGAGTGTTATCACTATACAATGAAACTATTTCATCTGCTTTCCGCCCCCAAATATAGACCAAATATTTATTGAACACTTCTGCCTTTTCTGTATTATTAGTGATAATTCTAGTTGCATCTAGTAATTGATCAATACCATTGTCATGATTATTTTATTTCATATTTAAAATATGCCTTCTTATAGTCTTAACTCTGCTGGCCATAGACAACTTGTGTCCCTTTACCTCCCTTATCAATTTTCTACAATTCCTAATTTCTAATCTATGTTCATTACTATGAATTCCCCTTTTTTCCAGTTGTTTTTGTTTATTTTTACAGCTGCCTTCACTTCCCCTCTAAATCAAGTCTAGTTTTTAATCAGTACAGCCTTCTTCCTTGATTTGTGGCTTTTGGGACATCTAGTAAGAGGTTCTTAAAGAATTCCCAATTATTCACATTTTTCTGATTAAATTCTTCCTTCCAGCTGATCTGGCTCAATTGTTTTGAAACTGGCCTTATTAAAGTGTCAAGGATATATATTCATCTGGACTATATTCTGCTTGCACAATGAAAGTCATTAAGTCATAATTACTTGTACCTGAGCTACCATTAATTTTTAATTCTGTGATCAGTTCCTCTATCTGTTAGGACAAGGTCTAATATAGAATTCTCTGGGTTGGCTGCAACACTTTTTGAATTAGGAAATTGTCACCTAAAATGGCTGTTAATTCCTCATGACTTCCACAGGCACCAGATGTGATCAGCGCATCTCAAGATTTGACTGTAAAATGCCTCTTACGTTGCATTTCAACCTGTTACTGATTTCATCTAATATACAAAATGTTTTGGAATGCTGGCAGGAAAAAGATATTTTGGTATTTTTTTTGCAAGTATGGCAACAAATAGCCATCAGAGTACGTGACAAGAAAATGTACCTAACCTATTCTATATTGAGTATTTCTCCTCTGGTATAAAATCAGCCTCGTTTCTCAGTCACTATAACGATTCAAGACACTTATGGCCAGATCCATAGTTGGTGTAATCAGGCATTGCTCAGTTAATTTCAATGGAGCTATGCCAATTTACACTAAGGATCTGGTCCTTAATTTTCAACTCACTCTTCTGCCCTTCATTGAGAGTGACAATATTTACCCAATGCTCTCCATTACTCAGTATTGGCATGAGGTGAAATCTTGGCCTTACTGAAGTCAATGGCAGTATGGCCATTGACTTCAACAGGGCAGGGATTTCACCCCTACTTTTTGGCTACATTTCTCATGTGGCTGAACAGCTCTAGAGTCTGTGAAATGACTGCTCAATTAACAAGGTAAGAGTCTTTCTTTCCTCTTATTAAGCTATGTGACGCCTCCTCAGTAAAGGCATTTTTCCACCTGAAGTTTGCATGAGCTCTCCTAGCCAATTATTACACACACACAGAGTTTTAACCATTTGCAGGTCTTCAGCTGTTAACCTCAAAACTTTACTTCCTAAAAAGCAATTTGTCTACCTTTTTGGCCATTGTACATGTAATCTAGAAACTAGAAATTCAGTACATTCACCAGGTCTGAGGGAGAACTAATGTACAGGGACGGAGTCGATCAGATAATTGAAAAACTATCTGCTACAGGAAAAGAGAACTTTTCAATGCTGTGATTCTTCTGTGAGGGGGGTCTTGCACCTCTTACTTATGCAAAACAGCCCCAGTGATTTAAGTGCAGCTACTCAGGTGAGTAGGGGCTGCAGCATTTGGTTCTTACCGATCATTGAAGATTGTGAGATTTGTAGACACTATCACCAAAGTGCTCAGAGTCCTGAAGGTTAGAGGCTGGTTACCAGTCTACAATGATTCCTGCAGAGTTTATGAACTCAGGAATGCAATGTACAAACTCTGAAAGACCACAGATGATTGGGACCAGGGCTCCTAAGATATTGCTATGACCCTGACTGGAGTCTATGGGAGGTGTGACTTCATGGCATCAAGGAAGAATTAAGCAACTCAGAATACTAGGTCCCTAGTTTGCATGGTAATACATTGCAGTATGTTATGAAATACTAGTATGTGCATACACTACAAAGAAAGGAAGTGAAACTGTTGTAGTAGTACAAAAATACACCCAGACAAAGTGCAGGAGCAAAATTTTTATTTAGTGCATGGTGACCATTTTATTAAGTAACATTCTGGGTGGCTCCAACTAACCTTCAGCTGCTTGACTTGCAGAAAAGTGTCTAACCTAATCTGTGGCAGCAAATACAGAGGCATGCATGCATGCTTACTTCAAATGAAACTTGTTTAGTTTGGAAAAGAGAAGACTGAGAGGGGACATGATAGCAGTTTTCAGGTATCTAAAAGGGTGTCATCAGGAGGAGGGAGAAAACTTGTTCACCTTAGCCTCCAATGATAGAACAAGAAGCAATGGGCTTAAACTGCAGCAAGGGAGATTTAGGCTGGACATTAGGAAAAAGTTCCTAACTGTCAGGGTAGTCAAACACTGGAATAGATTGCCTAGGGAAGTTGTGGAATCTCCATCGCTGGAGATATTTAAGAGTAGGTTAGATAAATGTCTATCGGGGATGGTCTAGACAGTATTTGGTCCTGCCATGAGGGCAGGGGACTGGACTCGATGACCTCTCGAGGTCCCTTCCAGTCCTAGAGTCTATGAGTCTGAGTCTATGGAATATTAGTTCAGATTGATACTTTGGCACTGTGAGGAACAAAGTTAATTTAATGCATCTGTAGACTTTTGTGGTCCCGAAATGGTTTGAGAGCTGAAATTTAGCTTTAAAAAATGTAATTTGCTACCAGCAGACCTATAAAAATAGAATACATAAAAAGCTCTATGGCTTGATATTGCATTATTTTGCAATTATAATCACATTTTTAAAAAAATCTTGTAATACACAATCAAAACTATAGAAGCACCTGCATTTTTCAAAGGACAAAGTTTCATATCCCCCCCCCAGATACCAGACCAGCAGGGCCAACAGAACGCCCCACAAAAATTGTGTTCTTACACAGTATATCCACGTTCCTGCTGCTTTAAGTCTCAGACATATCTTATCAACACTGTTCTTAATTTTTAAAACCAAAGCTGACTCATCTACAATAGATGTAAGATGCTGAATTGGTACCTTTTTATATATCACAATTTTCACCCTCAACGTTACAGTTATGTGCTTAATACAAACAAAAAGCCTATAAAGTAAACATGTAAAAATTCCATGTTACTTCTGATACACTAAGACTCATTCTCTGCTAGCATAAAGCCTTAAATCAATGAAGTTATGACAGCAAAAAAATTCAGCCCCAATATACTAATATTTACATCATCTGAGAATAGTCATTAACTGAGGAAAAGTGACATTTTGGTAAGATAGGACAAAGTGGGGCAAACAGTCTGCCTTTGATGCAGACAGAAAGTGTTTTGAATTCTGATTAGAACTTATGTTGGGCTGCTAGGAGATGAAAGGATTTTAAGTTAGACAGTAACAAGAAAAGGTATTCAAAAGAGAACAAAAAGAGGAGCACTGCAAGCCACTGACGTCCTGCTTAAAAATGGGAATTTTTTTTGTTACTGACATTCTCCACCATGCAACATAGTCTTTTCCACACAGCTATACTTGAAAGCGCAGGATATTGTGGTATGGCTAGAGACCCACAGTTCTAAAGCAGATAAAGTTACATAGGCCTAAATATGTTAAGCATATTTTATTTCAATACGCTAAATATATTAAGCAATGCTCTGGAATGTACCTGTATTTACTGCACTGTTTTGCAATGTACAAAAAGTCCCTGTCCATGCAGCTTACAATTTAAAGGTCCAGTAAACTCCCGTATGTGGGAATAATCACAGAATGGGAGTGAAAACTCCGTATATTTCCTTCAGATTCTTGCTCCAAAGACAACATCTGCCTCTCTGCAAAAGGGACAGGGCTCCACACCCTAAACCTGCAGCCCCTTTGCAATCAAAGTCAGTCTTAGTGGATCTATGCAGTGGCCCAGGGCATCTGAACTGCTGCTCGCCACTGCAGGAGCTATGCTCCCTGGGCCCTCAAGTTTCCCTTATTGAGGGCAGTGTTCTGCAGCATGGAGGAGGCAGTGTTTAATTATTGCAGACTCCACTGCTGTAACTTTTGCTGCTGTGCCACTGAGTTTTTTGGTTTTTTTTTTTTTTTTTGGGGGGGGGGAAGGGAGTGTTAGGAAAAATAGTGGAGACCAGTGCCCCATGCTCTTCACACTCCAGAGCCTCTGATGGGGTGGAGGGGGGGGCACTGAGGAGGCTCTCCTCCCTTCTGTGTCCCCAAGGCCACATCCACAAATGCAGTCTTCCTTTATGTACATAAAGGAAGGGGAGCACAGGACACTAAAACATAGGCAGTAAAACCAAGCACAACTACATATAAATGGTTCACCCTCTATCTAAAGTAAGCTCTATATGTAACATCATGACTGAGAGATGGTGGGTTCCTCGTATAAATCTACAGCAAATACACAGTGGGTTATTAATGAAAGGTCATGCAGAAGAAATGCAGAGGAAGGAGGTTGCTTGGCAAACAAGGAAAGGAAGAGAATTCCAAGCATAGGAAATGGAATAGAAGAAGGTGCAACGATTAGAACCATAAAGGGATGAAAGGTCAGGCAGGAGGTAGAAAAAGTGGAAAATGAGAACTCATATATAGGAATTGTACTTGAGGGTCATTTTGCATTTTTATTTCAAAGCTGCCCCGCTTCCTTTTGAGAGTTAAAATATTAGTCATAAAAATTCTGGCTCAAGTATTGTCAGCCTGGCTGTATTTTATTCCCCCCCCCCCCCCAATAAGTTGAGAGATTAATAATAGTAAATCATGTTTTGAAGTGCCACAAAAATGTTGAACATGATTAAACGTTGGCATTAAACCCAAACACTGTCTCCCTTGTTCTAGCTCCTTAATTCTCGTTTTCCCTTGTTGTGCTGGTTTTTAAACCTTTTTTTTTTTTGACAACGTGGTGTGTCCTACCCCCTCTAGTTCTTCCCATTCTACCTTATCACTTCTTTTTTCCATCTCCCCCCCACACACGTCCCCCGATACATGCCACATCTATCCACATGATTCAACACACAATCCCTTTATATTAGCACTCCTAATTTGCACACACTTAATGCAATTATGTGCACAAGTCAGCTAACTATACACAAACTGCTTCAAAGAAAGAGAATTGAGTCTTACTGAATGCAATAGCAACTTTAATAAGTTAAGGTTTAGTTATTAATGAGCCATGTTCTACCGCCATCTTGGCATGTGAGATTTGCTGCAGATAAGCAGTGTGGTCTTTGTACCATTAACCTAAGAGTTGAAGTGTAATATGATCCTTTCTATAGAATGAGTTTGACAGCCCTGTGTTGGGGGATATGAGCCATCCCTTTGGAAGTGCCACCTCCTCCTGGATGTGTGCCCAGGGCGAGTGTCACAGGAAGTGGCACTCCATAGAAAAGGTTCCCTATTACTAATACAGGTTTAGACTCTAGTTAGTGAAAGGAAGAGAGCTGTATGGTAGGTGGTTTGGGAGCCCTCTGTTTACTTACATTCATCCAGTGACAAACAGGTTAGTTATAATGAAATTTACAAGCCATTTGCTCATAAATAGGACCCAATGTGTAAACCTTACACAGCACCAAAGAAAAATAATTTTCCATTCCTTCCCTTTTTAAACATTTTCACTAATTTTTAAACAGAAGGAAAATTAAATGCACAGAGCTATTTTACAACATTACAGATGTGATTACCCAAAGAGAGAGTGCTAATTAAAGTTGCTAGTCCTCCTTTAACTCCCCTGCTCCCTTTATGCCTGATGACAATAGCTGGCTGAACACTGTGCAATGTGCTGGTGCTTTCCAACAACCTCCCAGCTGCAAAGAGATCTCTTTATAAATGTGTCCTTCATGTGAACTCTAGCCTAAGTGAGAAATGTGCAGAAAAATAAAGCGGATCCCGCCAATATCACTTCTCTAGTTTCCTCAAGCTAGTGCATTTTTTTAAATTTAAAAGCGAAAGTGATGTTATAATTGAGTTTTATTTACAATTTCACATGGAGGATCTTCTGTTGGGCTTCTTGCTTATTAATGCATTTTGAGAACAATCGTGTGACAAAACAATACAGTTCTATTATCTTCTCAAAAGGTTAATCATACTAAAGTCTGAAACAGTGATAACCAATCAAACTGCATATGCAAATAACTACATCCCAGTTGCTTAGCTATGGGAAATCTATTATTTTTTCAAATAAGTA
Source organism: Gopherus evgoodei (assembly GCF_007399415.2). Classification (NCBI taxonomy): domain Eukaryota; kingdom Metazoa; phylum Chordata; order Testudines; family Testudinidae; genus Gopherus; species Gopherus evgoodei. Next base: position 86,251,370 of record NC_044327.1, read on the forward strand.
GCAAATACCTGTAACTGTTGTTCTGGACTGCTAATCTCTTCTTTAGAATGTAATCTGAAAAGATGTGGGTTTTTTTGTTTTTGTTTATTTCAGGATCCTAGTTAGACCTGGGTGAGTAATAGGGGAAAATGGGATGACTTAGTTCATAAATGATCAATTCTCTCTACTTTGATTAGAAGCATGGAAATACTTCCATAGCATTCTTGTCATCCATCTGTGAACCTCCTATTTCTTACAAGGAGGAAAACTGTCATACCTTTAGTCCCAGATTTGGACCTTAGCGTCCAAAATATGTGGGTTAGCATGAAAACCTCCAAGCTTAGTTACCAGCTTGGACCTGGTACTTGCTGCCACCACCCAAAAAATTAGAGTGTTTTGGGGCACTCTGGTCCCCCTGAAAAACCTTCCCTGGGGACCCCAAGACCCAAATCCCTTGAGTCTCACAACAAAGGGAAATAATCCTTTTTCCCTTCCCCCCTCCAGGTGCTCCTGGAGAGATACACAGAAGCAACCTCCGTGAATCTAAGCAGAAGGAGTCCACCCTCTGTAATTCCAATCCTGGAAACAAAAGCACTTTCCTCTTCACCCAGAGGGAATGCAAAATCAGACTTCCCCCTGACTTCTTCCTCCCACCAATTCCCTGGTGAGCTGCAGACCCAATTCCCTGAAGTTCCCCACTAACGAAAAACTCCCAACAGGTCTTAAAAGAAAGCTTCATATAAAAAAAGAAAATATATACAAATGGTCTTTCTGTATTAAGGTGACAAATACAGGGTCAATTGCTTAAAAGAATATGAATAAACAGCCTTATTCAAAAAGAATACAATTCAAAGCACTCCAGCACTATATTTATGTAAATACAAAAGAAACAAACTCTTTGGTACTCACAACTTGGAAACAGAAGATTAGAAAGCAGAAATACTTCTCCAAAGCTCAGAGAAAGCAGGCAGACAGAAAAAAAAAAGACTTAGACACAAACTTCCCTCCACCCAGAGTTGAAAAAATCCGGTTTCCTGATTGGTCCTCTGGTCAGGTGCTTCAGGTGAAAGAGACATTAACCCTTAGCTATCTGTTTATGACAAAAACACATAAAGAGTCATCCACAGATGAACACTCCATTCTGGATATGCTGATTTCATCTGTATCATTCTGACTGAATAATCTGCCCCACATCATTATAATAATACCCTGCAACCTCTATCAGGACTGGAGAGCCCCCCCTCACAGGCATCCTCTAAGCTTCAACTCAACCAGTTTTGCAAGTGTTGAAGTCTACACTAGACTTTTTAGAACATGTTAGCTAACACATTCTCACACAGCACCATTTAAAATAGTCTGGACCAGACAATGTTCTCTTATCTTCTTCTATTCCAATCACTTTTCACACAGCAAAACTGAATTCTGCTTAGCATGCAGTACCTCTTAGAGCAGAGCTCCTGTCTCCAGATCATACTACAGGATTACCAGCAGATCTCAGTCTTGGGGGCGGGTGGGGAGATGACTAAAGGTCCTTGTCAGAGGAACCAAGCTTTATTAGCATGTGCTTTGTGTCGCAATTCCCCCTCTGCCCTTCTTATTTCTTCACAGAAGTGGGGTGGGTAAGTATTATTGAACAGGATTTTTAATACACCTTGAATCCATACATCTTTATTCTAGAAGCTCTGTACTCCTGCTGACCCTTCTCATAAGAGATAGTAAGTGTCAAATGTTCAAAATCCAAGACCTGAAGGCTTCATGGAATTGTGAACTTACAGCAACTGTGTGTACAGTTATTTGCTAAAATGACCATTAGCACTTCCAGATAGCTAATTACAATCATAGTAAAGGAACATGCAAATACAGACCTATATATTTGCCCAGGAATCTCTCCTCTCTACTTTTGAAAATGTAGGTATCAGAATGTATATAGCAATACATATAGTACTGACTTCTTTATTTCAGTGACCATTAAGATTTATTTCCCTCACAACATGAAGAGCAAACTGTACTAACCTAAGGAGGCCAAATCTGCTTAGACACTTGATTTCTCTGGAACTAGCAAAGTAGTATGTTACTTCTCTTCATTTGCACGTTCACGGTATGTTAACCACACAGTTTATCCCCTTTCAACTTTAATTGTTCTGAATAAACAACTATCTCCTCTAGTCTGACTCAATCACCACCACAACACCCTATTTCTTGACTCTCTTGATTGAGGAAGTAGACTAGGGGTATGGCTACATTTGGAATTTCAAAGCGCTGCCCTGGCAGCGCTACGGGAGCGCTGCCATGGCAGCGCTTTGAAGTGTGAGTGTAGTCGGAGCGGCAGCGCTGGGAGAGAGCTCTCCCAGCGCTGCATGTAAACCACATCCCTTACGGGTGTAGCGTGCAGCGCTGGGAGCTGTGCTCCCAGCGCTGCTGCCCTGATTACACTGACGCTTTACAGCGCTGTATCTTGCAGCGCTCAGAGGGGTGTTTTTTCACACCCCAGTTGTAGCGCTGTAAAGTGTGAGTGTAGCCAAGGCCTGAGAAGCTGCCCTGAATCCTATACACTTCTACCCCAATATAATGAGACCCGATATAACATGAATTCAGATACAATGCAGTAAAGCAGCGCTCCGGGGGGACGAGGCTGGCACACTCTGGTGGATCAATGCAAGTTCGATATAAGGCGGTTTCACCTATAACACAGTAAGATTTTCTTTTCGGCTCCTGAGGACAGCGTTATATTGGCGTAGAGATGTATTTACACATGCAAACACAAAAATGGCGGATTTAATTATGACCTAGAGAAAGTCAACAGAAGGAAAAATCTTAGAGACATAATTCCTTTATTTTATCATCTCTTACTTAAGGCATAACCAGTGGTATATATTAGTTGCTCAGTTGCACAAAATCAGAATGCTTGACTGGAGCCAGTGCCAGAGGATGGGAAACAGGATATCCACACCAGCACCAAGAATATCAAAACATCTCTCAATTAAGTTATAAGAACAACAGATACATGCTTTAAAACACAGAAATCCAAGTCAATGAGTGGGAAAGTGTCATTCCTATAAAGGGAGGGGCTAAAGGTCAGGTTGGGCAAAAAGATGCTTACTTGTAAAGGTAATACTCAGCTTGATCCACCTCTTCTCGTGAAGAAATGTTGTCAATAAACTGATTTAAAAATAAAAAAGCTTTAGTGTACAGCAGTCACAATGCATATTAGAACATTAAGGCATTTGTTTTGGTTCACATTTAAGTATCTAGCCACAAAAAAAATCTTCACTTTGTTTAGTAACTGACTTCATTTTTGCACTGTTTTCTTAAATGCAAACACAAGTAAAACATCCAAGAGATGCTGTATAACCTTAAGAGTCACTGATTGCCTCCATCTGTGTCTCATATAGTCCAGAAAGACTGAGAATGGTGTGGTGGTTAAGGCCCTGAACTAGAAATTAGGAAACCTGGATTCCATTCCTGGCTCCATCCTCTGACTTAGGTCAAGTCCCTTAATCTCTGTGCTTCTATTCCTATCTTTAAAAAGCATCCTTTTCTTCCACTTTGTCTGTCATCTCTATTTATATTAGAAGATCTTACTGTGTACATACACCCCCAAAAACAACAGGGACCAGTCTTAGCTAGAGTCTCTAGGCACTAATAAAAAAACAAGGAGTCCTTGTGGCACCTTAGAGACTAACATTTATCTGGGCATAAGCTTTTGTGGGCTAGAGCCCACTTCATCAGATGCATGAAGTGAAAAATACAGGAGCAGGTATAAATACATGAAAGGATGGGGATTGCTTTACCAAGTGTGAGGTCAGTCTAATGAGATAAAAATCAACTAACAGCAGGATACCAAGGGAGGAAAAAATCTTTCTGAAGTAGTAAGAGAGTGTCCTATTACAGATAGTTGACAAGAAGGTACGAGTAACAGTAGAGAGAAATTAGTAATGGGGAAAATAAGTTTAGGTTTTGTAATGACCCAGCAACTCCCAGTCTTTATTCAAGCCTAATCTGATGGTATCCAGTTTGCAAATTAATTCCAGTTCTGCAGTTTCACATTGGAGTCTGTTTTTGAAGGTTTTGTTGTTGAATTGCCAATTTTAGGTCTGTTATTGAGTTACCAGAGGGAGTGAAGTGTTCTCCTACTGGTTTTTGAATGTTACGATTCCTGATTTGTGTCCATTTATTCTTTTGTGTACAGACTGTCCAGTATGGCCAGTGTACATGGCAGAGGGGCATTGCTGACAAGATGGCATATATCACATTGGTAGATGTCAGGTGAACGAGCCCCTAATAGTGTGGCTAGGTCCTATGATGGTCCCTTGAATAGATATGAGTCCTTTCATGCATTTATACCTGCTCCTACATTTTTCACTTCATGCATCTAACAAAGTGGGCTCTAGCCCATGAGAGCTTAAGCCCAAATAAATGTTCATCTCTAAGTTGCCACAAGAACTCCTCCTTGTTTTGCCGATACAGACTAACATGCTACCACTCTGAAACCTGTCACTAGGGATTAATAGTTAAAAAAAAAAAAGCTAGAGGGCCCAATTCTGCTCTTATTTACACCAGTGTAACTCCATGAAGCTATGCTGACCTATGCCAATGGAAAACTCTAATTTAGATAATCTTACAAAAAATTCTTAAAATTAAATTCAGACAACAGGAGCGGAGAACAGGAGTTGTGGGAATCTGTTATACTGAGTGGTCTCAATGCAATACACAATTTTCCAGCCTTTCTGAATTAATAGAATCAAAAATTGACAAACACTGTTTTTGTTCCCCAACCTCCAGTAATGATCTTAGAATTTACCTGCTTCACGCAAGTTTGATATTGGGTCAGAAAGTAAAGCTCAACCCAAAAAAAGGCAAAGCTGTCTGATCCAAAGGCCACTCAAGTCAATGGGAGTCTTTTCACTGACTTCTTCAACAGGCTTTCAATCAAGACCATACTATGCTGCAAAACAGTTTACAGGTTTTCCCAGTGGAAGCAGCTATAAGCAAGAGAACAACCAGAACGGAGGCCACAGAAAGAATTCAGTAACTGCATGAAGTGTTTTTCTGAATGAAGTGGTATGAAAGCCCCACGGGTCATTCCAGTGATCACTAATGGGTGAGAATAGTACTGATGAGTTTCCAATATACCCAGTCAGCTTTTTTCTTTCTGACCTAGTTCTGTGCTTTGAAATTCTTTTAAAAGCAAGTGTCATATGTGCTACACTTCTAGCACTTGGTGGATTTTAAAGCTGTTGCTGCCACAGACAGAAATCACAAAAGGGCAGCCAACAGCAGCTTTGCCAGCACTCCACTGGGATGGGACTTCTCACCTCTAGTGCACCGGGCCAGGCTGGCACAGGGGATTGTAAATTACACCCTTCTGTGCCAGTTTCAGAGAATCTGATCCAATATATTGATCTGTATTGTGGAAGTATCTAGGGACCCCAATAATGGGTCAAGGTCCCCTTGCATTAGGTACTGTACAAACACACAATAAAGATAGTTTCTGCCCTGAAAAGCTTACAGTCCAAAGTACAATACATATTTAAAGCAGGTGGATATAGCAGACACTTTTACAAAGCTAAGGCTTCAATTTAGCAATATAACAAGATGTTTACAATTTGAACTCTCAGCACAAATAATAATCTATTCCTTAGGAGTTCACTTGATTTCTTAAATCACTCCCATCTTTGTTAGTGGAGTTTTTTCTTACCCGTGATATTGTCAAAGAGCTGACAGGAAGCTTTCTTTCATAGGTTCTGTCCATGAATGTGGCCAATTCCGCTGTAGAAATACATGAAAAGTTATTTTCCTCTAATCAAAGTGAAAAACTGACAGTAAAAGATTAACTCTTCTGCAAACTGGAACAGGGCATGCAGTCATGAAATTAAACACCAGTTCTTAGCAATGTATTTTATTTTCATTTGAAGTTAGAACAAAATCCATGGAGGATTTTTCAAAATGTTTAATACTAGGAAAAGACTTAGGTGAAATCAATAAGTGCCTAAACAAGCTGGACAGATGCCTTTGAAAGTTCACTGTTGGTTTCAAGTTTGGTGTTTACTGGAAAGTGCATCTGTTTTGTTTCTTCTTATTTTATAATAAAATAAAAATCAAACACTAACAACTCCTAGAAGCCAAAATAAGATAAACATCAAGTCAAATATAAACTGGGCTATATGTCAGTATTTTATTACCATCCCAGTAGCCCAACATGGTAATTTTTTTAACCGTCTGCACAGTGGTTTTAAACCTTGGGGCTAACTATTGAATTTGATATATCTAAGTTGGTTTTTTTTTTTTTGTTGCATTTTTCTTGAATAACCATGTCTTGGAAAAAGCTCTATTGCAGCATCTCTGATATGCGTCAAGGGTATCCCATCCATGATACTAAGACAGATTCACTGTCTCTCTATTCTCTTGTGTATCAGCTCCATTGCAGAGTCAGGGATACCAAAAGCCTCTGTGGTTCTGGCAGCAGCCCTAGGAGTACTTTCCCTGTCTCCCAGGTCTGGTGACTCACAAGTACTCTCCTCAAGCCCCATTTCCAAACAGCTCTACTCACTGACCCCTTTGCAACTTACTTAGGGCCTGATCCAAAGCCTATTAAGCAATCAATGAGAGTCTTTCTATTGATATCAATGAGCTTTTGATCAGGCTCTTGCAGTGCAATCAAGAGGTGTGCACTGATTATTTTTAAATTTGTTTTCCACCTGTCTTAATATGCAACAGCCATAGTTTCCAGCACAAAGGATGTTAAGCTCTATACTTCAGCAGAGTGGGAGGGGAGGTGGGCCATAGCCAGGACAAAGAAGAACTGCCCCACTACACCTGATCCTTCAATGGTATAAGTAAAGTATTTGAGGGCCCTACCAACAGAGGCATAAATCAGTCTGTACCTGTGCAGCCTCCACTTAACCTAGGTGGCCCTGAATCACAGAGCTTGAGCTGGTTTCCTGTAGATCCCGTCTCCATTCCACCTGAGTTCAAGCTCTTACAGCTGGATTTTTAAAGGTATTTAGATGCCTGATGATGCAGATGGGCTCCTAGGCATCTAGGGCTTGTCTACATCAGAAAGTTGCAGCGCTGGTGAGGGAGTTACAGCGCTGCAACTTTGAAGGTGTACACATCTGCAGGGCATCACCAGCGCTGCAACTCCCTGTTTGCAGCGCTGGCCGTACTCCCGTTTTGTCTCGGGTGTAGAGGATCCAGTGCTGGTGATCCAGCGCTGGTAATCCAATGTAGACACTTACCAGCGCTTTTCTTGACCTCCGTGGAAGGAGGAAGCCTCTGGTAATCAAGCTGGTCTCCTTCCCCGGCTTGCTCTCGCATTCCCGGAACCCCGAGCAAGCAGGTCTCCTTCCCTGCGGTTTGCAGGGTGGTTCGGGGAACGCGAGAGCAAACCGCGGCGAAGCTGGTCTCCTTTCCCGGTTTGCTCTCTCGTTCCCGGAACCCCGAGCAAGCAGGTCTCCTTCCCTGCGGTTTGCAGGGTGGTTCGGGGAACGCGAGAGCAAACCGCGGCGAAGCTGGTCTCCTTTCCCGGTTTGCTCTCTCGTTCCCGGAACCCCTGAGCAAGCAGGTCTCCTTCCCTGCGGTTTGCAGGGTGGTTCGGGGAACGCGAGAGCAAACCGCGGCGAAGCTGGTCTCCTTCCCCGGTTTGCTCTCTCGTTCCCCGAACCCCCGAGCAAGCAGGTCTCCTTCCCTGTGGTTTGCAGGGTGGTTCGGGGAACGCGAGAGCAAACCGCGGCGAAGCTGGTCTCCTTTCCCGGTTTGCTCTCGCGTTCCCCGAACCCCCCTTGAAGCCGCCCAACAGCGCTGCAGTGTGGCCACATCTAACACCACTTGCAGCGCTGGTTGCTGTAAGTGTGGCCACTCTGCAGCGCTGGCCCTATACAGCTGTACTAATACAGCTGTAACAACCAGCGCTGCAAAATTTTAGATGTAGACATGGCCCTAGTGGGATTTTCAGAAATGCCAATCCACATCTTTAGGAATCTAAATATCTTTGAAAATCTAGCTCTATCTACAATTGTAAATAGGATCTTTTGCCAAATTTTCAAAAAGGATGGCTAAAGCTACACACCTAAATCTGTATTCTGGCATATAAGTAAGCAGCTTGATTTCATAGGTGCTAAGAAGGTACAGCTCCCTCAGACTGTTCAACATCTCTGAAAATCAGGCCACTTATTTAGGTACTTAAATGTGGATTTAGGTATCTAAACACAAGATATCTAAGTAGGAAAATTTAGGCCTTTCAACTCAAGACCATGTCTGAATGACCACACCCAGTAAAATGCTGATTATATTAAACCTAGCTGTAGTTACCACAATAATTATTAACTTCAACTATCTTTCAAGTGTTTGATCTAAGGGGGAGAAAATGTTATACAAAGTTTTTCATGCTTTCCCTAGAAGAATCATCAACCACCTATTGCCTTGAGTCACTAAGCTTAAAGGATAAATGTATCTGCTGTATTTTTTTTTAACTCCTTTGAAAATGTGTAGAAAAGGGAATGGTAGAAGGGACTGAATAATTCAATTCTCCTGCAGCTGATCAACTGATCTAGGTCAGGGGTAGGCAATCTATGGCACGAGTGCCGAATGCATCACAAAAGCTGATTTTTCAGTGGCACTCTTACTGCCCTGGTCCTGGCCACCGGTCCGGGGCCTCCGTATTTTAATTTAATTTTCAATGAAGCTTCTTAAACATTTTAAACTTGTTTACTTTACATACAATAGTTTATAGACTTAGAGAGACCTTCTAAAAATGTTAAAATGTATTACCGGCACATGAAACCTTAAATTAGAGTGAATAAATGAAGACTCAGCACACCACTTCTGAAAGGTTGCCGACCCCTGATCTAAGTCTAGACAATTGATAATAGTTGGAGAGGCCATTTCAATTCTTCTCAGCAGTGAAAATTCAAACTGTGAAATGAACTATTCTTTAAGGGCAACAGATGTAGCAGCAACATCAGGTTGACAGCAATTAGCAAAAGACTAATTACAGAAAGATGCTCATCTGAGCATAAGACTATCTAGAGTTCTTAATCTACCCAGTGAATAAGACAGGAAAGTATACAATGAGAATATCTTCAGTATTTAAACAATAGCACAACAACATGGTTCTGTGGTGAATGAATATACAGCTTGGGAACCATTTGCAGCAGTCATTTTTCAGACTTCATTGAGTTGTTGAGGATTTAATGCATCTCTATCTGAAACTGAAAGATGTCTAGGATATCTTTGAGTGTTGGTGTCCAATCCTGAAAGGCACTCACAGAGAACTCCCCCTGAAGTATCTGAGAGTTGCACACCTAGGACTTCCATGATTAGTCCTTTGATCTGTCAGTGAAGCTGGAAATCTGTCAGCACTTTACCATAGAAAGTAACTTGCACCCACTGATACAGCTCCCTCAGCCCCAGTATAAAAATCACACTAAAATTAAAGCTTAACATACAGGTAACAGAAATCAGGTTAACTGAAAATTTAACTACATTGCCAGCCAAACTGCAGCTTCTACTGTAGTTACTAGAGATGAATCAATATTTTGCAGTGAACATATTCCAGGTTTGCTTCTGTCTGTAGAGCATGAGAGCAGATTGAATAATTTAAAATAAGGAATTTCAGAAAAATTAATGTTTCTTGTGAATTTAATTCTGTGGATTGCTATTTAATAAATAATGTAGCTGTGTTGCAAGTGATAAGTGTTGTGGGTAGGTGTGGCGAGCAGATCAATTGGCTGGTCAAATAATGTCAGTTAACCATGAATATTTGACTACTGTCAAATATTCCAGCAAGAAAGCCCTGAAGTAGGTAGCAGCCTACTTTTTTAGATTGCATCATGGTGCCATTCTTCCGATTAGAACTTCATTTCATTGTGTTTTGCATTTTTCTAAGTTAAAGTAATTCAGATAAGTAACTTGTTTCTTGTAATTAGGCATAAGTATCTAAGGCTCAGCCTACTGGAGACCATAAAGTCTTACTCTTATTAGTGATCTAATAAATTAGTGCTTAAAAGTATTTTACCATTTTTTACACCATTTGACAATATCTTACTGATCAAATGCTCAACCATACTTGTGCGATATCTGAATGCAAGTGCATGATTTACATTTCTTAGCTTTCATAGCAGTAAAACCTTACCATATGTGTGTGGAAACACAAAAGGAGTGTTTACAGGACCAAGTGAATTTGTATTTAAATTCTAACAAATATCCACCAAAAATGTTTTTATGCTATTTGTCCAGCAGTGGTAATTATAAAAAAGGTTAATCCAAGGTTAATTTTTACTGAATTATTATCTTTCATAAAAAGGTAGTTTTCCACAGACTACAAAAGACAGTATAACCATTTTTTTTTTTAAATGACAATATAAGAGTGAGTCACTTAAATTCAAGGCATCACCTTCCTCCCTTAGTCAAGGGAATAACTGGCTCTTTGATATCCTGTTTATTTTTAAATCTGTTCGTGGAAACTAAAATTCCTGCTCCCAACAATTGGGTGGCTCAGGGAACTACTAATGAAAGAGACTTTCATCTCCCAAGATACTGATTTCAAATAAAATTCAGGTCAACAGTGGCTAACATCTGATTGATGTTTGGTGGCCTGTGTGATATGAATGTGGTCTCAAAAACCAGGAGTACGGTGGCACCTTAAAGACTAACAGATTTATTTGGGCATAAGCTTTTGTGGGTAAAAAACCCACTTCTTTACCTGCAACATGAATGTGGTCTCAGTTCAGTTCCTAGTAGGCATCTGTCCATCATACAAACCACTCTGACAACTGGCACCCTTATGGCAAACATGCAATTGGCATGGAGTTTGAACTATCATCTCACTCATAGTGGTGATCATCAAGAACAAGGTTGAAGCCCACTGATGAGGCAACACTGGGAAGCTGGTACCTATGACATACTTGTCCTGTGAATGCAGCAAAGAGTCCTGTGGCACCTTATAGCGGGGTGGCTCTGGACATTTTGCTGCCCCAAGCACGGAGGGTCCGCTGGTCCCGCGGCTTTGGAGGACCTCCCGCAGGCACGCCTGCAGGAGGTCCACCGAAGCCGTAGAACCAGGGGACCCTCCGCAGGCAAGTTGCCGAAGGCACCCTGCCTGCCACCCTAGCAGCAACTAGCAGAGCGCCCCCCATAGCTTGTCGCACCAGGCACCCGCTTGGAGCGCTGGTGCCTGGAGCAGCACCTGCCTTATAGGCTAACAGACGTATTGGAGCATGAGCTTTCGTGGGTGAATACCCACTTCGTCGTATTCACCCACAAAAGCTCATGCTCCAATACGTCTGTTAGCCTAAAAGGTGCCACAGGACTCTTTGCTGCTTTTACAGATCCAGACTAACACGGCTACACCTCTGATACTTGTCCTGTGAATGAAGACCTACTTCAGTGCAGAATTGTCAATTGCTAAAGTTCAGTTTTTATAAAAACAAAATGCTTTGCACGAAAAAATGCTGTCCTATGTTGGGAGACTGAATGTCTGCTTGAGTCAAGAGCTCACCCTATAACTTTAGTATTACATCAAATGACTCTCTGCTCTCAACTCCCAACATGCAAATGAGATGCAGCACACGCAGCTGGCCCTGGCCTCCACATTTCTGGGATCCATAACAAAGGCCTTGAGTCACTGAAGTCTAAAAAGAGAGCACTGCCATCTCCTGTTCTGATAGGACAGTTTTGATAACTAAAACACCAATGCTTTTTCAAACAAATGAAAAAAACTAATTAATGCTGCCCCATTAGTGCGTTCTCTGCTTGCCATCAATCTACTGTCCATTAACTTCATCTTTTTTGTTGACAGAGCAACTGAAATTTTAGAGAATGCAAGTCCATCCAATCCTCCTCCTTTTTGAGCATCTAATTTTCAGAACTCAGTCTATTATTATTAAACCAATTTTTCCATATCAGTAGGCTATTTGAAAACCATGACCAGAACATTTCAATATCATCTTTTAAAAACCAACCGCTCTTTGGTTAGTTTTGGATGTGGAACAAATGCTAATGTCTCGAAATCCTATCACTCCAGGAACATTAACTTTAGGCTATAATCCTCATTTATTTGTATGGAGTCAAGTTTGTAACAAAACACTATACAGATAACACAGTAAAGGAACAAGTCTGAAACACAGCTATGTCATCACAGCAGTGGAATAGAGGAAATTTCTTTACATCAAAAATACTTTCTTTAAAATCATCATGAGATGTGCCAGATTCATAGATTCATAGACTCTAGGACTGGAAGGGACCTCGAGAGGTCATCGAGTCCAGTCCCTTGCCCTCATGGCAGGACCAAATACTGTCTAGACCATCCCTGATAGACATTTATCTAACCTACTCTTAAATATCTCCAGAGATGGAGATTCCACAGCCTCCCTAGGCAATTTATTCCAGTATTTAAACTACCCTGACAGTTAGGAACTTTTTCCTGATGTCCAACCTAAATCTCCCTTGCTGCAGTTTAAGCCCATTGCTTCTTGTTCTATCATTAGAGGCTAAGGTGAACAAGTTTTCTCCTTCCTCCTGATGACACCCTTTTAGATACCTGAAAACTGCTATCATGTCCCCTCTCAGACTTCTCTTTCCCAAACTAAATAAACCCAATTCTTTCAGCCTTCCTTCATAGGTCATGTTCTCAAGACCTTTAATCATTCTTGTTGCTCTTCTCTAGACCCTCTCCATTTCTCCACAACTTTCTTGAAATGCGGTGCCCAGAACTGGACACAATACTCCAGTTGAGGCCTAACCAGCGCAGAGTAGAGCGGAAGAATGACTTCTCGTGTCTTCTTTACAACACACCTGTTAATGCATCCCAGAATCATGTTTGCTTTTTTTTGCAACAGTATCACACTGTTGACTCATATTTAGCTTGTGGTCCACTATGACCCCTAGATCTCTTTCTGCCATACTCCTTCGTAGACAGTCTCTTCCCATTCTGTATGTGTGAAACCGATTGTTCCTTCCTAAGTGGAGCACTTTTCATTTGTCTTTATTGAACTTCATCCGGTTTACCTCAGACCATTTCTCCAATTTGTCCAGATCATTTTCAGTTTTGACCCTGTTCTCCAAGCAGTTGCAATCCCTCCCAGTTTGGTATCGTCTGCAAACGTAATAAGCGTACTTTCTATGCCAACATCTATGACAACCATGGAGATTATAGGCTTCTACCAGCAGATCAGATACAGAAGGGGTAAGTGCCAATTTAATCTTCTCTCTGTGTTCTGCGGGAGATGAGTTTTTTTGTTTTTATAACAACTAAAACAAAGAAGTCTTCTTAATATGAATAATTCATCCTAGTAGTAATTATCTTTTTGTTCTTCCACACACAATTAAATATGCAGCAACACAATTAGCAAAGACAGGCTACAGTCCAGATGTCTGATGTCATCTCCCCAACATGCTATTAGAAATGACATGGTTTTTACTACCTTCTTTTGTTCCTTCCAGGAACAAGACACCAAAACCCAAACCAAATGAATGAATTTGTTCTAATAACCCTGAGAGAGGGGAAGCGGTCTTGACTTTCTGAGGCAGCCAGGAGTAAGCTAACTGCTTTGGTCCAAGGTCTCAGGCAGAAAAGAGGTTGCAATCTTCCTCCCCAAAAAGTGTCATAAGAGAGCTCTATGATCAGGGCTATAGTAATTGCTATCCAAAAACTTTGGTAGCCTATTACCAGTAAAATGAGTTAGTATCAGTCTAGTTATTTATAAATAGATGAAAAAGTTATATACTATAGAGAGCAGTTCACAGATCCATAAACATTAATGCTACAAGGAATCATGGTGATCATGACCTCCTGCACCACACAGGCCATAGACTTACATCCAGTAATCCTGCATCTAGCTTATAACTTCTGGTTGAGCTACACCATATCTTTTAGAAAGACCTCCAATCTTGATTTGAGACATCCTCTTGCATTGGCAAGGACAATAACTGGATACTGCAGTACATTTCCTCGCCCACCGTCTCCCCCTTAAGCTTCTACAGTTGCAAAACCCTCCCAAAAAATCACAACTAGCATTAACTGGTCCTCAGTGCCAATCATCTGGATTTATCAAGCATAATCGAGATCAGATTACAGCCTCATATTCACGGCTAGGAAAATCCCTTTGCCCAAAGGAAGCTGAAAGCTTGCCATGAAACTACTATGATATGTCATGCAGGTCAGAGTAGATGCTGTAGTGCATGGTGGGTAGGGCCCTACCACATTCACGGCCATGAAAAACATGTAGTGGACTGTGAAATCTGATCTCACTGCGAAATCTGGTCTTTTATGTGCTTTTACCCTATACTAGACCAATTTCACAGGGAAAACCAGAGTTTCTCAAATGAGGGGGTCCTAACCCAAAAGGAAGTTGAAGGGGCGGGGGTCACAAGGTTATTTTGGGGGGGGGAGGGAATCATGGTATTGCTCACCTTACTTCTGTGCTGCCCTCAGAGCTGGGCGACCGCAGAGTGGCAGCTGTTAGCTGGGCACCCAGCTCTGCAGGAGCAGCGCAGAACTAAGGGTAGCAAGACCATACCATGATATCCTTACTTCTGCACTGCTGGTGGCAGCTCTGCTTTTCTGAGCTGGGCTCCTGGCCAGCAGCCACCACTCTCCAGCTGCCCAACTCTGAAGGCAGCACTGCTGCCTGCAGCAGCACAGAAGTAAAGGTAGCAGTACCACAAAACCCACCTCCTCCAATAAACTTGCAATTCCCCCTACAACTCCTTTGTGGGGTCAGGACCCCTACAATTACACCACCATGAAATTTCAGGATTTAACTTGCTGAAATCATGAAATTTACTATTTTTAAAATCCTATGACTGTGAAATTGACCAAAATAGACTGTGAATCTGGTAGGGCCCTAACAATGGGAGCTGTAGTCCAGTCCAGGAGCTCAGCCCAAAGGAGATAATACAAGTGCACAGACTACAGCTTCCATGAAACATCATAGCAGATGGTTTAATGTTGAACCAACCCAAAACTAAGTTTTAATTTTCCTGACAGAAAATTAAAAAATCTCAGCAAAAAATTTAGCAGACACTGAGATTTCTGTCACTCTTTTTAAAAGTGAAAATTATCCTCCAATAGTTTACAAAATGACATCTTGCACATCTTACTCTTCATTTTAAGTAACAGAATGCCTTTTAAATTTTGATATCAAAACTCAGAATGGGCACTTGAGTTAGTCAAGATGAGTAAATGTAAAAACTCTTTCGTTACCCAAGCTGTGCACCTCTTTTTCTCTTTCTTCCCATTTTGAACTGTCCACGTAAGCTGCAGAAAGAATAGATCTTCTGCCTAATTTAAAAAAAAAAAATCATTGTCAAAGTCAGATCACTTAAAGGTGTCAGTTTAACTAAACAAACATTTTATTAGAACAAATGTTTATATCTTCCATTCACTGAATTAACTGTAACTGTTTTGTGAGCATGCCATATTTCAAGCAGTTAATTCATCATATATGCATTCAAACCATGCATGGGGGAAAGACTAGCTCAGTGGTTTGAGCATTGGCCTACTAAACCCAAGGTTGCAAGTTCAATCCTTGAGGGGGCCACTTAGGGATCACGGCATAAATCTGTCTAGAGATTGGTCCTGTTTGAGGAAGGGGTTGGACTAGATGACCTCCTGAGGTCCCTTCCAACCCTGATATTCTATGATTCATAGTAAGACAAGACATTGCCATGGTCACTTTCTTTTTCCTAGAAGCCTCTATAGTCCCCTGCAACATAAAATTAACTTCCACAGCACTTAACTTGATTTTAGCATTTGGAAGAAAGCTTTGGTGCATTAAAACATTTATTGTTCACACCCTTCTTCTTTTCTCTACACCTCTAATAAAAGCTTAAGACCAGGAAACATTCATGAACCAAAGCAAGAAGTACAAACCCACATGGCATCAAACATGTACTTTGCTCCCCATACGTCTCTGTTCATGCACATTTGTGATTAGGGCTTCAGTTTTTCAAATGAAACCTCTTTGGGAAAAAAAAAAAAAAAAAAAGGCAGATTCAAACACACAACTTAGTGTCAGTTTGCAAACTGATGTCAGTTTCCCCAAATTGTTTGTTTCAGAAAATAAATCTGAAACTCAAAACATTTTGTTTCAATATTTTCCAAAAAATATTACAATTTTTCGGTTTGAAATGATTTGGGGTTTTAAATGTCATTCAATTTTATTCAACAAATTCAAAAATGTTAAAGCTCAAAATTTAAAGGAAAAGTTTAGTGTCAGAAAAAGGGAAAAAAATTCCATTGAAGTTGAAAAAAACATTTTATTTGCCTAAAGTTTTCATTTTAGAACCAACTCAAAAGGATTTTTTTTTAAACTGCTAATAAGCCACATAAAAAATAGTTATTCTCCAAGATCTATTTGAGAGACACTGGCAGCCTATGAAACATGAGCAAGACTGTTCATAACTTCTGGAAGACAATGGCAAGTGCTGAATCCTGGAGGACAGGGAACACCATTGTGCAAAGGAATACATGAGAGGTGCAATAGGCAGCATGTCATGTGTTGCTGAAGGGGAAAGAGGTTCAGACATGGACGTACAATGCTTTGAAAGACTTGGATTAGATATATATTCTAAGTACAAATTACTACATCTCTACCCTGATATAACGCTGCCTTTGGGAGCCAAAATACCTTACCATGTCATAGGTGAAACCGTGTTATATTGAACTTGCTTTGATCCACCGGAGTGCGCAGCCCCACCCCCGGAGCACTGCTTTACCACATTATATCCAAATTCGTGTTATATCAGGTCACACTATATCAGGGTAGAGGTGTAGTATGGTTCCACATACTAAATAGCACCTGTTTTCAAGTCCTCATCTGAAAGCACTAACAAACCTCATGAAATTTAAAGTTATTTTCATTTTACTCCTAGTTATTTTCCTGCTATACTTGGAAGCTAGAAAATGAACCTCTTTCACTTCACCAGCCTTCTTTTTAAAGATGTCCAGTTCTGCATTTCTTTGCAAATGTGTGTCAAAAGATCTGGTGGCCTGGAGTCCTGTGGTCAAAATACATTATTGTATGTATTCAGCTGTACAAAAAGGTTTCAAATCACAAGAAGCATTTAATATCCTCCATTCTTCAATACAAGTGGTAGGTGTGTTAAACTGATAATTTTAATTAGACATTTTGGAACAACTTCCCCTTTTGTGTGTCCGTGCATAGTTCGAGCTGGTTAAGAATGCCAGCCCTAGAGGCTGAAATGTGATGTCTCCACAGAGCACATAGGATAGAGACACCATAACGCAGGAACATTACGCAAAAGGAAGCTGCGGGGCGGGGGGGGGGAGGTGTTACAGGGTTATTTTAGGGGGGGATCATGGTATTGCCAATTCTACTTTTGTGCTACCTTTAGCGCTTCAACCCTAACTGAGGGTAGTTCAGTCTCCATGCTACTTCACTTTTGTCACAAGGATACCAGTTAGTTCTAAATGAAAAGGTGGTGATTTTTGTGACATGGACACTGACCTACTATGAAGCAGCAAGGAGAGATTTCAAATTAGTGAAATTGTAAATTTACCCAACAAACTCCACTAGCAGAGGAGTTAATGTACAGGGTTTTCAGGGGAACTCTGTTCAATTTTGCCCAAAATTTTGCTTTTGTAAAAACAAGCTTTAATAAAAAATTAAGTTGGTTGCTGTAGGTCAGTAGTCTCCAACCTTTTTATGCCCAAGATCACTTTTTGAATCTAAGGGCAACCTAGGATCTAGCCCGCCCCTTCCCGCTCACTTCATTCCATCTCTCCAATGCTCGCTCTCCTCCACCCTCAGTCACTTTCACCAGGCTGGGGCAGGATGTTGCAATTCAGGAGGGGGTGCAGGCTCTGGACTGGGGCTGAGGGGTTCAGTGTGGGAGGGTGCTCTGGGCTGAGCCTGGGGCAGGAGGTTGGGGTGTAGGAGGGGGTGAGAGGTGCAAGCTCTGGGAGGTAGTTTGGGTGCAAGAGGGGACTCCAGGCTGGGGCAGCGTGTTGAGAGTATGGCCCAGGCCCTGAATCTGCTGCAACACAGACCCAGGGTCTGGGCCATGCTCTCAAAAGCTGCAGACTAACTAAAAACAACTTAGCAAGTTACCTGTCTCTAGCACCCAAACACCCAGCTGGGGTTTTCTCATGACTGGCAGCCCCTTTTGTCCTGCTCCACCCCATTTTATAGCTTTGGCACAAGGCAGGAATTCTTTGTCTGTGCTTCTCCCCACCTCTGCCTCACCAATGGAAAAGTATAAGGATTAAGATGGATTCCAGTAGCATGTGATATGGTCACATGTCACTGTAAGACCCCTAGGGCCGGTCTACATTAGCAATTTATAGCAATGCAACTTTCTCGATCGGGGTGTGAAAAAACACCCCCTTGAGTGCAGCAAATTTCAGTGCTGTAAAGCACCAGTGCTGGTAACTACATCTCTAATGGAGATGGGGTTTTTTTTTGAGCACTGGGAGAGCTTTCTCCCAACGCTCTGCCATGACTACACAAGCCATGTTAAAGCACTGCCAGTGTAGACTAGCCCCTAGTCTCCATTCTTCCTAGGTTGGCCCACCATACAGAGGAAGGCTTGCAGGTAAATAACCATTTACAACCAATTGGTCCTAGCCAATAGGAGCCAGCAAGATTCTAAACTACCATTAAGGGCCCACACTTTACATAATTACAACAGGACCTCAGAGTTATACTTTATATTTCTAGCTTCAGATACAAGAATGATACATGCATACAAATAGGAGGAATCTATTCAGTAGTTTATAACTTTTGTTATGATATCTTACAAGAGACCTTTTGCATAAAGCATATTCCAGTTACATGATATTCACACTCAAACATATTTCCATAAAACACAGAGTGCAATGTCACAATGCTGGCTCTGGGAGGAGGGTCCAGAGTGTTGGGGTGCAGGAGGGGGTACAAGGTACAGAAGGGTGTATGGGGTGCTGGTTCTTGGAGGGGGCTCAGGGCTGGGTTGCAGGAGAAGGTTTTGGGTGCTGGCTCTGAGAGGGGGCCTACGCTGCTCCCAGAATGGGCCAACATGCCCCTGCAGCCCCTCCGTGGTTCTGCACGCTGCCCCTCTCTGCAAGCACCGCTCCCACAGTTCTCCTGGCCCACGGGAGCAGCATTTTCAGGCAAGAACAGCACACGGAGGGCCATGCTGGCCACGTCTGAGAGTGGCATGTGGCCAGTTAGGCAGGGAGTCAGCCTTAGAGGCAGCCCCGCTACACCCCTGGAGATCACAATTGCCCAGTCAATCATGATTGACAGGTTGGTGACCAGTGGTATACATGGTGGTGTTATAGCCAAGTTGGTCCCAGGCTATTACAGAGACAAGATGGGTGAGGCAATATTATCTCACCCAACTGACCTCTCTAACTTTTGTTGCTGGATGGATAATTTTTGTTGAGTGTTTATCCCTGCAGATTTTACAGTCCCAACATTACAGCAGGGTGCTAGTTCTGTTAGCCTGAAAAGCAGGTGATTGGGTAGATGATAGTATGGTGAATGTATAATAAATATAGGTCTACATTCTCAAGCTGTAGTCAGAGCCGGTGCTAGGAATAAGCAGACTCAACAATTGCTTAAGGCCCTGAGCAGCTCAAGAAGGCTCCCTATTAATTTTTAGTACGTATTGTAGGCCCCCCCTCCACAGAAAAATTCTGCTTAGTGCCCCCAGTGGGCTAGCACGGGCACTGGCGTCAGTAACCCCTTTATTTTGGGAGCAGTAGCCAGGAGCCACAGGACATTCAGCTCCGACTCGTTATTTGCACGCAGAGCTCCCAGAGCACTTTACATTGGCGCGGAGGGGCATGATTATCCCCATTTTACAGGTCGCCCCAGCAGTGCTAGAGAGCCAGGAGCAGATCCCAGCTCTCCTGTATTGGCCTATGGCGCCTGGCCCATAGAGAAGCCGCGCGCGGGTGGCGAGCTCAGGCCCGTCTAGCTCAGCGCCCCGAGGAGCTGCTCCTACCCCGGGGCGCACGGGAGGCGATTGGACCAAGCGGTGCCCGACAGTCTGATTCCCCCGGGAGTCCGCACCCCGCAACGAGCCCTAGGGCAGCTGGAGCCTGCGGGGTGCCCCGGCCACGCGCTCCGGACCGTCACCCACCTGCCGCTGCGCGGGACACTCTCACACCCCCAGCCTTGCCCCAGAAGAGTACGGCTCGCCGGAGCACGAGGGCCGCCATCTCGGAATGTACCAACGCCTGAGGTGGAGAGGGGAGACGCGAGTAGCTACCAGGATAGTGCTCCGCTGACCTGGCTATTTAGCTACTGAGGAATCGCGCCCCTCCCTGCCCCTGGAGGGACACCGGCACTAGCAAGTGAGGGCGGGGTGACTGCCATTGAAATGCCTCTTTCCCGCCCGACCACCGGCCTGCCTCTGGGGGCAGATGGTACGCTCTGAGGACAGAATGGCCGCCGCGGTAGTTGGGGGTTCCAATCGAATCCTGCGGGAGACAATCAAACATTCCATGCTACGATCAGCTGTCGCGGCGCTCGGCTGCTGGAGCTGCCCGCATGGAGGTACTCGCGGGCGCCTGGCCTTGGCTCGGGAGATGAGCAGGGGTTGGGGTGTCCTGGGGGCTATAGAGGTGGCCGACTGTGTACTCCAGCGACCGCGTCACAGCCCAGGAGGACTACGCTTCCCAGCATGCACTGCAATTCCTTGGCTTTAGTGGACTAGGCTAAGTGGCGCTGGGGCTGCTGGGATGTGTGGTCCCTGTTGACTTCCGTCTGTTCACTGCTGGACTGGCGTAGAGCGACCCTTTGGCAGGTCAGCGGCTGCTTCGTAGCTCGTGCACACGTTGTTTTTGGGGTTAGGCTCTGCGGGTGGGAGCGGGGCTGTCGGATCTGGCTGTTTGCCCTGCCCCCAGCGGTACAGAGGGCTAGAGAGCCGCTTGTGTTAGCAGCTAATGGCGCTCAGCGTCTAGCTGTGCTGTCTGGAGAGGAGCGTGTTATCTTCTTCCCCGGCCACATGGGGCCTCAGCCCGAAATAGGGATTCCTGGTCTGTGATGCTGGAACTAGGAGTGCTGGGGTGCTGTAGCACCCCTTGACTTGAAGTTGTTTCCATCATATACAGGGTTTATAGTTTTGTTCAATGGCTTTCAGCATCCTCCACTGTAAAAATTGTTCTAATGTCACTGGGTAGGTTAGGGATGTGGTGGGAAATATGGGTTCTGTTTCCAGCTCTGCGACTGGATCCCTGGGTGAGCAGGAGCGGCGCCAAGGTTTTTGGCTCCCTAGGCGGGAGTCCTTCCACACTCCCAGCAATTCTGCGGCGGGGGGGTCGTTCCGCGCTCCCAGTCTTTGGAGCACTAAGGCGGCGGGTCCCGGAGTGAGTGAAGGACCTGCCACAGAATTGCCACCGCTAACCCAGAGCGTGGAAGGACTCCCCGCCACCAAATTGCTGCCCTCCCAAATCCTGGTGCCCTAGGTGACTGCCTAGGTCGCCTAAATGGAAGCATCGGCCCTGTGGGTGAGTAGTATGCAGATCACTTCATCTCTGTGCCTCACTTAACCAATCTGTAAATATAAGATTATGCTTACTGGCCTTGAAAAGTGCTTTAACTTTTTATTTTTTTTATATAAAAATTTCCCAGGGAGAGCAGTCCCCTTGCCCAAACGCTCGTTGCCTCTGCTTGTTGACACCAAGTGGTTATTTTGACCAATTTTCCAAATGCTCTAACCTGAGATATACTGTGTTCAGTTTCATGAAATTAAAAAAAAGGGAATCCGCCCAAGAAAAGCTGAATTTCTGTTTCAGTGCTTCTAGCATTTAAGAGCAACAGAACAGCCTGTGTAACTACATCCTTGTTCTTATTCCTTACTTATAACTTGTGATGTTGGAAGTGCCTTAACTGGGAATGGCCTTCCATTTATTATTGTCCTATCCTTTTAGAAACGGGAATTCCTCTGTGGGCCTTCCTTTTATGGAAGCTTCTGAACAGTGAAAGGCCACTTCAACAAAAGCAGGTTTCTTCACAGAGCTGCTTTTCTTAGTGAGTGGAATGTCCATGATCCCACAATGTACAATGCTAGTAATCAGTTCAATACTTACTTTTACCTTCTAAAGTTTCTTTTCAGTTTTCTACTGTATTAGTTACAAAAATAAGGCTATAGAGCACTTCAGAAGACATAGAATTGAATTCAACCCAGATAAAACTATTCAGTGGCTACTGAATGACTAACCGGTATGATACCCAGTTTATCTGCCCTAGAAGGTTGAAGGGATGTCTCCCTTGCTGGGATGTACTTTCAGGGAGCCTAGATATTCCAAACCTGATACTGAAGCTTTGTATACACTATCAGTGCTTTGCCGATATAGCTATATTGGTGTAGATGCAGTTTATACCAATTAATTTTTCTATAGGCATAGTAACAGCAGCTTCCTGAATAGTGTTAGCTATGCCAACAGAAGCACTTTTATATCAACATAGCTGTGTCTCTGCTGGGCATTTTGTCAGCATAATGGTGTCAGTTAGGGGATGTGGTTTTTACACACACACACCCCGACCAATATAGCTATGCTCGCTCGCTCTCTCTCACACACAGACACACACACCAATATAGCTATACTGAGAAAACTTTGTAATGTAGACAACTGGTTTTAGACAACTAAAGGTTTGTTTTCACTGCAGCGTTAACTTGAGCTCTTACTGTTACTGAGATATATGCTAAAGCCTGAATGATCTTCGCTCTTGGGCTGGTAACACTACCCATTTTGCAGTGTGAATGCAAGCTAAACCACTTGAGTGCTGATAGTCCTCCAGTTCTTTCCCACAATTAGCCCCAGCTGATCAGAAGGACAGACAAGTTCTACAGTTGGAAATAACTATAAAGCAGCTCAGTTTACTTTATCACTAACAGCCATGATATGAGCCCCTCAGAAGTTCTCGTAATACATGCACCAGGGACACTCCTGAGTATAGCTTTGCAATGTGGCCACTCACACCTAGGTGAGGCCAATGAAAGTGCTCATCACCCTCAGTTAACTCTGCAGTCAAGATATATCCTATGCCATCCTCTCCTGTCTTTCAGCAGCTTCTAGGAAATGAGTTTGTTTACGTAGAATAAACATTTCTTTTCACTTTTAGAAAATATGGTGGAAATGTTTAAAAGACCCACTCATTTGCAAAATGTAAGAATGTTTAGCTGAGTAAAGAGGCAGTTTGGAGTAGGCTTTCCATAGAGATAAGTAGTAGCTGTATATTTCAGTGCAGCATTCATAATGCATGAACCAGTGACCCCACTAGCCTCTCTACTTATGATTTTTATTCTGTTCCTTCCTGCTTTGTTTTCTTTTATCTTTCAGATTGTAGTCTTTTTAGGGCACGGATTTGAGGGCATTTGGAATTTAGCAGGATCAAGCCCAAAGATAGAAGTGCCTGAGGCCATGTCTACATCTAAAATTTTGCAGCGCTGGTTGTTACAGCTGTATTAGTACAGTTGTATAGGGCCAGCGCTGCAGAGTGGCCACGCTTACAGCAACCAGCGCTGCAAGTGGTGTTAGATGTGGCCACACTGCAGCGCTGTTGGGCGGCTTCAAGGGGGGTTCCGGGAACGCGAGAGCAAACCGGGAAAGGAGACCAGCTTCGCCGCGGTTTGCTCTCGCGTTCCCCGAACCACCCTGCAAACCGCAGGGAAGGAGACCTGCTTGCTCGGGGTTCCGGGAACGTGAGAGCAAACCGGGAAAGGAGACCAGCTTCGCCGCGGTTTGCTCTCGCGTTCCCCGAACCACCCTGCAAACCGCAGGGAAGGAGACCTGCTTGCTCGGGGTTCCGGGAACGAGAGAGCAAACCGGGAAAGGAGACCAGCTTCGCCGCGGTTTGCTCTCGCGTTCCCTGAACCACCCTGCAAACCGCAGGGAAGGAGACCTGCTTGCTCGGGGTTCCGGGAACGCGAGAGCAAACCGGGAAAGGAGACCAGCTTCGCCGCGGTTTGCTCTCGCGTTCCCCGAACCACCCTGCAAACCGCAGGGAAGGAGACCTGCTTGCTCGGGGTTCCGGGAACGTGAGAGCAAGCCGGGGAAGGAGACCAGCTTGATTACCAGAGGCTTCCTCCTTCCACGGAGGTCAAGAAAAGCGCTGGTAAGTGTCTACATTGGATTACCAGTGCTGGATCACCAGCGCTGGATCCTCTACACCCAAGACAAAACGGGAGTACGGCCAGCGCTGCAAACAGGGAGTTGCAGCGCTGGTGATGCCCTGCAGATGTGTACACCTTCAAAGTTGCAGCGCTGTAACTCCCTCACCAGCGCTGCAACTTTCTGATGTAGACAAGCCCTGAGTTGAAATCACAGTTCTAACATGGGGCTTTATAGCTGCAGTTGCAACTAGTGGTAGGATACACTAGTAACTTCTTAGTAGTAATCACTGATTCTTGGTGGAAGCTGTATATGTGTAATTAACGCAATGAAGGAACAAAAGACATTATTTCACATGAAGAATCTAAAACAGGAAGTGTTCTGTCAGCTCCAGAATTAGGCCTTTCATGGTGATTGGTCCAGTCCTATTGTTTCCCACTAAACTTTACACAGTCATGACTACCAGGGCTTCTGTCTACATTGTCCTCTAAATGTTTCTAATTACCTAATGAAGAACTACCTTACACTCTTTGAACCTCTTACTAATTTGTGCAGCTTTGAAATTCTGTGTATTTAGTGCCCCTTTACTTTTTACTGGGTATTATGGTTAGGCTATTGTCTATTTGTCTATTTCTGCTGTGTCTGCCAACATGATATCTGGATGCCATATATGAAGTAGACTTCTTGACTCTTCCTGTGTTGGATTCTCAGCAAGTATCCAACTTCCAGAGTTCTGGAATCCTGGAGTACCATGGGGACTACTTTGTAATGGTTTCAGAGTTTCTAGCATCTGGCTGTATAATCCTCTATTTTCAAATTATCTGCAGTCTTGCATCTTTCCTTTGCAATCAATGTACATATCAAGTTGCCCTGTACAGCTTGTTTTTCACCATTAAAATCAATTAAGAAAATGACAAAGCAAAGAAAACAATTTGGACTAGTTTTTGTGCTGTGGAGTTTGTACTAGGTGAGTTTTATATCCAGGTGAAATTTGAAAACGAAGGCTAGTCAGAAATAATATTATTTATTATTTGTGTTGCAGTAATGCCTAGGAGCCCCTGTCAGGGACTGGGACCCCAACCCCATTGTGGAAGGCACAATCCAAACACAGAACCAAAAAAAAAAAGTCTATGCCCCCAAAAAGCTTACAGTCTGAGTGTATAACAAGAGAGAACAGGTGGAGGCAAGCAGAGAGAAGGGGGAGAGAGAGGACAAAAAGTGATTAAAAATGGTATTGTGGAGTTCCATACTTTCTTTCTCCCTCCCCTCCCCTCCCCCGATTTTTCAAATCAAACTTGTGCAATTTACAAGCCAAAAGATGAGTTTTCTAAATGTGAGGGCTAAACTCAGCCATGGATCTGATAATCTAATATGCAGCCCTGGGACACTGTTGCCTCCTAGCTGACTGCACTCCATGTTTTGGACAGCTGTGGATATTAGCATCGCTTGCTGTGGTGCAGTTTCTCACCTTCAGAAATTTTGCTAGTGAAAATCCAATGAATAAAACCTCAGATGCCTTAATTTCTCCAAATCAGAGGATGATACTTAATAAGTAAGGCTACAATTTTATCAAGGCAGTCATGGAATCCATGACTTCCAAAGACTGCCGGCAAGTGGCTGGGAGCTGCAAGGTTCTGGTGGCTGGGGGATACCCCACAGCTCCTTGCTATTGCAGGTGCTGGTAACCTCTGAGCCGCCACTGGGGGGATCCCACAGCTCCAAGCCATGGGGAGGGGGGACCCTGGAGCTCCAAACTCCCTCATGTGGTGGTGAGGCCTCCAGAGCTCCCAGATGGCCCCCGCAACGGCTCCCCATTTTGTCATAGATATTTTTAGTAAAAGTCATGGACCGGTCACGGGCTTCCATGAATTTCCCTTTATTGCCCGTGACCAATCCGTGACTTTTACTAAAAATATCTGTGACAAAATCTTAGCCTTATTAATAAGACTACCTCAAGATAAAGAATGTGTTGTAAATTATTAAACTGATGATCTCTTGATGAGATATGTTAAAAATGGCACATTTCAGGGATGGGAGGAGGAATGAATATACCAATTTTCAACATTCTAGTTCAGTGGGAACAGAAGAATTGTATCATTTAGTCACCCAGTTATAACAGGTTACCATGAGACAAAACACACTTGAAAGAAATGAGGTGTATTTATTTCAACCATGTTAGGATGGTTTGCATTGGTGTATATTTTAATATGTATAGGTGGGCCTTTATTTTGTTATGTAAATAGAAATCTTAAGATTTTCTTAATTTTTTTTTGGTTCCTTAAAATTTTTGGTTTGTGTGTATGTATAAATAAAATCATCCTTTTTTCCTGCTCGATATGAGCTGCTCCATTATTTAGGCTACTTATTTCCTTTTTCCCCTAATTTATGATTAAGCCAACACACAAAAAGGATTAGAATGTTTCCATAAGCAACCTAAAAGAGTGGATTGTATCAGTGTAAACCCTGTTAAAATTGCTTTGTTGCAAATAGTTTCTGTTACTGAAGAGATGTCTGTGATGATAAAGATTTTGCAAACAGAACTTAGCTGACAATTAGCTGAAAAAGGTGAGATAAAAAAATTTGAGTTCAGCATCAAAGTCTTGAGATTGTAAACTCTTTGGGGCAGGAACCATGTCTTTCTATGTATTTGAACAGAACCTAACACGAATGAGCTCCAAACTTGATTGGGAAGTTTGGGTGCTATTGTGATGCATATAATACATGCGCATCTTCCAATTATTCCCCCCTTTTATGAAATTCTTTTGGTACTTTCTGGCTTACTCAAGAGATCCCAGAATGCATCATTCTATGACAGCACAAATATCAAAATCTCTTCACAGCCACTATTTGTCCTGTCATAGAACGGTGCATTCTGGGATCTCTTGAGAAAGCCAGAAAGGAGTACTACTAAGAGGATTTCACAAAAGGGGGAGCTTTTTTCCTCCTTTCTGCTCTGACTGCTCTCATTGATTGGTTAATAGGAAAACACACATCTCAATTTTAATTATTTTTTGCAGTTTACTTTAATTACACATGAAGCAAAACTATTATAATGCTCACTCCTCCTTGTCTGTACTTGCCCTGCATAACTGTTGGAGTAAATACTTATTTTTGTCAGTAAAGTAAGCAACTATGATTCAGAGAGAAAGAAGGTGCCATGTTTACTGTCACATTTTAACTATGATGCTCTTTAAGAGCCTGGTTTTTAAAGGCACTGATCACCCACAGCTTCCATTGATTAAGCTGCAGGTGCCCAGCACTTCTGAAAACCAGACCCTAAATCTTCTTGTGGTCCCGGATTACATTGTAAATAATAGCAGTAGTTCCTAAATGCAGACTTCAGTGTTGTCAAACAGTAAATCTAATATTATGCTGAATCTTCCCCTTCCTTCCTCCCCATTTATAGCAAAGCGATATCTGCTAACCGACGATATTATACGATTGCAAGAATTTCAGCAGAAGAAGATAGCAACTGAACATCAAATTTATGGCAATAAAGGTACAAGTATTTATTTTATTGAACAATATCATCAATATTAAAATTAGCGTTTAATATTTCTGTTTGTTCCAGTCAAGGCCACCAAACCACAGTGCAACTTTGTAACTTTTTAGAACAGGTAACTGTTTTCTTCTGCAGGGAAACTTAGTACAAAATTTAGTAAATGCTTAGGTATCCAGAAGAGGGTTATGCCAATAATTCTTAATCCACTTTGTAAATTAGCAATTTTGTGCTATTCAGCTATTTCCTTTCTCTCAACCTCTCATCTTGTATCTCCTCTGATTCCAGTGACAGCTGTAAATTAGAAATATGAAAGGTGAGTTCAGGATCTCCAAAACGAGTGTGGAGTGAAGTCTTAGATTGTTATTGTTAATAGATAAAGTCCCATTAGGGAAAAACTGGAGGTTCCTTCTCCCTTTATTTAGTGAAACATAAATCTGCCGTGAGGAGTTGATAAAGGTTATGCAGGACTTATCTTCATGAAGCTGGCTGATTATACACAGATTTTGTTTCTGTTGATTAACTTTTACAAATGCAAGAATTATCCCAAAGAACAAAATGAGGTTTATTGTTGAGGGGAGGGGAGGAACAATGTTCTGTGAAGATGTAAAACCCAATCTTTGGAGGGGACAAAGTGGGAGCTGAGAGTTATTTCCTGAGATAAAAGATAGAAACAAGTGTTAAAAAAAATTTAATTGGCAGTATATATAGGGTAAGAGTGAGATACTCATAATTTAAACATGGGATGAGTGGCATGAAACTGTGTCACATTAGCGCCCTGGGGGAGAGAAAAAGCAATGCAGGCAGGGCCGGCGCTTCCATTGAGGCAAACTAGGCAATCTCCTAGGGCGCCAGGATTTTCGGGGGGCGTTATTTTGCTGGGGGCAGGATGGGCGGCAGGCGGCTTCGGTGGACCTGCTGCAGTCGTGCCTGCGGAGGGTCCGTTGGTCCGCAGCTCCGGTGGAGCTGCCGCAGGCATGCCTGCAGACGGGCCGCTGGTCCCATGCGGTTCCGGTGGACCTCCCGCAGGCACGGCTGTGGCAGCTCCACCGGAGCCGCGGGAGCAGCGCGCGGGGCTGTGAAATGGCCGTGCGCCTAAGGTGCAAAAAACTCTAGCGCCGGTCCTGAATGCAGGTGAGACATAATCTGCAGTAGGCCATTTGACCGATCCTAAGAAGAATTGACCGGTCATACATTGGTCAAATATTTTAAAGCAGTGATTTATTAGAACACTAACAACAACAACAAAAAAAGTAAAACTTTACGGTCACCAATAGGCTTGGCCTTAGGTAGATAGTTATGACTAATTACAAAAAACAAGTTATTTAACAGTTATTTTAACTCAGAAAATTGCAAAATGCAATGAAATGAAGTTGTAAAAAATGAAAGAATGGCACCAGAATGCAGTCAAAAACGTAGGCTCCCACCTACATTAGGCCATTCTTGCTGGAATGTTTGGCAACATTTGACTTTAGTCAAATAAATAGGTGTCAAATGACATTATTTGATCAATCAGTTGACTGGCTTGCCAAGCCTAACATAATCACAGATCTGCTGTGAAAATTTGCTTTCTTTCAAAGCAGCATAATAAGTTTCTTCATATTTATTCATTTTTCTGGTACTTTGTATAGATATACCATTATTTAAACAGTTTTCTTTAAAAATATTAGGCAACATGGCGATTCTTAAAAGCTTTTCATGTTGAAAAAATAGTGCTTCTTAAAACATCAAATGCTTGTTTTGTGTCTGATGTAATAGCGTTTTTCTGATGAATTCTCCCTAGACTGTGGTTTTACACTCTGTGATGTTTACTTTGGGTTGCGCAAATTTGGACTAGGAGTCCCACAGTCGATCAGGCTTTCGCCACAAGGAAAGCAAAGGATTGGTGGACTAATAATTACAATACTACTATCTGTTAAAAGTACATTTTGTTTTTTATGTTTAAAAGGGCCCTCTTCCATTTCCACTGCTTGGTTCACTCATAAGATCCCTGCTATAGTGGTGGAATTTCAGTATGCAGAGGATGTGGAATAAGATTCATAAGATATATATTGAACTTATTAATATGGGTCAGACACTGTTGCTAAATGTAGGAACTAAGCTTTATAGGGATTCAGGTCATACTTCACCTTGTTTGTCCACTGAGCTGAGTTATTGTCATAAACAGATAAGTAAGAGTTAATAGAACAGAAGTACTTCATATCTCTTTTGCCTGGAAAGGGTTAACAAGATCAGTGAGCCTGGCTGTCACCTGACCAGAGGACCAATCAGGGGACAGGATACTTTCAAATCTTGAGGGAGGGAAGTTTTTTGTGTGTGCTGTTAGTGTTTGGTGGTTGTTCTCTCTGGGTTCTGAGAGTGACCAGACATGCAACCAGGTTTCTCTCCAATCTCTCTGATACAGTCTCTTATATGTCCAGAATAGTAAGGACTAGGTAGATAAAGTGAGTTAGGCTTATGTTTGTTTTCTTTATTTGCAAATATGTATTTGGCTGGAAGGAGTTCAAATTTGTATTTTGCTGAAAGGATTTTAATTTGTACCTGTATACTTAGGCTGGGAGGGTATTCCCAGTGTCTATAGCTGAAAGACCCTGTAACATATTCCATCTTAAATTTACAAAGACAATTTTTACTGTTTTTCCCTCTTTAATTAAAAGCGTTTCTTGTTTAAGAACCTGATTGTTTTTTTATTCTGGTGAGACCCCAGGGGACTGGGTCTGGATCCACCAGGGAATTGGTGGGGAGAAAGGAAGGAAGGGGGGGAGAGAGGTTATTTTCTCTCTGTGTTAGGATTACTTTCTCTCTCAGGGAGAGTCTGGGAGGGGGAGAAAGAAGGAGGGGGGAAGGTGGATTTTCCTCTCTGTTTCAAGATTCAAGGAGTTTGAATCACAGTGATTTTCCAGGGTAACCCAGGGAGGGGAAGCCTAGGAGAGGCAACGGTGGGGGAAAGAGTTTACTTTCCTTGTGTTAAGATCCAGAGGGTCTGGGTCTTGGGGGTCCCCAGGCAAGGTTTTGGGGGGACCGGAGTGTACCAGGCACTGGAATTCCTGGTTGATGGCAGCACTACAAGTACTTAGCTGGTAATTGAACTTAGAGGAATTCATGCTGGTACCCCATCTTTTGGACGCTAAGGTTCAGAGTGGGGAATTATACCATGACAGTTATATTATCCCCTGGGAACTAATGAATCTATAATATGTCAAATCCCTAGTTTACGGTGCATATGTTCGG
Source organism: Gopherus evgoodei (assembly GCF_007399415.2). NCBI lineage: Eukaryota > Metazoa > Chordata > Testudines > Testudinidae > Gopherus > Gopherus evgoodei. Next base: position 86,282,143 of record NC_044327.1, read on the forward strand.
TCTGTTCTTATTTCCTGCACCCACCATAGCATTTGAGAGGCCAAGAGATGTAATTACATTTTTTTACCAAGATCCTATGGTTATAGCTTGTGCATTTCTATTCTAGCTTTAGAAGAGTATGAAACATCTCTTCTCCTTGCTTCTTTCACTTATCTAGGACTATGAATCCCCCAGGCCAATACTATTATCTGGTGATTGGTGTAGTCCCATGCCTGTTTGAGTCTACAACTTGGACTGGAAGAAGGAAAGAAGAATGTCAAAGCTCTTGGGGTTTTTACTTTTATATCCCATACAGTACACGGTGCAGAAGAGTCTAGAAAAACTTTAGATTTGGAGCCCTTTTTAAACTTGCTGAGTCCCCCTCTCTTTCAGACATTCAGATTTTCAAGGAAAACAGCAGATATGTACTTCTTTGTGGGCAGTATTATGCCTATTACTGGGGAAATCCTTTTCATGCTATGACTTTGTCTACACTACAGGTTACTTTGGTATAACTTACGTCGCTCAGGGGTATGGATTTTATCGACCTAGCAGTATATCAGCAGGAGAGCTTCTCCCACTGACATAGCTATCACCTCTTGCAGAGACAGGATTTATTAAGCCAATGGGAGAGCTGTCTCCTGTCAGCTTAGAGCATCTCCACCACAAGCAATGAGAGAGAGAGAGAGAGATACCTATCTCATTGAGCTGGAAGGGACCCCGAAAGGTCATTGAGTCCAGCTCCCTGCCTTCACTAGCAGGACCAAGTACTGATTTTTGCCCTAGATTCCTAAGTGGCCCCCCTCAAGGATTGAACTCACAACCCTGGGTTTAGCAGGCCAATGCTCAAACCACTGAGCTATCCCTCCCCCAGCTGCATTGCTGCTGTAGTGTAGATGTAGCCTATGAAATTGTCATACTTCTGGTACAGAGTATAGTATACTGACTGAAGGAGCTGTGTCCAATAGACTACTGCAACAGTTTGTTTACTTTCAGATTCATATTTTAGAAATATTGAAGAAAAAATGAAGAAAAATGGAATAATCCTCAAAGATGAATTAAAAACATTGCTGCATTTGTGCCAGACACCAGACGATGTGGAAATAGCTAAAAATGTTATTTACAGGTAATTTAGAAAAAAAGTCCAAAGCAAATTGTTTTCTCTGTCTCCTTGTATTTTTCATTTATGGTAATTTTATTTGTAATGTATCTCTCTAGCAACTGAAACGCTGAACACAGTAAAAGGAAAAACGGTTATGGAGAGTGAAAAAGCCACTCACACCTAGATGTTGCCCTGCAGAAAAAGATGGAAGCATGTTGGCATGAAAATAACCTTGCTACTGCCTGTACTGCTTTTGCTTTGTGAATAGAGGACTAGAGTATTTAGGACTGTCAATCCAACACATTTTACAAGTAGCATGTGTACTAAAAAATAATGCAACAAAACCCAATACAAATAAATGCTGTAGCGATATATAGGCCACTCTATTGCTAAACTGATAGAGATTAATTAGTGGGCAACAAAAGAGATGACATTATTATTACTGTTCACTTTATTATTTACTAATTGAAAAGAACATTGTCAGCTCCAGCCATGCAATGATCTTACTGTTGTTCTAAATGCCATTGACTGTATACAGACAGAACAGTCTGCCTAAGCCATTTCATATGCAGATTTCATTGCCTCTTGAAAATCATAATTAGTTGCAATTTTCCACTCCTGATGTATTTACATTTTTAAAATCTTTTCTAATCAGGTACCATACAGAGAACAGAAATGTGGCCTTTGGTGAGTTTAAATTTGGACCCCTTTTTATGAGGCTATGTTATGAGCTGGACCTTGAAGTACCTGCAATAGAACTCATCAAAGATCAGGTAGCTTCTCTTTATATGTATAATTTTTTTTAAATTATTTTCCATTTCAATTCTAATTTTGGTTAGTAATATGTTGCATGACCTGACCTCCTGTGAGTTCAAAGTTATAGTAAAGTGGAAGATTTGTAGAAATAATGGGAAGTTATTTTCTAAGATGCAGAGGTGTGTGGGCTGATTAGCCAGTTCTGACTTTCCAGTCTCTGCTTTTCTCTATTAGGAACAATAATTGAAAACATTGAACCAGACTAGCATTTCCATTGTAATTGGGAGGTTAGCTGGATTTCAGAATAATGTCAACATTCTCTATAAAATGCATTGAATAGAAGTAGTTCTTCAGTCTACCAAACTTACCTAATATTGGTAAACGTATTTCACTGATGCATCGTTTGTTGTTCTCTAGCATCATCTTTGGACATTGATGATTCTGAGTTTTTTGTATAGAAGATTAGGCCCAGATTTAGAGATGCTGAGCATTTGCAGCTACTCTTGAAGCTTACAAGAGCTGTGTATGCTCAGCACCTCTGAAAACCAGTCCCTTAATGCTTTACAATTATAAAGACTAGTTTTTGGACAGCATTTTGAAGATATAAAATCCTATATACATGCTACCTATTACAGGGGAGGACGGACTTCAGAGCCCTATAATGTAGAGAGAGGATATTATCAGCCTCTCCCAAAGCCCACTGAAGTTGATGGAAAGACTCCCTTCGACTTCACTAGGATTTGGATCAGGCATTAATTTAGTAACATGGTTGAGCACATGCCTAGCTGTAAGCATGTAAGAAATCCCTTGAAATCACTGAGGCTGCTTGCATGCTTATTCAGAGATGTCTTTAAATAAATCTCTTTGAATTGGGGCCTATGTAAGAAAGGCCCTGAGTTCTTGAAGAAAGGCCCTGAGTTCTTGCAGAACTAATGAATGGTATTAGGTCATGGAAGGCAGCTGTCACGGTTACCGGGCCAGCCATATCTTAAATACCCTTGTGTTTTTCTCAAGTGCACCTCTCAGGTGACAGGCCTGGCTTCCTGCACCTCACTCTCGGTGGAGCCATGTGATTCAACCACTCCTAGATTGAGTCTTGAGACTTGTAGCACACCTGTTTACCCAACCATGTTAATCCAACAGGCCCAACCAAGTTTTTCACCTGTAAGCCCCTTTTTCTCCAGGCACCAGTGCCAGCTGATTAAAGTGACTCAAAAACAGCATCTTCAGAACAAAGTAGCATTTAATTGCCAGAGGGAACACAGCATTTAGGCAAATGGGTCAACACAACAAAGAGTTGAATATATTCCCTTACATAAGCTCCCTATTCATAGCTCAGGTGGGTCTGACTTATTCCCATCTGTGGGTTGAGAGAGTCAGCTTGCTTGCTGCAGTCCCTGTGTATGACTCCATCAGTCTGAGCGTCAACCTCAGGGTACGTCTATACAGCAAAAATGCACAGGCTAGCCTACCCAAGCAACCTTGAATCTCACTCAAGCTCGGTTGGTAAAGATAGCAGTGTGGACATTATAGCATGGGTGGCAGCATGGGCCAACCACCTGAGCTCAGACCCACCATGACCACCTGGGTCTGAGCTCAAGGTGGTTAGCCTTTGCTGCCACACATGCCATAACATCCTTGCTGCTATTTTTAAGATGTGAGCGTAAGTGAAACTAAGGAATGTCTGTCTGCTTGGGCTGGTAGGCATGATCCCAGCTGCAATATAGACATACCCTGACAGGCCAGCTAGCTCAAGCCTAAAGCACCACTTAACTCAAGCTAGAGATTTGTGTGTGTAGATGGGAGTCCAATTAGGGTGTAACACTCAAGTTGTAACTCAAGCTGACTGTACTGTAAAGACATACCCTACATTTTTGGAACAGCTTGATCCTAGGTTTATATACCCTGCCAGACTATTTGGAGCCAGGCAAGGGCTATTCCCAATCCATAGGTTCCCCATTGTTTCTCCAAGGAGTCTTATCTTCATCACTGCCATACCTTTCCTGCTGGTTTCTCCCTTAACAACCTCCTTTGATTTAACTTCTGGCAGTCAAGCAGGTTAATGTGGAACAGATAACCAGAGGGACATGCCATATTTATAAAAAAAACTACATGTAATTAAGGCTACAATTTTTTTTCACAGAAATTTAAAAAAATGTAATGGCAGAGGTGTGTGAAAACAAGGCCATCTCACGGAAAGGGGAAGAGCAGGGGGGCCTATGGGAGAGGTTGGAGAGTGAGCCAATCTCGGTGAGGAGGGAAGACCCTGAGGAAAAAGGGGGGCTGGAGAGGAAGCCTGCCTTGGACTCACCCCGCAGCAGCGTCTCCTGTTGTGTAGGGCTGGGCCTGGCTCCCTGCTCCAGGCTTTGGTACTTGGCTCACTTGGACACAGCGCCACTAGGTGTGGCTTGTCCGTCCCTCTGTATATGGAGGAAGGGAGGGCTGAATTGGATTGTCATTGTGACCTAGTCCATGAGTCGCAATGCACTCAGGTTTGATGTCTCTTTCCCTCTGTCACCATCTGCAGAGTGGCGGACACACCAAACCTGAGTGGCCCTGCGACCATGTGGGCCAGGTCACAACTCTCAGAAGGGAAAGGAGCTGTTGCTGCGACGATCACGGACTTTATTCAGATTCATGATTATCAGAAACACTGATCTCCCCACCAAAGTCGTAGCGTTACGTGTAACCCCTTCATTCTCCACAGTAACATTCAGCTGTCACTAGTGCAGCCTCTGTGGATAGAAATTCAAACTTAATATACCTCTAGCATTGTGTTGTCTCACACACATTAGTTTCCCTGAATGCTCCATGTTCAGTATAATTTCAGTGAGAGAAAATCCGCTAATTTTTTATTCTAAGGCGCTCTTTCATTAAATTCTCTGCCCTTGGTAATTAGAACCTTAGTCCTGGTCAGCTCACCACTTTTGTTCTGTGTTCAGCAGAAAAATCTCCTTCAGTTTGATGGTGCTGGCATTTTTTCCCTCAAAGACCTCATTTATCAGTGCTCGGCTACAGGAAAACACAAACCTGTATTTATAACTGTTAAGATTTCAAAGTAGCCCGTACCCAGTCAGTTCTGTTTGTACTAACTCAAAGGGCATATCCTGCCATCAATCTTCTTTGAAGTAGAACTCAGTGGGAAGTTCTTCAAAAATCAATAACACAATATGATCTAAAGTTCAATTAAAAATTAAAGATTACTCCACTGGGGGACACAAGGAGAACTTTGAGAGCCAAATGTATCACTTATGGGGACATGGCCAGTTCACAGCTGGAGGACATGCTGTATGTGGTAAGGAAGGGCCTATAGCAATTTTGTTTAAAACTGACTCTGTTTATGCGTTTCTTCACCAGACTCTGCACGGCTTCTTCTCTGATAGCACATCATTCAATATTTTGATGGATATGTTGTTTAAAAAAGGTCATTATGAAAGTAAGTACTAAAATAAATGTGTCAAAGCAAATGCATTTTGAGCAAGGTACACGTCTTAAATATAACCATGAATCTATTTTAAAGCTATAAATAACACTGAACAGTATGCTTGTTTTGGCTAGCTGAGCCATATGTGATCACTCTTGGATTTGAAAGCTGCACAGCAGTATGCAACAGCATTTGAAGGGCTCCATAATGTGTACTTATTAAGTACTTGCAGCAGCACTCTAGCCTCCCATTAGCAATACTGTACAATTATGGTTGAGACAAGAGCCTTTTGTTTTAGACTCCTATTTTCCAGGGGCTTAACTTCTCTAAAAATGTCCTTTAGACTGAAATGTCTCATGCTTTTTCCCCCTACACTGTTTTGTTTGTGGTATGGGGAAGGTTGAAGAAAATTTATTCATGCATTTTTGTGGGCGTTAGAGCATGTGGGAAAATATGTTTTTGTAAGAAAATTGTTCAGAGGCTCTGTTTGATCTGAAAACACATACACTCAGAGTGTCTTCCTTACATCACTGCCATTGTCTTAAAACCACAATCTCACCCTTTATGAAGACCTGGGAAGCTGTCTCATGTGGCCCAGAAAGGTTTCTCTGACATGAAAATCTCAAGCGCAATGTAAAGTAAGGTTGAGGCAAACCCTTTTTTTTTTTTTTTTTTTTAAATTTGAAGAATATCCAGCACAATGTCCCGGCATTTGGCAAACCTGATTTCAATATTGTCAGGGTCAGTAGGTCAGGAAGGCAAGCTAACCTGGAAATGAGCATATTAGAGACTGGATACAGGGCCAGCATGAAGAGAAGTAGCTGGGAGCTTGTGGGAATTCTGTACGGGATTAGTGAAGGGAGTTTGGCCATATTTGTAAATGGCCACTGCCTGGTGTCTCTTGGGATCTGAGAGGATGATAAGGAGGCATATGATTTGAGAGTCACATTTGTATGAATATAGATTTGACAATAAGACAGAATTTTCATACAAATTGAATCTAAATCAAGTATTCATCACATCCCTTTTTTAAAGTAACAGCTACCTCTACCTAGCACTGATGCAAGGTTTCTGAAAACGTATCATTTATATGTAAATTCTTTTTAGACTAATAGTTCTTAGTCTGCAACATTATTTTAAATGTATATTTGGGGGGGGCTCATATACTGTAATCTTGTTTTGTCGGTAGTAGATGGGTTATGCATTAAGTGTAAGAGCCCCAGTTAGCGAAGTACTTAACTACTGGATGAATATCTGTTTTTTGGCAGGTGCCTTGGAAGTCCTGGGAGAAATGAAAAAACAACATATAAAATTCATCAAAGATACCTATTTACTTGCATTTGCAATATGCTACAAACTGGTAAAATGTTTCATTATTCCATGAAGAAGTTTTGTAGTATTTTATTTTAATTAGATTTTTCTTTAAAATTTCTATTTGATACCCTGCCATTGTTTCTCATCTGCTGCAAACACTTCAGTTGGAAGCCTAAGTCCATCACAGATTGCTGCTTTGTCAAGTGTACAATATATATTGCACACATCAAAAAAAATGTTTGCAAAATTAAGCACTCATAAATTAGGAAATGCTCGAATTAAGATTTCCTGTGCAACTGTAATTCATTCCCCTTGTGTGCATATATTATGATGCAGTCTGTAATCGTATGATTACATACTGTTTTTTCCACAGGACTCCTGCCTCATCCAGTGGCAGTTCTGCTGTTATAATACACTCAAAACTTGGCATTCAGCACTTGTTTCCTGGAATATCTGCTCCTTGCAGAAATGTCAGTGTATGCTAAATCATTCACTAATTTTGCATTATAGGCAAACATTATCTAGGGACTAGACTGGGGCACCCAAATTGGTGTCACTTATGATCTCTGTTTCTCTAAATTTGAACCCAGTTCTGCAAAAATGAAATGTTAAGGATATTAACACAATATTTTTTTCTGCTATTTGTGCCACCCTAGAGAAGATTTCCTCCTTTAGTTATAGCTCTGTAGGAAATCCATGCTTACAGTTTTCCATCATCCCCACTGGGAATACAGCCACTGGCTCCAAAATAATGACTCCATGGTAAACTCAGTTCCCAGAATTTTTCAGCTAAATGTAGGAGATTTTTTTTTTCCCACTAAAGAAAAAGAGTTGGCCTAAAACGCTATATCATGGTAGTGAGTTTTACAGTCAATCATTCTCAAACTCCAGTGGCCTGAGGAGCACCTTCAGGTGGTCCATGGAGAGCTGGCTGGTCACATGATGGCCTGTAGATTGGGAGGTGGAAAGTGCTCAAGAATGGGAGAGGAGATTGTGCACTATGTAAGAAGGGGGGTCCCTCTGCCTGCAGGCAGATTGGAAGACCAGACCTAATAACTTAAATGTAGAAAGTTAATATTTGGGAAGTTATGAGCATGTAAAAACTTGGGTTATAATCAAACTGTTTTGTTATCTAAATTATAGAGATTGCAATCAGGTATCTACTGTAATAAGAGTAATAAGATAGGGCCAGATCATGGCCCAAGGAGCAGCCCCCCATTAAAGGGCTTTGATCTTCACTCCTACCAGTTCAGCATCTCTAAGACATCCTTAGCCCCTACCTGCAGTAGCTGGCATGCATCAGATTGTGAAGAGTATCAGCAGCACATACAGTCCACTGCTTCGACACTCCTCCCCCAACAGATCAACATACGTAATTTTGGACTAGAGGATCATGGACCTCTGCTGTTCATACCCCTAAAATTCTGATTAATATCCTTGTATAGTCTGCTGCAGAGAGCTGCTGAGGAATTTGGTTTCATTGCACACAGAAGTATGTAGCATCCTGCAAAGGTTCAGTGGAAGTGCTTGGTTTCTACTGCTTTTGACCCTAGTCATGCTTTTAGGAGAACCTGGCCCATCCTCACTTATTGAACATAGCTGCTAAAGGAGGGTGAGCTGAGCAGTGGTTTCAAACAATCATCCAGTTAAAATTTAACAGCAGTAATACATTTCCCATTTCATTCAAGACAAGGTGCCTTTGATAAGGGGATATGCGAGGATAGCCTTTTATGCACTAAAGACTATTGCAAGGAGATTATTTGAAATTTTAGTCTTTCATTGGTTCTGCCACCCATCTCTTAAAGTGGGACATACTAAAATGATGGCTTGGGGAAAGCATATTACAGAAGCTCTATAGAAGTGCAAAATATTATTGTTAATATTGCAATATAGGAAGCCTTAGGAAAGCAATAAGCACACTCTTACAAGGAGAAACTCTCTAAAGTTGACTGTCTTCGGATGTAAAATTATGATGCTAATATAAGTAATAGTAATATGTAATTTTAGCTGTATAGATTTATTTTGAAAGCAATACTAGGAGCCTGCTCAGAGAGATGTATAGGATTTAAAGATGGGATTATTGCTTGTGGAATTATTGTTTAATTTTTGCACAGAAGTGTTTTTAAGGCCAGACAACTGAATATTTCAAATCATTGTAAAGGATGGCTATCATCTGACTTCAGCAGGTGGTCTTTTCTGCTGCTGCCATGAAGGGCAGTACCTCTCTTATGGAGAACGAAACCTTTAGATAATAAGTCTGTTTGCTAATCATTGGAATAAGTATCCAAAAACATACTTTTAAATAAAATTGTAAATAAAGTAACACATGAAGGGTTATTAACAGTAGTGAAGACTGACTCTCACAATAATAAAATAATAATCTTAAACACTGAAAGACACTAATCATAAAACAGTCAGCGGGTACATTGCAGGTGTAATTCTTGAAGCCCTGGCAACAGAAAGCAGGAACAAATATTAGAAAAAAAATTTAAAGGTGATTAACTAAGCAGAAAATACATGGACAAACTCATCACGCTTTATTATATGATCCCATTAAAAATAGTGAAATAATATCAATGAGTGCATTTGGCACATCGATCTGCACAGTAAGACCCTGATCCTGCTGACTTCAATGGGACTGCTTGTGTGCATAAAGTTAAGTGTATGTATGTAAGTCTTTGTAGCAGCTGGCCCTAACAGAGTGCATGTTTAAGGCATTAGTGGAACATCTATGTGATTATTTATTTCCAAGAAATAATGCAAGGTATCAGTACTGAAGAACTAGCAAAAATCTAAGCTATATTAGAATTCCTCCTACAGAACTACCTTTCAAAATGTATTCTGTAATAATCCTTATGGAAACAAATGAATTCTCAAGTGCCTGGGTACAGACTTCTCTTAGATTAATGCTATCTAGAAAGCATATGGATTTCCTTTGAGATCCAGTGCAGCTCACAAAGCAATGTAATGATGAAAAGTCAATTTGTTTAAGAGGCATGCTGGAGGTGGGAGGGGAAGTGTCTATAGTGCTAAGCACAATGGTTCATAGGGACGTTTTAGTGAGCAGCCCACAATCAAGGCAATGCAAAGGTGGTTTAAAGTCACCTTTGCTCCCACAATCCTACCTCCCCTTGATTATATCTTTGGTACTGTCCTTCTCAGGAATTGCTGCACAGAATTTGTCCTGTAGCATAGTGTAGTTTGGTTCAGGTGTGGTGACCATTTGAAAAGATATTTGTCTTATTAGTCTTATGATGGATGTATTTTTATATGCAATAAATCAGCAAATAAAATTCTGAAATCATGTGAAAAGTTTGCTGCTTCTCTAAATTGACAATGACAATGTGGATTTAAATGTCTACACAGAACAGCCCAGAGTCTTGCAAAATCGGCACAAAGTTACTTGAAGAGGCTCAGTTAAAAGGAGATAACGTGCTAAGACGAGCATACTGCTTTGCTGTAGCATTTGCTCTGAAACAGGTACTGGGGTTTTATTTTTATTTAGTCTTTGATTCTGTTGACTTTCTGTGCAATGTGGTAGCAAGCAGAAGGAAAAGAAAAAGGTGTGTCTATCTACCACTGTGATTAGGCCTCTGACAAAAAGAGAATAATATAACTGCCATTTAAAATATGTGGGAATTTTGAAATTCTAGAATATATATTCAGTCCAGTGCACAGTTATTTAGCCCTATTAATGCAAAATCCCAACACAATATGAATTGAGATGGCTGCTAACAGAAGTGGCCAGAGGCCAAAGACGTAAATGTGGACCCTGCCCTGAACATGTTGGTGAGGTTGTTAGTGATGGCTTAACTCATGACTTCCTTGGTATGGGTGTGGGGGGTGGGGTAAGAGAGAGAGAAAGAACTGTAAAGTTATGCTCTAGGGAATATTTTGGAGAAGTTCTTTAGCCCTTGTTACATGGCAGGTCAGACTAGATGAATCAATGAAAAAGTTAACAAAGCTCTTTGGTAATAACTAAATACCCAGGGAAATAGTAACATAAATAAAAAGGCTGCTGTAAATTAGTTGCCTGCTAACAGCTTTCGAGACTGAAACAGAATACCACAAAATAGGAACACCACATACAGAGGCAGTGCAAATATCTTTACACTGCCCTGAGAGCATGCTCCAAATCTGACATAGAAGGGACCACCTTCAGGTTTCTGAGGCAGCATAGTCTGGAGGACTGAGCAGAGGAATGGAGACTAGAAAATTCTGAGTTCTAATCCAAGTTCTGACACTAGGTGGTTAACGCAATCTTGAGCAATTCATTAACCCTCTATGTGTCACTTCCCCATGTGTAAAATGAAGATGATACTTTCCACCTCACCAGAGTGTTCTAAGGACCAAATAGTTGATGTGTGTATAGTGATTTGAATGTGTAAAGTGGTATTTAAATATTCAGTCTCCATGCTCATTCAATCCTTGGACCCCCTGGTGCATCTCTGTGAGCATAGTATAATAATATCAACAAGTGTACTTTATTAGTATCCGTGGTGGTGATGGTGGTTCTTGTGATGTTGACTTCTTTCCACAGCCATTAGGTTAAAGCCAAAATCTCATTTCATATACAAATATGGAGTCTCATTCTTTTGTATTTGTAATGCCTTTATTTTGCTCACTAAAATATTTTAAATTCCTGTTTTACAAATGGAACAGCACCCTTGGATGTACCTCTATATTCCTGAAGATATGGGGACTATGACATCACGTCTCATTATGTGCTTAAGAAGCGTATATAGTGATTTGATCACACATGTAGTGCTGCCATATAATAGAACCATTACATTGTATTGTATGAGAAATTAGCTGATTTATATAGCATAGTAGATGTGCCTGGCTATGTCCACAACGTAAAAGCGCTGAACAGTTTCCCCCTAGTTCAGCAAGGTATTTAAGGAGGTGAGAGTCCTATTGTCTCCAAGCTACACACCCTTCAGACTGGGGACTTAAAGTCTAAAGGCTCAAGATGCTACCATAGGCCTTGTCTACACTATGAAATTAGGTTGAATTTATTAAAGTTGACCTGTAGCCTCTGATTTTACAAAATTGACAGTGTATGTCCCCACTATGCACATTCTGTCAGCAGAGCCCATCCCCACTATCATGAGTAGCATTGACTCCATGGAGTGATGCACTGTGGGCAGCTATCCCACACTTGCTGCTGCCTATTGGAATTCTGGGTTAGGCTCCCAATGCCTGATGAGACAAAAAAAAATGTTGTGAGGTGTTTTGGGTACATATCATCAGCCTGCCATGATGCACTTGGCTCTTATCTCCCTCCCTGAAAGCAATGGCAAACAGTCATTTTTGTGCCTGAGCTGGGTTACTTGTGCAGACACTATAGTATATCAAGCACGGACCCTACTCAGCTGTACGCTGGTATTGTGAGCGTCACAAACACCTCATGCAGCATCCTGCAGTATTTGCAGAGCTTACCCAGGAGCAGCCACATGGAAGAATGTGATGCCATGCAAATAGCTGTGCTGGAAGCCATGAAACAGAGCGATTTGCACATTCTGGCAGCGGCAGCCAGACTTGTTGAAACAGTGGAACGTTGCTTCTGGGCCATGGAAACAAGCACAGACTGGTGGGACCGCATCGTGATGCAGGTATGGGATGAGGAGCAGTGACTGCATAACTTGAATGCGTAAGGCCACTTTCATGGAACTTTGCAAATTGCTTTCCCCAGCCCCGAAGCAGAGAGATACCAAAATAAGACCTGCTCTGACAGTTGAGAAGTGACTGGTGATAGCCCTGTGGAAGCTTGCAACATCAGATTGCTACCGGTCAGTTGGGAATCAGTTTGCAGTGGGTAAATTTACCATGGGGGCTGCTGTGATCCACGTAGCCCGGGCAATCAATTCACTTCTGCTAAGAAGGGTAGTGACTCCGGTAAATGTGCAGGACATAGAGGATGGCTTTGCTGTGATGGGGTTCCCTAACTGTGGTGGGTGACAGATGGAATGCATATCCCTATTTTGGCACCAAACCACCTTGCCAAAGAGTACATAAACCACAAGGGGTACTTCTCAATGGTGTTGCAAGCGCTAGTGGATCACAGGGGCCATTTCACCGACATCGACGTGGGATGGTTGAGAAAGGTACATCACACGCATTCTTTAGGAACTCCAGTCTCTTCAGAAAGCTGCAAGAAGAAACTTTCTTCCTAGACCAGAAGATTACCGTTGGTGATGTTGAAATGCCAATAGCTATCCTTGGACCCAGCCTACCCCTTGCTCCCGTGGCTCATGAAGCCATACACAGGCAGCCTGGACAGCAGTAAGGAGCAGTTCAACCATAGGCTGAGCATGTGCAGAATGGCTGTAGAATACCCCTTCGGACATCTAAAGGGGCACTGGTGCAGCTTGCTCACTAGGTTAGATCTCAGTGAATGCAATATTCCTATTGTTGCTTGCTGTGTCCTACATAATATCTGTGAAAGGAAGGGGGAAAGTTTCTGGTGGGTTGAGGCAGATCGCCTGGCTGCCAATTATGAGCAGCCAGACACCAGGGCAAGGAGAAGAGCACATCAAGACGCACTGCGCCTCCAAGAGGCTTTGAAAACCAGTTTCATGAATAATCCAACACTGATGTGACAGTTGTGTGTGTTGTTCCTTACTAACCTGCCCCCTTTTTCGCATGCACTGCTGTGTAAACTAAACCCCCTCACCACTACAGTATGCACAGTGACTAAAGAGCCTCTTGTCCTCAATTCATGCATTTTTATTATGCTAACAAACACTGAGCAGAGACAGCAATGAATAGCAATGATAACCAGGTAAGGGCCTGATAACACAGGGAGGGAGGGGTAAGAACACATAGCTTATTACAATTGCACTGTCTAGCAATCACAGCCGTGGGAATGAGAGCTTTCTGCTCCATGAACCATCCTCTGGAGTTGAGTTCAAGGGATAACAGAACTCTTTCTCCCCCCACCCCACCCCACCCCAGCCCCGCATTCTAGGATGTCTCGGAGAGGAGACTGTGGAACTTGGTGAGGAGGGCAGCTGGTTCATCATTGGGTGCAGTGGGACTCTAAGGCCTAGCTGCCTTTCCTGCACATCAACCAGAGGCCTCAACATGTCTGTTTGCTCCCCCATAAGCTGCAATATCTCATGCAGGGAACAAGAGTGTAACATGCAAGCTTTCCTGTCCTCTTGGTCAGTGCACATGCTCTCCGACAATGTGAGCCTCCATGCATTCAGCTGGGCCCTGTCAGCCACGAAGGAACACATCACAAAACATGTCTTCCCTTGTCCACTTTTTTCGCCTTCTTATCTGGGACAGCCTTTGTGCTGGAGTGGAGGAAGCACTCAGAGAAAATGTTGCATCTGCAAGGAAAAGCATACGTTGTTGAAAACAAAAGGTTAACTGTTGCAATGAATGAAACAATTCACAGCAGTAAATACATTCCCTGAGGCACTCAGCCAAATTTTGTGTTTTAAAAGAGCCTTCCAGTAAGGTACAACAAATGGCAGAGCGCTGGGCAGTGGATTTCGGTTTGCAGGCAGGCCTAGTAAGCACACATGAAAGGGTAGGTGGTGTGAGGGCACACCTGGGGATATTTTTTGGTGTGGAAACTACTGGCACATAAAGAGGCTTTTCCAGGGAGCACCTTTCGCTTGGCTGCACTGGCCGCCACTGTATCCCAGTTGTTTACCTCAAATTAAACATTAACCACAATTGCATTTAACCCCTGTAGTGTTATTACAAGTGTGCACTCACCGAAGGTGCCTTCCCCACCATCACAGTCCTGCATCAGTGGATCCTGTGAGGAGATTGGCTCCAGAGTTAGGAAAAGGTCCTGGATTTCGGGGAGAATGGATCTTCCACTTGCCTGCTGCGCATTCTCCTCCTCCTCCTCTTCCTCATCAACAATGTCCTCGTTGTTGCCCGGGTCCCCTGGGAGGTATCCAGGGAAAGCTTTGGGGTACTGGTGAGGTCCCTGCCTAGAATCGCATGCAGCCGCTCATAGAAGTGGCATGTCTGTATCTCAACACCAGAGCGACTATTCGCCTCCCTTGTCTTCTGGTATGCTTGCCTGAGCTCTTTTATTTTCACATGGCACTGCTGTCTTCCTGGTGTAGCCTTTTTCTCCCATGTCCTGTGCAATTTTGGCATAGATGTCAGCATTTCTTCTGCTGGTTTGGAGCTCTGCCTGTACAGACTCTTCTCCCCACACAGCAGTCAGATACAGTGTCTCTTGTATGCTCCATGCTGGAGCACATTTGCGTACCTGGGCAGTCATGGGCAGCTATGGTGGTGAGCTCTCCAGGATGATCAAACAGGAAATTAAATTCAAAAGTTCATGGGCCTTTTCCTGTTTACCTGGCTGAAGTGCAGTAGAGTTGAAAGTGCTGTCCAGAGTGGACACATTGGAGCACTCTAGGGTGCCTCCCAGAAGCCAAACAAGTCAAAATACACTGCTGTGACCCGGGAAGATTGAATCTAGCACTACTCCTCTTGTTGAGGTGGAGTTCAGGTGTTGATTTTAAAAGCTCTTTAGGTTTGTGGGAAGGGCTCAGCAGTGTAGACACGCACATTATAAATTCGACCTAATGTGGGGTATGTCGATCTAACAACGTGGTGTAGACCAGCCCATAGAGAGATTCATGACACAAGAAACACTGAGCAAGGTATGTTTCTTACAGTGAATACTACATAGAATGAGTGGGTCTTTTGAAATATTTTGAAAGCATGGATGGGGGAGTGTGGATATTTAATTGGGAGGTTGTACAAGCTAGCTATTTTTAGGTTTTTTAATAAAATTCGGTTTTGTACAAGCATCACTTGATATTTGTTTGGGTTTTTTTTTTCTTCCTTCTAGAATGATGTGGTAAAAGCCCGGTCCTTTTATTCTCAGATCATGAACACAGAGAGCAGACTATGCAGTAATCTTAATGTAAGTGTGTTATTGTGCATGTTCACATAGGCTTGTGCAGAGAAATACACTAAAGGAGTTATGTATGCATTTAGACCCTGACTTTCTCTTGCATCTTGTGTAATCATAGAAGTGTAGGACTGGAAGGGACCTTGAGAGGTCATTTAGTCCAGTCCCCTGCACTCAAAGAAGGACTATGTAATAATTATCTATGTCTATGTATGGTAGCACTTTTAGTACTAGTAGCTGAAAGAGCTCAGAGGAATCTGGCACGTGGATTTAGGAATGCGAAAAACATAGGTGATTTTGAGATTGCAGATAGATCACATATATCTGTGCAAAATGAGCACATTCTGGATGTAAAATGCCACCCCTTTGATTTGGTGCTTATTATTTATTTCTTTATTATTTGTAATACTGTAGCCTATAGGAGCCCTAGTTATGGATCAGGACCCCATTGTGCTAGGCACTGTAGTGCTTGCGGTGGAGAGGCTCTAAACTGATGGGAGAGAGATTAGTAACTCCTGCCTCTGAGAGAGGTGGTAGCTTTGTTGGTGGGAGAAACCGTCTACATAGTGCTTCTACACTGGCGCTTAGGTCGGTAGAATTTATGTTGCTCAGGGGTGTGGTTTATTCACGCTCCTGAGTGAGATAAATTATACCAAAGTAACCTGTAGTATAGACAAGGTCTAAGAGAAGTAAAACAGTGAGGTTTTACTTTGCCCTTGCATTGTTCGTGTGAATGACTACACAAGGTGCAAGGCAGTGGAGAAGAATCTAGTTTTTAGGACCTTGTAAGTATTTTAGTGATGCAATGGGCTGCTCCAAAAACGGACTCTGCTGTTTGTCATGGTCGCTTTCAAAAATGTCACATTCTGAATTGTTACAAAAATAGTTTGTTTTTATTGAATATTTGTAGTAACAGAGAGAGGGGCTGCATGACCTAATTTGGTGAGGGTAAAGCTGGGACCCTGTTCTCATACAGCCATTGCTTTTACTCTGGGCCCTTGGGCAAGTTACTTTAATAATGCTGTTTTTCTCCCATTTAAAACTGCAATTTTAAAACATCACCATTTAGACAGACAAAAACTCTTAAGTAAACTTTACAGCTAGCTTTGCCCAGTTCCACCCAAGCCCTGCCTCGGCTCTCTGCACATGTACGTGCAGTGAATCTTTCTTTAGCTGCACATTTTACCAGCTTAGTGAGGAAAATCCTTTGTATGTGATTTTTCAGAAGCTAATAACTCAGTAAAATCAAAACCAGTTTCCCCCAGAGCAACAGACACAGCTGTCTGTGAAGACCACTGTCTCCATGACATGATTCACTTTCCAAGGCCCAGTTGTTACACTGTAAAGGCTCTTCTGGTTAAGTCCTCCCCCCATGATTTGTAGAGGATCAGTAGAGCATTAAAAAATTTAAACCTTTACAGTTAGTTTGTATTTAGTCCTGTCATCCTTGCCAGTGTCTTCCTTTTAACACATTTAAAGCATGCTTTTTAGTGGTGTGTATGATTTTCTATTTTTTCCTTTTTAAAGATTCTTGTACTGGCCAAGTCTGGGGCACTAGAAGATCTTATGCAGACACTGGAGGCAGCATTGGATATGGGTGCTTCACAACTGGTGAAAAGAACTGAGTTTTCTGAGCAGGTGGTGAGTACTCCATAATTTGGTTAATTAAAAATCATGGAATCATTAACACTGAGGGTGAGACCTATTAGGTGATCATCTAGTTGATTCCTTTCCCCTGCCAGAGCAGGTTTTCTTTTCCTCCAACATGTTTTCTAGTGCTACGGCTTATTTAAGTTATTCTTTTAGCATAGTTTGCAGATATGGAACAAAATAAGTGAAAGAACAAAGATTACTTTAAAAACTTCAGTATTATCATCAGTGTTGTTCATTTATCTAGTTTATCATCCTTTCTCTATTATAATTATTGTATTTAATGTTCTAGATAGCTTAAGGTACCATAACCAGATACGTGAACAAACTTGATGATCACTTTTCTGCTTCTCTTCAAACATAACAGCTCTGTGGAATAGGAATGGGGAGGAATGGGGATGAAGAATGGTCTTGTTTAAAAACAGGACTGGTCATCATGAGACCTGTCTTATATTCATGGCTCTGATAAAACCTTCCTTTGTGACCTTAAGCTACTAACTTGCTCTCCCTGGGTAAATTTTCAAAGTGCCTAAATAACTTAAGAGCCTAAATTCCATTTTCAGAAGTGACTTAGGCCCAGATCCACAAAGTAACTTAGGCATTGCGAGGTGCAGTGTCACAGTGCTGAAGTTTTAGGCTCCTACAAAATCATAACAACAACCCTATGGTCCACAAAGCCTGAATTAGGCACCTGTGAATGGGCAGAGATAGGCACCTTAGAATGTGATCCACATGCTAGGCAGGGAGATGTCTACAGGTACGTCTATACTACCTGCCGGATTGGTGGGCAGCGTTTGATCCAGCGGAGGGTCAATTTATTGTGTCTAGTCTAAACGCAAGAAATCGACCCCCGAGTGCTCTCCTGTCGATTCCTGTACTCCACTGGGCTGAGAGGCGCAGGTGGAGTCAACAGAAGAGGGTCAGCAATCGACTCACCACAGTGAAGACACTGCAGTGAGTAGATCTAAGTATGTTGACTTCAGCTACGGTATTCACATAGCTGAAGTTGCATAACTTAGATCAATTACCCTCCCCCACCCCCCGCAGTGTAGACCAGGGCTAAGTTAGCCCGTGGGAGATAGCGCACACCTTTCTCATTGCCATGCCCCTCCCCTCTCAAGGAGATAAGCACCTAAGTCTGAGGTGCAGGGAAGCACCTGTCTCTGCTGGCGATCCACAACTCGGGGGATATAGGTGCTCCTCCGCCCAACTTGAATTCAGGGCCTGATCCGGTAGGAATGCTCAGAGGCCACCTGTCTCCACACAGAACAGCCGGAGGAAGAGGAGCTCTTACAACATTTATCCCAGTGGTTAGGGTGCTCACTGGGATGGGGGAGACCAGGGGTTCAAGTTCCCACTTCATCTGAGCGGGGACAGGTGCAGAGATTTGAGCGGGGACTGGCCACATCTCAAGTGGGTTATCTAACCACGGGACAATAGGATATTCATGTGGGTCTCCTTCAGTCTGTCCTATTGAAGTTGTTTCACCTTAATTGAATAATTAAATATTAATTGGGCCAAAGAAAAAGTGAGATTCATTCTGTATAGTCCAGTGGTTAGGACACTGAGAGGTGGCAGACTGCAGTTTCCTTCTCCTCAGCAGGCAGAGAGGGTGGGGCGCAAGAGGGAGTGACACATCCCAGATGAGTACCCATAACCTTTTGCCTAGTGGTTAAAAGAAGCTGTTCCTCTCTCCCCTCCTCCCCTTGGCTATTTTGCAAGGAGTTATGCAGCCTGCGTTTGTAAAGTATTTATTTTGAGATTTCCTACAGAAAAAGTATCATTCCATTACTATATTAATCAGTAGGCAGAATATGTTCAAGGAGAACACTGATCTAGTTGGTTTTGATAGCACGGCTTTTTCTTTTTCTGCAAATGTTTAGCAGCATGTTGAACTTATTCACTTTGAACACATTTACTGACTGAGCAATTATAATATAAAAATACCTGATTAAACAGTTATCTGTAGGATTAATGGGATGGTGGAGAAAGAATGGGCATCAAACACAATTGTTGGTAGAAAGACGATCATGTAGTATATGTATCTTTTAAACTACTACAAACAATAAGATACGTAAAATAAGGTTTTTAAAAAGCAGCATCCTGGTTTTGTAATTTAATTGTTTTTGTGACCAAACCTCAACTCCATGGGTTTTTTCCCCTCCATTTTCTTTACAAAGTTACAAATGTTTTGTTTTTTAAATAAAGGTTTATAAACTTGTCAAAGACCAAACACAAATCTTACCCCTCTCCTGTGCAGAGTGCATTATTTATCAAGTCCATATAAAACAGATTTTCTTCTGAGTTCATCTCTTTGTACAGATTTCATGGTGTACAGAACTTTTGAGCATTATAGCAGCCTGATTTTCATTGAGTGCATTGTAAGTGTAACATGCTAGATTACTTTCATTGAATTATAGTGCTGATCTGGAAAACAACACTATAATACAGGATACAATTATACCACTTGGGTTTAAAGAAGAAATAATTGTGTTATTACAATCTGTACTCAGATTGAAAAGAATACTTGGATACTTTACAAAAGCTTTTAATCTAATAAACTCTCTTTAACTGGTTTTCAATACGTGTTCAGTGGTATGTTGCCTTGTAACCTGTGCTGTTTAACAGTCTCTTGCAGATGGTTATGCTAACCTTGTGTCTCACTGTCACAACATAGTTTTTTATTGAATGGTTGTTTGTGTTGTCTGGAAGGCAATGATTAAATGAGATTTTTATTTGCTGGACTGTTACAATGTGCCATTATCTCTTCTTCAAAGCTGGCTACAGTCAGGGAAGAGTTGGAGGAAAACTCTGTTTTTCGTGCCAGATTAGAAGATATTTGTGCCAAGCTGCAAGCATCAGGACAGGTAACCAAGCTGACTCTGGACGACATGCTGTGCCAGATTCCTTATGGAAAGAAGCGCCATATGCAGTTATTAAAGCAACAGCAAGTGAGCCGTCGGACTTTCAGACCCCTTAAATCTGCTCTGTTAGCTGAGTAGTTCTATATTTGACTGCAAATTGTACTAACAATAGCATCACTTTAAAAAAATGTGTGAATAAAGCATCTCTTCGCCTCCTCCCCTGCAGACAGATGTTTTAAGCCATTTGTCTGAAACAGTGTTATGTTTTCTGACTACTAGCTGTGCACTCCCAACCAGGGATCTGAGAGTCAAGCAGAGTTCTTCCTTCTTGGGTGGTCTTCCCAGTAATAAAAGTTATGATTCCAAGTTATGACCTTGGTGATCTATGTATCTCTATTGCTTTTGCACGTGTCGAAATAATTGGCCCTATAAATGGAAGTTAGTAAATAATCCAATAGACATACAAGAAAGAATAGAATCCAACTCAGTCTCCTCTGTGTTGGCTTTGCAGAAGTAGCAGGAGTAAAAGCTTAGGCTCTGATCCTGGAATAAAATCCACACTGGCAGCCCCCTGCCCCTATATGTAGCCTCACTGAAGTCAGTGGGGCTCCATGCGGAAACAGGACTCCGCCGATTCAGGATCAAAGGCGTAGTCATTCAAGTGAGCAAGTATGACTCTGAAAACATGTGGGGAGCAGGTTGTGTAAAACTGGCATTGTCTTATTCAACCAATCACTTCTTGGTGCAGAATTCCACTCGCGGCTCTGGCACTACAATACATTTTATAACTGACACACATGTTCACGCTATCAACTAGTCTTTTGTTCAGTAAGTCTCCTTCTGCTTTGTCCCCTTAGTATTGTAATCATTAGTTACTATGGAAATGGTGTTGTGGGCATGGGCTTGGTTTTGTGACCTCCACAAGTGCAGCATAAAGGATTTACCTAATCATTTGACGTTCATACCGTGATTTGAGAAATGTAAGTGTCTGTATGCTGGTTTCATGACCACATACATGTGGTCAAGATAAAATGCCACACACACACACACATTTGTGTTGGTATTACAGTTGATTTTGGAAGACTTGTTCTGATGCGCAACATGTTTAACTTTTTGTTATATGTAATTCATTGGCTTACTGATTCAGGACAACTTTCTTCTCCTCAGTTGGGAATTTTCTCACTAGTTCTAACTCAATACGGACACTAAAGAAGCTTAGAATATTTTCTTTTGAAATAAAAATTCATATAATATTTGTAAATATATTTCATAAAGACTGCCTTTCAATGCAGTAATGGCTAAATGTTAGTTGAAGGTAGACTGAAAAGAGCAGATAATTGTGTATACACTCAGAAGGATGCATTTGACATTTAGGAGAAAAATAGCTTGATGTAAAATGCACTTTTATGTATAATAAAAAATAGTCTGACTTGTCTTTGTTACATTATTAATGTCTCTTCAGTTTTGCTGGATTACTTTTACTAAATCTCCAAATGTATGTTTAGTACAAAAATATGTGCTCCTTGTATGGCTGCTGCTCCCTGATGTATGTCAGTATTCTGCACATCAGCTTTCCCAATTGTCCGGGCCGCTCTTTCGTTTTTCAAACCAATCCAACCACTGTCCTGTACGCGACTTGAAAATTTTTTTTTTAATGTTATCTTGTGTCACTAAAGTCCACCATCAGCACAGGTCATGGCTGACTAATTCTCCACCTTTGCTCTTCTTTACTCTTGCCAGAGTAAAGGACAAAGCCACTAGGGCATGGTTAGTCACCAGCTTCCATCTGCCCAGCCAAGTGTTTCTGTCAGTCTGTCTCCCCCATCCCTGCTGCATTGATTAGGATGGAGGTGAATACCATGGCATGACATGAGGGGCATTTCTCCACTCTGGTGGTTCCCATCGCTCTGTTGAACATGGAGGTATGAACATAGAGGTAAGAGAAATGGGGACCAGAGAGAGGTTACACTCCCTTATCTTCGGAGCAGGAGGGAAAAACCATGACTATGGTAATTGAATCTGGTACCTCTTTTGATGGTTATTTGTAAGCGAGGCAAAGATGCAATGATCTTACCAGGGGTGGAATTTGGTAACTGAGAATGTATAAAATTGGAAGCACATGTTTATAGGAGGAGAGGCAGAAATCCTCTTTTGCAGACGGCTAGCCCTAGAACAAAGCAAGAATGAAAAAATGCCTAGACTAACTCTTGTTGGTACTTTAAAACATATGTGCTTTACCTGCTTAGATATCCCTTAGGTAATAAATAAAATCAAGCATACATCAGTATTAGATTAATAATCTCTTAGCAGTAGAAGCTGTCTTCCCCCCACCCGTCTGCTATTAGTCTGTAATGAGTATTGATAGTGTTTTTGAAAAGTTTGAAAATCATGGAAAGAAACATATGATGCAAAAAAGAGAGAGTCTATCTTGGAGAAAAGCTCTCCTAGAATTGCTACATACCACACCGGCAGCACCACCACCTTCCAAAAAACAAGGGAACTACCTGAGGGAAGTGTGGATTTAGTAAACATGAGCTGGTGTAGTTCAGCACAATAATAAAATTAGAGGGCTTAATAATGGTGGCCCAAAATTGTGTGGTATAAAGAATAAATAACACCTTTGTGGAAAATAAAGGAGGCAGCCAAATAAGAATAAATAGTAAGTTCAGAGGGGGAAAAAAAATAAAGGTAGCTAAAATTCAGAATGTTAATACTTGTCAAGATGTTTCCTATAACATTTTTATAACAATCTTAAACTGGGAACATATTCATATATCAAGGAAGATAAGAGTACAAGCAAACCCTATGGTTATATTCTTATGCTTTGTTACATTCATGCGCAGTTATGTTTAAATTAAATGTAGTCAAGTTTTAAGCAAGTTGCCAGTGGTCTCACAAATTGTGCATATTCTGGAGTTATGTGATCAAAAAACCTCAGTGTATTATAATATTGTCTATTAATTTAGGGCTCAGCCGAGCAAAGTGCTGAGCACTCTGGCTCTGATTCAGCCGCACACTTAACCACGTGCTTATTACAAGTATGTGTGAGTAGTGTGACTGAATGTGGGCCATGTGAGCCATCTGTGAAACTACTCATGCTTGAAACTAAGCACACGTTTAAAGCTTTTGCTCTATTGGAGTCAGAATGCTCAGAATCCTGGGGAATCGAGCCTTTCGCAGGTACCAATGTACCCATCTATTATACAATACACTGTACAATATTGCATCCAGGCACAACAGCAAAATACTATACAAACTAAAAACAATTAGAATAAAAAAATATGTGAAGACAAGCCATAAAAACAAAGAGAAACCAAAGTCACGAAACTCAAATGGTAGAGTTATCTTGCTTGACAGATGACTCTGAAAAAAAGGAAATATTCTATTTCAAAGTAATAAATCATCGGATGACATTTCCTTATGTTTATCTTTACTGTGTTATTCATGCAATAGATAAATGATGGATCATGCAGCTTTAACAGTTGATAGTCTCATGACTCTATCATTCATTATGTATTTTTATTTTTTAAATAAACTAAAATCCTTTTTCTGCACAGTATAAACTGAAAGAAGAAAATCTGCATGCTTGTCTTCCACTCGCTGCTGAGAAGTGGGACACAGCATACAACAGAGGGCGCTCCAGCTCAGGCTTCATAGTAATATAAAAGTCTGATTGAAAGTGGGTATTTTTAATTAATGAGATTACATGTAAGGCAATGACAAGATGAAGTGTTTAACCCTCTAGCAACCCAAGCCTGCTTAAACAATCTGAAATGGGAAATAGGGGATTTAATTGATAGTGATTTTTTGTTTGGTTATTGGTATAGACTCTAAACTCAGACATCCATGGCATTTAATTGGAAAACTGCCTCATTAAATTTACTAAATCAAAATAATCTCTGACATTACTTCATGACAAAGGATGTTTAAAGCAATCTGAATGGCATGCATGAGAAGATATCTACCCATAATCAAAGAGAGGGGAATAATATATGTTTTCATTAGGAGTTACAGAAAATTTCCAAATGTTTTATTGCAAATCATCAAATTTTGAAAAGTGTTTTTAGGCTCAGACACATCAGCACCATATTGATGACTAGAGTTTGTACCTCTTGAGGTTATACAGGGATTAATATTCACATGCTTTTCACAATAAAATAAGATGTGCATCTGTGATGCCTTCTAAAGATTTTTCTTTTTACTGTCACTCTATACAGTCTGTCACTTCCTCTTGGTTTAATATCTTTTTAGTGCTTTTTCCCCTCTCCCAACAAGTAATTTGGGAGAGAGTATTTTAGGATTTCCCCCACTTTATTTTCCTTCCCAACAAAACCCTCACCTGTCATGTTATTGGTGAGAGAGAAGGACTGTTCCTAGGCCTCAAAAAAGTCTTGCTTCTGTTTTACACAAGGTCATAACTAGTTTTAAATAACTTTTTTAAAACCTTCATTCGATCTTTGTAGTGTTGCTTAAGGAACATAATACATATGACTAGTGTCATCCTATTCAATTTTTTTTTTTTTTAAATGAAAGCTGAGAGCTCCAGGATCTGGTAATCATGTGACACCAAGAGCTGAAATATTAAGAAAACACCAGTTCTTTGAGATGGTGTCAGCATGGTGTCAGTAGATGTGCATGCTATTTTTGAATACCAGTATTTGTTGGGGCCATACTCCTCCTGTGCTAGAGAATAAAACAGAGGTTCTCAAACTGTGGTCCATGGACCACCAGAGGTCTGCAAGCTCCATTCAGGTGGTCCACGGATAGTTCCCTCTAAGGTGCGTGCCTGGGTGGCTGCACACAAGACAATGAAAGGCCACCCACCTAATTAGTGGGGCTGCGCAGGCATGGCTCCACTAATTTGGTAACTGGACCCTGGAGAAGATGCACATGTAAGGTGAGGTGGTGGCCTTGGGGGGAATAGGTGGGAGGGGCCAGTGGGGCAAGAAAAGAGGGGGTGGGAAGAATTTGGGGGACACAGGGCTGGGGTGGCCAGAGAAAGAGGAGACTTTCTCCAGTTCCAGGGCTATGGCTTCCAGGGAGAGACGGCCCTCTTTCCCAGCCTCAGCTCTGTGGCTGCTGTGGTGAGGGAGAGATGCCTCTCCTTCCCAGCCCAGCTCGGTACAAAGTAACAGTTTAGCTAATGGTACAAACAGCATTTGCAAAGATCATTAAGTGGTCTGCCAAGACCCTCGGCAATTTTCAACTGATCCGTGGAAAAAAAAAACCACCGGTATAAAGGATGGAGCAGCTGTGACCCTCCTTCAGTTTCCTCTTACTGCTCAGATTGTAACAAGATGTAACCAGGCCAAAGTCCAACCTGTTTTTCTTTGAGCTTCAAACTCACCTTTTAGACTAGTTGACTCAATCTTTCTTCACCCTCCTTATCTTTGTTAATTTTCTTTGGACATCCGAAAACATAAAAAGATATTCCCCCCATATACTGCATAATACAATGGGGCAAGGTACTTCGTATGGATTATAATCCTTCAGGGTCTAAACTGTTTCAGAGATGCAAAGGATTCATTCCCCTGGTCAATAGGCATAGTCAATATCTCTTCTCTTTGAGGAAGACTACATCCCAGATAAGAGTTCAGTGTGTAAATCTTTCTCATTGAGGATTCAGAAGTTAAGAGGGCGATTCAACAAAAAAAAAGGATGAAGTAGTCCACTCCCTGAAGAACTCAAAAGGACCACTCTGAGATCACCGAGGTTACATCATTAACCCCCGGGCCCCAACAAAAACAGAAGGCTCACCCATGCTCTTGGGCAGATAGCCAGAGTATCCATTGTAGAAACAACCTCAATACTTGAGGAATTATCTGTCAACTGCCTCTTTTATCACCCACCCAACCTCATCATCCAGACAAATGGGCATGTTGGGAGCCACACTGGAACCAATCAGGAGCTAGTCTTCAGGATCTGCCTTGTCCTGTTCCCTCAGACAAATGGATGTTGGAGATAATTGCTGACAGTCATCACAGTCAATTTCACACTCTCCCTCTACCTATCTTTCTTCCCCAGCCCTCTTCATGGACCCTTCTATTTACAGTCTATTAAAAAAGAAGTAGTGTTTTTGCTTCACTGTAGACGATGTTACTCAGGAGTACAAGAGAAGAGGCTTCTACTCATGGTATTTCCTTATCTCAAAGAAGAAAGGGGGTCTTTGTCCTATCCTGGATGTAAGGTGGCTGAACAAATACTGCCTCGGATTCAGGATGGTAACGCTTATCTCCTTCATTTTGTCACTTGAGACTCAGAACTGGTTTGTGCCTTTTGACTTACAGGATGCATATTTCCAAATAGTCTCAGGAAGTACTTGACTCACAGGGGGATTAAAACATTACCAGTATGCCATTTCCCACAGCTGAACCATTTGCCCCCTACAACATTCCATAAGGCAAGGTAGTACTCTGACATATCCGAAATTTCATTCCTAAAGCAGTCTCAGATTTTCATCTAAACCTGTCCATCAATCTGTCTGTTTTTCTAAAGCCACACTTCATGCTGGGAAAAAAGAAAATATACACAGTAGATGTATCCAGGACTTTGCTTTATTACATTGAGAGGACCAAACCATTCAGACTGTTGCCTTGTCTGTGTATTGCCATAACTGGGCATTCAAAAGGTGAAGCCAACTCTTCACAGAGAATATGAAAACAGATGATAATGCATCCTGGAATGTCACCAATTGCCTCGTGTACCTCTGCCACTGAACATCAAGCTCACTCCACAAGAGCAAAGCAATCGTCTTCTACCAACTTCAGGAATGTGCCAATGTCCGAAACCTTGCGAGGCAGCGGCATGGAGTAACCATCTGACTTTGGTGAACTTAGCTACTACACCAGATGCCAAGTTTGGGAGTACGGCACTACAATTACTATTTAACTGATGCAACTGGTACTCCTCATTCTCAGCATCCTGAAGAGGATACTGCCTGCCAGTCACCTCAGTGGGACCCCCACAAACACATACTTGAAGAAGAAAGAATGGTTATTTACCTAACAGTAACTCTGGTTCTTCAAGATGTTGGAGTCAGTGTGGATCCCACAGCTCATCCTTCATCGGTGGAATCCTCAGCTACTATGGTGCTCTATTTGCGATGGAACTAATGGAGGACTGCAGCCGTGGGAAGGACATGCACATTTAGAGTGGGATCCTCATCATCCCCGCTGACTGCTTCGTTAAGCCCTGCAGGAACTGGGTTCAAGTAACCATTCTGTAGTGGGAGAGTTGGTGATGCAACCTGAACAAATACATTTGACAATGGAAGAGGTAACTGAATATATTATACTCTTGAGACATTGATGCCTAAATTGTCATGTACATTAACAGTCCCTTGTAAATGACACTTGCATTTAATATAACTTACATAAACTTCAGTGCCTGATTGTGCTGTCAGAGTGGTATAAAGAGACCTTAGTGTCAATAAGAATGAGGACCTTAGGATTTTTTCAGTTGGTTGGGTTTTGTTTGGGGTTTTTTTTGGGTGGTGGTGGTATCTACTTAATTGCTGTAAATGTCCTATGATGTGTTGCATATAGGTGAACCCCTAATACCATGCAGAGCCCTACTGAAGTAACTGTAGTCAGTAGGGCTTTAGTCAGGTGCAGAGGTCTGCCCATGTATAATATATGGTAGGATTAGGGTCATAAAGACTCCTCGGTGTAATTGGTTAGAATAGAAACAGGAAACTAGTTCATATAATTTCACTTTACCTAATTAAAAAAAGTCCCCAATACATTAAGTTGTTAGGAGCATTAGTAAACTTCTCAGAAACGTCTCATTGTTATTCCTTACAACATCACCTCAATGGCAAAAAAAAGGAGAAATAAAAAGCATAGACCTAGGGAAGAACTTCTTCTTTATGTTTTAAGTTTTATCAGTTCTCACATCAGAATGACAGAAAAAGAGAACTACGCTGGAGAAAGGATGATACATGTACCAAATTGCATTAGTGGTGAAGTACTTTCAGGGGAAATTCAGACCACAAAATCTGTTCTGCTCTACTTTTACTTACCTTTGTAGAGGTTTAATTTTGTACACGCTGACAGATGCAAGCTTTCAAGCCACAGATATCTCACAAAATGGTAAAATACAATTACTGTTTGTAGAAAAAATTTGTTGTGTCTACTTGGCTCGAGTAGACATTTAATGACAGCCACAAAAGTGAAAATAGATTTGCATAATAAATTACAGCATAGTAAGGTTACACAAGTATTCACCATCACACGGACTTTGTGAGTGCTGATGAGTGTTTCAACAAATAATGGGTCTGACCCTGTGAGCTGCTGAGCACCTTCCACTCCTATTGACATCAGTGGGAGTTGCTCGCCACCTTACAGACTCTGACCCAAGTTGTTCAGTCTCCTGACTGAAGTCAGTGGAGTTACTTTGCATTTACACAAGTGTTATTGTGAGCAGAAACTGGCTCATTAGTCCGATGTAAGGCATATTGCTGACAGAAAGACTCAGCAGTATTAGGAACTTTGGAAATTGCTACGCCTCCTGTTCTCTTCCATCCCTCAGATATGCCCCTATATTAGCTCTTGGCCCAACTCCATGCTCCTGAGGCCAGTCAGCTGATTTCTGGTTCCTCCATGTATCTTCTTTCCTCTTTATTGCACCTGTCCAGGGCCAGCAATGATTTGCCCATTGTGATCTGTTTCTAGTCCTGCTCTTTCCCTAAAATGGAAAGATCAGTACAATGTTTAAGAAAAACAACACTTCATGCTTGATTATAATGCATGTTCTAACATTTTGCTTACATAAACATCTAGTTTTCTTGTCAGCTATGGGAATAAATATGCACATTTTTCCTTATACATTTTCAAGGACAATCTTATAGGGAATGGGTCAGACCATTAATGTGCATTTTGAGGAAGATCTATCATCAAGTTAATCTGGGCAGTTAAAAAGGCATGAATGATACATGTTATAGAAATACCGTCCTACATTTTTAAATGATTTATTTAATTAAGTATGAATAATCAGAAAGGGGCCCAATGAAGGGTAATGGGAAGAGAGGAATGTATCACCATCTGAGAACAAATGACACTGTTAATGTTCACTTCATCAGAGCTTTTGTTTCTTTGCCAAGATGCATTTGGATTTCTGCCTTACTGAATGAGGGTAGAGCACATGGTTGGGAATAAAAGCAAATCAGCATGTTCATAGGGACAGTGGGAATAGAGGATTTAATAGCCATGATATCCTATTAAACAGCTCAATGAGCTCCTGATTAATATATTCTTTTACAAAAACATGGACGATTACTGTAATTATAATTAATAAAATCAATTTCACTATTTAATACAGTAATTGAGAAACATCTCCTATAAATGGAATACTGGATGGAATAGCATCTCTCACCTTCTCATACATTCTGCCATGTTCATAATCAGTGGCTGTCATGAGATGTGAAATGTTTTCACTAGCAGTGGATGAATTAGTTTGAGTAGAATAAGAACATTTTGAAGATCACAGATATGGAGTTAGCTTGTCTCCATTAGTATCTATTTTTATGTACCTCTGCACTCACTTAACACTTACACAATACTTTAAAAACTTCCACGCTGAACATTAGCCAATGAAGCCTCCACAACATTCATGGGATGGAATTATTACCTTTATTCATTTTACAGATACTGTCAAACACTTGGGAAGCATCATAGACAGTGCTGAAGGATGCTCAAAAGATGTGGACACTTGTATGGCAGCAACTGCTGCCATGCTTTGAGCCCTTTAGTGGCCTCTGTGGGGATGAATTGAAATCAAGCATATTATGAAGGTGTGGATTTGTAGATAGCAACACTGTTGTACAGCAGTAAAACGAGCACCAAGGAAGGCTGAAGAACAGCAGGAGGATGTTTTAGATTCTCATTTTCTTTGTCAGCTGCTCCATATTAAATGACAAGATGAGATCAGAGATGAAGATATTCAAACCCAAACCCAGCAACCACCTCAATTAGCACTGGTTCCATTGCAGCAGCTTTCTTGGTACAGGCATATTATTAGGATGGCAGACCAATGAATTACAGAGAGTGTTTACCAAGGAATACTACTACATGGACGGTGATCAAGTGGTAGCCAAAACTTTGGTAGTGCAGTAAGTAAAATCGTCACTGGTAGAGATAAACTGAATATCCTGCAGACCACCTTAAGGACCCAGCTAGAAAATAATGCAGGTGATGCTCAATCTGAAAGAAAGATATATCCCTTTGGGATTTGCCACGATGATGATTTTACAGAGAGCCAGATTTATAGCCAAAATTTCCAAAGTAGCCTCTCATTTTGGGTGCCTCTGGTTTTGGGTGCCTAGCTTTAGATACCCAAGGCCTGATTTTTCAAAGATGACTTCAGTTGGAATTGTGGATGTTTAGCATCTCTGAAAACCAGGCACAAGGTTTCTGTAGCTGGACATCCAAAAACAGAGACACCTAAAATTAGAAGCCACTTTAGAACAATGCAGCCCTAGTACTTGCTGAGAGACACACAGTGAGTCACTGGTAGAATCCTGACTAGAACTCAGTTGGTCCTGGCACCCAGATGCATGCTGTGTGTACTAGACTCAAGCTGTCTTGGTTCCATGATCCACTCTAGCACTAGAAGCAGAAATGCCACACTACCATTGGAAAGGACAAGTTCTCATAAAAATTCCACCTTGGCTGCAAGTAAGAAGTACCAGAAATCTTGACAATTTGAAATGTGTGAAATTTCCAACTTAATTTTTCAAACCCAAGATAATTTGATAAAGTTGATTTTGCCACAACATCTAATTATTCATATTATTTCATTAGCACTTTATATTGCAGTGGGACTCACAGCCCACATTCAGAATTAGGGACTCACTGTGCCAGATGCTGTAAAAATAGATAGAGCAGATCTTCCGCTGGTACAAAATGAAGTCCATGGAGACATGACAATTTATATCAGCTGAAGATCTGACCAGTGGACCCAGCCCTGAAAAACCAGTCCATATAGAACTGGTCCTTATAAAACTGATTACAAGATCACTATGAAGAGTCTTATTAAATGAGGAGACATAAAATAAGTAAAGATGCTTTCTGTTTCCACAGGAGATCTTGCGGGGGGAGGGGAGGAATGAAGGTATAAAGCTGAAATATATCAATGGTTTTGAAAAAATTATTTTTAAAGGGCCAAATCCAGCCCTACTGTAAGTGAAAGGGAACCCATTTAACACAACTGATTTACACTTGTTTATATGAGAGCTAATTTTGGCCCAAAGAATCTAATTTATTCACCATATAATGGAAATGTTAGAATTTTCAAATATTTATGCTACACGGTTGTAAGCATCATTATTAGTGAGATTGGTTTTTTATTCCCCAACAATTTTCCTTTTTTTCACTCTTTTTCCAGACATATTTTTCTCTGGGTTGAAAGATGTCGTTTAAAGTTTTAAAATGAATAGATAAGCATTTAGTGTGGACAGAGTGGCAAAATGAGAACAAACACATGCATGGAATTAAGTAAGAGGTGCAACTTTTCTTAAACTTTTAACAAAGGAGAGGGGTGCTACCTAGCTGCAGTGAGACCTTATTGGATATTCCGGGAGGTGGGCAGGCTTGTAGGCCCTCCCCCCAGCCTTGCAGGAGGGACCACTAGACACGGGCTCCAACTAAACATGGGAGACAACTGAAAAATAACAGGGCAAGGAGTGGAGGTCACAGGTTCAAAACTAGGGATCCAAAGGGGGACACCGAGCAGAGAACCTTGGACAGCACCCACTGCTCCTCAAAGCTGTCTAGGGAGCCAGCGGACGCTGCCCAGAGGAACTCTGCCCAGATGCATGAGATCAGGGAGGAACGGAAAAAGGCCCCCCTGTCGCAGAGCACAGTAGCGTAGCTGCAGGGGAATGGGGGAGCGGCCGCTCCCCCACTGAGCACAAGTGGCGTCTTGTCAGTTTCTTGGCGCCTTTTTACTCACCTGGGGGAGTGATTAAAAAAAAAAGGTGCCATCCACTACAGTGCTTTTATTTTACTCACCAGGTGGCGCTCCGAGTCTTCGGCGGCACTTTGGTGGCGGGACCTTCATTCACTCTTTGGTGGCATTTCGGCGGCGGGACCTTCAGTGCCGCCGAAGACACTTTGAGTGAGTGAAGGGCCCGCCGCCGAAGACCTAGAGCGCCTCCAGGTGAGTAAAAGCACTGCAGCAGGTGGCACCTTTTTTTTTTAATTGCTCCCCTGTTCCATCCCCCTGGCACAGCACCCCCTCATCTAGCATCCTCCTCCTGATATTGTAGATGGCCACTTTGGCCAGGGCCAGGAGGAGGTTGATGAGGAGGTCTCATGACTTTGTGGGGCCATGGACAGAGTATGAATATATGAAGAGGCGTGGGGAAAAGTGCAGTCAAAACCTCAACAGAAAGTTCTGGAGGAGCGGGAATAGGGGCTGCAACCTGGTGCATTCTAGATTGGGGTGCGCCAGGGTCTCCCTCACGCCACAAAAGGGGCAGGCGTCATGGATGGGAATGAACTGCGCCAAGTATATGCCCATTCTCACAGCTCCATGAAGGAGCTGTCAACCGATATCCCTGGCAGGCCATGGGACCAAGCTGGAATAGAGGCTGGCCCACCAGGATTTCTCACCCTTTACAGATGGTACATAGTCCTGCCACTTGGTATCGGGGTAGGACACAAGGATGAGGAAGTGAAACATATGGAGCACGAGTGTGTAAAGTTGTTCCCATGGTGTGGTTTGGAAGCAAACCGGCTGCACGGTTCGCAGTTGGCTTGGGTTATGGAAGGGAGGAGGCCTGTAACGAGGCAGAGTGACTTCCTTCCAGTACAGATGGGGTTAACTCCCCCTGGTGGGCGCAGCTAACTGTACCCTGCCCCCTCCATAGGAAGTGCAAGGGCGGGGCAGGAGGTGTAAGAACAGGGCCCTGCAGGTCAGTTGGGGCCAGACCAAGAGGCAGATGTCCTGCTCAGGATGCTGAGCCCTCTGCTGCGCCTGCAACCAGACAAGGAATACAAACTGCTGCCCCAGGAGCCTGACCATGAGACTGAGGACTAGGGCTCAGCAGTGATGGAGCAGTGCCAACAGGAACTGGTAGGTAGTAGCCCAGGGAAACAAGACTTTGGTCTCGTGCTGCTGGAAGGCAAGGCAGCGACTGCACATTTCCCCAGTGACCAAGTGACTGGATTCGCTGCCACTTCTAGGGCCCTGGGCTGGGATCTGGTGGAGCAGGGTGGGCCTGGGTCCCCTTCTCCCCAGCTCTGTATATGAAGCTGGTTGTGTGCTAATCTTTAGGCCAGAAGGCCAGCAATATAAACAATTTAATTGCTCAGCCCACATTCAGAAGGCCTGAGCCATAGACTATTGTTCACCCCCCACCCGGAGGCCTGGGCTACCGGCCAACTGTTTATTTGCTTAACCCACCTTTCAGAGCTTTGAACTGCTATTTGGATGATTGGGCAGCTACAAACCAGGCCCCTGACAAAACGTCAAGCAGGCATAACAATTCCCTTATGCCTCTGGCAGGGGAGGTGCCCTGATCCTGAGAGGCAAGAACATTACACTGCCCATCACCCATACTCTCCTATACCAGGCATTTAATTGCTTCCAGTGCAGGGGTTACAAGGCTCCTTATATCAATTATCAGAAGGGTAGCCATCTTAGTCTGGATCTGTAAAAAGTGACAAAGAGTCCTGTGGCACCTTATAGACTAACAGACGTATTGGAGCATAAAGTACAAATGGACATGGCAGGTGGAAATAGATGGCAGTGGAGCACTGAGTTCTGCAATGAACCAGAAATACAGAATGATTTATGTTAAAAAGAATGCATTTGTGTGACTTTCCTTCATTATGCACACATATTGTGATATGTTAGGAATTTTTAAAAAGCTACATATGTAAGCTAGGTAACCAAAGTAAGTTACACAGGCAGTGTGAATACTGTTAACTGTGTTGCCAATGCTGAAATTGTTATGCACTCAGTTTTGGTATTCGCAAACAAGCCTACTGTTAATTTGCATAGACATGTTGTAATTAGGCATTCCATTAGAGTAAATTTTAAAAAGTTTTTCAGATTCCGCTTGTGTCATATATTTAGTGTTTGGGGATAGGATCTGTGTCTGTACAATGCAGACAAATTTCCCTAACCTACTATAACTAGCTTTGGCATAAGGGCCGGTTCAAATTTTTCCATCATAATTGTTTAATTAGTTCTTTGACTAAAGTTTTTGTTTGTGAAAAGTATCTACTTTCCACAGGAAAAATTGATCTTTTGCTGAAAAACTGAACACTTGAAAATAGAAAAATATTTGGTTTTTGGTGAAAAAAACCCAAAATATTTTGGCCCAATTTATACAGATGTAAGTGGGAGGACAATCAAATCCCATTCCTGTGTTTGATATTGTTTATATGAAGTACCTATAAACCAATTAATACCGTAAACCTTTGAGACATTTTACTGTGAAGAAGAGTAATTAGGTCTTAAATACTTAAATAAGTAATCTCATACCCCATTGCTCTGATGCTGTGTGGTTTATGAGCTGAATTAGATGGATACCTGGCCTCAGCATAGCATTTGCTGTGCTTGTGAAATGCACATTCTTATAACTGCTATTTACCCCAATGATTTTCAGATTACTACAAAAAGGGGGAATATTTAGATTAAATAGAAGGAAATGACAGTGAAATAGAATCTGTCTTGTGTGACATGGCTGGGGTGGTGGGATGCTTCAAATTATGAAATGGAGGATAAAAAGCCATTGTACTTTAGTTGTCAGTGGCTTATAGTTGTTACATTATTAATCAGTTTTATAACACAGTAGATGCACATAGCTCTGTACAGTGAAAGATAAATGGGTCTCTACTGAGAGCTCTGTGCAAGTGCTGCATTCTGCCTATGCAGTCACAATGCAGGCTCAAGGCCTAAATCTTAGTTTTATAAGGAATTCAGCCCGTTCTTTAATAAACATACACATCAATATAGGAGATTTCAGGCCACATGATTTAAACAGAAGAGCCACAATATACCTCTGTCACTGGTGACTGTTACAGGAGGGAAAAGTGAACAGCAGACTTCTGTAATAAGAGCAATGTATGCCAATATTGGAGTTAAACCCCTGTTCCAGAGGTATGTAAAAAAATGATGTTTAACTTACTTGTTTGGAGATCTCTAAACAACTGCCTCTACTCAGTGTATTACCTCAACTGTCCTGGCCAGTGCGAAGTGCAACAAGAAATACATTCCCTCCCAGAACAATAACTCCTCTGGTTTGATCCTGCAGTAAGGTCCTAATTCTTGCTCTAGAAAAAGAAGATGGGATAGTAGGGAGGATGCACTTGCCTAAGTTATTTGTGTTTAAATAAGTGGCAAAGAGGTTAAGAAAACTTATGAGAGCTACTTAACTTTCAGATGCTTCAGGCAGTCATACTGCCTGCGAGTGTTCCCCAGTATGAAAGCCCATTTCTAATGGCAGCGAAGTGTCACTGACATATAATTGCAAAAAGAATTCATTTAATATTGCCACTGTGCCATTTATGTTATCTTATAGACTAAGGCCCCATTTATACTATTAACTTTTGCTGGCATAGCTCTGTCTGTCAGGGGAATTGTGATTTATGACCAACATAGTTACACCAGAAATAGCCCTTAGAATAAACAGAGCTATACTAGTAAAACTGCACTTCTGCCATTATAGCTTATTTAGCTCAGGGATACTGGTTTGCTGGTATAAGCTGAGTCCACATTAGGAGCTTTCTGCAGATGTATTTAGTATACCAGTGTAGCTATACCAGCAAAGTCTTCCAAGTTTATACCTGGCCTTATACACTTACCTTTTCACACGAGTAGTCCCACTGAATTAATTGAGACTATTGGTATACATATAGTGTATTCACATCCATGTGTTTGTAGGATCAGAGTCATAGGTTTCATTTTCCTACATACAATACTACAAGGCTTTGAAGGATTAGATGTTTATTGGTAAATTTTGATAAACATCAATATCATTGTACACACAAAAACCCATGAAAAATATTTCCATCAATAATCATTGAAATTTACAGATAGGCAAAGTAAGAAAAATGCTGCTTGAGAATTCATTAGTTTGTATTTACTATTTATATTTTGATATGTGCTATTGACATTTTGTGTTTTAACAGTTATAAAGCTTTAACTTTTTGAATCTTAATATCTATTGTCATTAAAATAATTGTTGTCTGACCCTCGCCCTATAATTTCCCCCAACTGTGAATTTTAACTAGATAAAATTAGAAACAAATGCTTTTAAATGAACACTGATATTATTTATTGAAATTATTTTTAAAAAAATTCAATTCTGTCAAGCCTAAATACTGCTAATAAAATAGAACAGTACTTTATAAAGTACACATGAAAACTAAATATATGCCACTTTAAGTAACGGAGCCTCTTGTCAGATAACTGGAGTTCATGCTGTAGAAAAGTGCACTACCAACCCAAGAATCTATGCACCTATTTGCCATTAGAAACTGACATCAAAGCAATTTCACTTCTTTCACTTGTTGGAAGTGACTGATTGATTACTGTTAAGCTGAATCAGTGCTGGTGACAAGTTACAGTATGTGACAGATAAGTCTGTGAGTATGTGTTTGTGGCCTGGGCAAAGTAAATAATACTGTCCTGCATAGAAGAGTTGCAGGCAGAATGAAATTTATAGATGTGCTTTGGAAGTATCTCTTGTAGTGACACCTAGGGCCAAAGATTGGCAAGATTTTCCAGAGAACAGGTTGTCTTAGATAGTATGGTATATGGAACAGCTCCTCTGTTACAGCAATAATAAATAATAAATTAAACAAATGCTATAAGTGACCCAGGGTGCTAGATGAATTATAGTGCATTAAGGGGAAAGGGTAAATTCTGGAAACATGCCCCCCATTAGTCATAGAAATTCAAGGAGAGAGTGATAACTTAATGGGTGGAAGCTGGTTCTGTTCAATAAGATTAGTTTGCACCACACATCATCTAAATTATTTTTACCTGAAGCGCAGAAAACTGCAAAGATTAGAAAAATCTGGACTTTTTACAATGAACAGATCCAGTATAATACTTCTCCCAGGTAAGGCTAATGTACAGCACAGATATATGTATTACATTATGTATGAGGTATTACAAGAATCCAATGAATATTGCAGGAAGTTATTGTATACTTCACCAACAAATGTAGTCTCTATGAGTACTTACCCATTTAGCTTCAAATTCACCTCCTGAACCCGATTTGTGCTAGTAAGACTCAGCTGCATAAATATTCACAGAAAGCAAATTAAAAAGAACAGGAGTACTTGTGGCACCTTAGAGACTAACAAATTTATTTCAGCATGAGCTTTCATGAGCTACAGCTCACTTCTTCGGATGCACAGAATGGAACATACAGACATGAGATATTTATACATACAGAGAACATGAAAAGGTGGATGTATGCATACCAACAGGAAGAGTCTAATCAATTGAGATGAGCTATCATTAGCAGGAGAAAAAAAAAACTTTTGAAGTGATAATTAAGATGACCCATAGGAGGTGTGAGGAGAACTTAACGTAAGGAAATAGATTCAGTTAGTGTAATGACCCAACAATTCCCGGTCTCTGTTTAGGCCTGAGTTAATTGTATCTAATTTGCATATTAATTCGAGTTCAGCAGTCTCTCTTTGGAGTCTGTTTTTGAAGTTTTTTTGTTGCAAAATTGCCACCTTCAAGTCTGTCATTGAGTGGTTAGAGCGGTTGAAGTGTTCTCCCACTGGTTTTTTAATGTTATGATTCCTGATGTCAGATTTGTGTCCATTTATTTTTTTGAGTAGCGACTGTCCGGTTTGGCCAATGTACATGGCAGAGGGGCATTGCTGGCACATGATGGCATATATCACGTTGGTAGATGTGCAGGTGGACTCATATGCTTGGCTAAAGCACATTCATTGAAATATTTAAGTGACCATTCACAGAAATGTCTTGCAAGTGTTTGCACAACTGTACCCAGAACACTATAATGGTAAGTTAGTCCCTGATCCTGAAAATGTTTAGGCACCTGCTTTAAGTGTGGGCATAAGACTGCAAAGCTGCCAGTATTTACCTAGTCAATGCCTGATTACTGGGATGCCAAATTGTCAGGCAACAAAAGTTGTAGCTGGATCAGTTCCAGGATATTAGAAAGACAAGGTAGGTGAAGTAATATCTTCTGTTGGACCAACTTCCATTGGTGAGACAAGGTTTTGAGCTACACAGAGGTCTTCTTCAGGTCTGGGAAAAGTACTCATAAGAACATAAGAATGACCATATTGGGTCAGACCAAAGGTCCATCCAGCCCAGTATCCTGTCTGCAAACAGGAGCCAATGCCAGGTGCCCCAGAGGGAGTGAACCTAACAGGTAGTGAGCAAGTGATCTCTCTCCTGCTGTCCATCTCTACCCTCTGACAAACAAAGGCTAGGGACACCATTCCTTACCCATCCTGGCTAATAGCCATTAAGGGACTTAACCTCCATGAATTTAACTAGTTCTTATTTAAACCCTGATATAGTCCTAGCCTTCACAACCTCCTCACGCAAGGAGTTCCGCAGGTTGACTGTGCGCTGTGTGAAGAAGAACTTCCTTTTATTTGTTTTAAACCTACTGCCCATTAATATCATTTGGTGGCCCCTAGTTCTTATATTATGGGAACAACTGAATAACTTTTCCTTATTCACTTTCTCCACACCACTCATGATTTTATATACCTCCTATCATATCCCCCCTTAGTCTCCTCTTTTCCAAGCTAAAAAGTCCTAGCCTCTTTAATCTCTCCTCATATGGAATCCATTCCAAACCCCTAATCATTTTAGTTGCCTTTCTCTGAACCTTTTCTAATGCCAATATATCTTTTTTGAGATGAGGAGACCACATCGTAAGCAGTATTCAAGATGTGGGTGTATCACGGATTTATACAAGGGCAATAAGATATTCTCAGTCTTATTCTCTATCCCTTTTTTAATTATTCCTACATCCTGTTTACTTTTTTGACTGCCACTGCACACTGCTTGGATGTCTTCAGAGAACTATCCATGATGACTCCAAAATCTCTTTCCTGATTAGTTGTAGCTAAATTGGCCTCCATCATACTGGGGTATAGTTGGGGTATAGTTGGGGTTATTTTTTCCAATTTTCATTACTTTACATTTACCCACATGAAATTTCATTTGCCATTTTGTTGCCCAACCACCTAGTTTTGTGAGATCTTTTTTGAAGTTCTTCACAGTCTTCTTTGGTTTTAACTATCTTGAGCAGTTTAGTATCATCTGCAAACTTTGCCTCCTCACTGTTTACCCTTTCTCCAGATCATTTATCAATAAGTTGAATAGGATTGGTCCTAGCACTGACCCTTGGGGAACACCACTAGTTACCCCCTTTCCATTCTGAAAATTTTCCATTTATTCCTACCCTTTGTTCCCTGTCTTTCAACAAGTTCTCAATCCATGAAAGGATCTTCCCTCTTATCCCATGACAACTTAATTTACGTAAGAGCCTTTGATGAGGGACCTTGTCAAAGACTTTCTGGAAATCTAAGTACACTATGTCCAGTGGATCCTCCTTGTCCACACGTTTGTTGACCCCTTCAAAGAACTCTAATAGATTAGTAAGACATGATTTCCCTTTACAGAAACCATGTTGACTTTTGCCCAACAATTTATGTTCTTATATGTGTCTGACAATTTTATTCTTTACTATTGTTTCAACTAATTTGCCCAGTACTGATGTTAGACTGAAACATCTGTAATTGCCGGGATCACCCCTAAAGCCCTTTTTAAATATTGGCGTTATATTAGCTATCTTCCAGTCTTTTGGTATAGAAGCTGATTTAAAGGACAGGTTACAAACCATAGTTAATAGTCTTTCAGAACTCTTGGGTGAATGCTATCTGCTCCCGGTGACTTGTTACTGTTAAGTTTATCAATTAATTCCAAAACCTCCTCTAATGACACTTCAGTTACTGACAGTTCCTCAGATTTGTCACCTACAAAGGAGGGCTCAGGTTTGGGAATCTCTCTAACATCCTCAGCCATGAAGACTGAAGTGAAGAATTCATTTAGTTTCTCCGTAATGACTTTATCGTCTTTAAGTGCTCCTTTTTTATCTCGATCATCCAGGGCCCCCCCTGGTTGTTTAGCAGGCTTCCTGCTTCTGATGTACTTAAAAATATTTTGTTATTACCTTCTGAGTTTTTGGCTAGCTGTTCTTCAAACTCCTTTTTGGCTTTTCTTATTACATTTTTACACTTAATTTGGCAGTGTTTATGCTCCTTTCTATTTACCTCACTAGAATTTGAGTTCCACTTTTTAAAAGATGCCTTTGTATCTCTCACTGCTTCTTTACATGGTTGTTAAGCCACGCTGGCTCTTTTTTAGTTCCTTTATTGTGTTTTTTTAATTTGGGGTATACATTTAAGTTGGGCCTTTTTTATGGTGTCCTTGAAAAGTGTCCATGCAGTTTGCAGGGATTTCACTCTAGTCACTATACCTTTTAATTTGTTTAACTAACCTCCTCGTTTTTACATAGTTCCCCTTTCTGAAATTAAATGCCACAGTGTTGGGCTGCTGAGGTGTTCTTCCCACCACAGGAATGTTAAATGTTATTATATTATGGTCACTATTTCCAAGCGGTCCTTTTATAGTTACCTCTTGATAACTATAGTTAATAGTCTGCATTTTCACCTTTGAGCGATCCTGCACTCCACTCAGGACTAAATTGAGAATTGGCTCTCCTGTTGTGAGTTTCTCTACCAGCTGCTTCAAGAAGTAGTCATTTAAAGTATCGAGAAATTTTGTCTCTGCATTTTGTCCTCAGATGACATGTACCCAGTCAGTATGGGAATAATTGAAATCCCCCACTATTACTGAGTTCTTTATGTTGATAGCCTCTCTAATCTCCCTTAGCATTTCATAGTCACTATCACTGTCCTGATCAGGTGGTTGATAATAGATCCTTACTGTTATATTCTTATTAGCGTATGGAATTACTATCCATAGAGATTCTATGGAACATGTAGATTCATTTAAGATTTTTACTTCGTTTGGTTCTACATTTTCTTTCACATATAGTGCCACTCCCCAACACACGACTGTTCTGTCCTTCCGATATATTTGGTACCCCGGAATGATTGTGTCCCATTAATTGTTCTCATGCCACCAGGTTTTTGTGATGTCAATTATATCAATATCCTCCTTTAACACGAGGGACTCTAGTTCTCCCATCTTATTATTTAGACTTCTAGCATTTGTGTACAAGCACTTTAAAAACTTGTCTGCCCTTTTCTGATGTGTCAGATTCTTTTCTTATGTGAATGTTTCTTGTCTGATGTGGCCCCTACTTTATCCTCTTCCATCCTCTCCTCCTGACTAAAACTTGGAGAATCTTTATCAATAGACTCTCCTCTAAGAGAAGTCTCTGTCTGATACACATGCTCCTCTGCAGCATGGGCCCATGGGCTGCAGGTTGCCCACCACTGATTTAGACTAAATTCATTTGTATTTCAGGATCTTTTCACATAGTAAATACAGAATTGTTATGCTGCAAGTGTGGCTTTGATCTTTGGGCAACCACAGACACCGTTGAACCTGATGGGCATGCTAATTTCCTTTCATTCAGCCTAAATGAGGAAGCAATTAAATAACCCTTTTGCTTAGTAATAGCTGGAAGAATAGAAACCACCATGACCAGCATGGTAAGGCTGAAGTAGAAGCTAGGCCATGCAGGCTGAGAGGTTTCCCTGGGAATAGATTGCAAATGTAAGGAGTGGTCTTTGATTGTATTACAGCTGTGTGCCTGTCTATGTGTGTGAGAAGCAGGAAGCTAGCAGGAAAGCAGCAAGGAAAGGCAGAAGTCATCACAAGAAGCACTGATAGTGTGGACCCGGGAGGAAGCCGAGAAAGAGAGCTTCTTTTGGGCAGAATGCCGGCCAAAAGCAGTCTTGGATATTTGAACAAGGAAACTACCTCCTGTTTTGTTCCTACTGGGAAACAGGACTTTTGTACATTCTTTATAAGTAGGATTGCACCCAAGAACTACCTGACTCTGTCATCAACCCACAAGCCCCTGAATATTAGCTAACCAGTTGGGCCAGAAGAGCAAAAGTGTCATGTGTTATTAAATGGAATTAAATATATTCCAGATGTAGCTTGTTGTAGGTCAAACTTTTAGAACAAATACTAAATTAAATTTCTGGAGTGCCTGATAATTTATTACATAGTTACTCTTGCTAAATCTGTACCGTTAGTAGGCTCTAAACTCCTGATGTGCAGAGAAGAGTGATTATTGATCAGAGGGTGCAAAACAAGTGGATGGAAATGTCTAAAACCACTTTTCTCCTTTTCGCATGGTGTACACTGATTTATATATAGACTAAGTCTTGTTTTCATCACCCTTACAGTGAACTTGCTTAAACAATAGAAGTCATCATAGTTCCATTGATATATACCAACTTAGGATCTGGTCCTTGATATGAATGCTCTCTGTTTAGGATTACATCTGTCTACCA
This sequence comes from Gopherus evgoodei, assembly GCF_007399415.2. NCBI lineage: Eukaryota > Metazoa > Chordata > Testudines > Testudinidae > Gopherus > Gopherus evgoodei. The sequence goes on from NC_044327.1 coordinate 86,324,642, forward strand.
TCAGACAAAACCAGCACAAATACTCACTGATATGCTAAAGGTGGCTCTTGAGGATTTTCATGTGACTTTTGTTATTATGTGAGTCCACCATAATAATGAGGGACTCAGAGGGAATTAGTCTGCCTATGAAGGAGTTCATTCCTTCCATGAATACTGCTGAATTACATCTGCCATAGATTATTTGTCCCTCAAACCATAAAAATACTCCTGTATATCTATTTTTTTTCCAATTGGAATGCAACCAAGTCCCAATTTTTTTAATTTCCCCAGACACCTTTTTCTGGTCTTAACTCCCTTGATTTCAAACTACAGAAATTGAACACTATGCTATATCATTAATGTAGACAGTTTGTCAAGAACACTATGTAAACCCTTCCACCGAATGCACTTACAATAGGTTTCTTTTCCAGATGGTTATAGTGATAAGATGGCTTGGTTCTAGTAATGAGAAATATTATTTTTTCAATAGAAAAACAAATATATAGGATCTTCAGTTCCTTTACTCTGAGTCTCTCCTTCCCCTAAGAATAGAGGGTTTATTAATAGGCCCAGGGAGAAATAGTTTTTAGAGCCCCTTGTTAAAATATTGGCAGCATGTAACTGCAGATGCTGATGTCTTGACTTGTTTAGATGGCTTGGATAACTGTTCAGGTTAATCTCTTTTCAGGTTCTGTTTTATGTACTTGCTAGTATGTCCAAATTAAGTGAAAATTGAGGCTGTGGCCCTTCTTCTATAGGGATTTTTAAGGACATACACAAGGGTTCTTAACTGCAAGGAAAAAGGGGATCTGACCAGCCAAACAGTTCATGCCTTTCTAATGTGGCTAGTATTCTAGATAAGATTAATACAAATAAATCATACAGTAGCACCCAGAGTCCCACTCTAGACTTGGAAAATCCTCGCTGAGGAGCACATGAGGCAGGTCAGGGGGGCATACTCTCCTGATCCTGAGGCTGCTCTGTCCTATTGGGTTCTGGGAAGTGGGCTGCCCACTGCTAAAGGACCCTTCCCCAGCCTTTGGGGAGGATCCACAAGGTCCAGGAACTGAAATAATTATGGAGGACAACCCAAAATGTAACAGGGGTAGTGTGAAAGTAAAAGGGTCAAGCAAAGGGAACCTGAAGGGGACAACAAGCAGAGAACTCCAGACAGCGCCCACTGCTCCTCGAAGGTGTCAAGGGAGCCAGCAGATGCTGCCCAGAGGAACTCTGCCCAGATACGTAAGCAAAGGCAGGATTGGAAATAGGCCCCAGAGTCACAGGAAACTCCCTCAGCCAACCTCCTTTCCCTCTCTCCTTTGGCCAGTGCTAGGAGGAGGTTGAAAAGGAGGTCCCGTGACTTTGTAGGGCCATGGATAGGGTGTGTGTATATGAAAAGGTGAGGGGAAAAGTGCAGCCAGAAACACAGTGAGGCTGCTCTGTGCTGGGCCAGTTACATCAACCTTCAGTCTACTCTAACCAGTGATAGATGCCTGCAACTCCAAAGGGCTATTACAGTAGCCATTGATCTCCAGGTCATAAGGAAGTTCTGGCTCCAGCCCATTCACTTGCAGCTGGTGCAGCCAGGATCAGGTTGAACTGTTCTTTTTCTCATTCGGAATCTTTGACCACGTGGATTGTTGCTGAGGGAGAAGGAAGTTTGCATGTCAGGAAAATTGTTTCCTATTGCAGTGTGAACAACCCAACTGGTAGCAAACTGGCTGTTTGCCATTTAAAATTGAACAGCCAATGTTAAACTGTGTCAGAGTTATTTTGTACTGCTTTAAGGCTTCCTAGCCACACATTGGAGCAACAGTGTTCTCAGATCATAATCTGTTCAGCTCAGATAGAATAGAAATAGGAATAGAAAGACAAGGAAGTTTGCCTGTCAGAAAATTTGTTTTATCTTCCATTGTAAATAGCTAACTGGCAGCTGCTCAGCCATTCAGAGTTTAAAGGTCTAGGGACACCTGTGTCAGGTGCATCCCTTCCTTAGTCTAACAGGGCTGAATTCATGTGGACTGGGTGACAGCTTTGATTGCAGTTAGCAGTTCATCTGCCATTTTCTATTTAAATTGTCCAATGGACAATCAGTTAACTGATGCTAATGGCCAGTCAGCTTCATCGATCGGTATACATCCTGAGCATAATTCTTGCTTCTGGACAAATAGCTCATGGGAACATTTTAATTTTCAGTATATAAGACAAACTGGTGCTTGCTCTAAGGCCTAGTCCAATGCCCACTGAAGAGAATGGAAAGACTCATTTTACCTTTATTGACTGATGGATCAATACTCTAGTGTGCTTCTCCCCCCCACCCCCCGGGTATTATAATTGCATTTAATAGCATTACGGAAAAGAAAAGAGATTTTTGTCCTGGTTTTCCATGTGTTGTCATTCCAATATGGTGACAAATCATCTCTTGAGTCATGGTAGATTTTTATGCAGTGGTGGATTCAGCATTTTAAAGATTCCCTGGCATACTGAAAGGTGAGGGAGTAAAAATTATCATTTGAAGATGGAAGGTACAATCAGTTGTGGGATCCATAGTGAATTTTAAGCTATTGTTACTCTCCTAAATAGTGAACCAGACCAGAGAGAGTTCAGAGGAAAGCAACAAATGATAAAAGGTTTAGAAAACCTGACCTGTGAGGAAAGGTTTAAAAAAAACAAAACAAAAAAAACCCAAACTGGGCATGTTTAGTCTTGAGAAGAAAAAACGGACAGGGTGACCTGATAAGTCTTCAAATATGTTAAGGGCTGTTATAAAGAGGATGGAGATACATTGTTTTCCATGTACACTGAGGATAGGACAAGAAGGGGCTCAATCTGCAGCAAAGGAGATTTAGGTTAGATAACAGGAAAACTTTCTGACTCTCAGGATAGTTAAACTCTGTAATAGGCTTCCAAGGCAGGTTTTGGAATTCCCAGTATTGGAGGTTTTTAAGAAAAAATTGGACAAATACCTGTCAAGTCTCTACTGTAGAGATGCCATGGTAATGAGCACTATAGAATTTCCTATATATTAATATATACATCAATAAAACAACTTGCTCAGCTAGGATGGAAACCTACAACATTTTTATAGTTAGAGTGACTTCTACAAGTCACTGCCATAGGATGACTGAGATCTGATTGTGATTGCTTCTGCTAGGAGACAGCCTCAGAAGAAAGCATTAATGAGCACTGGAGAGCAGTGTTAATGATGTGTGAGACTCTGGGAATCAGGAATAAGACTTTAAAAGCAGAAGAGCATCTGAAATTTCAAAACATACAAAGTGGAATTTATTTGGAGTGTTTCTCCTTGTGCTGAAGAGGAGACCAGGATTTTTTTATTTTATTTTTTAAGTGAAACAGCACTGGTGTGGTCATGGACTATAATTCTCTGTCATATGCCTGCTCTAATTAGGGGGTTATTGAAGGGCTCCCCCCCTTCTTTTCAATCAGCCAGACCCAATCTTCTTATGTACTAGAAATGAGGTAGAGAAAAGCCAGAGAGTGGCAGAAAAGGTAGGCTAATCCAGATTTTATGTGTTTGATTTACATTAGTTTCACCCAAAATTACAATGAATAGGATATTATAGTTGATCTTGCATGACCATAAAATCAGTAGATTGGCAGTTGTGGAACTCAGTCTGTGTACCGCTTCTTAGCGTACATGCAACATGCCTCAGGCAGCACGTGACCAGGATTCATAACTGAATTTTGTCTGCTGGTTGGATCACTAGCCTCCCTGGAATGGGAGAGGTACTGATGGGGGGTGAGACGTGAATACTGATCCATGGCTCTGTTGGGATTTGGTGGTTCCCAGTGAGTCTGATGCTGGGTAGAAATCATGAGACTTCGATCCAATGCGATTCAATTCAATAAAGCTTTATTCAACATGTGCACAAAGAGAGCCCCTGGTACAAAGAATCAGGCAGAGTCCCTCAAATGGAGCCCCTCCCCTCGCTACTTTATAGCACATGGTGCTTATATAACAAGTTATATAACAACTTACATAACATGAACCTTAACCAATCAGAATTAAACAAACCCTCTATGGGTTTGTTTATCCCATGCTCATAGTGCTCCAGTCCACATGCCGAACTCACACCCCTCCCCGTGGCCTTCTCCAGAATGTTCCTAGGCCGGTGAGCCACAGCATGCTTCCCTATGCATAAGCACCCTGTAAACCACATTTTATTTAAAATAAACACAACCATACCCTTCAGCTCCTGCAGTCTGGGTAGCTGGCTGAGAATGAGAAAATGGAGGTCTCACATTGTCCTACTTCTGTTCAGATTTCCTCACTGATCTTGGGAACATAGTAAGGACAAGGAGGTGGGGAAGTAGGATTTATTTATCATTAGGCTCGCTATCAACACAAAAAAACCTACAATAGATATATAAGTTAGGGAGTGGCAGTTCAAATTAGTAGCCTGCCTCCACAAAAATAGATAATAAATTTGCCCAGGCATGTCACATAGCCTCCTTTTGTCTGAAAAGCACCTAGCATATTGTGGTGTCTGACAGCACCAAGTTGTTACCACTACTAATAAGGATACAGAAATTTTGTTATCCACAGAAATTTGCTTATGAGTAGATGATGACACTCTAATTTCAAAACTAGTTAGACAGAATAAAATTAACAAGTGGTCCTGATCATTTGAATTGTGGTCAAATAGTGATGTCAGTCCACTTTGTCAAAATAATTAGAACTAGGCTTGGTCCAGAATCTCATCTGAAGTGAATGAAACTTGGTTGGCTCAGCCATATTAGAAACCTGGGTCCTAGTCGTAGCTGTGACCTTGTACAACTATCTGTTGTTCCTTATGTAAAATGAATGGCAGATATTTGCCTTCTTCCTAAGGCAGGCATTTGCGGCTTTTGCTCAATAAGACGTGGGAAATGCAGAGAATATTTGACACCAGTTGGAAGAGGTGAATTTAGAATTCATGAGTGGGGAGGGCAGTAGTAGGATCCATTTTGTCTGATGGTCCAGTTCTGTGTGACTGCTTCTGACTGATGCAGGAGGCTCACAGGAGTCCAGGAGAATACACACTGCCACTGGAACAGGAAGGGACCAGCCTCCAGCTCATTTTGTTAAGCATGTGCAAATGGTAATTTTTCCAGGATGTTCAGCTGCTCAAACCTAGGCAGCAAAAGGCTGCTCTCTGACGCCAGGCTGAGCAGGGCCGTCCTTAGGCATATGCAGCATACGCAGCTATGTAGGGCACCCGAAAATTTAAGGCACCACTGAGTCTTAGTGTCCACCCTCCTGCCTCTTCTTATCCCTGTTCTGACCCTTCCTGCAGGCTTCCACCACAGTTGGCTGCTGCAGCCTGGTGAGTCTTCCTCTGGAGGAGATCTAGGGTATGGCTACACTTGCAGCCGTACAGTGCTGTGAGTTAAAGCTGTCTTCGTACAGCTGTGTAGGGAAAACGCTGCAGTGTGGCCACACTGACAACTACCAGCGCACTGTCATGGCCACATTTGCAGGGGTGTTGGGAGTGGTGCATTATGGGCAGCTATCCCAGCATTCAAGTGGCTGCAACGTGCTTTTCAAAAGAGGCGGGTGGGGTAGAGTGTGGCAGGGAGCATGGGGGAGAGAGAGAGAGTGGATTTTTGGAGCTGACACTGTGTCAGCTCCCTGCCTTGCAAGTTCAGATCCCTTCTCCCACCCCTCTCTCATTCACTAAATGCAAATAGTCTTCATTGTTTTTTTCCTCACAGTCTAGACAAGCAGCTGCTCCGAAACGGACACACACACCCCCCCGCTCCCGCCATGCTGCTTTTCTCCTCAAGCAAACACTAGCTGTGGACCTTCCAAAGGAATCCCCTTGCCTGCCTCTGCTGGAGCAAACAGTAACTGTGTTTGTTTTTTAGATAAGCTGTACGAACACAGCTGTAACTACCAGCGCTGCAGAACTGTAAGTGTAGCCATGGCCATAGTTTTTAAAATATATCCTTCAAAAGACCACCCTTATCTAAAATACACATTTTAATTTATTGACTGTAGTAAAAAAAACCTTGCTTCCAAAGTCTACCTGTTCTTTATGTCCATCCCTTTCTCCCTTCACATGCACACCCGCATTGAAAAGAGCCCTTAAAGCAGGGATCTCAAACTCAAATGACCACGGGGGCCATATGAGGGCTAGTTCATTGGCCCGAGGGTGCATCACTGATACACACCACCTCACTGTCCCTGGCCCCTCCCCCACTCCACCCCTTCCATAGGGCCCTGCCTCTTCCAACCCCTTCCCTGCCCCCATTCCAACCTCTTCCCTGAAGTCCCATCCCCAACTCTGCCCTCTCCCTGCCCCCAGAGGGTGCATGAGGAGTGTGACTGGGGCTCAGGGCAGGGAGTTGAGGTGCAGCAGGGGGTTGGGGTGCAGGCAGGGGGCTCAGAGTGCAGAAGGGGTGTGGGTGCAGCAGGGAGCTCAGGGCATGGGGTTGGGGTGTGGGGTGCAGCAGGGGGTTGACGTGCAGGCAGAGGCTCAGGGCAGGGAGTTGGGGGGCAGGAGGGCTTCGGGCTCAGGGGTGGCAGCGGTGCACACTGGGGCCAGGGCAGGCTGCTGGCCCTGGCCCCACTCCGCTCCAGAAAGTAGCTGGAACCATGTCCCTGTGGCTCCTGGGGGAGGGCAACGCAGGGCTCCGTGGGCTGCTTGCCATGCCTCCAGGTACCTCCCCTGCAGCTCCCATTGGCCACGGTTCCCCGTTCCCAGCCAAGGGAGCTGCGGGGAGGTCAGGGGGGAGGTCAGTGCCTGGAAGCCAGGGCAACACACGGACGGAGCCCTCTGCTTCTTCCCCCCTGCCCGGCCTCAAGGACGTGATGCCAGCCACTTCAGCGTGGGGCTTGAGGGAGGCAATCCTGAGGCTGTAGTTTGCCCATCCCTGGCCTGGAGGTAGGCCAGGGGGGTGGGCACAGGCCGCTTGGTAGGCCACAGGAAATAGCCCTGTGGACCATGTGTTTGAGACCCCTGTCTTAAAGACAACACCCCTTTCCTTCCATATGTCTGGACAAAGAGTTCCCCTTCCTTTACTTCTGATTATCTGATGAACTAGTTTTAAGAAAACCCTCCAGAAAAATCAGTACCTTAGTAAGATATAAAATCCTTTGTTATGCCTAAAATCTGTGGAAACATATCTTTTAAAGTATCAGAGGGGTAGCCGTGTTAGTCTGGATCTGTAAAAAGCAACAAAGAGTCCTGTGGCACCTTATAGACTAACAGACGTATTGGAGCATAAAAGCTTAGTCTATAAGGTGCTACAGGACTCTTTGTCATATTTTTTAAAGTTTGTGACATTTCATAAACATGTCTATTGTTATGGAGATCACAAAAATGAATCAGTGTTCTCTTTTTCTAAAAGCAATGAACATTGTTATGAACACCCTAAACCTCTGTGACTGATTAATTTAAAATAATGTCATTCAATCTGAAATGATTACTTTATGAAGGCTTAAGAGTACATTTAAAATATAAAATCAGTTTAGGAATACTGATTAAGAAAATAAAAACATAGAAGAGCTGCATCATGTATTCCATAATATTTAATGTTGTATTCAGCAAGACAGCTGACTTGCCCTTACTACAAAGTTTTTGCAAATAAATCTCTGACAAACTTCAGGGTATATCAAAAAACCTGTGCCTGACATTTTTTATTCCAACGTTTGGTTCTTTTAATTAGGTACCTTCTGCAAGTCCAGTCTTCACCATCTTTCATGCAGTGGAAAACATGCTTCATTTTCTTTAGAAAGAAATAGCAGAAGAGGTTTTTTTTCCAAATGTCATTTGCTTCCTTTGGGTTAAGGGACTTGGCTGGAAAGGGGTGACCAGCGTAAAGGGGAGGGAAAAGAGACAGTGAGGAGAGGGCAGGGCCTGGGTGGGGTGAGTGGGGCCTGGGACAGAGTAGGGGTGGAGTATGGGCGGGGCCACAGGCAGAAGAGGTGGGCTGGGGAGCTTCAGACACCGCCCATGACAGCAGGTAAGAATGGGTTGGCTCCCGCACACCCAGCGCACACTGCAGTCTCCTTAGGCAGGGGCCATATTCACAGAGCCAAATGCACTGGCGCCGCACATTCTGTGTGAGGGAGAGGGTATGGGGATCTCTGTGGGGAGCTGGGACTCTCTGCCGCCATGAGTCGGGCCAAGTGTCTCGGTATCCTTTGCTATCTCGGTTTAATAATACTGTGTAGGGCCCCATAAATCCTAAGGATGGCCCTGAAGGTGAGACTCTGTCAAATGTCAAGATCCTGCTCCAAATAATGGGAGTGTTATAGCTGTTCAAAAAATAAGTCAAAAATATTAAAATTGTCAGAATGACCTAATTTTTTATCAGCCTTGTTCTCTAAAATGGTTACACCATTTTTGTTCAAACTTTCCACAACCACCACCACCACCACCACAAACAACAACAACAAAAGTAGTCATTTCAGGCAACGATCTAGCATTAAAAAAATCAGCCTGAATTGTTTGGATTTTGCCAAAGTTATAAACAATTGAAAACAGAGGATCGTAACTGGAAGTCTTGGAAACATTAATATAGGTGAAGCTCCCTCTCCACCCAGTGGTAGATTAGCTATTGGGTCAATGGGACCTGTGCCCTGACCCACTCCGTCCACCTGGTGCACCTGCCAGGGGGCAGCGGGGTTGGGGTTCAGGGGTTTGCTCCATTCCCTAGCAGGAGCACTGGGTGGGCAGAGCAAGGCAAGACCCTGTGCCCCAACCCCACTCCCCATGCCCTGCCCCTGCTCCTCAGCAGGGGTAGTGGGAAGAGACTGCAAGCAGAAGAGTTGGGGAGGGCCCCCACTTGTTCTGGCCCAGGACTCCATAAAACTGTAATCCGCTTCTGTCTCTACCTTTAATATAACATGAATATGCTTTCCTTCTGTTAGGCTCTGTGCAACCTATCAAGCACAGCTGGCTTGTTCTAGGGTGCCTGATTGGCTGCACTGCTCTGTTGGTTGGAAGAGTTGGTAGTCTGGTTCTTAAGACTAAAAGCAGCAGCAGTTCAGTGACTGCTCAAAGCATTTGTCTATGGCTGCAATAGTGCCTTTTTCAGACCCAGCCTTAGAATCATAGAATATCAGTGTTGGCTCTGGCTCCTGGCCATTGACTCCGGCTCTGACTACTAGGCATGACCACGCACATCTCAGTCACTGACACTATCCATCTGTGACACCACAGCAGTTCAGGTGCTTGAGGGAGGGACATTCTCTGGCTTAAGGAGGGAGCATGTTATTTTCAAAGACGGGTCCTTGACACTGGAATTTAATTCACTCCCTTGTTCCAAGAAGCTGAGTTGGCTGACTTTAACTGTTTTGCCAGGCTTTTGCCATGGGATGGTATGAATGGGATGTGGGGAAAGTTAGCAGCCCTGATCAGTTGAGTGTATTTTATGGTGGATATCAGTCTAGTCTGCATTTTTTGCACAAATTTTAATCAATCCATTTTATGTGAGAATACTGTTGATGCATTATAAATGTATAGATCATTTAGCAGACTATCCCATAAACTCAGGTATAGATATCTTAAAAACAAAAGAAGAAATCTTTATAATATGAGCAAATACTACAAATCAAAATCTTGCACTGTGTATTTGTGATCACACATTCTTGTTCTTTTAACCTACATAGTAAAAAACCATTCCTTCTAAGTTTCCTAAAAAAATTAAATTTGTGTCTCACTTTAAGTCAGAATTAGTTTGCTATAATCTTGCTGCTGGTACTTGAGAATATTGGAGAGCAACTGTCTCTGTAATTCTGTCTTTTTGTCCATCACTGTTATGGTGTGTTCTCTTCCCTTGAGCGGTACTTTACGGAATTCACATGCAAAGAATACAAATGACAGTGCAGATGTGGGTCAAGAATAGGTCACCTTGGAGTGGTTGTGCTCTGCAGAAAGCTGCTTAAGTGTCTCATGCAGCAAACTCAGCAAAGAATCCTGTGGCACCTTATAGACTAACAGACGTTTTGGAGCATGAGCTTTCGTGGGTGAATACCCACTTTGTCAGATGCATGTAGTGGAAATTTCCAGGGGCAGGTATATATATGCAGGCAAGCTAGCGATAATGAGGTTAGTTCAGTCAGGGAGGATGAGGCCCTGTTCTAGCAGTTGAGGTGTGAAAACCAAGGGAGGAGAACTGGTTTTGTAGCTGGCAAGCCATTCACAGTCTTTGTTTAATCCTGAGCTGATGGTGTCAAATTTGCAGATGAACTGAAGCTCAGCAGTTTCTCTTTGAAGTCTGGTCCTGCAGTTTTTTTGCTGCAGGATGGCCACCTTAAAGTCTGCTATAGTGTGGCCAGGGAGGTTGAAGTGTTCTCCTACAGGTTTTTGTATATTGCCATTCCTAATATCTGATTTGTGTCCGTTTATCCTTTTCCGTAGCGACTGTCCAGTTTGGCCGATGTACATAGCAGAGGGGCATTGCTGGCATATGACGGCATATATTACATTGGTGGACATGCAGGAAATTGGTGGACATGCAGGACATGCCCCTGGAAATTTCCACTACATGCATCTGACGAAGTGGGTATTCACCCACGAAAGCTCATGCTCCAAAACGTCTGTTAGTCTATAAGGTGCCACAGGATTCTTTGCTGCTTTTACAGATCCAGACTAACACGGCTACCCCTCTGATACATGCAGCAAACTGTTAAACAGTTAATATGAGAAAGTTAAATGGAAAAGGGAAATATTTCTTTAAAAAAGGAACCAGAAGCAGGAGAAATTATATTTTACTATTTTAGCAGCAGCAGCAGCCAAAAAAGGCCTGGGACTAATTGCTTACTACGGGTAATTTTCATCAGAATGCAGGAGGTAGTCCAGTGTGAAAATTGGTTACTATATTAGATCTTTCAGGAGCACCACAAATACAGATTTAAAATGTTGGACAACTCTATTTTCTAGTAATATGTGATTATGAGGAACTGAGAAAAGGAGTTAACTGAATCCTAATGCCTGTCATGTAGGTATATTTCTGTCCCTAAACTACGTGTTATTTTTCATATTAGTCTCTATTACAGTGCATCTTCTGTAGCCACAAAAACCTAGGCATTCTTATTAACCCAGGAGAGTACAGGTATTAGGATGGGTTAATGCTGTGTGGAGATCAAAAATGTAGAAATACAGCTCCAAAGTTAGAAGGACGCGCTGGACATATTGGTCCTGATTTCCACAAGAAATGTAAGTACATGTCTAACTTTGGGCATGTGAATAGTCCCAGTGGCTTAAATGGGACTACACGCATGCATGAAGTTAGACATGTGCTTAAGTTCTTTGCTTAATCAGAATCCTGATTAACTGATCTAATACACGCTGTCATGAGGGGGTAACTTTGAAATTTTTTGCATCCAGTAGGATTTAGTTTCTTTTCCAGCTCCCAGCTAATATGTACACGTCCATCTTCAAAAATAATACCATCTTGAACAACAGTTTCTTCAGTATCATTTTAATAGAATTCCAAATAGCGTACATAATCGTTCAATTTTACTGCGACTTTCTTTACAGAAGGATTCTGTCATTGCTGGTTTTCTTTATATTTATTTGGATGGTTGGGTAATTAATTCTCTCACACAAATATGTGTTTTACACTGAGTTAAAAAATGATCTTCAATAATCAATAGTTATATGCTTATGAAAAAGTCCTGTAGAATTTAATAGAGAATAATTTTTCTATTGAGTTTTTAAACCAACCTGTAGAATTCCATAGAATGATATAATTTGTATTAAAATCTGTAGGTTTTTCTGTCCTACCTTTATGGATACTCAGTGTCCTCTTCCTCCAAACACCAACGTATCTGCACACCTTTCATACTAATTTCTGTAGTACCCTAACTTCAATAGAATAACTGGTTTCATCATTATTAAATTATATAGTACTTTCCCATAAAGGTATGAACAGCCTGCTTATTATCATCCATCTTAATCTTTTTAGTTTACCAAATCCTATGTCTAGATATGTTAATTAGTATCTCAATTATTTGTTAGTTTTGCTATTGAGCGTCAGGCAGTGTGTGCAACATTTTACATAATAGGTAAGATATGATCCCCGCCCCAAAGAATTTAGGGCCAAAATCTCTGCTCATGTGAATTGGCAAAGTGCCCGTGTACTCAGTGGATCTGTGCTAATTTACTTTAGAAGCATTTGCCCCTTAAAATCTCGATCCAAAAAGTGACACTGTGGGCAAACCTCCACTGAAGTCCATGGAGCTTCATGCAGGTGCAGGGATCCCCTTATGGAGTCTGTTACAGGATTGGGACATACCCTGAACAGACAATATATTTCAGACACCCATTGGTAGTGCCAGGGACCAAAAGGCTTATTCTCAAAGTTTTTTGTTTTTTTGTCCCCCCCCCCCCCCCCCCCCCCCCGCCATTCATACCTTCTTTGGAGGATTTTCATCTGAAAGGTTTGTGGATTGTGGGAGATATTATTTCATAGGAATCTTTAATCGATTTTCTCTACCAGATGTTGCACTACATGCAAATACCGACCTTGCCAACACTCGCATACCCTTTGGACCAAATTCTAAAAAATAACTGCAGCCACTTTCACTTTATAAAAATGTGGGTGCAGCCATACTTTAACATGCAGCTGTGCGAGAGAGTGGGGCAATAGAGAATGAACATGAAGGAGTCCAACTCTATGTGCATGTTTTGCACATGTGCTGAAATTTAAACTTAGTGAAGATTGGACCCTTTATAACTTGTAATGACACTGGCTGTAATAATTGCTATGCTCAATAATGACTATCTTTGTACATTTTTTGCAATAACTACAGCTAAGATAGTCGACAAATGCAACTGTTTTTGTTTTAAATAGTATCATCACCTTTCTCTTATTCTCTTATAAGACGGTTTTCTCTGAAAGTTTTTGTTGTTGTTTTTGTTTTGTTTTGTTTTTCTGGTGCTACATGACAATACTGTAGCTATCCCAGGACTTTCCCCACATTTCACTGCAAACATAGCAACCTCCTGGGGGAATCTAAGAGAAACTCTTTCATTTCCTCTTTATTTGTTTGAAGACACAAATGAACCCAGTTCATTTTCACTGAAAATTACAAGGCAAATTGTGAAAAGGGTCAACCATAATTTTTTTCTAAAATATATTGTTGCATCTAGCAAAGAGGAAGTGTTGAGAGCCACTGATAGTGAGCCACAAGGGAATGAACTAGGTCACTCCCCAGCTATCAAAGAGTCATATCTTCCTCCACATGCAGAGCCAGTTTATAAGGCTCGTAATGGTTATCCACAATTAGAAAAAAGGCTTTGCTTCTGATCTAGGAGATCTCTAGATTTATATTGTTGAGTCATATGCATAAGTCCCACATTTTAAGGAATATTAGTCTTCTAAGTCACCACAGAATAAACTTATTCCTCTGACAGTCAGAACACAAACATATCTGTTCTTGTTTTCCTTCATTGTCTGAATTCCCTCTGTGCATAGCATAACAGATGCCAACTCTCCATTCAAATCACTCCTTAAATAGGCTCTGCAAAGTCTGCAATTACTAACCCTGGTCTCTAAAAATCCTCTCATCTCAGCATCTCACCAGAAAAAAAGAAAAACTAACAACCTATTTAAAGTGATGGTTTACAGTATAACCATCTCCTCAGTTTCTCAGGGCATTTTCACTAACCACGCTTAGTCTACTTATTTAGGCCTTGAACCTGAAGATACTTTCACACATGCTTTAATCTGATCTTTATCAAGTGTAGAAGTCTTTGCAGGATTGAACCTTTGATTGTAAATTATCTTGGGATGAGGACTGTCTTTCGTGTCTTGTACAGGGCTGAGCATGTTGTCAATAATTAAATAATAAACAAGAACAGCATTGTATAATTTTCTCTCTGCAGTCTGTGATGGTGAGGTGCTCCACATATCTGAAGGAATTTTGAAGGTCCTATTCCCTCTGCTCCTCATTTACCTCTCCTCCTTTCCTGTAGGTGTCTCATCACAACCATGGTGCTAGTGGCTCTCAGAACAGTCAGAGTCTCTAATACTTTCAGTGGCCAGGAGGAGTCGCTGTGGAATAAAGTGAGGCCCTTCCCTGTCAGATCAGGGTCCGAGTACATTGTGTGCGTTACTGTACAACATAAATGTTTAGTTGTTTACTTCCTGATGGGTTTCAATGGTTTAACAAGAACTACAGCAGCATCTTCCATATATCTTTATTTGCTTAAATTAACAAAATACATTTTACATGTTATTTTCAGGTGAACTGCTTTTGCTATCGAGATATAATGCCGCAAGCTGAACATTCGCAACTTAAATTGATTCATTCTTTTGAGTTTTTGTTTTTAAATAGCAAACCAGCATTCTGTATGAAATAAACATCTACTGCAATATTTTTTCCAAATCTGCTGAATACAAAATGTTAGCTCTGTTACATCTTGTTCAGCTAAGCAGACACAACTTACTACCAAAAAAATGTTAATACTTTATTAAATACTTTTTTGGCACAATAAATACAGTACTTACATTACACTTCTTAATTATACACCAGCTGCACCTGAGTCCAGCAGCACGAGATGAATTATGAGATTAGAAAATTGGCTACACAACCAGCACAGAGCTCTAAAAAGAGGAATGCAATGGCAGCATCAGAAGACCACTTGGCCGGTCTGATAAACAAGCTATAGCTAACATGCTATAAAAGCCAGGAAGTGCATGGTAAAACCCTTCTAGGAGATGCTCAGCAGCCTGCAAAATTGAGGCCATAAAAGATTTTACCAAATTCTTCATGACAAAGTTCAATGCTTGCCCAGGCAGCAGCACATTATCAATAACCAAATTTCTCAGTGGATGTGCCATAGCTCTTCATCCTGAGTTTAGTTTGACACCTGAATTTGTTGCTTGCTTAATCTGCTCTGTACAGTACCTTGCAGAACTCAAACATCCCAGTGCTGCCCTGATAGTAAAACTACCTACTTATAACCTATATATGTCCTGACCCCTCTCCTGCCAACACTCCTGATGATGTTGCCAATCTACTGTTCTTCAGTAGGCTTCAATGGAGCTCCTCGAGCAAGTGCTCTGCAAAGAATTTCAGTCAAGTAAATGTGTAGACACTTTGAACTCACTATTAATCAGTTCTGAAGGGTGGAATCGGATTCCCACAATGACCAAGGAAACAAGTATGACCTAATTGGATCTATAGCTTTCATGGTGACTGAGCTTTAATTTGACCTGCTGTGCCAAAGTGGCCACTGAGGCAATGTGGGAGAATCAGGTAGAGGCACATCAAGGCATCCTCTAAAGTATATTTAAAATATCATATAATTATAAAGGTCCAGGTTTTAGAAAATGAATAAAGTGAAGCTTCGTGTGCCACCTTGCACTGTAGGTCTCCTTTATAATCTAAATCTAGAGCAGTTCCATGCCTGTAGGCAGATCAGATGAGCAAAGTTGAGCACATAGAAATTAGATCTGGAAAAGACCTTCCATTTTTATTTCTACAAGAAATTTTAAAACTATTAAAAACTCTTAATATCCATCCTTCAAAAATGGCAATGTAAATAATGTGAAGATCAATTAAAAGAAAAACAAGGTATTTCACAATGGAGACTCTCCTTAATTTGTTCCTTTGGACCCACGTATGGCAGATTTCACAGCTTCAACTACACTATATCCTGCAAAATGGAGGCATCTACAGATGGACTATTCTTTCTGCATCTCTTTGCTTGTGTCACTTTGTGCCATACCCTTATCATTATCTCAGTAATGGTTTTGTTTGCAATTCCTCTGTTATATATTCTCTGATTCATGGATGCTTTAGCATGGAATGGTTGATGGCTGAGGGAATGAGTAGACTGGAACTGCCTGCAAACCTCATGGAAAGAAAACTGTGGTGGTCTTTGCTTTGTGGGACAGCTGTGAGAAGAGGGGTTTACATCAGGTTTCATACCATACTGCTGGTTCCCAAATGATAATGCCAGGATTGCATCTCATTGTTGTTCTGAGGGGAAATGGGATTATATGAGCAGGAAGGGGGAAAGCTGGTGATAATGAAGGTGTTGTTGGAAGCTTTGGGCTACTCAGCCAGGCAAGTTGATGTAGTTGCAGTGACTTATTTTACAAAGGGCCCACTTGGCAATTGCATTTGGTGGGGTCTAAGACTATGTAATTTTGTTGCAACCTCTTCCACAGCCAACATTTTAGTGGTTATGTAACTAATTCAGCATCCACACCTTTGTAGCCAAATTTTCAGAAGAGCTCAGGGCCAGATTTCAGCATTCTCCAATCAGGGCTAGATGTTTAAAAACACTCACCAGCACTCTGGGCACTCTTGAAAATCTGGTAACTTACTTTGGGCCTACGTGGGAAGTGAGTTCTCTTGAAAATCTGGCTGACTGTGAGTAGTGAGCTATAAAAAAAAAAACTGGCCCATATTGCATAAGATTGTGTTTGGGTGAGTAGTTGCTGTCTTGTATCTTTTGACTGGTGCACTTCAGGTGACCTTTTGTCTCTTATCACATAATAATAATACCTAGCTTTTAAGTAGCATTCTTCATCTGTAGTTCTTGCTCAGTGTGACCCAGCAGTCTGGTGGTAAAGCCAGGAACAGAACTGCAGTCTGATGATGCAAGCCCATTATTTTATGCACTAGGCCATGCTACCTCTGCAACCACATTGCTGTCAAGATAGACACCTAAACCTAAGGTCCCCTTTTTAATGTAATGACTAGAATGGACAGTCTCATAATGAAAGAATGTACAATTTATGCATATGATAAAACGGCATGGACCCATCACTGAATGTCTGCAGGTCATACCTGCACAGTCATCCTGTGGAACTCTTTGCCAGAGGATGTTGTGAAGGCCAAGACTATAACAGGGTTCAAAAAAGAACTATATAAGTTCATGGTCCATCAATGACTATTAGCCAGGATGGGCAGGGATGGTGTCCTTAGCCTCTGTTTGCCAGAAGCTGGGAATGGGAGACGGGATGGATCACTTGATGATTACCTGTTCTGTTCATTCCTTCTGGGGCACCTGTCATTGGCCACTGTCGGAAGACAGGATACTGGGCTAGATAGACCTTTGGTCTGACCCAGTATGGCCATTCTTATGTTCTTTCAAATGTACCTCATTTTGGGTGGCATCATTCATTTTAGTCCCAAAGTTACCTGCATTCCACACAAATTTGGTGTACCCTGGCTTTTATTGTTAAAATTATTCACATCAGAAAGAGTTAATTACACTATAGAAATGGATCTGCCATCCTTAAGTTTCCTGGAGGAGTAATATTTTTGTGCTCCTCATTCAGAATCTTTGTTATATATTGTGCCCACATATGGGCCTTGGGAGGTGGACAGAAATGACAGCATATCTTTTCCTTTGGAGTCAAACTGCACAAACCCAGCATGCTACACCATAAATGAATGGTATTTTCCTGTAGTGGGTAGCCAACAGAAAGGATGTGAGAACTACTTCCGTGAGCCAAGAGGGTTTCCTTTAGTAGTAGAAGACTGAGATTTTGAAGCAGACGCAATCAGCATGTGTTCCTAATAACCCAAGAACATATTTTCTATAATAGTTGTGTCTCTTGTAACAAATTCATGTGCTGTAGGCATCAGATATTGCAGGAGTAAAACACAATCCTAAATTGAGGGCTTGACAGGTAGATAAGGGAAAATCATTTTCATATACTTTTCAAAATATATGTATCCATATGTAAATCTAAACATTAGATTATTGATTTTGAAACTCAAAAGGACACAGTTAATTAAAAATGTATTAGAATATTATCATTTCCTTTTCAAGTGACAGTATGGCTTTGGGCTCTTTGCCATATCTCTCAAAATTACAGGGCACTGACTGGAAAAGATAAAATCTGCATTTAAAGGAATGTGCTTTGAGAAATGCTTTTACTAGTGGCCAGAAAAAAGGACATAGGGTGCTTTGTCAAAGTACTCCACATATACTAAATGAATACCTACTAATACTGCTTCAAAATAATGTGCTCCCTGTCTGGGTCCTGATACAATATAATAAGGCTTGAGTCCAAGGATGAAACTTTGGGACTGAGGTATTAAGAATAGCCTGAGTAGCACTCTATTTTCTATTAATCACTTGAAAGGGTTGGATCCTATTGGTCAGTTATATTAATGGGAGAAAGCTTATGTGTCAAATCAAGGGAGATTTGAAGTACAACAAGACCCCAGTGTTTTGGTGGGGTGTTTTTGGGCAGGGTGATGGGTATTTTGTTTTGATGTTTCTTTTAAACAAAAGCAGTTCAGATATTGGATTTCAAATTAGCACAGCTCTCCAAAATCAAGGTGAGAGATGAATGGGAAAAATTTACCATTGCGGTCAACTAAATTAATTCTCTCTCATTCCTATTGCTTACGTGCAATTATAGCAAAACTTGCAAATACAAAGTGCTGCTGCTCCTCATATGTATTGGCCTGAACAAACAATAAAATAAAATGTCCGCTCAGTCCATGCTATTTAATTTCAAGAATTGTTAAATGCTCCCATGCTGACTGAGATGCAGCAAAGCATTACTATACCCTATGTCACAGAAAAATGCCTCTAAATAGGGTGACCAGACAGCAAGTGTGAAAAACTGGGACGGGATGAGAGGTAATAGGAGCCTATATAAGAAAAAGATCAAAAATTGGGACCGCTCCTATAAAATCAGGATAACTGGTCACCATACCTCTAAACCAATTCTAGTCCTTTCACAAGAGTGTGAATTATAAAGTTGTTGCCCATCTGACAAGACATTAGAGTTTCATCTTATTTTGTTTCCCATTTCTCACTGTAAACAGATGCATTAAAGCAATCATTTCCAATAACTCAGAACCTCTTGGTTGTGTTAGTTCTGAGATCAATGACAGATAGTATTTTCATCATGCATATTTAACTATACTTTTGCATATGCTGTAAAATACTTAGCATATTTTGAGCTCTTAAAACCTGCAGAAATAAGTGTTCTTATTTATTCTTTAGTCAGCTAATACCTCAAACACTACAGTACACTGCTTTTTGATAACTAGAAAATTGTGTATAAGTTGGTATTGTCCTAGATCAGTGGTTCCCAAACCTTAACAACCTGTGAACCCCTTTCACTAAACTGTCAAGTCTCACGAACCCCCTTCTAAAAATGAATATTGCCAGGGATTTTCTCTTTTACCTGAGTATAAATTATAAAAGCAGTGATCTTGGAAATATAAAAATTGTTTTTATGACATGCTTATTACACACTATTATTTATTATTTATCATTACAGTATTTTTATTACATTATGAAAACTGCAACACTCTTCCAAGATCTCACTTTCATAGCTTGTATCACTTTGGTTAAGCCTGTTAGGAGCTTTGTCTTATATGTTTCACCGAGGAGTATCATGTGAAACCAGCATGAAAGTATTTAAGAAGCCAACTCAAAGAGTTCCTCCTACACAAGCATTCAGGTCTTGAGCAGTCCAGGCAAACAACGCAAGTTACAACAAAGCTTAAGCTTGTTCATCATAATAATTTAAAAAATAATACTAGCTGCCTATTTAGTTTTAAAAATAGCAAAATATCCATCTCCCTTTCCGTTTCTTATAAGGAGTCTTGAAGTTTAAAACTCCTCAGTAGGGTGAACAGACAGCAAGTATAAAAAATCAGGACAGGGTGTGGGGGGTAATAGGTGCCTATGTAAGAAAAAGCCCCCAAAATCAGGACTGTCCCTATAAAATCAGGATATCTGGTCACCCTACACCTGAGTGTGATATGCTTGCTTTGATCTGCTTAGCTTTTGGAAGTCCAGGGACTCCAGGTTGCTGGCCTCATGGCACCCAGAGTTTTTAGGGACAGCTGTGTCCACCATTAGAGAATTTTTTCCTGAGAACTCCCTGTAACATTTTGTGAATCCCTAGGGGTTCACGACTCCAGTTTGGGAACCACTGTCCTAGATAAAGGAAATAAAACCTCGGTTCCAACCCTATTGTCTGCTTATATATCAAATGAATACATATGAAAATGTTGATGTACATCAGAAGAACAAAGCTGTCAAATTACACCAGAAAATACAACATTTTATATTTTTTTACCTTAAAATTATCTGTATTGATTTTGCTTGTTCATCCTGAAAGACTTTTACAAGCTGCCAATCTTTGGCAATCACAATTCATGTTAAGAGCCACAACAGTACTGCCTAGTTCTCAGTTTCCAAGTGTAACTTAAAAGTTGTCAATTTAGATGCCTATAAGCATTGCTTGTTTTTCCATTTTCCTTTCCAGTAATTCTTTTAAACTGTTCTTCCTGTGTTTGAAGTATAGGTAATCAGAGAGAGAATGGCTGAGTCTGGCCTTTTCAAAGGGTCCAAAGCTCAGGCATTCCTTGTTATTCACAAAGCCTCTCTCCTCTTGGTTCTCTTCTTTGTCTTGATTTCCTTTCCCCCTCTCCAGTCCTCCTTCTCTCAACATTTCCTCCTTCTCATCGCAGTAAGACTCTTTGAAATCTTTCATCACGTAGTCTGGTTTGCTAGACAGATCTGGGGGCATATACAGCTTGTTGTTTTCATGATGGTACATGACAGGACTGTACTGCTCTGCTTCATAGCAGTTGTCTTCCTCTTCCTCCTGGCATGAGCTTCCCTTGGCACTCTCACCATCAGAATGAAATGAAATTCCTTTCCCTTGGCTTTTCTGGGAAAGGTCAAAAGGCTCTTCCTGTTCCAAATTTCTCAAGACACCTGTCTGGGACAGTGTAATTCTTCCTCTTCCAAAACCTTATGGTGGTTTTTAAAAAAAAAAAAGTTACAATTTATACATAACAAGTTTATTTAATACTGCCTTTCTAGTCAAAGCATGGCTTGGGCTTAGATTTAAAAAAATAAAATAATGCAATTTGTGTGAGATGGGAGAATATTTAAACATTGAGGGCCCTTACAGAGTATCCTTCACCCAATTAGCTCCAAGCACTTAATAAACATTTGTCTCTTGGCAGCCCAAGAGTTACTGTAGAAAAGCATTATAGTACCCTTTTACTGATGAGTAAACTGAAGCACACAATAGATTATTGAACTTGTCACAGTCGGTCAGTAACACAGCTAGGAACAAAAACCAGTAGTCCTGACCTCCAGTTGACTACTTTTGCTACTAGATTTACCCACTTCTTTCCCCTTTCATATTTTTACCTACATCTTGATCTTGATTGTCTACATCACAATCAAAGTTCTAATATCTGCCCATTCGCAGGGAGGAAAAAAGGTATAAAAACCTGTTAACACATTTTATGGCTACTCTGTTTCCAAGGCAGTGTTATTAAAATGGTAGACCTGATCATTTCTAAATAATACATCTCCATTTAGTTTGCTCTTCCTCATTTAGTCGTGCTGAAAACCTGCTATGCATTATTCAGTACTTCTGCTAAGTTACTGGGGAAATCATAATCAGATGATGTTTTTGAACTGTCTTAGTTTCTTTCTCTCCATAACAATACTCATATTGTCTTGTCTCGATATTTGCCTGAGTGTCTGCTCTGTGTGTTTCTCTTCTGCTTGTTTGAAAACAGAAGTGAGCCCAGACTATAACCTCAGATCCCCAAACCCTCCAACTGTGAGGAAGCTCAAATCAGGATTCCAACTTTGCAGTTTGGGCCCATCTTTTTTTTTTTTAAATCATTGAGTGAAATCCTAGTCCGATTGAAGTCAATAGCAAAACTCCCATTGATTTCAGTGGGGCCAGTATTTCACCCATTGGTTCTATTTCCTCTGTACCTGGCAACAACTTCCACAGAATGCATGCAGCAGTTACTGTGTGACAGGTTGTGTTTGCTGAAAGGGTTTATTGCCTGGCAGCAACTCTTATAAATTCATCTGTTTCATGGCTGATAAGCCAGAGGGGGTGAAGAATCTATATGCACTGAAATGCACATAACCTGCTTATAGTTGTGGGTAAATTAAACTCCATTGTAGTGTAAGAGACAAACATGGGGGAGAAAACCCTGTACTGTAAATATCAGGTCAGCTAAACTGTTACATGTTACAATCCACTTCTGTTTCATTTTAAGACATTATTAAAATAATGTGTTACAGGCTATAGGCATCCTAGCAACTATTAAAAACACACCAACAAATTCCTCCTGGCTAAAAAAGCCAGTTATTAAGAAAATCTAACTTAATAAAATCTCTCTGCCACCCAGCTTCCCAAATGAAACCCACATCCCAACCACCTCAATTCTGCCCAAATGCCTGTTTGAAGAAATGAGCTTTGCAGCATATTCTTCAAGGGTTAACAAATGTAGATTGTTCAGACCACGATGGGGAGTAGATTTCAAAGGTGTGGGCCCTAATGGAGAAAACTCTCATGAATGTTCATTTCCCTGTAAACTGAGAGAGCTCTAGCTTGAGCTCCTCCTCTGATCTCTGCCCAGCTTGACCCAGCTATCTCTCAGGTGGGAAGATTCCAGACTATTTGGGGCTTTATAGATCAAACCAACACTTTGGAAGCCAATAAGCAGTCAGTGAGGATCATAGGGCGCTGGTGCCCAGTGCTTCCCTGTGAGATACTGCAACAAGAAATCTGCTATATCTTGTACCAGCTTTGAGCCTCCGAAGGATACGGCTCATGACAGCATGGTCAAAATCCGAAAGGAAAAAGTTGTAATCTCCTGACCAGATGAAGTTGGAACAAAGTCCTCCTGGCCACTGCATGTCTAAAAACAGCTGGGAATCCCACCAAATGAAGTTGCAAATTTTACTCAAAAATAATGGAACTACACCTTCAATCAGGAGGGTCAATATAATCTCAGCTATGTCCTCCAATTGTTTCTTCAGCCCCCCATGATCACCTTGGTTTTATCAGGACTGACTCCCAACCAACTCTCTCCCATCCATGGCCCAAACTTATCAGTGAGAGAGAAAATCTACTGCACTGTCCAGGCTCGACAAGATGGAGATACAAGGATGGTGGGTATTGGGGAACAGTGACGGGTCAGGCTGGTGGTAATATTTAGAAAATATTGATGTGGTTCAATAAATCTCTCTCACTTTAATATAATCTCCCAGCAATATGAGGTTCAGTAACTTCTAGTATCAAAAGCAGAGAAAAAACTACATCTTCTGAGATCTATGTTACTGTGGCTTTTACAGTATTGTTCTGTGCATTCAAAGCATTGCAAGAACAACCTTCTTGCTAGTTATTACCTTGAGAATGAAATCCTCTTTCCATGACCCCGTGTTTGACCTTCATGTGTCTGGTGAGGTTTCCCTTCAAGGTGAATTTACTGGGACAGTAGAGACACTTGAATGGTTTGCTGTCTGAATGCAAGTGCATGTGTCCCATTAAATTGTGCATTCTGTTAAATTCCTTTCCGCACAGCTGTCAAGAATAATGGAAATTAAAATGATTTATTTTGTAGATGTACCCACAAGGCAAGCAGGTAAATACAATCTTCCCTTGAGATGAGAATGTACTGCAGCCCAGACAGCTTCTGCCAGGAACTTCATTTTATCATTCCAAACTGTGTCCGAAGAACAAAAACAAACTGTCACTATAGGAATGTGTGCTTGGGTTATTTTGTCCAGACACATTCAGACACAGCTAAGCAAAGACTTTGCTTTTGGGTTTTTTTTAATGATGTAAGAATCAAAATCAAGGCCCCTTCAGAATCAGAAAGCCCATAGAATGGAGAAAAGAGGTTCAGTTCTATAGGCCTAGACAAATCACAAGTGCAAAATTCTGTTCAGTCAGGGCATGTACTTTCTGCTTTTTAAATCTAGACCTTAATCAGGAACAACACCATTCCATGATGTAACGTGGAGAACTTCTGATGAAAGATCAGAAAGGTGAAAGGTATCAGTAAAGCAGTGAGTGAACCAGTGTATAGCTTCCATATCCATGGACTTCAAATAACAGAAGCTTTTAGCTGAAAGATAGTAAAAGCAATTCCTTCCCTCCCTAACCCCTCCATTCTTCTCTGATCCTCTCCTCTTCTGTGTACTAGCTTTTGTATTTTATGCCTGTGATGAGTAAGCTGGAGTTTATACAGTCTTGTGGCTGCAACAATGACTCAGGTTTCCCTGGAGCATGTTAGTGCCAACACCAGCCATTGATCCAGCAGGTTTCCATTTGATGAAACAATATGTTGCATGTTTGTTTTGTTTCTTGATGTCTCCTTTCATTACCTCTTCCCCTATAAACAAAATGTGCTCTCAAACACAGAGGCATTTGTTAACCCTGTTATAGATTTCTACTTCCTGATAAGGATGTAAAAGTAACTTTCTTTCTTTCTTTTGGATTGGCATCTCCCCCAGTCAGGAATGTTTCCAGCAGCTGTACAACCTGCTGCATGCTGTCCATTTGAACTCCTTTTTGGAAGAATTTTAGCCAAAGACTTTTCCCAGTTGAACTGATTAATCAGCATCTTCATATTACATGAGCCCAGGGACTCCTTAGCTAAATATAGTGCTTTCTACAGGGAGAAAATGCTAAAAGAGCATTTCACTAGATTTAAACTAGAAACTTTGGTTTCATTTGAATTTGGATTAAGATATTTAACATAGTTTTGGGAAATCTGCTATACCATTGTTTGAGGGATTATTCAAATTTGTCAAGCTGTCTACCAGAATACCTGCTGTTGTGGGGGAAGTTTAAATTTGTGGGCTGATCTTGGGTAGAATACTCTTCCCTCTCTTGTCCCCCCTTTTTTTAGACACTATAACTGCTCCCCACTTTCCTCAGAGAAAAGTTAACTGGACTATTAAAAACTGCATGATATCTGAGTATTTTAAAATCTACGATGATACAGTTGAATGAATATTGAAAAAAAAATCTGAAAATAGTCACTTGCATTTTTAAATGATTTGCCTCCACTGTGTTAGTCCTTGTTTTGCCTTCTGCAAATATGCTAGCAAGTTTATTGGCAAAAGTGTTCACAGAAAAAAACAGTTTTAACTAAATACTTCAGAATACTCACAGAAAATGAATGATTAGTTTTTAACTGTGAGTATTCACACAGGACACGTGATTCTAAGAGTTATTCATCCAATTAGGATGTACTATGCATCCAAGAAAGGTAACAAACCTCATGGGTTATATTTCAAATGTTGATTATTGAATATTTGCAATGAACAGGCTATGCACCATTTATCGGTCAAGAATTATTTGTAGAAATTGTGACAAATCATTTCAGACTTATACATTCGAGAATTATAAACTGTTCATGGACAACTGACTCATTTTCTGCTTGTGAAATCTTGTTTTGTCAATTGAATAGTTGCCCACTACTTGACCACCTCTATTCACAGCAGACTGTATACGGAAATAATAACATATGCAGATTTCACCATGATCTGGATCCCTTCCATCCTCAGATTGCTATCTGATGATTTTTTAATTTAGTTTTTTGCTAATCTTTTGTAGTGGCAGTGACTGCAGCAATTGACTTACCATAATCTGTGTGATCAAATACTACAGGATCAAACTCTGCTCTCATTCATATTCAGTGAGCAATCCCTATTGAAATCAATGCTGCAAAAAGCATCCTAAATATGTTGGGAGGGGAATGGAGAGGCAAAGGAGTGTTGATTAGTATAGTAAAGTCCATGAAGGGCAATAGCTGCTCTTGACAGTAGCTGGAACAACCTATGATATATCGATGATTCTCTGAATTTAAAAACCCTTTATAGCAATGAACTGTGTTTTGCCAAACAGATATTTTTTAGCATGAGCTCATCTATTGTTTGTGTTATGACTAATCTGTTTCTCAGCCTGGTAGATATTAGTACCTGTACATCTAAAACACTAACCAAAGAAATGGAAGTAAAACACCAGTCTGAATGATGAAAGTAGTTATTTTATCTAGGAATCTTTATAGGGTATTGGGTATAAAAATGAGTTCTGTAAGAGCCTTTTTGGCCAGTAGTACATATTTCTGCTTCTTTACTCTGGAGGAAACAAAAGGACATACGATGTGGCACAACATGGTTTTAGTTTCTGGACAAAGAGAACAGGATTTCCATTTCCTTGAATCATTCACAGTTTCAGGGATGGAACACAGCTAAATTTGCCACTGACCCTAAAGCCACTTTTTGCTAGAGCTGAGGAATGTAGTTGGAATCTGAATCTGTGATGGGGTGGGGGGGGGGAGTGATGCCAAGAGAAAACCCATGGGAGAGGTGCTACAGGAAAATAAAACAAGGGAAATAAAATTATATCTTTTGGGGAGAGAGGGTAGCAGTGAGGGGCACTATTACAGGATGAACTGGTCGTCTGTGGGGTTTCGGGCTAAGTTCCACTCTCTGCCAGGTTTAACCTACCTTCCCAACTGAAAGGAATAAGTTCCAGGGTCACATGGTAGAAGATTGTGACTCAGAGGCAGGTCTGTGGGGATATAAATGACAGCTTGAGTTCAGGGAGCAGGCCAGAGAGAAAAAGGGATCAAAGAGGCTCTCCTTAAGTCCCAGGCAGACAGCCTGAGAGTGGATCCCTGCTGGGAGCTGGCTAGGAAGTCTGGAAGCCAGTCTATTGGAAGAAAACTCCAGCAGAATATAGTTAAGAGGCTTTTAATTTCCAGGCAGTGAGATCAACAGGGAGCAGACAGTTTACTGTGAGAGATCCCAGGTCAGGGGAAAGGACATGGTTTACATGTGGAACTTATGTTAAACTGGTTTATTTGTGAGAAATAAAACTCTGTCCCTGACAAAAAGGAACTGAACTCCTATAGCTGCTGAGAGAGCTGCTGCTTTGATGCATGGCCAGTGAGCTTGGCCCACTGGCTTACAGGTACTTCATTACAAAACTTTGAGTAAGCTGAGCCATTTGCTCATGCTGTGCAGTAACCCATAGCAGAAAGCACCACCCTCCAAAGTCTTGCTATTAGAATCTGTCAATCATTTTATGAGTCTTTAACAAGTTTTTATAGCATGATTTCATTGTCATTGGATACTGGTTTGAAACAATGCTCTTGGATGTAATGGGGAAGCTTGTACACATTAGCACCCTTGTGGGCAGTCCTGAAAGAGAAGCCAAGGACTGAATGAGCATGAATTAATCTCTTACTCTGAGATGGAAGCTACCAAGTGTACTTGGCAGCATTGGAGAGAAAACCGTATTGTTCTATATTAAAGGTCCAAATGCTATTGATTTCAGTGCCAACGGCAAACCTCCTATTAATTTCAGTAGAAATTTTACACATTTTACTATAGCAATAGTGTATCAGCGGGAGCAATTGCTGTAGATTACTGTAGTATTTTTTTTGCTAATAAGGAAGCCTAGACTTTATTTTTTAAAAGCTGCAAGGATCTTCACCCTTCAGAGAGCGAGCCAAATGAGATTACAAGCTGCAGCTGGGTGAGGAAACACAAGGCACAGCTGTTTTCTACTCCCTAGCACCAGATAGTCTGTGCGTGGCTGTGATTAGACATATAGGAAAGCCTTGTGTTTTCTTTTGCTATGAGAAAAAAGCCATGAAAATTGCAGCCTGCAGTGAGATAGAAAGGCCACTGCTGTGCTGTCCTTCCCTTACATTCTTCTTCTTTTATTTTTTTTTCTTCATAAGAAGGGTGTTCCTTTCCTCACAGAGAGAGAGAGAGAGAGGGAGAAAGACTGTAAACTGTCCAAAAGGACCGTGAGAAAACAGGAAACTTTGAAAAGTACAAGAGAAAGCAAGATGAAATCTATTTGCAGGCGGTTCCCTAGGGACATATGAGCCATTGTTAAGCAGGCAGTTCATGCAGCTATATCCTTCCTTCTGCTGAGGAGGAGCTTGGTGCCAAAAGGCTGCTATCTGGTCATTGCCTTAACCCTCTGAATACCATCCAAAAGGGCTTGACTAATTAATCCAAGTTTCCTTTGAGGATTCTGCCAGACAGGCAAGGGATTTCCCAAAAGCTAGGGCCCTGCTATACCCCTCACTTATAGCAGTACAACTCCATTTGATTTCAGAGGCATTACTTCTTATTCTCACCAGTGTTGTGTGAAGAATCTAGTCCACTTACTTGTTTCTGTTCTGAGAGGGGACATTGGGTGGAGATAGGAAAAAAACAGGTGTTCCACTGAAGCTTTTGCTACTATCTGAAAAACATATTGCTTACTACTCCAGTTTGTTCTGAATCAGAACTAAAGACTGAAAGTTTTGAAATTTCCCATAGATCAAAAATTTAGAAATTAATGTATTTGGTACCATCAAAATATTTTGTTTTGATAAGGTAAAAAACATTTTGTTTTGGTAATATCAGGACAGTGGAATATAACATTAAATACAATATCCTATAATGTTAAATATCATTGCAATAAAATGAAATAATATAGAAAAATATGAACAAGCAGAATTGAAATGATAAAGTCAAAACAAAATGCTTCAACATTATTGAAACAAAACAAGAAAGTTTCAACAATTTATTTAGACTTTTTCCCACTTAAAATTTTAATTGAAATGATTATAATCCTGTTAAACATTTTGATTTTGACAAAATTACAGTTTCCAACAGAAAACTATTTAATTGAAATTTTTTTGATTAGCTTTACTCTCGGTTTCCCTTAAGAACCAATCTAGTTCCAGACTGTTGAATGAAGAATTTACAGAGATTGCATCCAGATCAATCTCCAAGTGTTTATGCAGAAACTGGAAAATATTGCTTGCTAGGCATTTATGCTGCACTCAGTTACTGTGTGTTTTAATAGTTACCCAAGTGAGAAGGAAACATGCAAGTTTGGGCATTTTAAGATAAATCTGTGTTACTAAGCCCTGTGGTCAGTTAAAAGAAGTAATACATAAAAGAATCGAAAAGGATGATTGTACAGGCCAGCCTTAAGCAGGAAAAGAAACTTGAATCACATCTTCCCTATGAATTAGAGGTGGGTGTAAACCAGAACCACAAATCTAAATGCCTCCAAACTTAGGGGAAGTTCAGATCTAGGTGTGTTTTACATCCCTTTAATTTCCTGTGTGCTGTCTTGATGGAGGTAGCAATCCTGCCTAAGATGATCCTATATTATTTGGTTGACACCATGAATAGGCAAACAAGTATTTTTCAGAAGTCTGTTTTGTTAGGATACTAATGTCCTGGCCAAATTTCAGTTTGGGGCAATTACATTTGGCCTATTCAAAATCTCCCTGTAGTTCTGTTTTGCTATGATGTACTTTGTGTCCTGCACCAGCTATGGTGTAGAATTATGGTGCACTGTTAATGTTGGTACATTTCTGTGACTCCCAGAGTCAATGCCTTGATCTGTGTGTTTAATAGGTGCATCAGGTTGTTGAGCACTTTGTCTTCCTTTAGAATGAAATATGCCAGATAAATGTCAGGTATTTTTATTATTATCAGACTAGCAACTACATTCAGTACTCACTAAGTCAAAACTACAATTTCAAGATTGAGAATATGGATAATATTTAAGGGTGTGTGAGTGTGTGTGTGTGTCGGGGGGAATGAAAAATAATCTGAAAGTTCCCCTGCCCCTTTTTTTGGGTGTTATTCCTGCCCTGAAACTACTTGGCTTAAGAAAAGAAACCAAACAATTATTTTGAAAAGTGAATTTGAAAAAAGATGTAATATTCTTTTAGCCATTGCTTTTCCAATTGCATCCGGCCACACGTAATGAAATCTCGGGAGCATTCACTGATGATGTACCTCTGCAAACTCATGAGAAATGCTTACCTTGCATTTAAAGGGCTTGACATCAGAGTGAACAATCATGTGTGCCTTCAGAGTCTGTTTCTGCACAAAGCTTTTGAAGCACAGGTGACACTGGTAGGCTCGGATATTGGTGTGGATCAATACATGTCTCTTCATGTTGGCTAGCAGAGTAAACTCCCGGCCACAGATCCCACATTTGTGCTCTTTCACACCCTTATGGAAACAGAGAGTCAGAAAACTGAATTGATGTGCCTGTTTCAGTCATTTATTTTCAAAGCCATTATATGAATATATATTCAAGCTGTGCTAGTGAAGCAACAATTCTTGTTAATATCACCCTGCTGAAGTGGTAGATATTTGGATACTTTTTTCTTCTGGTCAATTTCTGTAAGATTCTAAAAAGTGGAAAAAGAAACCATAAAATGTCTATATCACAAAACAGTATAAATAGCACTGAGGAACAATAAGTGTCACTTCCCTTAATAAGTTTTACAGAGCAGTCATATCAGGTTATTCTGCCTCAGCTTTCAAACTCTGTTTAGCTAATCTTTTGCATTTCTATGGTGCTTTCATCCAAGGATCACAGAGCACTTTATGAACCTTAATGTAGGGGAGCATGTTCTCCATTTCACACATGGGGGGAAAACCAAAACATGGGGAAGTGAAATCACTTTCCCAAGGTCCCACAGGAAGTCTGTGGCATAGCCATTAAACTGAACCCAGGTCTCCTGATTTCTGTTCTGTGCCTTAGGCACAAGACCATCCTGTAGGCTACAAGAGCATCATGTGATTTTATTAGTGGTGAGAAATGATTATACAACACTGTGGGGAAAATTTTCAGAAGTATCTAACTCGGTGGTTCTCAAATTTTTCTGCTAGTGACGCCTTTCACATAGCGAGCCTCTTAGTGTGACCCCCCCATAAATTAAAAATACTTTAAAAATATATTTAATGCCATTATAAATGCTGGAGGCAAAGCGAGGTTTGGGGTGGAGGCTGACAGGTCACGACCCTCCAAGTAATATCCTTGTGACCCCCTGAGGGGTCCCGACCCCCAGTCTGAGAACCCCTGATCTAAGTCCTTTTAGAAAGTGGGTCGTAGTAGCCTGTCGCTTGCTTTTGAAAATTTTACCCTGTATTAATATCACTAGGACACCCAAATGACAAACCAATGGCAACATTCTGCTACCCCACTGCATAGCTTAACTACCAATTGCATGTATACTAATAGCATGTCAAACATGTATAAACTTATTAAGTGAGACATAAAATAACTTGCCAACATCTGATAACATTGAGTCTGGGATAATCCCTGTTGAAGTCAATGGTAAGACTTTGACTTCAGTGGGTATTGGATCAAGCCCTATGTAACAAAGAAAGAGCCTGCCTCTATTTTGAAGAAAAATATGGAAAAATAGTACCTGCTCAATTTTTGTAAGAAGCAAAGAGTCATGCAATTAACTAATAATATTAGTGGCACTGGGCATTTCATGGGGATTATTGACCCTCCCTGGGCATAAGACATTAACTATGGGTACAAATGATAGCTTTGAGATACCCAACTACTTGATCTGAGGCTGCACTCAGGCAGCTAGACAGCTCAGTACTTAAATTGTGCTCACAACTGACCACACCTGACTAATTGTGGGTGAAAAGTAGAGGCTCTTTCTTGGACAAGAGGGTGTTGTATTTTTCAATTGCAAGTTTTTATTAGACTTTTTGGTAAGTTTAAAATTATAGAGTAAATCCAAAGAAGGGTTGCTTCTACAGAAGCGACAGCAGGGGAATTGGGAAGAAAATCAGAAGTGAAAATAGAGATTATTCTTTAAAAAATTATCTTATAATTCTTAAATTTTGCAATTTTCTCTGTTCTTAATGTTTAAATTTAAACGTTAACCCAAAGTAGACCCCTGGGGGAAAAAACACAAATCTGAAAGCAATTCTTCATAAAACATATGTGTATGTTCATTAGTTTATCAGCATTAGTCTATTAAAATGCATTTTGATTGTTAGATTAAAATTGATCTTTACAATATGTTTGTGATGATGGGATAATTCTGATTTCACTTGTTACACATCACGTTGAAAACTCTTTTCTGTTTTAGAATAATCTTCAGTTATTCATTCCAAATTATAGACCTAATCCAAAACCTATTGACGCCAGTGCAAAGACTCCCATTGATGTCAGTGGACTTTGGATCAGGTCCTTTTTTGCCCAGCTCTAGTCACTTGTACTCTGGATTATTTCTACATAACATGGTCGAGGTTGGTTTGGTTTTTCTAAATATAGGGCAAAAGCTCCTTATACAAAATCTGCCAAGCAGTAATATACTTGCCTATGCACAGATATAAAAAAAGTTCTGTAGCAGTTTCACTGCTAAAGATCATTATACAAAACTATGGTTTTCATGAAGACAAAAACCAAACTGGAAAAGAGGATGTGAACTGAAAATTGGGAAGCAATACAAGCAACTTGATTGAACTCTTGGTTATGGTCTTTTTCTTGCATTGCCTTTGTTAAGACTAGAGCCAGTTTCTGTTAGTGGCCAGACTGTTCTGGTTCTCTTTGCATAAAATTCAGATCCATACAAAGGGCCTCTACAAGGGCCTGTAAACCATGTCAGTTCTTTTGGGGGACTTAAATGGGACTTTAATGGTGCATAATCCTTGTGCTGGCCTTCAGAGCTGGGGCAAATTTAATCATTAGTGTCTTACCTTGTGGGTTAAAGAGTGTTGCTTGAGATGGTGGGGCTGCACAAACTCCATGCCACATTCAGTACAGATGTATGGACGGATGTCTTTGTGCTTCATCATGTGATTTTGCAGCTGGCTTGGGTACTGGAAAGTTTTATCACATTCTGTGCAATTGTATTGTATAGGACCTCGATGGGTTGTTAAATGTCTCTTCAGCTGGGCCAGGGTTGGAAAGTCAAGACCACACTCCACACAAATGTTCTCTCGGCCACTCTCATGCTTGGACTCGTGGGCTTTCAGCTCACTTGGATAGGCAAAACCTCTGCCACAGATCCTACAATTGTAGGGCTTGATGTCACTGTGTTGCATCATATGTCTCTTCAGGTGACTGGTTTGGGTGAAAGCCTTGTGACAGACCTGGCACTTATGTGGTCGAGTGCCCTGGTGTGTCAACATATGAGTGTGCAAGTGACTCAACTGCTTGAAAAGCTTGCCACACCGAGTGCAAGCATGAGGTTTGATGCCACTATGTCCCAAGATGTGGGTGACAAGGTTGTACTTGGAAGTGTAGGACTTTTCACACATTGGGCATTGCCATCGTTTTTGTTCTCCCCCTACATCAACATAATAGCTGTCATCAATCTGGAGGTTGACATCTACTCTTTCCACCTTCTGTTTATTGTCACCACTTTCTCTCGGTTCAGTCCTCCTGAATCCTGGCTCCGGGGGTCTTTTCAGTTGGAAGGAATTCCTGAAATGGAAGTTTGAGGGCATAATAAAAGGAAACATCAGGCCAGGGTGGACTTTTGGGTAATAAGAGTATGGAGTCTGCACAAATGCAGGAGTGTTAGGCCACATCATGTTGGGCTTTATTGGTTCTTGTTTAATGGGCTTGGCTCCAAAATGCTCCAGATTTCTGTAGAACTGAAAGCCAATGTTACATAGATCAATCATTTGGGAGTTGTATTTGGGCTGTGTGGGTTGTTGGTACATCAATGAAAGACTGGGGGAGCATACGTTGTTGTTTTCAGATCTGTGTGATGGTGATGTAGGATCTCCTGTGGGGATAGTGTGAGGCATTTTTGTGGGCATGCTTTTGCGTTTCCGGGAACCTCCTTCAAAGGATCCATGAAAGGTTTCTATATCCCTTAGGGAAGGACCATACTGGAACTGTGCAAGCTGTGCCCTGAATTCTTCATTGAGTGGTGCAGTTCTGTGAGACTTCACATCGGGTTCCATTGGCTGCAGGCAGTGTGATGTGTGTGTTTTGTCAACATTGAAACATACATCCTCATTTTTCATTGCATTTAATTCCTTCTGCATTGTCTGCCTTCCTTGAAAAATAATAATAAAGAAATTCCTTTATTTTTTCTCATGTTCTCCTAAGGCCTGTATTTTATTGTGTAGTTTATATTTTTTTTTAAATTAAGCATTTATAAAATAGTCTCATGACCAAATAAGATACCAGTTTACTTCTGCTATACAAAATCTGTCTGTTAGTGGAAAATAAGCTTTGAATTTAATGCTTTAAATCAAGCTCGGATCAAACATTAGCTTTATGATCTAATGGTACTGTACTTGGATCCATTGTTCAGCATATATTGTAATATTGTTGTGTAATACAGCCAACCCACTTGTGGGCCAAATCCTCTCCTTGAATGTGCATGCACAGCCACTAGAGTTTAACTCTGTAACTAAAGGATACAACAATACAAACAAGAATGCATATATTGCAGTATCGTTGTGACATAAAAATTCAAAGCCAAAATGTTTGAAGTTTAAACTTTTTTATATCGTTAACTCATGCTGCAGTGGAGAAAACAATGGCAAAGTGAGTTCAGAACACTGTGTACCATCAGCTTTCACATTGGATTTCCTGGTTTCCAAAAGGTGGAGATAAACATTGTATGTGTGGTTAGGGAGTGAAGGGTTCTTCTGTTTTTAAAAAGGGAAAAAAAGCTAAAATGTTGAATGGAATTCATGTGGGCAATATATATATTGTTTTTTTACCTGAAGATTGTCAGGTAAGTATGGCAGCGTTTAAACAAAGAAAACATATTTAACTTAGAATAATATCAACTACCCCTTCCGCTTTCCAAAGCAGCTGACAACCTGAGTTTGCCAGCTCTACTTTGGCAACATTTCACTGCCTTTTCATGCAATAAAGTCATTAGGCAAAATCCAGAAATCCACATGCAGATTTTATGCTATTGTCTCCACTGGGAGTTTCGCCTGAATAAAGTTGTAGTAAAATATCAAGGATTTCAGAATTTGGTCTATTTAAATTAGATCACTGGGATTTCATATTGACCTTACAATGGTACATGCTTTTTTGGGTATTGCTGTCTGTCCAGGATGAGGTTAAAAGAAAGAACCAGACACATTTTCGCTTTGCCACCTATTACATGCTGAGGCAAGTTAATTTGCTGAAAGCTATGAATAACCCCATTCTTTGGAGGCAAACAGTGCTAAAGAAGCTCCAGTTTCTTTATCCGGAAGCTCCAGTTTGGAGAAACTTGCTTGTAAAAATAGATAGAAGAACCTGTACATGGCCTAGATAGGGTGTGGAGAGCAGGAGACATCTAAAAGACTTGGTCGCAAGCAGATAAGTCAAATCTTTTTAGAATATACAGGAGCAAAATCTGAGGAGTTCCGGGGAGATCTCTGAGGCAAAAGGCTAGGTGATGCTACTTTTCAGACACCTGGCAGATAAAACAGACAAACTTTTAGGATAAGAATCGTCAATGATGGTAGTAGAACTAATGGGAATGCCTCAGTGCATGAAGGAGTCTGGGGCCTCTAGACTTATATTTAGTAAAAACAGAATAGTAATAGCAGAATCTAATGTTCTAGCCTGAAAAAACTCTTTAAGACAGGGATTATAGGGGCTATCATCACCTAGAGCTGAACTCCCACTCAAATCCAATCCCTCTTTTGGGAACACACAATGGTTTGGTTTATAAAAATGGGAAATCCTTTGAGACCCAAGAGGGACTTAGATGACTCCCTCTCCCCACATTTTCAGGGGGTAAATGTCAGGCAAATTTGAACTCATTTTAAGTTATTCTAAGTGTATGTAATTTTAATTTGAATCCACCTAGGTCTCAAAATATAAGTCTTCCCTAAACATTGTGCGCCCAACTTTCCATTGTCCTGCTCCTTGTATAGTCATTTACATCTGTGCGAAGTACATAAAATGTTAAGTGCCAGGCAGTAGCAAATTAGGCCCTATTGTCATTATTGTAATGCTGTCAAGAATCTATAGAAGTTACAATGAGTAAGTGCCTTGATAGGTGCTCATTGCTCTTTTGTCTCTATGTTGCCTGCTTCTCTCAGCTTTTATCATCTTCATTGGTGTCTGAGGATTTCAAACCATCCTGAGACTGAAGTAGTGGCAGACTGTTTGAGAGTCTTTTCCTTGAGGTAAAGTGAGCATTACTGGAGAGGAATCTTTTTATTGCTCAACAAAAGCATTAGTCACTTTCACAAAAAGCTTATGTTATATTATCCTATAATGGATTACCATATAAATCATTGGATCAGGTATACCTGGGAAATAGGGAGTTCAATTATTCAAGAACCACCATTAACACAGGGTGCAGTCAGACTGAGGTGAATGAAGGACCTGAGATGAGAGGGAGAATAAAAGAAAATCAAATAGAATATACCTGCAGTACCACTTCTCATAAATAATAAAATAGCATCTAAGAGCCCCAAATCAGGCTCTGTGACTCTTAGACTCTGTACAAACATAGGGGGAGACACACCCCTGACTGTTTAAATTTGCAATCTAAGTTTTGCTATGGATCATCTTGTCATTTCTGGCTCGTTATTATAGTTCTGTCAAGTCTTATACTATAGAAATCAAACATTTTTGTTGTTCAAGACAAGCGACAAACCTGGGGCCTGCTCCTACTGCCTCTGAAGTCAATGGCAAAACTCCCATTAACTCAATGGGAGCATGATCTGCCCTTGGTCATAATCTCACTCCATAAAATATTGCTAAACCTTTCAATGGATGACCAAATTATAGAAGAGACTCCAGTCTTGATAACAGATTTAAGGATTAATTCCTTCACAGACGTAAGGTGTAGTGCCTTCTGCTTTAAATAACTGTGCTAGAAGATATCATGTTACAGTACCTTTAAAAAGCATATTTCCTCATTACTTTACTTTATTTCTCTTTAGAAGATCCCTCGTTTACTCTCAGCAGTTTAAATAAATTTTTTATCACCCTCATCTTAATTATTTCATAGATGTCTATCATTTTTAGCATATAATCACAGCATATCTCCTTTCCTCTCTCTTCACCTAAATATTTGTGTTCTATGTATAATAGTGATCAATAAACTTTAGAAATAATTTTGGTTTAAGTCTGGATAAACAGCTAAAAGCCTGAGTATTTATCTGAGCTATCTAAGCTTCTTGAGTCTGAAGACACAGTCTGGAAATCTCACCAGGACAGAACTTCTCATGCTATCTTGGCACCTGAAAGTTTTAAAAAACATATATCAAGACACTTCATAGCTTAAAAAAGATTCCGTTTCAGTTGGAGTCTGGGAATAAGTAGAGAGTTTCTAGGGATTCTTATTTACCCAAATAGTCTGCCCATCACCAATAGAATACAAATGTATGTCTCCTTAATTTCTGTTTTTAATTTCTATATGTGAATATATTGGAATATGATGTATTAGATCCAAAATAGAACCACGTAAAGCATCTCTACAGTGAGTAGGGAAAGCTGTTGAGGTTTTTCCCGAACAAAGCTTCTGTACTGCTATTTGTAAGTAATGTTGTTATTGAATGAACTTCCTTGAAAGAGGAAGAGAGTTTTTAACACAGAAAATGAATCGCCTCTTATTTTCTCATTTCCAGGCATAATATTTCCCCAGAAGAAAAAAACCAAACTTGTACATATATCATGCAACTCTTGTACCAGCGTATATAACTTTAGAGTCCCATCGGTGAGATCCTGATCCTATTGAAGTCAATGGCAAAACTTCATATATGGAAGCCATCACCAATTATTTGGGGAGGCATAAGGGCACCAGTATAAATGTGAATGTTCCAAGTAGCTCCAGCTTAGACTATAACTACCCCTTTGCTTCACAATTGTTCTGTTGCTGCTACTACTGACAGAGATGATAAAAATAGAAATGAGACCAGAATGAGTGAGAACTGAAAAATTAAAAACCCTTTAAGATAGGAAACCCATACTAGTTTGATGTTCGAGTGGAGCTTGGGTCAAAGATCTGGAAACAAGCACGAAACGGAGGCTAGTATGGAAAATATAAAGGTGGTAGATTTGGGCACAGCTCCTGTTAGCATGGGGGGCGCTCTGCCAGTCACCAGGAGGGTGGCAGGCAAAGTGTCTTCGGCGGCATGGACGAAGCCTCCACCGAAGCCGCAGGACAGCGTACCCTCCGCAGGCACGCCTGCAGGAGATCCACTGGAGCCGCGGGACTGGCAACCGGCAGAGCACCCCCCGCAGCATGACGCCGTGCTTGGGGCGGTGAAATGTCTAGAGCCGCCCCTGGTTAGCACTAATAGGAACTGTGTGTTTAAACAACCACATCTGATTCAAAAACATAGCTGAATGTACCATATCAATTCATTCCTGTTCTCCCTGTGGGGGTTGAAATACTGATGCTGGGATTTGGGAGGAAAGAATTAATTGTAACTGCCTTTCTTTACTATTTGATTACTTTGTTTTGGGTACATTATGAAGAAGGTCAATCCACAAATAAAATACTACTATTCTCCTTCACTCCAGCTGAGCAGGTGAAAGCTTCTCAGATCTCACTGTGCACACATCTGCTTTTCAATAGTGGACATTTGCAAGCAGTCATTTTAATGACCCAGTTATTGCTGACTCAGTAGGTTTCATGAGCCTCTCTTTTACATAACTTGCCCCTAAGTTTTGTTTTGTTTGGGCCAAACCCTGAAGTCCTTACTAGTTTTTAATCATTCCTTGTTTGGGGAAATCTTCTATCGACCTTAGGATTCGACTGATTAGAAATTAGACCTGTAAAAGACCCATTTGGTCATTCAGGCCCATGTAGAATTGTTCCCTACAGAATATTAGCAAAATATTTTGCTGAGTACAATTTGAATCAGTGAAAGTATTAAGAATATTGAGACAAATGTGAATTTGTGTATTACCATTGGCTACAAGCTTTCATTTAATTAATGTAAATGAATTTGCAAAGCTCTGCCTGAGCCTATGTATCTGATCTCGCCTCACATTTCCCACTCCTCCTTTGCTTCAGCAACAATGACCTCTTCATTTCCTTCTCCCATTCCTACTTTCATGCTGCCTCCTATGCATGGATTAACCTCCCACTCCCTGTATGCCTCTCTTCATTCAGATCTCTCCTAAAGCCCCACTTCTTCTGTAAAGACCACAATTGGAACAAAAATGGAAATAATAAAGGAAGGTCCAACACATTTTCAATGCTTAACCAAAGAGAATAATTTCAGGATTTGATGTTTAGTATTATTTCTCACTGCATGTCTTGCTCAATACTTGGCTGTTTTCACAATTCCTCACGCTCTTTTAGGTGTACTATTTCCTTCATTTCTGCTGCATGCTTGAGGGATATGTAGTAAGCAGAGATAGGTCTGAGGTGCAAAGTTCAAATTTAGATCCAGATCTGAACTTCCCTAAAATCTGAGGATGGTCTCATCCGATGTGCCACGTCAGACCCCTCTCTAGCTGTAACTTCGTAAATGTCATGTGTTCAGTATTTCTCCCCCACCTCCCCAATCATCTCCTAGCTGATGTGGAGACAGCTCATCTCACTGTTTGGTACCCAAATGCCAGATTATCAAACCATTGCTCTTTCTCGTCCACTTAAAGCACAAAGCTGTGAAAAAATGA
The DNA here is from genome assembly GCF_007399415.2 of Gopherus evgoodei. Taxonomy (NCBI): domain Eukaryota; kingdom Metazoa; phylum Chordata; order Testudines; family Testudinidae; genus Gopherus; species Gopherus evgoodei. The sequence goes on from NC_044327.1 coordinate 86,363,756, forward strand.
TGGTGTGGGCTTCAGATATGCCACTGTGTGGGCTTCAGATACGCCACTCACTGGAGAGGACAAGGAGCAACTGTAACTCCAGTTTCCCAATCCTTTCTCTGGTATCTCAGATCTTCTTGCTGCTGCCAGACTAATTCCTTTTCCTTTTATGCCAACTATCTCTTTTTCACCCTTGATGTCACATTATTTCATATGTGTGGAAGGTACTGCAGGATGCACTTTCCGTCTATGCTGTCCTTGCTGAAGTAACCACACATGCAAGCACATGAATATGGAAAATGGGCTGTGGCAGCCTTATTGCTGAGTGTGTTCCATTTCACCCTAAAACACTTGTGGTGTAAGCCTGCACCATGTGGACTGAATCTAGAAGAGAGATCTTCAATGTAGAACAAAAGCATTTTTTCCTACACTTGGCAGGGGTGTGTGAGAGAGAGAAATTATGCTAACATCAGGCAGAAGTGAGGGTGGGGATAGGAAACTCCTCAAAAAACATTGGACGTAGAGATGCATTAGGGAGTCATAAAATGGGAGACCTGGGGGAATGAAAGGGCAGAGTTGAGAAATGTAAACTTTCTGGAGCTTTAATAAATCTCTTCTTTTAGTACCAACCGCCCTTTCACTCTTGCCATCTCTCTCACACACACACCCTCCTTTGTCTACAGGAAGGTCTATAGGACTTGAGCAACAGCTTAAATTTAACCAGGTGCTTAAGTGCTTTGTTGAAGAGGGCTGTTTTCATGAACTGAACCTAAGTGTCTTGCTAAATTATGGATATCTTTAAGACATAAGACAGGTGGTCACCTTAGCTAGTTTATTTCTCTTCCTTTTTTCTGTTTGCTGTTAATGGCATTGGAATTGGAAACATGTAAACAGTTGCTCATGAACATGATCTGGAATGATTTGAAATTAGGAAGTGGCCAGGATCAGGTTTCTCTCCCTGCATGAACATGATACTGTTGAGAGGTTTGCTGTCTTTTCACTTCTCCCTGGGAAATTACCTTCATGTGCTGATTAAGGGCTGCAGGATAAAACTTCTTCTTTCCAGCAAGAAACATTTCTCATCAGCATTATCCTGTAAAGTGGAACTGATGATTTGGCAGCTCTTCTAGAGCTTGATCCAAAACTCATTGAAATAAATGGAAGGACTCTAATGGGTCAGATCCTTTATGATTTTCCATGTAATTTGCCACAAGGCTGGTTCTCCATTGGTAACTTTTTTCTTTTTACATTCACTTGATTCACTGTGATTTAGATTTAACAGGTGGCATTCTTGATATGTCACTTAACACTTTTTTATGCAGAAGAACAGCCTCCAATAATTTTTTATCAGTTACATGCATAAGCCACTCCGCTGAAAAATTTTATTTTCTGAAGGATTTGAACTGTTTAACACAACACAGTAAAACAGCTCTAATAGAAACACGTGGTTTTCATTTATAGTTGTATGCAATTAAATAATATTGGTTTCTTGGGTTATGTAACAATACTGTATTCCATGTTAGTTTTGCTGGATCTGTTTTTAGCACATACCTGACTCACTTCAGGATTGATGCTTAAGCTTTTAAGTTATTCCTCAGGCTCTCAGAGCTATCTCCATAGTCTGAGTTTCCCAAAACAGCACATCTGCATTTGTCTCACCTGTGAAAATGATGCTAAGAATGAGAGACAGGTCATCTCTAGTCAAACGGAAAAGCAGATAGGTTTTCATTACTTGAGCCACATCTCTGTTGTTTACCACTGTGCCTTTAAAAATATTTGTTTTATGCCAATCAATCACCTCTCTCACTATGTTTGGGAAATAGTCTATTTGCACTATACTATCTGGCTATACAGATTGTAAGGTTTCTGAGTCATTTTGGGCATGAATGTCCATTATTTGTTTTTCATACCCTGTCAGACAGATATTTGCTAAAAACACTTTGCAGGGTACATTTATTTTTGTCACTTTCTATACCAGCGAATTTTTAAAAATCTACTCTGAAGTAAATCAATGTACCATTATTTTCATATATTTTTAAATAATTATTAAAGATATAGAGCCAGATTCTGAGATCATTCCCACAGGTGCATATCTGGAATAAATATGTTGTTTCACTGTCAGAATTCAGGTAGTCTATGGGCTGAATCTGATGCCTTAACCTTGCCAGAAAACATAGTCATAGTATAATTTGGACTTGGATGGTGGTAGTGAGTATGTTAAAAGAAAATTGTTTAGATGGATGGCTAGGTGTGCAGGTCCTTATGTGTTATCACTGCTTTTCTGCTTTTTTACTCCTTTTGTGTTTTTCTCCTTGTCTATGCTGCAGTTCCTTTCCTCCAGAGATGAGTAGTTTGCCCTTAATTTGGCAGAATGATTCATTATCATTCCTATTACACTTTTACATTGTTTCCCAAGGCAATCGGGTACAGGACACTGTGCAGTGTAGTTTGGTTCAGTGAACACGGTACTGTGGACTCCGATGTAAAGCTTACATTGAGCTTTATAATCTTATCCCAAGTGCACCTCTTACCATATCTCTACCCCTTATTGGGAGATCTTTAACTGACCATCTCCAGCCACTTTAATGTGTCAGTGACACAAAGTGGCCTTTGCATTCAGTTTAGGCCCACTGCTGTTTTTGCCCTTTGTTTCTCTCCTTTTCCCCATCCTTCTTTCTCTGCTTTTTCTTCCTCTTTGTTTGTTTCCTCTGTTCTTCCCTCTGCATATTCTTCCCCAAGGGGTTCACTCCTAACCCCTCCCCTATTTTATCTGTTAAAACGATCAGCAATTAAATAATTAATGTTGATAGTGAAGTGTCATCACTGGGCTTTATAGCGGACACTCCAATTATATTAATGGGGATCAGGCAGTTCAGTCTCAGGACTATTGTTTCAGCCTGTCTGCAGACTCAGGAAGATAGTTACACCTAGATCACATTTGGTAGGTTTTCTTCACAAATATGAGGGCTAGAAACTTTGTTTTATTAAATAAAAGCTTAAATTATGCACCATCTGAATATGTCATGCAGGCCATAGTTGTACCTCAAGTAGGCTGAATACAGTGTTTGGCACTTCTGCATTTTCTGGATATTTATTTACATTTTTGAGAAAGCTCTTGTGGAGAGAGGGATGTCTTTGGAGATGGTCATCAGGAGAGGAGGGCTAGCCTACAAGCTGGTAGTCCGAGGGAGGGGGAGAGAGACAGAACACCTCTGATCTAGTACTGTAATACTTATTCTTAATAGCTTAATCCACATTTATATCTATTAATCAAAATTATTAGTATAAATATGGATCCAAGTATCAAGATGAAGTACTTTATTAAACAGTTATACAAATTCATCATCCTATATATAGCTCATTTAAAATAAATGAAAATACTCTAGGGAAAATTTGGCCCCATGTATATTCTTTACTATGCTTTCCCTTATGTACCAATACTGCAGTCTTTCTGCTGTGTGGGATCTGTCCATTGTGACAGGGTCAGGCCAGATAGCTACAGGAGAGTGTTAGAAGGCACATACATTAGTCCCAGATTAAGTAGATCTCTCTCCCCTGGATAAGGTAACAGAGGCAGTTCCAGAACAACTTGCTGGAACCAACTAAGGCAGGCAGGCTAATTAGGACACCTGGAGCCAGTTAAGAAGAAAATGCTAGAATCAATTAGGACAGGCTGGCTAATCAGGGCACCTGAGTTAAAAAGGACCTCTCTTCAGTTTGTAGCATGTATGTGAGGAGCTGGGAGCAAGAGGCACTAGGAGCTGAGAGTGAGAAGACATATTGCTGGAGGACTGAGGAGTACAAACATTATCAGACACCAGGAGAAAAGTCCTGTAGTGAGCATAAAGAAGATGTTGGGAGGAGGCCATGGGGAAGTAGCCCAGGGAGTGGTAGCTGTCAAGCAGCTGTACCAGGAGGCACTCTAGACAGCTGCAGTCCACAGGACCCTAGGCTGGAACCTGGATTAGGGCATGGGCCTGGGTTCCCCCTCCCTCCAAACCTCCCAACTCCTGATCAAACACAGGAGGAATTGACCTGGACTGTGGCTTCTACCAGAAGGGAAGATCTCTGGGCTGTTTTCTGACCCACATGATGAATCTCTGAGGCAAGCAAATCTCCCAATAAGCTCAGGACCCGCCAAGGTAGAGGAGGAACTTTGTCACACCATTTTTCATTAACCTTTGTTGTTAAAATTTGCTTGTATACATTGTAGTATTTTTCCCTGTGAAGCTTTATATTGTGTCAAATAACTTTGTGTGTATGTGTGAAAAGCCTATACAATCACTAATGTGTAATGGACCAAATTTTGCCCTCAATTACATCTGTTTACACAATTAGTGGACTAGTATAGCTGTAACTGAGGGCATTATCTGGGCTTTGAGATCAAGCTATGATCTGATGTCAAAAGGATACATTCCTTCAGACTCTTACATAAAGAATCATAACAGTACTCATGTCAAAATCTGGAACAAGGAGTTTGTCAACACCTTTATAAAATATACAAAATAGTTTTTTAAATCACTGCTTATGATTTTAAATCACTGCTCATCTCATTCCATCCTTATTTCCTGCCTACTTCCATATATATCACTGGCAATTGAAAATATCACACTTTTGGCATCAGAGCATTGTACATACCAAACAGTTTTCCTTTGGAATATTACCAAATTAAGTTAACAACTTTTTAGGAAACTTTTCTCCAGGAACTAAAGTTAGTGAAGATAAATTGAGGGCAAATAAATAACTTAAACTTTCTGAAGGAAAAGGACTTCAGAGATAAAATTGCATCAGTTGAGTGCAGTTTCTGTGGTTTCCTCAAAGGAAGACTTCAGACAGAATAGTGTAATTTACCAAACATAACAATTACATACTATATATGTGAAATTCCATTTACAAAATCTTCTTGGACTGTTTAACGTTTTGAATTTTAGATAAATAATGGAGCCCTGCAGAGAGTCCAGAATGAAAAACTAACCTTGGCTAAACACTTCTGCTTCAGGGCTTTTTTGCAAAAGTGAACCTTTCACTGCTACTTATGGACCTTTCAAGGGGACTTAGGTTGGCTTAAGATCCTTCCTTCCCACCATAGTTTCACTCTTGCTACTATCCCATAGAGGGCCAGGGAGTGGCCAGGTAACCTCCCATCTCCCCAAGTTTTAGGAGCTGGTAGATGGGGACTCCCATCCTTGATCTGCAAGCTAGCCAACCAGTTGGCTTGCTTCCACATCGTGAGTCTTTTGGCCCAGACAGTCCATCTCCTGAATGCTTCATTTGCACATAAACAGGTGCCTAAAAGAAGAGATCGCCAGGTAAAGTGAGTGTGTGCACGGACATGTGGAGGGAAGTCATGTGAAGAGAAGGGATGCTACTGTTGGGATACCCAGCTGAGTTTGATCAATTTCCATATGTCACCTCCAAAACAAGATTTTTAGATGAAAACCTGGCCCTATGGAAGTCAGTGGGAGTTTTTTGCCATTTACTTCAACATTGCCAGGATTTCACCTTTTTTAAAGTTTTGCTTTGAATTTTTGGGTTCACACAACTCAAAGTGAAATTCAGAGGTGCTGAAATGATGGGAACCAACCTACCACTAAGATTCTGTGGAACTTGTGTGAACTGAAACAGGAGGACTCATGAAACAAGAGGACTCAACTCCAGATACTGATACTGACAAGCAGGAGATATAACCTATCTACTGCTCACATCTGTCTCGTATCCAGTTCCTTAAAAATAGTTTACAAATTATGCATCCCTCATCATTATGAAGCTTAGGTGGATTTAGTTGTGTACATTTTCAGTTATGAACATGTAGCTGAAGTTTGATTCAATCTCTTCTGGAAGGTCTGGACATTTTATTTTTAATATATATATTGCAATTGCTAAATAGCCCATTGGCTTTTATAAGAGGTTCTTAAATACAGTGTTTTGGCCAAATTCTTATCTAGATAGTTACCTACATTTCCCTGTCTATTTCAATTGGATACATTACTCACTTTAGATCTGATTGTGAGCGGTTAACTGCCTTCAGTTCCCACTGAAGTCAGTGGAGTTACCATTGTCTTACATTTAGTGTATAGGAAATCAGGCCCTTTACCTTTAAAAATAACACTTTGCATGGTGGCAGAACAAGGACAGAACCCAAATATCCTGAGACCCAGTCTAGTACTTTCACTGCAAGACGATGCTGCCCCCCAGCGATTAAAAACTCCCCAAAACAATTATGGTCAACTATTTTGAAAAGTAGAGATACAATAAATATACTTGAACAGGTTCACTAAAGGCTGCCTTAAATTGGTCCTTTAAATGATTTATTGAAAATAACTCATTTGAAAAGCATGAATATTGAAAAAATGTCACTTTCACTTTAAAATAAAATGATATGGAGAGAGTCTGTCAGTATTTTGTGGATTCCTCTCAGGTGAGCACTTGTTAGTTGCCTCCATTTTGGTGAGAGCTACAGTACTCCAAGGTGCTGTTAAAAAATATGACTATTGGTATGTGTACAATTGAGTGTAAACATTGAACCAATGATTAGTTTTTTCCTGAATCACCTTGGAATCCCACTTGTCCACACAGACATTAACAGAATAGTATTCAATGTGTTGTCATCTTCAAATCATCAGCAGAGGAAAGGGGTATTAAATAGTAGGGAGTCTGATCAGGGTTCTAAAATGAAAAACCTGCTTACTTTTGAAAATGCTTTTTGCTGGGAAGACTAATTACTTTTAACTTCTATGTTCAGCCTGGGCCAACAGTGACTTAGTCAATTACCTTTAAACAAGCGTGTGGTGGTGATCTCAGTCCAATAGTACAGTAGTTTAGCTGTTCTCTCAGTTCAGAGAAAGCCCCCCAGAATTGGGTGCATTGTATGCAAGGCTTACCCCAGAGCTTAACTAAACTTCCTTTTCTCCCATTTTTAAGGGGAAATACTTCCCTAAACCAAGCATATATCATGATAAGACCACACTGAAACCATGTTTAAAAATCATAATTCCTTCATAGAATATAAGGAAACTAAAATAGAAAGTTAAGGGCTGTATTCTCCTAACTTCTGGTCCATGTGCTTCCAAAGACATGCATATCTGAGGGCAGACTCTGGCCCTGAAATTTGAACTTGGAGTTTTCTATTTATCAGCAAAGTGTGCTGCCTAATTCTCAATGCAAGTAAATAAAAATGTGGCTGCAAGAGATGTGATGAGAGTATACAGCCATATTGGATTCATCCCAAAGTGGCCTTGCTCCCATTCTATTGTTTGTGTTTCTTCTTTAAGTAGGTGTACGAAATACAGGCTACAAGTGTACAGAAACGATTCTTATTTGAAGCAGTTCTATCAGAAAAAGAACTTACACTACCAGATTTTTGCCTCATCTATGTGAAGGTGAAGGGCAACATCCTTGGTGCTTTAGCTCCACCTCAGAACAATGTTTCTGACTGACCAGGTCAAGCGCTCACAAAAAAGTAATTTAAGATAACTTCCTCACTGGTTTTTTCCCTTCCCCTGTGATTCCCAAAGTTGAATCCTGTTACTGGTTGAGTAACAGGCTATTTCCTCCTTCTGATCCACCAATGTACATCCCACATACAACATTTAATTATTATTTATTAACTTTAGTGATTGCAAAAATTAAGGTTTTAAAAATAAGCAATAGTTAGTTGCAACAGGTCAAAAAGCACCTGAAATTGGCACCATAGTTGGTTTTGGGGGAGGTGGCTGGTGGTGGTGTTTTTTTTATTTCATTATCATTTCAGAACTAAAATTCAGCTTCATCATTTTAATCCAATCATAGGGCAGAAATGTACTATTGCTGACAAGTTTCAATCCAATCCAATTTTAAATGGCATTGTTACAAAACTCTGGAAAAAAATGAAGCCCAGAATAGTAATGGTGACTTTCTCTTAGCTTAGCATCACAAGCATTATAGTATAATAATGACTAGAAGTTGTCAAAGGGGATGTGGTTTTTGAAAAAGTATTCACAAATTGCATCTAGTTTTTAATCAGTTTCAATTTTCAAGCAGCTCCAATAATTACTTAGACCTTCTATTAATCACTTTTAATCATCAGTCATCCCAAAGGCCTCATTTAAAAAGTGCTTCCTATCACAAGAACAATGCTCAAAATGACACACCCTTATACTCAAACCTCCGTCCAACCAAAAAAACCAATCAAACAACTGACTGCTAAAACAAATAAACCTTGAAAAAGACAAGGCAAACAACAACAAAAATAACAAACTTAATAAAGTTAAGACCAAAAACCTTTCCCCATGCAGAGTTTTTGTTTGTTTGTTCCTGGAATGGAAAAGTGCCAGAAATTCCATGAAGTCCACTGGGGACTTCACTGTTGCTATTGCATTTATGTGGAAGGTGCACGTCCTCTACAGTGATGGACATCTGTATAAAACCCCAGGATAGACAGAATTCTCATGCATTATTTTGACTGACTTTGTGCAGTGGTGCAACATGCCCAAACCAGTATGTTACAGTTGCTCATGTGTATCGTTGTTACCGGTAGTGGATGACTAGTGGACTTGTTCATGAAGGTCATCAGATAGAATCCTGGATCATGATGCTCTCCCCACAGGATACAAGTAACTCCCATTGAATTAAATTTCTTGATTTGTGACTTATATTTAAGTTGAGAGTTGTTTCTTATCTCCTAGGATAGGAGAATGGCATCCTGTATACTGGGATTCAGAAGTTTTGAAACTTGTTCCCAGTGACACATAGGTGGTTGATGCTGGTATCTGTGTCATTGCAGGTAAAATTCTGCCTTCAGATCTGTACTGCTTCTCGTAACTGGAACAACTTAATGTTTTGGGTTCAGCGTTAATCAGAGATACTCGGTGATAATTTGCATGGTATTCTGAGTCTGTTTTGAAGGGACAACGTGTGGCCAGAGTTTTTTCCTTCACTTCCATAAATATTTACTGTGAGATGAGCACCTCTTATTCCTGTTAAACGTAGGAACAATTAGATAATTCATCCTCTACTAGTGACTTCCCTGTGGTGTACTTCAATTTCCACAGGAGAACTCTAATCCTGCATTGGCTTCAGTAGACACAGCAGAAATCTGCATTAGTGAATTGCAATATGGGGTGGGGCGCCTGCACATAAGTTGTTCTAACAAGTTATTTATTTAATTAGAAAGAGGGGAAATGTTGCCTTCCAAAAAGAGATCCATGAATCTAAATTATTTTTCAATAGTGCATATTTTCATTAAAGCTACAGAGTGCATCAATAAATCCATTTACGAAACATGTACACATGTAGAAAGAGGTATGCCTACCTTCTGGGAGACCTGCCATGAGGAATACATCCACTTAAAATTTTATGCTTCCTCATGATTTTATCTGGTGCCAAGATACCAAAGGAATGGATGTTGCAGTAAATATGCACATTTTTAATGTGCTAGATGTATACTATTTAAATGTTCCTATTACAACGTTATGTGTGGAGAAAATATTGTGAAATACATAAATATTGCAAATTTAGCTAAGGGCAAATTTACTCATTCAGAAGGGCCCAATCCTGGTTCCATAGACACACAGACTTTAAGGCCAGAAGGAAAGTCAGTGGGTTTTTTTACCATTTACTTCAATAGGAGCATGAGCAGGCCCAGTGTGAGATATTAAGAACATATTTTATGACCGAATAGGGCCCACAAACTCCATCAAATTACAACTTTGGTCATGGGGTGACAAGCAGAGACTGCTTAGCCAATATTCCCCCCCCACACACACCCCTGCAAGCAAGTGGGTAGCAAGAAAAGGCATAAGAGTAGTCATGGCTTCCCTTAACCCCCTTTAGTTGCCAACTGAAGTAATCATTAAGGTATCTGGGTAGGGATGCGTAAATTGCTCTGTGAAAAGGGATGAAGTAATTTACTCCCCTCATAGAATAAGGAGAAAGCAGGAAAGGAAATGGGACATTTGATGGCTCATAATTCATTCTCTTTTCTGCTCCTGGCATAGTGCAGCTATGTGCTACCCCATTACTCAGAGAAGACTGTAAAATTACAATCTAACCCAGATAAATTATATAGTTTCTATCCTTGATCAATGAATAAGGAGCAATAATTTCTCCAAAGCAAAAGATCAGACAATGGATACCTCATTGCTAATGTTAGTGTATTTCTTTAATACAGCCTCACAAAATAATAACCCATGTATGATCTCACTGTCACTTTGCTTCCGATTTGAAATCAATGGCACTTCTTTCTAATCCAATATAGAAAAGTGGAGGGGAGTTTTTTTCACTGAAAAGTATCAACTTACATACTAACTGAAATCCTCTGACTGCTTTTGTAAATTCAGCATTGTGAACCTTCAGGTCCAATGAACATTTGAACATTTCATTCCTTTTACAGCTTCCAAAATCCTGCTTATGTGAAGTGGTGCCCTACATTCACAATACGCATAGGCCATTGAAAACTAGGGCACTTTTAATTTTAGTTATTTACAAAAATTGCCAGAAAGAAACAAATTTGCTATCCAATTAATGAAAAACAGTTTTCCTAAATCTTTTATGCAGTGGAATTTTCACAATTGGGATCAAACTATTTGCTGGCTTTCATCTAGTCTTTTCTGAAAGGTGAAAGCGAAAGGTATGTGCATCTTTTGTTTTTCAGGGTAGTTGGGAAACAGAATAATAACTGTGCTGCCTGATTCAAGTTACTGACTGCCACTGATAACATAAGCTTCTAAACCATGCAGCAAGAAACCAGGAGCAAATGGTGGAAGAGGGGAAATTAAATCACCAGACAGGGAATATCACTGCAGTTTAAAAACCTTTAGAAGTATCCCAATTTCTTTTAGTATAAGACTTATTTAATGTAACCCTCTTGCAGGACCTTTATAGTTCTCAATTTAGAGGCAAAATTGCTTTGTTGTGACTGTATTTATGAGCTAGGTATATCTTCATATAATAAATAGAGCTAGTAGGGACCTTGAAAGGTCATTAGAGTCCAATCTCCTGCCTTCACAGTAGGACTAAGTACTGTCCTTGACAGATTTTTGCCCCAGATCTCTAACTGGCCCCCTCAATGACTGAACTCACAACGCTGAGTTTAGTAAGCTAATGCTCAAACCACTGAGTTATCCCTCCTGTACGAAAACCACACTAGCACCTGTGTTTCTGTTACTGCATAGGTATAAGCTCCCTGGGCATCAAATGAAAGCATTATCTTCTTTCAAAAATATAGGATTCTTTCCTAGAATCATTAGTATTTTATATACAAGGCAAGAAGGATTGTGATTCCTGCTAAATGGATACAAAGGCAAGTCAGACATCCTATACATATGTAATTTACAAAACATATTGCATTACTATTAGGTGTTCATCTTGTCAGAGCTTTTGACTGGATGAACATTCTTAACCCTCATTTTGAATGTTATCAATTTAAAAAAAAATAGTATTGTAACTTTTCCAGCAGCAGACAGATGCAGGCTGAGTTTCATAACTGTCATCTTCTCAACATGAAAATGAGGGTGACATCAGGCTTTTCTAGTGTCTGTTTCCTCTCAAGCAAACTTTTCTGCCTTTTGTCTTATTTTTAAAGGCTTACATTTATTTTTTCCTTCTAAAATCCTCTCTGAGACATTTTTCTTCTCTGATCTCACTTCTCCATGCTCAGTTTGTCCTCTTGGATGGGAAGTGGGAGTGGAGAAGCTACTAGGTTTTAAAAATACATGGTTCATTTGATTTAACAACACTTTTCAAAAAGGTCCTTAATGCAGATGTTCAGAACACAGAATTGTTAAAGGTCTGTCCAATAATGAATACATTTATCTCCATCTATATTATCATCTTTTACATAGGACTATTGCTATTGTATTTAAGGGATCAACCTGCAAAGGGATCTGCATGGGTTAAATGGTCTATTCATGAAGATTCCTTTGCTGTATTGGAGCCCCAGTAATATAAGTTCAATATGATCTGCCTGGGATAATCAATTCTCCAACCTACTTAGGGTCTGTCCAGGACTACTTTTAGGAATGTGGTGGTCTCCACTCTACTTTGGGTTTATCTTGCATTACTGGTTTGAAGTTGCCAAGAAGTTTTCTTCCATTCTAATTCTAAACAATTAATAGGTGTGCCAACACGTCTATCTTCTGGATATACATTCTGCAGTGCCTCAAAATATGCAGTATTGTGGGTACAGCTTATAACTTATCTGTATCCACATTATGCCCAAATTGCCTCAAGAACAATTAGGCCAAGACTTTTCAAGGTTTGTATGTAAAATACCTGATAATTCAAGGTAAAAATTCTCCCACTGCCAAAAAACACAAACAACACAACAGCTATAAGAGATGCCAAAATGTGAGAGAAAATACATTTTAAACATTTAGAACCCAAGAACCAAATCTCAGCTCGTGTATATGACCATGGCTCCACTTGCACAAATTTTTACAAGCAGAAGATCGTTTATCGAAAGAATCCCATTGACTTCAATGGGCTTTGGATCAGAACCTTTCTCCCGTGATTTCCATGGAGCTACTTGCAGAAGTAAGGCCGCAGGACTGGGCCCTTACCCTTATATTAACTTATATATTAGCTAGTTAGTACATAATAGTTCAAAACTACTGCTGATCAAAAAATGTTCTGCTAAACATTTTTTGTTGAAATTTTCACTGAAAATTTCTTAATGATTCATTTAGATAAGGTTGAAATATTTCATTTCAACTTTGTTTCAACTTTTATTATGGTCTGTTATAACTTATAAGATAACAATGTAATATAATATAAAAAAGTTGAAATCTTTTGACTTATGTTATATAAAAGTCAAGTTGGTTAAACTTGAAATGAGAGGTTGACATTTTAAAAGAAAGTTTGACCTTATTGAAATTAAATATTTCAATTTTTCCAAATGAAATTTTGGAATTTTCATTTAATGGGAAATCGCAAACTTTCATTCTAATTTTGGAACACTTTAAAAAAGATATTCAAAATATCTTGTGGAATGGGAATTGGGGATCCAAACAGCTCAATTCAAAACTACTCTGTAACTGTTTTTTTTATTTTTAACAAAGGCACCAATAAGCTTTTAAATTAGATTTAAAAAGTGTCTCTCTGGTAAATACCTGTTTTATTGCCTTCATGAAAACAATGTTTCAAATAATATAGGAATTAATCACTAAAATATATTTCACAAACATTAAGCTTATGCTATAAAGTAACAAATCCTATAAATGTAAGGAGGCTGGCATTCATAACCTGTTACTTTGCCTATAACTTTTTTTCACAACAATACGAGACAAGGACAAAACTTGATTTCCTAAATTCTCAAAGAGAAGTTAGTTTGTTTGTTACAATTGTATTATATAAAATCATGTTGTATTGATTTTATAACAAAAAATGCACAATGTAAAAGACATTACAAATGACCAAAAAATAGAGTAAACTGAAAGGTGTAATCCGAGAATGAAGTACAAAGCTCAGGGTCTATATTTACAACTAAATTATAAACTATCATTCTGCATTGCTATTTTATTTAAACATTAACAGGAAACTGAGTTTAGAACCGGCACTTCATTTTTTGATTAGCTACTATAACAGCAAGTATACACACTTTTTTGCCTCAGGATCATAGAATCCCCTCTTTTCAGAGCTCTCAAAGAAAGGATATGTGTAAACATGGGCCCAGATTTCAAGCATACATAAATTTGTAGAGATCGTCAAAACTGAAGTCTGGATCTACATTTTGCAGTTGGCTCCTGTCTTAATTGTAGATTGAACCTAAATGCTGGATCCAACCTTCCCAGAACTTTGGGGTGTTTGCAATCCAGATCAAAATTTTGCAGCTTGAGTTCATCTTTACTGTGGTAACAGCAGTGGAATAGAGAAATTCCGTGGCCTCAGAAGCTGTAAACTGAGCAAATTGCATACTTTACAAGCTAAATTAACAGAACGACTTCTCTATTTATCTTATTTGGCATATGAATGGGAGCCCAGTTTTCAAATGTAGTCACCTAAATAGATGTCCAAAGCCTACATTTGGTTGTCTGAATCAGTACTTGGTCACATAAAATGACCTTTTGTCCAGCTAAGTGCCAAACTGGGTATCCAAATAAAAAAGTACACCTCATTTTCATGTGTGCATTTGAGAACTGGTCTCTCTACACTGGTAACCTTAAATACTTCACCTACAAAATGTTATCAACCAATGCTCATAGCACCAAACTAGACAAACTTGATACATTTCACTTCAAACCACATTAAATAATAAATTGATTAGGTTCTTCTATTTATTAGCAGTTATTAAGTGTTGGAGAAACATATAATTTTATCAGAAAGCTTCCTAATTTAGGATAGATCACTCCCTATTGAGGGTGGGAGGAAGCTGTAGAAAGGAGCCACAAAGAGGAAAAACGTATTTGTTCAGTCATTGTAGAAAGATATATCCCCACTTCTAAGAAGGAGGCTAAGCCCTCAGAACCCATGGATTTCAGAGTATCCACCAGCAGCCAGAGTTGTCTATACCAGCTCTGGGGTTCGCTGCCCTGCATTTGGGCTGTGCTGCCAGGGACTTGAATGTCCAACATTCTAAAGCTCAGAAGGTTTCACTTGCAAGTTAATGTGGGCTTGAGATGTTCAGGCTTTTCTTATGTAGAAATGTGACCTTTTCTACTCCTCATCTGCACTGCACCTTCCTGTGTAAAAAGTTGCTATTTCTGTTGAGTTGCCTTATAAAAATAAAATGCATTCTTAGATCATACTCTGCTGACAGCAAAGTTTGACTGCGCTAGCTTAAGGTGGTGTACCTGATACTTGGAAACTGTAGCTGACCAGCCACTGGCTGATAAGGAATATAAATAAGTAGCCAGCATTTTATCATCATACTGACACTGGTGATTAATCTTAGTATTTGTGACATACCTTGTAATTTAGTCTTTTTAAAGTGAAACTGGATCTCACTTAACTGGTCAAATGTCACTGCTTTGTATCTCAGTGCCTGTGGTATATGCAAACACTTGTGCTCTCTCTCTCTCTCTCTCACACACACGCACACACACACACACACTACACAGCTCTATTTAAAAAAAAACCCTAGTAATTCTTTCTCTTTTATGGCACAGGTTGATGACAGCTCAGTTGCTTAATGTAACACTTGAATGAATATGTCTGAAGTAATGGTCAGAGATGAACAAACTATACTAGCCTATCAATTATGAAGCTGCTTATCCTATCTCTGCCTTTGCGAGGTCACAGTAAACCTTGCTGAAACTTTCAATATAAAGTCAGTGAAGTCTAAAACAAGCTACAGTTCCTGCTGGAAAGGTAAAGTCAACTACTCAGCTTCATATGAAAGAATTCACAACACTGAATACTGCAGACATTATCAACCTCAGTGAGAAACCATTCCTCCATATTGGTTAAACCTCATGGACTAGATACTACTAATAGCAGTATCTAAAAAGCTGACTATAGATATTTAAAAAATATATATACTGCATGCCAATGCATACAGTCATTATCTTTTGTCTGGTAGTTGATAAATGTCGGTCCTGTATTTAAAGGTGTATATATTAAAATAACAGATATAAGTAAAATGCTTTCTTGGTTAACTTACCAATTGTTGAAGTTAGAATAAGCTAAGCTCTCTACCTGCTTTCCTGTTGGCAATCTCTCTTGCTCCCTGTGTAGAGATTGCAGTAAACTTAGAAAACTAGCAAGGACAATGTTTCAAATGACTTAAGAAAGAGAACAGGAACAATCACTTCGTTCTCTTTTTTCAGATGAGTACAGTACCTTCAGAAAGAAGGAAGGAAGGGAGGGGAGAGGAAGTCAACAACCCTTTGCTTTCCTGCAAAAAAATAAGGAAACAGTAGATAGCCATCTCATTTTCGCTCAAACAAAATGTTTGGGAAAATAAATATAATTGAACCAAAAGGAATTCAAGTATTATATCTGAATTATTGGCTTCATGAGGACTAATTTATAGCTCTCTGTGTGCAACTACAACAAAACAAATAAAGTTCTAAAAGTAGTGTCTAGGATTAAAATGCCTATATCTCATGTCAAACTCCATTAGCCAAAAAAGTACAGATAACATAATCCTACACTTCAAACAAGGAGAAATCTTACATGTCACAATAAAAACAATACATGTGCAAAAAAAGGAATGGAAAAATCTCTTGGTGTGTTAAAAAGAATCAACAAATTTAACTTCTACAGAATGTTATAGAAATGAAATACTTTTTGAGTCTCATAGATAAAGTGTAGGGGTCATATTTATCTGAAGTCAGAATTACACCAGAGATTAATTTGGCTTTTCTAAGAATGGAAAAGCATAGGATTGATGTAGAGCGCACCTTAATATATCAAAATTAGAATTATTTATCATGATCTAGATATATTTTCATGCTTCTTAACTGGAAAAAAGCAGAAAGTTCATTCCAGCCAGTGAATGACCATACATATGAGTCAACTCACTATGACCCACTTTACATTTTTTTATAGCTGCTTACTTTTATCAAACTCCAATCTCAATAACAAACAATAGAAAATTACCTTTCTTTACAGATTTGTGAATTTATCAACATTTTTAGTTTATCTAGTACAAATGTTGATGCCATTAAGGGTTTCAGGTCTTTACCTAGACTGTGTCTTCAAGCATTGAGGAAAAAAGTAATCTCTGTGCCCTGTTAGTTTACTCATGTGATAGCCAAATGTGGAAGGCTCTTGGATGAACAATTACATGTCTTTCTCCATGAAAGATGAAAACAAAATGCTGCTTCAAATGGCTTCTCAGAGAAAAAAGTAAGGTTGTATTCAGCTCTCGGCTATAAGGGCATAAATTTAAATGAACCTTATTAAAGTTAATGGAGTTATATTGGCGTAAATCCATTGTTAATGAGAGTAGAATTTAGTAAATAGTCCTATGTCAATAATAAATTGCTATTTCCTTTACAGTACAATAATGAGAAGTGATAGATGGACAGACTATCTGAGACTGTGCACTCTTGACATGCAACACTTCTTCATGCATAGAATGAGCACTAGTACTATTTCCAGGAGAAGTAGTGGAGGTCAACCAGTGACTTGATTGTAAAGACCTTCAGTTTGTATTCTGAACCACTTAAAACTTTAGTTATGGAAGTCAGGCTTTGACACAACTGGGCAGGTGCTAGATGTGATGTTTGGAAGTATGATGCAACCAGTTGTTTCCTGATGTATGTGAAAAGGATGAAAGAGTAATGAGGGGGCAAATAAAAAACAAAGGATACAAAGGGTTAACTTTAAATATATGTGCCATTGCAGAAGTATTAAGTCTTTCTTCAGGGAAACAGTATTCAGCCAAATGGCATTTCCTCCAAATACTGAGCATGAGGAATGTTAGAGAGTGTGCTAAGAGACAATGGAGGCATATTATGCACCAGTTTAGCAGTTGGAGTAAAATTTGTATTTATTTTGAAAAACATTTCCCAATAGTCCTATATAAGGCCCAAAATATGATGACAATTTCCAGCTTTTCAAACTGTTAGTGAGTTATTTCATGGAGATCAACCTTGTATACAGGATTGCTAGGCAGCCCAGACTACTGAAGACAGTGATCAAATATAATCATCTGGTTGTCTCCCATTTGGAACATAGTGCAGAACTTAGTCAAGAGCTGATATACACAAAATTAGGAGCATTCTCACAGAGATCAAGACAGGTATATCTGAGTCACATTGTAGTTCATGATGGACTTAAACTTCATTGTGACTGAAGTCTTAATTTTCAAAGAGGATTTATTTATTTATATTTCTTTGGAGGCTTTACAAAAGCTAAAATGTGCTGTAACACACAGCAGTGAAAGAGAATCCTGGCCCTTCTATCAAAACATTTCTGTAGGGATGGACAAAACCTATGTTTTTGTTGCTTTTAGAAATGACGCTTAAGAAAAATCAGATCTATGTGCTATCACTGAATATAAGGATTCCAGATTCACCAGGCTACAGCATGGCTTCAGTACTTTGTCTTCAGACAGTGACTAAAAAATAAGACTCATTATGACATCATTATGTTAATATGTAAATTGACAGTCTACTAGACTGCTTTATACTTTGATTTGTGAGTGAGGAAGAAGAGAACGTCCTACTTCAGTGGTTGCCTCTTAAATTACACAATAATCCAATCAAATCCACAACAAATGGCAGTGTGCATACATAGTTAACAAAGCTTTTCACTACCATGTGCAGCTGTCTCTTAGCATACATTACTGGCTGTGGAAATACTCTTATTATTGTCCTGTAGTGCTGCAGTAGTGGAATGCATCTTTCCACAATTAATTTATCAAAACAAACCCATTCACATATATGCAGCAAAGTAGAAGCTCCTGGCCCGTCAGCCTATTCTCTATAAACCTGAATGAGAATCAGAGACAAAATATATTCATGGACAAAGTCGGAAGGAGCACTCAACAGCACACAGCATGAATGGAGGACTTGACTAATACTGTTCTGTATGATCAGATCTAGATTTGAACCAGATGGACACTAACTATGATTAATTGGGTATTGGATTTATTTTGCTTGAATTTGAAATAAATTTTTGAGGATTGTTAATTCTGATCGAGCCTCAGTCTGGTGGTAGCAGGTACATTTTAAGTTACGCTAAAGTGAGCACACAATTTAATATATCAGACCAAGTGTGAGTCAGACATGCTGAAAACAACAACAAAAAATTAAAATATGAAACCTTGTCTCAACAGTCCACAACAAAACAAGCGGACTGTAGAGCAATGCCTTTAGGTAATCTCACCAGCAACAATTTCATTTTAATTTGACAGCATGAGACCACAGGCGACAAATTTGGACAATCACATTATCTTGTTGGACAATAAAATTAGATGTCTTAACTGCCTGTGGCCAAGTGCATCAGAATACTTTCCTCCCAGCCTCATGTATGCTGATGGCACAATTTAAGTAATACATCATAAGAATGGTCTGACCCAGAATGGCCAAAGGTCCATCTAGGCCAGTATCCTGTCTTCTGACAGTGGCCAATGCCAGGTACCCCAGAGGGAATGAAAAGAACAGGTAATCATCAAATGATTCATCCCATCGCCAATTCCCAGCTTCTGGCAAACAGAGGCTAGGAACACTATCCTTGTCCATCCTGGCTAAGAGTCATTGATGGACCTATCCTCCATGAATTTATCTAGTTCTTTTTTGAACTCTGTTATAGTCTTGGCCTTCACAACATCCTCTGGCAAAGAGTTCCACAGGTTGACTGTGTGTTCTGTGAAGAAATACTTCCTTTTGCTTGTTTTTAAACCTGCTGCCTATTAATTTCATTTGGTGACTCCTAGTTCTTGTGTTATGAGAAGGAGTAAACAACACTTCCTTATCTACTTTCTCCACATCAGTCATGATTTTACAAACCTCTATCATATCTCCCCTTAGCAGTCTCTTTTCCAAGCTGAAAAATCCCAGTTTTATTAATCTAGGGATATGGAATGGCTTCCATATGACATGAATCATTTTGTTGCCCTTTTCAGAACCTTTTCCAATTCCAATATACCTTTTTTGAGATGGTGAGACCACATGGATTTATACATAATAAACCTTTCCCCTAACTACCATAAAAAAATCCAATTGCTTCTTGTAAGTCAGTGTCAGATATGCCTCTCTCACTTTTATTTGGTTTAAATGTTTGCTTTCGGCTGTTTAGGAGTGAGCTATCAGAATGTGAATATGAACACAGACTTAGAATTGAATCCAAAGGACTTCCCTTCTAAAATTCCGGTGCATGAGGCTTATGCTAATATTAATATCAAGTCAGTTAAGTCTAATTATGACTCTTGCATTGTCTGCATACCATATGCATACATAATGTATTTTGGATAATAATATGATCTAGTATCAGAGCTATTCTGTAAATATTTTAGTTTGTTTATCTGAACAGCTCTCATAAAAATATTTGAAACGTTTTCATTCCACCTATCTATCTCTCATAATCGTATGATCAAAGTATTCTCACTACTATACATGTATTGACAGATATAATACTTTGGGATGTAAATCCTTTTTATATTTATTGAGGAAAGATAACATCTAATTCGCATGTAATAGGGTATTCAAGTTTAACCTTCAAAGCACCCACAGTTTAATTTACTATCTTGGGGTGAGGTGAGTGGAAATAAATACTCAAAACTATTAAAGAGATGCATTTCCTGGAAATAAATGCCTTGTAATAATTTAAAGGTGCCCTCATTCAGGATCAAATTAATTTCTTGTGAACTCCATTAACTACAGTCATTTCAAAGACAGACTTCCTAGACCTTTTATATAGTCACTACAATTACCTTTATTACAACAATAGCACCAAAAGCTTACTTTACAAAGATGGTATGATGGATGTGTGTTTTCAAGTGTTACATGAATGAATTCATTACACACTGCATATGCACAGGATAATGAGCCTAACTGAGGTCCACAATGAAAGAAAACATGGTTTTGTTCAATGTGTCTGAATTCACTGCAGTGTTTGCAGATCTATAGCACATGGAAATTTGCCAAACTCTCTGGAAGTTTGATAAGTTGCTCTCCATTTAAAAATCAACAGTTACCAACCAAAATATCTGATATGCATACTGCAGTTTTGCTGTACAGTTAGACTCAGAAATTAATGTGCATCTGGAGTGGTCACTCTTGGTAAATGTTGATATTTCAATGGTAACCACTCTACATTTTTCTTTACTGACATGTTCACAGTGTACTATAACATGAAATTCTCCCATCTACCTATCACATAGTATAGGAATGTAATATTGTAAAAGGTGGTGTCCCTGAGAAATTTATGAAAATGATCATTTCTAAGCATGTTTATCCTATGCAATGATACCTTCTACACTTTCCAGCATTACTATAATTTTCTCTGGTTTGTGCCATAAGTCATAAAATATTTCTGCATTTTCTCCCAGAAGTTTAATTTGACAGTAAATTTCAAAATTAAGAATTTAGGTAAATTCTTTTAATCTTCAATTCATTCATTTAGTCCCTCAGTCAGATAATTTGATTAATATGGAGTCTTATTACATGCTTGCCTACTAGTTTATGATTTTGCAGTAAATGTTTCTGGACCTCAGTTGCTAAAACATTAGGATGTGATGTTCAAAACCACTCAGCATTGGCCTAATTCTGCTCCCACTGAAAGCAGTCCAAGTTTTACCATTCAGTAGGAGCAGACATGGGCTAATGGAGATTTCTTTTGAAAATCCCATCCTTAACGTTACTAAATATTGAATTAACAATATAACCTCTGGTTTATAATTATCATAGGTCACATACCTGGGACCATGTTCCACTTTTGAAAATCCAGTGGCATTACTGTACTCATGTGTTAACGAGAACAGACCATGCGCCTTTGTCTTTTTCAAATTCCTACATAAGTAGCTTTAGAGAAAGGAGGATTCCCTTCATTTTCTCCTCTTTCGCTATGTAGAGCACTTACCATTTCACTGTCATGTAGTGCTCAAAATGTTAAGTCTTTCAGTGTCAATAATAAATGCTATAGGTGACCGAACCATTGGAGAATGTTGGACACAGCAGACAATTTAAACAAAGGATGGTCCATACTCAGCCAGTAGTACCATTGACTCCAACAAAACTTTTTCCTGAGTAAAGACTGCAGCACTAGGCTCAACATATTTTAAAGTTTTGTTGTCAGATCATTTAAATTTAACATTTGCTTGTGGCAGAGTATATGGTTTGTGGTTCAAAGCAGTTATAAGTGAATAGAGAGTGAGCATCAAGAAAGCTAACTAGCCAAAAATAATTACTTAGGTGAAAAGAAAAGCAGAACTTAGGTCTGTTAAATTTCTTCTGTTCTACCAAAAAAAAAAATGATTGTGGTTTATTTGTTTTTTTTAAAAAGGAAAACTTTTGCTTAGACTAGTATTGTTTAGTAGAAGAGCAACTGATTACAACTTAAAGCACAGGAAAAACCCCCATGTACAGGAAAAACCTCAGACTAGTCTAGAAGTCTTGCCATTGGGATTTCTTCAGCTGTACATTTCCCCTTTGTCAGGACAAAGCGTGTCCTAAGTAGTATTAATCTGAGATTAGACAACTTTATTGGTGACCATCCTCTTTATATGCAACTCCAGAATATCCCAGGGCATTAACACTCAGAAACAGGAATTCATGTAAACTGATTTATTTTATTGTTGCCTACTAATTTGACAAAATACCTGGACGTTTCTGAAGAAATTGTGGTGGGAGGAGGAAGGATTACAGGGTTAGTTTGTTTGTAAAGGCTCTTGTGCTTTTTTTCTTAAAACACAGACAGTTGTGATTCGCACCAAACACAAGTGTTCGTAGGATATGACCCTACAAGCATAATAGTGTGCTATAGGATTGGGCAACTGCTAACAAGGAAGATTTTCACTGGCCTTTTATTTTTAAGAGATAATCTACCACTATTAAAACTTCATTGGTCATGGTGCTGTAAGTCTGCTTCTCCATTGCTTTGCATCTTGAGTCATTTACACCAGTCCAAATCAGAATGGCAGCCTTTTACATACACTTCATATTCATTTTGCACCAGTGTAAATGACTGCACAAGGTGCAGGGCAACAGATAATTGGACCGTTAGCCTTTTAAGTTTGTCATTTCCATAATGAAACTGTTTTCTCCTAGCTTAAGGGGTCCAAAATGGGCTCCCAAATCTCATCCTTCCTTTAGGGCAACACATGCCATCAGACAAGCATGTTGGTCACATTTCAAGTCTATTTGTCACTATTCTGCTCCATTGAAATTACCCACATTAGAAAGATTGTTAGCTTATATAACAAGGAAATTTACACTTAGCAGAGAGTGAACATGAAAAGAGAGAAAAGCTTCAGTTCTTGACAAGCATCCTCATTAACAAGAGTTGCATCTGCACATTGAGATCAGAACAAACCCAGATGGTTCCAATTAAGTGGTTAAAAAAACCAGCAACTGAAAGTTGTTTTTATAGACATCTCCAAAGTAAACTGATTCACTTTTGTGGAGTAGTAAGTGAATCAGTTTTTACTTAAGGAAATACTGTAAATAGCTGCAGCTGGTAGTGAATTAAGTTTTGGCTCTAGAGTGCCTTATTCTTCTATTTAATTTTAAACATATTAAATCTTGATGGATTTAGATTTTTATAATACATGAAGAATAATTCCAGCATACTCTCTGTACTTCTAACTATGAGCTAGATGCTTATTTCAGTTGTGCAAGTGTAAATCCATTTAAGTTAATTGAGTTATTTTGGATGTACATCAATGTATTTGAGATCAGAATCTGGTCAGAAATGACTGTGGTATCTGAGCCTTGCCAAAATAACAAATCACCAACAAGATCTTTGATTCTCTTCACCTTCCAAGAACACACATCACTTTTGTTATCATTATTAATCTAGGAATACTGTGGAGCAGAGAGGAGTTTTATATGTCTTACTAAACATAAGATTCATCATTATTCCTATTTCTTCTGTAGTGGTGTTCTCAAACACTGGACCAGACACCAGAAAAGCTACAGTAATTAAAATATAGTGTATAAAGGAATACTTATATCTGAGTATATGGACAATAAGATTATGTAAAGGAAGAGACAGCTTTTAGATAGCAGATCTGAAATACAATAATAAATTTTACATATACCTGGGTTTCCTATGCATATTGAATTAATTACATTTGATAGGAAATTGCTGCATCAGCTGTTACATGCAGTGTTATAGCTTTGTCAGTCCCAGGATATGAAGAGACAAGATGGGTGAGGTAATGATGTCATTTATTGGACCAATTTCTGTTGGTGAGAGAGGCAAGCTTTTGAGTTACACAGAGTGCTTCAGGTATGAGAAAAGCAACCAGAGTGTCACAGCTAAATACAAGGCCAAGCATTTTTCCCTATAGTTTGTTTACAGGGTAGATTTACTTTTCTTCCCCTCTTGCAGCAGCAGAAATTAATCCAGATGGATGAAGAAATCACTGAAACAAAGATCTTCTAGAGTGTTAGCACTCAATAACTTGCTTCTATAATCCCCTAAATAAACAGTCCTCTTAGGCCTGGTCTACACTACGCGTTTAAACAAACTTTAGCAGCGTTAAACTGATTTAATGCTGTACCCGTCCACACTACGAGGCCCTTCATATCGATATAAAGAGCTCTTTAAATCGGTTTCTGTACTCCTCCCCAACAAGAGGAGTAGTGCTAAAATTGGTATTACCATATCGGATTAGGGTTAGTGTGGCCGCAAATCAACGGTATTGGCCTCCAGGCGGTATCCCACAGTGCACCACTGTGACCGCTCTGGACAGCAATCTCAGCTCGGATGCAGTGGCCAGGTAAATAGGAAAAGCCCCGCGAAATTTTGATTTTCATTTTCTGTTTGCCCAGCGTGGAGCTCTGATCAGCACGGGTGGCAATGCAGTCCTAAATCCAAAAAGAGCTCCAGCATGGACCATACGGGAGATACTGAATCTGATTGCTGTATGGGGAGACAAATCTGTTCTATCAAAGTTCTGTTACAGAAGACGAAATGCCAAAGTGTTTGAAAAAAAAATCTACAGGCTACAGAGTGCTGCATAACAAGCGTAATGGGAAGCCAGAGACTCAAATGGACGCTCATGGAGGGAGGGAGGGGGTACTGAGGACTCTAGCTATCCCACAGTCCCCAGCAGTCTCCGAAAAGTATTTGCATTCTTGGCTGAGCTCCCAATGCCTGTAGGTTCAAACACATTGTCCGGCATGGTTCAGGGAATAGCTCATCAATTTACTCCCTCCCCCAAGTGAAAGAAAAGGGAAAGAAATAATTTCTTGACTTCTTTCAATGTCACCCTATGTCTACTGAATACTGCTGGTAGACGCGATGCTGCAGCAGTGAAGAGAAGTATCCGCTCCTTTCCCCTCTCCGGTGGCAGACGGTGCAGTAGGACTGGTAACCATCCTTCTTATCAACCCGTGAGTGGTCCTGGCTGGCTTCAGGTGAGGCTGGCGGGGGCGCCTGGGTGAAAATAGGAATGACTCCCGGTCATTCCCAGTAGATGGTACAGAATGGCTGGTAACCGTCTTCATCATAGCAACTGGGGGCTGAGCTTCAATCAGCCCCCTCCCTTTTATGTGAAAAGAAAAGATTCTGTACTGCCTGGACTATCATAGCAGCGGGATGCTGGGCTCCTCTCCCCCACACTGCTTAATGTCCTGCCTGGACTATCATAGCACCGGGAGGCTGCCTCCCCCTCATTCTGTCACTAAAAACTCAGTGTTTCTTATTCCTGCATTCTTTATTACTTCATGACACAAATGGGGGGAACACTGTCACAGTAGCCCAGGAAGGTTGGGGGAGAAGGGAAACAACGGGTGGGGTTGTTGCAGGGGCACCCCCTGTGAATGGCATGTAGCTCATCATTTCTATGGGATCTGACACAGAGCAGCTGTACTCTCTGATACCCTGCTTCTCTAGTACATTTGCCTCATATTCTAGGCAGGACTGACTCTATTTTTAGAAACCATAAAGGAGGGATTGATTCAGGGAGTCATTCCCAGTTTTGCTTTTGCGCTCCTGGCCGATCTCAGCCAGCGGCACCCACGATAACAGCAGACAGCACAGAAGGACAGATAACCGTCATCTCATTGCCAAATTACACTGGTAGCAGATGGTACAGAACGACTGGTAACCATCTCTGCTATCATGCAAAAGCAAATGAATGCTGCTGTATAGCGCCGGAGTATCGCCTCTGTCCGCGGCATCCAGTACACATACGGTGACTGTAAAAAAAAGCTGAACGGGCTCCATGGTTGCCATGCTATGGCGTCTGCCAGGGCAATCCAGGGAAAAAGGGCGCGAAATGATTGTCTGCCGTTGCTTTCCCGGAGGAAGGAATGACTGATGACATTTACCCAGAACCACCCGCGACAATGATTTTTGCCCCATCGGCCACTGGGCTCTCAACCCAGAATTCTAAGGGGCGGGGGAGACTGCGGGAACTATGAGATAGCTACGGAATAGCTACCCACAGTGCAACGCTCTGGAAATCGACGCTAGCCTCGAACCATGGATGCACGCCACTGAATTAATGTGCTTAGTGTGGCCACGTGCACTCGACTTTATACAATCTGTTTTATAAAACCAGTTTATGTAAAATCGGAATAATCCCATAGTGTAGACGTACCCTGAGTCTCTATTTCTCTCTGGTGTGAATCTCCTCTTCTTCTCAAGCTTAATGAAAATACTGTGCCACCAAAGGATAAGACTTGTAATACTTTGCAGTTGTAAAACAGATCATATCAGATTAGAAAATAAAGCAGAAGCTAAGCACTTCATAAAGACCTCTCACATTGCTAGCAGAGACCAAAAATGTGCTGTTTTTGTTTGGCTGGTTGTTTATTGCTATAATATTTCTGGCTTTGAGGATTCCCATCCTACTGGAAATTAAAGTTTTGCTATATATTATACTTCAGCAAAAGGGACGTCTAGACCAACTTTTCATAAGGAGAACAAATTAATACAAAAATTCTGCAGCTCCCTCTGATCCTGAGGCCTGAACTAAGACTCTACAATTCCACTACAGTGGTAAGGGGTGGGTCATCAGAAGACAGTGGAGTATCTGCAATGTATGGGGATCTGGGCCCCCAGGCCCATTAATGCTGGCTAACTATGCAGAGGGAGTTCTGCTCCATACTGTCTAGCCATGACATAGGGAAGTTACAGTTGGTGCACTGGGAATTAATGCTGGCTCAAACAGCACTAGCTTTCTGCAGATGTACCTGTGGATCAGCCACAGTTGGAAATGGAGCCTACCATTCAGTGCATCTCCTCTCTGCCCTCGCCCCTTCACTCATGAGCCCATCCTCTTCTTCCATGCAGCATGTTTTATGGAGGATAGGGAGCATCTTGTTGGGGAACAATTAAACATATACGCCCTAAACTGCATGAAGCATCTCAAAATGCAACAGGCCAAATGACTGAGAAGGCTTTTTAATGATCTATAAGCTGGGGGCAAAACTTTAAGTGAAAAGTCCCCCCGAAAACCCATCTTTGGAAAAGGGCAGAATATGCTGACATGGGCGCATGGTGTGCTCCATAACTTTCCTATTCACATGAAAAAAATAAAGGCTGTGGTGAGGGGATCTACAAACCCCACATTACGCAAAAAAGGGTTATAAGAACAGCCATATTGGGTCATGCCAAAGGTCCACCTAGGTCAGTATCCTGTCTTCCGACAGTGGCCAATGCCAGGTGCCCAGAGGGAATGAACACAACAGGTAATCAAGTGATTCATCCCCTGTCACCCATTTCCAGTGTCTGGCAAACAGAGGCTAGGGACACTATTCCTGTCCATCTTGGCTAATAGCCATTAATGTACCTATCCTCCATGAACTTAGCTAGTTCTTTTTTGAACCCTGTTATAGTCTTGGCCTTCACAAAATGAAGGTTAAAGAGCTGCTTGGGGCTCAGGCAGCTCCACCCCACCACACCTGCAAGGCATGCACAGGCTGGAGGAGTTGGTGAAAAGGGGAGCAGAGCAGCTCACTTGTGGGCAGACACAGATGTTTAGGTCTCAGTGCCTGAGGAAAAGGCTGATTGAAGGCAAGAGCTACCTCAAAGACCACTGCCTGAAGGCCCTCCCTTAGGGAAGGGAGGGCCAAGTTCTGATGCACCCAGGAAGGAAATTATTCCCCTTTCTTTCTTATCACTTTATTTGTGTTAATTCCTCTTGATTTTTGTTCATGGACTAGCATGGAAAGGGAGATACTTATAGTGACCTAGTTGGAGGGCCAAGTCACAGGAGGAGGTAGGTCAGTACAGAGACAGAACAGCCATTGGCAGGAGCCACCCAATGGGGAGAGAACTGCTATGCTATGCCTGGCCATAAGGAGCTGCCAGTGGTGAGTCAGCCTGTTCAGTCATTCAGAGGTGACATGTAACTGTTGATAGTGGAGGGGGGCACAGTTTAAAGGTTCTGGGGTGGTATGTGACCACCCCACACATTGTCTCAGGATCTAGAACAGAGGTTTTCAAAATGTGGGGTGGGGGGAGGAACACTTGTGGGGGCCAGTGGCAATGCCAGGCAGCTTGGACTGGCCCCACATGGTGCAGCTTGGGGAGGAAGTGCAACCTCCACCCTTTAAGTCACATCAGCAGGCCACCCAGCCTGTCTCAAAGGCCCAAGCACTCCCTCCCCAAGCACTGCTGCCTGGTGTCACCGCTCACTCCACCTGAAGTTGTCTAAGACACAATGCTTTATGCTGATTGGAAGAAAGATAATGAATATGCAGCATGGAAAGATATTTTAAAAGAAAGTGAGCAAGGGCCCAAGTTGTATAATTCCTGTCCAGAGATTGAGATGATCATTGTTAAGTGGAGAAGAGCTTCCTGGTACCCTGGAACTTGGTGACTTGGGCTCCTATCTATTCTGTTTTATAAGAATTTTGGTATATAAAAGAGAGAGGAGTGACAATGATTCTGTCTGGAAATGTATAAATAAAGGTGAAAAATTGAGGCACAAATCCTCCCAATGTAGGGTTAATCAGTTTCCCTCCTTATAATCTGACATAGATACTTTCTCTCTATATGACCCCACCATGACTCTTCCATGGACTGAGCCCTCTCTGTAGCATAATAGAGAACACAGCTGTCATAATCAGATAAGTAAGAGTTAATAGAACAGAAGTACTTCATATCTCTTTTGCCTGGAAAGGGTTAACAAGATCATTGAGCCTGGCTGTCACCTGACCAGAGGACCAATCAGGGGACAGGATACTTTCAAATCTTGAGGGAGGGAAGTTCTGTGTGTGCTGTTAGTGTTTGGTTGTTGTTCTCTCTGGGTTCTGAGAGTGACCAGACGTGCAACCAGGTTTCTCTCCAATCTCTCCGATACAGGTTCTTATAAGTTCAGAATGGTGAGTACTTGATAGATAAGGCAAGTTAGGCTTATGTTTGTTTTCTTTATTTGCAAATGTGTATTTGGCTGGGAGGAGTTCAAATTTATATTTGGCTGAAAGGATTTTAATTTGTACTTGTATACTTAGGCTGGGAGGGTATTCCCAGTGTCTATAGCTGAAGGACCCTATAATATATTCCATCTTAAATTTTCTTTCTTTAATTAAAAGCTTTTCTTGTTTAAGAACCTGATTGTTTTTTTATTCTGGTGAGACCCCAGGGGACTGGGTCTGGATCCACCAGGGAATTGGTGGGGAGAAAGGAGGGAAGGGGGAGAAAGGTTAATTTTCTCTCAGTGTTAGGATTACTTTCTCTCTCAGGGAGAGTCTGGGAGGGGGAGAGAGAAGGAGGAGGGAAGGTGAATTTTCTTCTCTGTTTCAAGATTCAAGGCTTTTGAATCACAGTGATCTTCCAGGGTAACCCAGGGAGGGGAAGCCTGGGAGAGGCAACGGTGAGGGAAAGGATTTACTTTCCTTGTGTTAAGATCCAGAGAGACTGGGTCTTGGGGGTCCCCGGGCAAGGTTTTTGGGGGAACCGGAGTGTACCAGGCACTGGAATTCCTGGTTGGGGGCAGCGCTACAAGTACTAAGCTGGTAATTGAGCTTAGAGGAATTCATGCTGGTACCCCATCTTTTGGACACTGAGGTTCAGAGTGGGGAATTATACCATGACAATAGCGGAACTTAATGTACGCATGTGAACTTCAAAATGTGTTGGATGATTGACATCCACTCGAACAAATCATGTTTGCAGGATTGTGCTCTCTGTAGTGACTGCAATTGCTTCTTTATGCAAATAGATCCCTAAGGGATTGTAATAGCTTGTTCATTTCAGGGCAGGAACAGCATGGAGAAAGTTGGATAGTTTAGTGTTCCCAGGGGGATATTACTAGAAGTTATGTGGTGAAACTGTGGGGACAAACTTCAGAAAAATCAGAAAGTATCCTAACAATTGTGCCTATTAGCTGGTGAAAATGCCACTGCTTGAGTCTCTTAAAATTTATATTGAAAACACTTCTGCACTGGCAGGGAATTGGACTAGATGACCTAACACATCTTTCCTATCTCTAATTTCTTTGAGTCCATGATCTTATTATATTGGCCTTAGTGGTAAATTAGGAAATACAGTTTTAATTTATGTAGTGGTCGCTCATTATGCAGCTGTCAGGTGTGGGACTATCACTTATAAAGATCTAGTACAGTGTTCCCTCTGTCTTCAAATTGCATCAACATCAGAAGTGCAGTAAGTAACACATACTAGAAGGCGTGATGTGGTACACAAACCACCTAGTCAGGAAGGGGTTAATGTGAGCCTGTGTACCCAGTCAGTTCTTCCCTGCTACACCTGCGAGAAGGATCAAGCTTGGAGGGAGGAGTAAAAGGGGCAAAACCCAGTTCGCTGGTAGCTGGCTGGGGCCCAGTTGATAGCCAGCGAGTGCCTGAAAGAAGGTGCACTTAGGCTAGGATCTTACTGGATGCTGAAAGGGTAAGTCTACATTGCAGCTGGGAGTGAGCCCCCGACATGATAAGGTAAATGGATGTTCAAATTATTTCTTTGAGTTCAATCCTGTAGTCTTTCCTCATGCAAAATATCCATTCCTTTCTTAAATGTTTTGTATAAATAATGACTGTAGGATCAGTCCCTCTGGCCATAGGATAGGTTTCAGAGTGGCAACAGGGCACCTATGTTTTATCTGATGAGCCCAGTTTTCAAATGGGGGTGGGGTGGGGCATAGAAAGATGGCCAAACCCTCGTTTGGGATGTTGAATTGGCCTTTAGGCACATAAATGCTCTTTATGTGACCAAGTTGGCTTTTAGGCACATAAAAATATAGAATTTAGATTACTTGGGAAGGCCCCTTTGTTAATCGTCCCCAAGGAGTCTTTGTAAAACTGTCCATTTCTGATTTTGAGTGAATGGCTTCTGCTACGGTCCCCTTTTCTCTTTCAAAGCTACATACAGTATGTATAGAATTTTTTCCCTCTTGCTCTTGAGTGGGAATGTTAAGACTTTTAATATTTACCTTCTATCATAACCTCCACTCCCAGTAGCAGACTGCACTGAAATAAACAGAACACCTAGTTCAAAATCACTGGCTATAATAAAGTAGGGTGGGGGCGCGAAATCCTCCTCTCATTTGGAAGCTTAGCCCTTAGTTTGGAGACTAACAAAACAAAATGTTTATTAGTTTCCAGTATGTACTGGTCCTAAATAAACACAGAACTGTCCTCTCTTTAGCATCACATTTTATAGAATTAAAGGCACCACTTAGAGTTTCACAATGAGTCATACTGATATGCAATAAATTATTTTAATCCCATTAGTATGAAAATACTAACAATAAGGCTTTGTGAATTGTGCCAATATGTGCAAGAAACACAAGAGCTGCTGGCTGAGAGAGCAACTGAGTGCTGTAGGAAGAACACAATATTTTATTTGTCTTGCACAACGTGTCTCGAGTCTGCTGAAGCAGAGGAAGCTAGGAGGAAGGAGTGACAGATTTTTTTGCTGATGACCTAAAGAAAGAGGAAAGGGTCATGCATAATATAATGGCAGCAGTGGCAGACAAGTCTCTCAGATAGGTCAGTCTAGCAACTTCTTTAGGCCGACTTCCAAATGACAAGAGAAGCAACCCCCAAATGCTCTCATGCCTGACCAAAAATAAGAAACAAACCTTACTGACAAGTATTTTCCTGCGCTAAGATGAATTATACAATGTCATTCACTAATTTAGGATTAAGCTGTGTGAAATGTTTACCTGGGTTCAGATTTAAAATGTGTCTGTAAACCAACAGGGGTTTGCTCAATTTTTTTATTTCCATAAACTGTTCATAGAAGCTGCTAGCAAATACTTTTTGCTTTATGTATACAGGTGACTCAGGAAAATGAACCTCTCCATGCTATCTGTTCTCCTAGGCTTAGGCAGAGACAGTCAAACTGGGACTCCCACACATAAGTGCTGGAACTCAGGGTGCTGTTGCACCCACTAGCTTGAAGTGCTTTCCATCATATACAGGTTTTACAGTTTGGTTCAATGGCTCTCAGCACCCCTGCTGTAAAAATTGTTCCAGCACCACTGCTCCCACAGGCTGGCAGGGGAACCAGTAATATTCTCCTCCCCCCACTGTGATGTAGCAGGCAACCAACAGGGAAGGGACAACAGCTGTGCTGATTGCTCCTGTTTTCTAGCCAAGATGTTCCAAGGTTGGCAGGGGAAGTGGTTCCCCACTTGCTCCTCTGCCATAGCAACAGGGCTAATTTGAACACTTCTGCAGCTCAACTACCACATGTCCAATTCATAATCAAATGAAAAATTTCTTCTTAAGACAGACTCTTCCAAGCCACAAACTAGACACCCTTGCACTATCCCAGTGCCTACAAATTTTATTGGGCTGCTGATCTGGTGTACTTCAAATTCAAAATTGATTTGCTGTGATTGCTCATGTGGCACAAGTTGCATGTTATCTTACTGTGCACCTGATTGACTGAATCTATTCACAGACTTAGAAATATAGGTGTGGAAAGGACCTAACTCTGTCATCTAGTCCAGTCCCCTGCACCGAGGGCTAAGAGTATGTCTTCACTACCCGCTGGATTGTCTATTCTAGATGTGATAAATCGACCCCCTAGCCCTCTCTCGTTGACTCCTGTACTACAGCACTGTGAGAGGCGCAGGCAGAGTTGACGGGGGAGTGGCAGCAGTCGACTCACCGCGGCAAAGACACCACGGTAAGTCAATCTAAGTATGTCAACTTCAGCGAGGTTATTCATGTAGCTGAAGTTGCGTAACTTAGCCCTGGTCTACCCTGGGGAGAGGGGGGAAAATCGATCTAAGTATTATCTAGATCAGTCTTGACAGGTGTCTGTCTAACCTGTTCTTAAAAACCTTCAGTGATGGTCTTAAAAACCCTCTCCTCTCTAGGTAATTTATTCCAGTATCTTTACAGTTAGGAAGTTTTGTCTGATTCGGGCTAATATCTCACAGAACAATTTTGTCCCTCCCCTTTTTTTAACAATATTACATTGTTGACTCATATTTGGTTAGTGATCCACTATAACCCCCACATCCTTTTCTGCAGTATTCCTAGGCATTCATTTCTTATTTTGTATTTGTTCAACTTCCTAAATGGAGTACTTTGCATTTGTCCTTACTGAATTTCGTTCTATTTATTCTTCTTCGAGTGCTTGCTCATATCCATTCCAATTAGGTGTGCGCTCGCCGCGTGCACGTTCATCAGAAGATTTTCTAACCTAGCAACACCCGGTGGGTCGGCTGGGCACCCCCTGGCGTGGCGCCGCTATGGCACCGAATATATACCCCTGCTGACCC
The DNA here is from genome assembly GCF_007399415.2 of Gopherus evgoodei. NCBI lineage: Eukaryota > Metazoa > Chordata > Testudines > Testudinidae > Gopherus > Gopherus evgoodei. The sequence goes on from NC_044327.1 coordinate 86,396,970, forward strand.
GTCCGCTCCTCAGTTCCTTCTTACTGCCCGTGTCGATCGTTGGAACAGTGGAGCGCGGCTTAGCTGATCTCCACTTCCCTAGCTATTCACTCGTTCTAGTACTATTGTGTATATAGTTTTATAGTTGTAGTTAATACTTTTAATAACCTTTTGTAAACCTAGTTAGTGTATATAGTTCAGAGGGTTGGGGATTAGCCCCTTCCCCTCTCCCGGTGCCCAGGCCCATGCCTGGTTCACCGGGCTTCAAACCGTGCTCGGCCTGCCTGCGGCCGATGCCAACGGGAAACCCCCATGACTCCTGCCTAAAGTGCCTGGGGGAATCCCATCTTTCAGATAAGTGCCGGATTTGCAAGTCTTTTAAGCCGCGGACAAAAAAGGAGTGGGACTTTCATCTAAAGCAGCTCCTAATGGAGGCAGCCCTCATTCCTCCGTCTTCGGCACTGAGTGCCGCACAGTCCGCACCGGGGAGAAGTGCCTCGTCGGCACTGGAGAGCGCAGGCACCGCCAAGATGCCCCGGCACCAGCCGGCACCGGCCCAGAAACCAGCCCGGCACCGCTTCCTCTCCCCACATGCCAAAAAGGTCAAAGCTCCTGCCGCTCCAATATCTACACCGCAGTCTGAGCAGCAGCCAAAACTGAGTCGCCCAGCACCAACAACTGCTGTGGCACCGGCAATCTCGGCACCATTGATTCCAGCCATGCAAGAGCCGTCGAGTCCGGTGCATGACAGCTCCCCGGCACACGCCGCAGTAGAGCTTATTGTTTCCACCACGCCAGAGACCTTTCCAACGGCGAGGGAACTCATTGCCCTAACGGAGCCCACCCTGCCCCAACCCCCGCCACCACCGGTGCGGGTTATTGCATCATCAGGGAAGCCTGCCCTAGTCAGGCCACCTTCCATCGACGCCTCAGGCAGGCACCACTCGAGATCAAGGTCTCGCCACCGGTCCCGATCTTGATGCCACTCGCAGTCCTGGTACCTATCTCCTTCTTGGTACCGGTCGTACTCGCGGTACCACTCAAGGTCTCGCTCTCTGGACTGGTACTCCAGACGGTGGTCCAGCTCCCAGCACCGTTCACGCTGCAGCCACTCCCACCATAGAGTTTCATGATCCCAGTCGACCTCCCGGCACTGCGCCGGTCGCAGGTCCCGATCAACCTCTCAGCACCGGTACGACTCCCAGGACCGTTCCCCAGTGCGGCACGACATACGGTACCCTGTGCACAGGGCTCCTCCTCACATGTACTCTGCTCCTCCATGGCCATCACGGCACTCTTCTGAGTCTTTGCACGCTGATAGCGTCACATATGGGGATTCAGAAACACAGAGCCGTGTCCTCCAGGAGGCTCAGGGCACAGAACAAGCGCCTCAGTGGTCCTTCTGGACGCCTTGGGCATATCACCAGGCCCAAGGCAAGCCCACTGTTCCATCTCGTTCTGCCCAGTCGGAACATCGGGCACCAGAGGCCACTGTTAGCTGCCCTCCTCCAGCGAGTATGGACGAATCGGCTCTGGCGCCGGATCCTCAGGTGTTCCTGGACCCTGATGCTCCTCCGGAACAGGAGTCACTAAATGAGCCAACTGTGCTGGGTCTGTCATCTCCTCTTCGCCAGACGAGGCAGTAACCGGTACTTCTACATCAGGCCCCCCCGATCGACCTCCAAGCCCACCAGGACCTTTTCCGGAGAGTCGCCTTAAATATCAACCTCCAGGTGGAGGAGGTCCCGGAGGTGGAAGATCCGGTTATAGACATACTGTCGGCGGATGCCCCAACTCGCATGGCTCTGCCATTCATCCGTTCCATCCAGGCCAAAGCGGACACCATTTGGCAGTCCCTGGCGTCTATCCCTCCCACGGCCAGAGATGTGGAAAGGAAATACATGGTACCCTCTAAAGGGTATGAATACTTATATACCCATCCTTCTCCATGCTCTCTGGTCATTCAATCTGTGAATGAGAGAGAGCGCCATGGCCAGCAAGCCCCTGCCCCGAAATCGCGGGAGGCTAGACGGATGGATCTATTGGGGCGTAAAGTTTACTCCGCCGGAGCCCTCCAACTGCGCGTGGCTAACCAACCGGCCCTGCTCAGCAGGTATAATTATAATACCTGGCAATCAGTGGGTAAGTTCGCTGAACAGTCCCACAGGACTCCCGCCCAGAATTCCAGGCCCTTCTGGAGGAAGGGAAGAAAGTGGCACGGACTTCTGTGCAGGCCTCACTCGACGCTGCTGATTCGGCGTCCAGAACCGTGGCCTCGGGGATTACAATGCAGAGAATATCGTGGTTGCAGGTGTCAGACCTACCTCCTGAACTGCAACACACTATTCAGGACCTTCCGTTTGATGGACAGGGCCTTTTCTCTCAGAAAACGGACCCTAGACTCCAGAGTCTCAAAGACAATCGCGTCATCATGCGTTCCCTCGGGATGCATACTCCGCAAACCCAATGGAGGTCCTTCCGTACCCAGCCCCAACGCCCTTACCCCCCGCCCAGGCCACGACAAGACTTTAGCAGGAGGCGTGGTTGCGGGAACTGCAGACGGCAATCGGGTTTCCAAGGGGGCCAGAATAATGGTCCCGCCAAACCATCAGCAGGACCAAAACCGAACTTTTGAAGGTGCACTCGAGAGCAGAGCACCAGCCCTTCCCCAGGATCCCCTTCAGTTTTCCAACCGCCTTTCCTCCTTCCTCCCTGCGTGGGCCCAATTAACCTCAGATTGTTGGGTCCTACGCATGGTGGAATTTGGATACCACCTCCTATTTATTTCCCCCCCTCCCTCCCACCCTCCCCATCCCTCTTCAGGGACCCCTCTCACGAGCAATTCCTCTGGCAAGAGGTTCGTACGCTCCTCTCCATCGGAGCTATAGAGAAGGTGCCGGAGGAGTTCAGGGGCAAGGGATTTTACTCCGGTCTCAACGTCTTTCTGAAGAAGTTGAAGTTCTGCATGGTGTCCCTGGGGACCATCATCCCATCCTTGGATCCCGGAGACTGGTATGCTGCTCTCGACATGAAGGACGGATACTTTCACATCACCATTTACCCTCCGCACAGACGGTACCTACAGTTTATGGTGCGCAATCAACATTTTCAATTTACGGTCCTTCCATTTGGCCTCTCTACCACCCCGCACATGTTTACAAAGTGCATGGCTGTAGTGGCCACCTTCCTCCATCATCGGCCAATACACGTCTTTCCTTACCTAGACGACTGGCTTATTCGCGGGACCTCCAAGGCTCAAGTCACCAGGAATGTTGCTATCATCACGGACCTATTCGAGCGGTTGGGCCTGATGATCAATCTAGAGAAGTCTACTCTAGTGCCCACTCAAAGAATAGAATTCATTGGGGCCATTCTAGACTCCACACTCACAACAGCCTGCCTTCCACTACCCCGCTTTCGGGCACTAGTTTCAGTCATAGAGAGCCTCCAAACTTTTCCGACGACCTTGGCCCGCACCTGCCTCAGCCTTCTCGGTCACATGGCCGCATGCACTTTTGTAACCAAGCACGCCAAACTACGCCTGCATCCCCTTCAAACCTGGCTCGCCTCAGTTTACCGCCCAGGCAGGGGCACCATAGACATGGTCATCACCGTTCCTCAGAGCGTCTTAGGCTCCCTCAACTGATGGCTAATACCTTCCCTGGTGTGTGCAGGGATGCCGTTCCAAACGAGATAGCCCTCAGTATCCCTAACGAAGGACGCGTCGTCTCTCGGCTGGGGGGCACACCTAGGCCATCGTGGCACACAAGGCCTCTGGTCATCTCAAGAGCTAGCGTTGCACATAAACATCCAGGAGCTGAGAGCAGTTCGCCTCGCATGCCAGACGTTCCAACATCATCTGCAGGGCCGTTGTGTTCTAGTACTCACGGACAACACAACAGCAATGCACTACATAAACAAGCAGGGAGGGACTCGATCCTTCCCCCTTTGTCAGGAGGCGATCCAACTGTGGGAATTTTGTATAGCCCACTCCATAGACCTTGTAGCGTCCTTGCTCCCAGGGGTCCGGAACACTCTGGCAGACCATCTCAGCAGATCCTTTCTCTCCCACGAGTGGTCGCTTCGCCTGGACATTGTACATTCCATCTTCCAGAAGTGGGGCTTTCCCCACATAGACCTCTTCGCTTCCCGCAACAACAGGAAGTGTCAGAAGTTTTGCTCCTTCCAGGGTCTCGCTCCCGGCTCAATATCGGACGCCTTCCTAATCTCTTGGGTGAACCACCTGCTTTACGACTTTCCACCTTTCCCGATGGTGCACAGGGTTCTCGTAAAGCTTCGCAGGGACAGGGCTCGACTGATCCTGATTGCCTCTGCGTGGCCCCGACAACACTGGTACACCACGTTGCTGGACTACTCGATAGCCAACCCAATCCCCGTGCCCCTTCATCAGGATCTGATAACGCAGGACCACGGCAGGCTTCTTCACCCAGTCCTGCAATACCTCCATCTAACAGTGTGGCTCCTGCATGGCTAACCCAATCGGAATTACGCTGCTCTGCCCCGGTGCAAGAGATACTCCTGGGTAGCAGGAAACCTTCTACGTGGTCTACTTAGTTAGCCAAGTGGAAACGGTTTTCTTGCTGATGTCACACGCAGAATGTTGCACCTATGGAGGTTCCTATCCCTACTATTTTGGACAACCTCTGGTATCTAAAACAACAAGACCTCGCTATCTCATCTCTGTGAGCCCACTTGGCGGCTATTTCTACTTTCCACCCCGGGGAAGGTACTTACTCTGTCTTCTCCCACCCCATGGTCTCTAGGTTCCTCAAAGGCCTGGAGCGTCTATACCCCCTAGTACGATGCCTCGCCCCTTCCTGGGACCTAAATTTAGTTCTGACAAGACTTACATCCCCCCCGTTCGAGCCATTGGCAATCTACTCACTCCTATATTTATGGAAAACAGCCTTCCTTGTAGCCAGTACATCGGCTAGGAGAGTTTCTGAGCTTCGGGCTCTGATGGTGGACCCACCATACATGGTGTTCCACAAGGACAAGGTACAGCTACGCCCACATCCGACGTTCCTCCCTAAAGTAGTCTCGGCCTTTCATCTCAACCAGGACATATTCCTACCGGTCTTCTTTCCCAAACCGCATACATCTCGCAGGGCGCAGCAGTTACATTCGCTCGACGTCCGTAGGGCGCTCGCCTTCTATATTGACCGTACGAGGCCCTTCCGCAAAACACTCCAACTCTTTGTTGCAGTGGCGGACCGGATGAAAGGTCAGCCCGTCTCTTCTCAGAGGATTTCATGCTGGGTAACAGCGTGCATCCGCACTTGCTACGAACTAGCTCATACCTCTCCGGGTCATATTACCACACATTCTACCAGGGCCCAGGCCTCATCGGCCGCCTTCTTAGCTCGAGTACCTATTCAGGAGATATGTTGAGCAGCTACATGGTCTTCAGTACACACCTTTACTTCCCATTATGCCCTGGTGCAACAATCCAGAGACGATGCAGCCTTCGGCTTAGCAGTTTTGCATTCTGCAGTTTCTCACTCCGACCCCACCGCCTAGGTAAGGCTTTGGATTCACCTAATTGGAATGGATATGAGCAAGCACTCGAAGAAGAAAAGGCAGTTACTCATCTTTGTAACCGTTGTTCTTCGAGATGTGTTGCTCATATCCATTCCAAAACCCGCCCTCCTTCCCCACTGTCGGAGTAGCCAGCAAGAAGGAACTGAGGAGCGGATGGATCGGCAGGGGTATATATTCGGTGCCATAGCGGTGCCACGCCAGGGGGCGCCCAGCCGACCTGCCGGGTGTTGCTAGGGTAGAAAATCTTCCGACAAACGTGCATGCAGCGCGTGCACACCTAATTGGAATGGATATGAGCAACACATCTCAAAGAACAACAATTACAAAGGTGAGTAACTGTCTTTTTCAGACCATTTCTCCAGTTTGTCAAGATCATTCTGAATTCTAATTCTGTCTTTGGATTTGTCAGTCTTGCAACCCCTCCCAGCTTGGTATCATCCACAAACTTTATAAATGTACTCTCTATCCCATTATGCAATCATTTATGAAGATATTGAATAGAACCAGACTCATGTGAGATCCCTCCAGGACCCCATTCAATATACCCTTCCAGCTTGATTGTGAACCACTGAAAACTGAGTACACTTTTCCAACCACTTGTGCATCTGTCTTCTAGTAGCTTTGTCTAGCTTATCTGTCTTTGGTTTATTTATGAGGTGATCATGTGAGAGAGTATCAAAAGCCTTACTAAAGTTAAAATATATCACATCTACTGCTTCTCTCTATTCACAAGGCTTGTTACCCTGTTAAAGAATGATAGTAGGTTGGCTTGATTTGTTCTGGACAAATCCACATTGACTGTTACTTATCACCTTAGTTTCTTCTAGGTGCTTACAGATTGATTACTTGCTCCATTATCCTTCCATGTATTTAAGGAAGTGCAGTTTAATGAAGCCATTTTCATTTGAATTCTCCAATGGTATGGATATGTCAAGCTCTTTGATCTACCTGGAAATGTCATGGAAAAGAAAATAACTTTCTGCTAACCTTGGTAGTAGCAACCTAGACTAAACAGTTGGGAGTTGTGTACAAATGTACATTCAAAAGGACTATTTTTAAAAATTAAAATCCTTTTTTAACCATCAGTTTTTGCTAAAAGATATTTTGAAGAAACTAAGAACATCTTAAAATCTTTTCCTTTTAGTTAAAAAAACAAATAAAAAAACAGATTTTTTCCTCCTAAAAAAAGAAGTCCTCTCTGTTTCTGTAGGTTCTTGTCTATGTTCTAGGTGTCTTAGTTCAAAGACCTCTCAGGTCTAAACTGATATCTTTGATTTCAGTATAATTAAATCAGGGGTGAATTTGGCCTATAATCTGTAACAATGTGTGGGGAAAGGTGTTGGTTTCTGTGGGAGAGCTTTCTCTTAAAGTGTCTGGCTTTCTCATAAAGTCTTACATTATAATGCTGCTTTCATGCAGAAGATTCAGGTCCTGAAATCTTTTATTGACAAGAGACCAATCACTTCACCTAGTGCTGAAACACTGTCTCTGCGGAGAAACAACAGACCCTGTGCATTAGTAACACTGCACAACAGTGTTTAGAAGGGGAAGTAAAGAATTACATATTCACTTTGAAATTAGGAAAGATAGGCTAGCACAGCAGAGTGTAAATATCCAGATTGGAATTTGACTAGAATAACAGGATTAACCCTTGTATTATTGCCAAATGTGCCCTAGGATCTTGAATCATCACAGCAGCTTAACATGTCATTTAAATGACAGCACCTCCGGAAGCTCAGTGCCCCTACCATCATGTTGGATCATTATTCAGTTGGTTGATAGAGTAGACTGCCACCTACTGAGCTACCAACAGTAAGGTTTTGGCGTAACAATCACACAAGAAAAAGCAGACTAAAACAGTTGAGATTTTTTTATAAGGAATTATGCAAGACAAGGAGGAAAACTAAAGTGGAAAAAGCAGCTTCAGACATAGGTTAAAAGAAAACTTGTGCACAGGATAGTGCTGCTGTGTTTAATCGCTGAAGATGTATATTTGATGTTGTAATTTTAGCACAGAGCTCCAGTGCAATGTCTAAAAATACTGCTTGAGTAATGCACTTCCACTGCAGGGCCGGCTCTAGGTACCAGCTCAGCAAGCAGGTGCTTGGGGCAGCCAAGGGGAAGGGGTGGCATGTCTGGCTCTTCGGCAATTCAGCAGCGGGTCCCTTGGTCCCTCTCGGAGGGAAGGACCTGCCGCCGAAGAAGAAAGTGGTGCGGTGGAGCTGCTGCCAATCACGATTGTGGGGGTTTTTTTCCCCTACCACTTGGGGTGGCAAAAACCCTGGAGCCAGCCCTGCTCCACTGTGCCCTCTTCTGTGTCTCTTAGGCACCATTTTGCTCTTCATTTTGTGCAGTTGGGACACCCATTGGCTCTCCAGAATCTAAGCTTGAAACTGAAATCGGACTAGATGCCCAATATGAAATAAGCTTCCTGAGAATATTTTATAGGTCCTCCCAGTTTACTCTGGTGCCTGCAGGTAAGTATCACCCTTTCAAGGTACAAGCAGTGCTTGTGCTCCCTGATTGACTGAGCCTCATCAGGATGCAAAAGGATGGGGTCTGATGAAGAGCCATTGTGCCCTCCTCCCTTCTCTTGTACATTTGTGCCAGCCCAGCCACAATCAAAACCCAAGTGTCAGAAGGAATTATTTACATAAGTGTATTATTAGAAATATCAAGATGAAATTAAGAGAGAAAATTATTAGGTCATCCTAAAATTTCCATCTCTAATTTCTGTAATATGTTTTCACAGTACAGAGCTGTGAACTGGTCTAAAGCCACGTTTATAGCAATTTAAAATATTCTGATTATTTTCAACATCTTATATTTTGCTTTGGAACTAACTTCCCCCATGGTTGAGAGATGGTAGAAAGAAATGCATGTGGTCACTGGAAATGCAGTGTTCCATAAACTTTTCTAATGTCTTTGTCACTGGGTTTAGAAACAAACTAAACTTGGATGAGTGCTGGAAATGGGCAATTTTCATTACCACTACAAACAGTTCTTTTTCTCTCCTGCTGATAATAGCTCATCTTAACTGATCACTCTCCTTATAGTGTGTATGGTAACACCCGCCTATGAAAGCTTATGCTCATATAAATTTGTTAGTCTCTAAAGTGCCACAAGGACTCCTGTTCTTTAAACTTGGATGGAGGCCTGACAGTGTGATCAGAGAATAATGATGAGGGAATGAGTAAGGGATAAAATATTACAAGATAAAGTCAGACCAAGTGTAAGTGGGCAGAACTTCATTGACTTAAGTGGAATTGCATTTCTTGTACTGGGATTGAATGTGACTCCACAAGAATAAAACTTCTTTCAAATCTTTCCACTGACATTATCTGAAGATCTTGGAAAAATTAACATTGTATAAATAGTCCCCCAGTGGCATTTCCTGAGGTCCATTGAAATCACTGCAACATCATGGAACTGTTGTTGTTTTGATTGAAATATATTGTCAGCTTTGTTCATAGTGTAGTATAAAAAGTAATGAAAGGTGCAGAAACCATTTCTCAACATTAAATAATTTAGAAAGATTAAAAATGTACAAATCATAAAACAGAGAAATATCTGGGTCAAAAATGTATTGCTACTTTTTAACATTTCTCCCAATGAAGCCGCCAACTATCTCAAGAGGATTGTAGATCGACAATAGAAAGAGCAGTGCCCAACCTTCCTGAGTTGCGGTTACAGGTGGTCTGATGTAGAGCTGAGAATAGAGGAGGGATCCAGAAGGGCTAAAGTATTGGTCCCATGTTCAGTATGTTGTGAGCCTTATCCTTCATTCCTTTTGCACTCAGAATGTTTGTTGAAGTCACAAGGGTTGTAACCCTGCATAGTTGCTTAGCAAATCAGCTTTCAGATACAGCAGAAATGCTGATGTTCTGTTCCTCTGCTAATTGAAGGAATGGATGGGTTCTTGAATATGCCAGTGGTTATCTAAATGTGACCCCTAGTGTTCAACTGGGGTGGCAATAACTTACAGAAATATATGCCTCAGTAGATTTCTTTTCAGAAAAGGGACATCTTTTCTGGTAGTCCAATATCCTATAAAATATTCTGTTAATTCCTGTTTGTTTACACTAAAACAGTAATATTAAATTGTTCTTGTTTCTTTAGAGAGGAAAGTACTGACTACCTACATTATATAGGCTATAAATATCACACTGACAACTTACAGTGTATAGAATATCACTATAATTTCAAGATTTTACAGATTATCAGTATATGGTCTACATTGTGAAATTTTGCTTCAGCTAACAGTACTGTTCCATCTCACAAAAATATAGTTAAACAATAAAATTGGCATATTCATAAGAGTATCGGGGAAAAAAAAAGCAAAATTCTACAGAGCTTTAGGATGAAAATCCATTGATGACATTATGATTCAGTGGTTAAAGCAAGGAACTGGGAGCCAGGACTTCTGTGTTTTGCTGTGTGTCTTTGGGCTCACCGCATAACTACTCTCTTCCTCAGTCTCCCCATTTATAAAATGCAAATGGTATCTTCTTCACACAAGTATTTTGAGGCTTAATGTTTACAAAGGTGTATGAAAGCTTGGATGAAAGATGTTAATACAAATGAGAAGTACTATTAGTTACATCCTATCATTGTTAAACTACAGAAAAGAGCAGTTAGGGGATTTACATAGGTTAATAAGAAGGATGGGCACAGTTTAGCTAAGGAAAGTGCACTTCAGAATTACAGCTCAAGGTGTTCGTCACCTGTAATATTGTCACTATTTTTGAATGGATAAATAGTAATGATCATGTTACAATATGGACCAAATCGTGGTCACTGATCTCTTGAGAATATTACTGGGTGACAATTAAATATCAAAATCAGACAGTTTAACTTTCAATAACTGATAGTAGCAGGGTGGTTAGAAAATTAGTTTTATGCCATTCAAATTAAAGGATGGCAGATGAACTCATGATTTCCATGAAGTGACATGTCTGGCATGTTGTTACAGGGTGGCCTTCACCTTTAAAGGCCAAGAGTCGAGGGGCTGGCCAGCCTGGTTTAGTCAGCCCTGACCGGACACTAGTGCTGCGTATAGGACTTAAAAAAGGGAGGAAGCCCACCAGTTTGGGGCTGGCTGTGGAGGAGAGCAGTTGAGCTGGGTTATGGTTACAGAGATGAGCCAAAGGAGTGGAACAACTGCAGTAGGCCCCTGGAACAAGTGGCCAGGATCCAGGTAGGCAGCCCTATGGCCAATGTCCTGTAAGGACCCGGGAGCTGAAGAGGGATGAGAGGCTCAAACTCAGAGAGGAACAGAGGATGCTTCAGTAGTGCTTGGTTTGTTTGTAGCTCTGAGCTCTAGTGAGGGGCTCAAGGAAACACCCTAGGACTTGCTACTCTGGAAAGAAGAGGGTTATTATTATTATTATTATTATTATTATTTTGTTTTTTGTTTGAGTTCTGTGGTGATTTGGCAGGACTTTGCTGTTGACCCAAGGAGGGCTGTGCAAAGGGATGTTAAAGAGGCAAGCTGGGAGAAGCCACCTTAGGGTCTGTCCAAATACAGCTGCATTTGGTTACCCTGGAAGGGAGACTGAATTTTTAAGTGACCTGGCCAGAGGGCTAGACCACAGAAAACCCAGCCAGAGGTGACCAACGGGGTGCAGTGATCAAAGGGAAGGCCAAGCGATCCTGTACCCAGTCATAAGGTCATGCTGGCTGGTGAGTCATTTCTGTGTACATGGGCCTCACGTGAGCAGGACCCTATAACATTTGTATTGTAAAAATGCCTAATTAAGTTTCTCTTAGCTTCCTGATTTGTTTGTGTTCTAGGCACACAAGCCTTTCACAAAACAGACTACTTTAGCATATTATTCAGAATAGTTTCAAAGGAATCTTTACCCTGCTCCCATTCAAATGGTTCAGGCATTAGGGCATGTCCTTGATGCACTTCACAGTACACCCAAACGCCTCATGAGATGGCTTGAAAAGTGCTGTCACTAGAAAAAATTCTGCTATTTCAGCTTTGTCCATAGATGTTAAATCATAGATGATTTCTATAAAGTTGTTTTATAAACTGATTTGGTCATCTTTGAGTGTCAGTGAGGATCCATTGCAGGTATGAATGCACAAGGGATTGGATTTTTTTTTTTAATCGCAGTCTGTCAGGACCATGCCTATGCCCAGTGTCACCTAATACACCCCTGCCAGGGTATAAAGAGTGGAGTGGCTACAACCCTAGTTCCTTCTTACTTGGCAATAAGACTCATCCTTGTCTGACCTGCTACTTTCCTCTAGCTTCAAACTCCCCTTCTTAACTTGTTTAGTGAAGAAAATGCTTCTTCAGCCTCCTTATCTTCATAGTCGTTTAATGTAGATGTTCCACTCCCCACAAAAAAGAAATGAGGATACATCCCCCTGAATAGTGAGGCAAGAAGCTTTGTGCCAACCACTATAGCAGACTCTGAACCTTCAAGATTTCAGCCCTGCCTGACCTGTGACTCACTCATCTCCCTGACTGATGGGCATAGCCAGTGCCTATTCTGCCTGGGGGAAAGTCACATCCTGGGCAAGTGTACAGTGTGCAAATCTTTTTAATTGAGGACTGAAAGTCAGTGGATGAGTGGGTGAAGTCAGCTGCACAAACAATGAATGCATGTTGCCTCAGACCCAGAGGAGGCCTCTATGTTCAAGGAACCATAAGGATCATCTTCAATAAACGTCCTTCCAGAAGACACTGCGCCCTGAGGTTCAGCAACTAGAGAAAACTGAAGAAACATCTGTCAAAATTAGTACTGGTCACATTGACACTGCTCCTCTGACAATGGAACAATTGGCACAGCTAACACCAGCAACCACCTCAGAACTGATACAGACTGGCTACGCACAGAGATCGGCGCTGGCTCCCCTGGTATCAAAAAGTCACCATCACAGTCAACAAAAAGGAAGAGTCGAGGAGAGGCCAGACCGCTCCAAACACAGCGAGCGTAGCAGGCATCCCTCCTCCAAGAACAGGGTATCTCAGTGTGCTGCTCTGTTGGTAGACTGTGGGCAGACTCCACCAGCACTGGCAGCAACAAACACTGGCAATTGCTATGTAGATTACAGTGCCTAGATATGCCTACACAGAATTGCCAGGTTCCCTTTCATCGGTACCAATGCACCACCAGGCATCAAGACAAAAGCCAAGACCATTGCCACTTGAGGAATACTATTTCTCATCACCATCTGTTCACTATGTGTTCTCCCCAACATCAAGCAAAGATGCCTCTCCATTACTCTTTGAGAATGGTGCTAAGGCTGTTGCAGGCAACCCTTCTCACAGGGCATGAACCCAGCACAAGCCCAAATGGCATTAGGCTGAACAGTCACAACTGAGCCAGTACCCATTCAACATTCCACTCTGGCCTTACTGGCCCTGTTGTGGACAATTACCTCAAGTGTCCTGTCACAATCTCCTTCCTGCAGTTCCAGGAAGAGAGAATCTGGCTCCCCCTGGTGGCATCACATTGACCACAGGAACCTGACTTTGGTGCCCAGGAGCAGAGAGGAGCAAAGGAACAACAGCATCCTCAGCCTCTACTAAAGGGATCAACATCATCACCTGATGAGGCAGTTCAGTCTGCCCTGACCAATGATGACTCTAAGGCTTTTCAGTTCATCTAGCAGAGACTGTCAACATTGAAGGGATGGTCACACAGGAGAAATCCCATAAAATTCCACATCCTCCACAACAGACTTTTATGCCAAGAACAATGCAAAATGTCCTTGTAACAGGGTGGACTGGCCCATTAAGTCTAAGGAGGGCTAGATGACCCTCTTCCAGGGATGTTGCTGTGAGCGCAGGCTCAGGAACTGGTTGGAACTAAAAGAAAGGGGGTGGTCCTTGTCAGGAGTGAGATCCTTCAACAGAACTCAAGGTCTAGCTAGCCCAGCATCCAGGTAGATTAATGAGCTCAGCGGGGTTGCAGTAGGAGAATCTGATTGGCTGAAGGGAGCTAGCAGGCCTGCTTTTAACTGCAGCAGCAGCAGGTTGCTGGCTGCTCAGTGCTTGTGCCCATAGTAGTAATCACTTCTGTTACCTGCCTTGCTCCAGCCTGATTCCTGTCCTCCTCCAGCCCTGCTTCCCTGCTTATTCCTGTTACTGGCTCTGACCCACAGCTTGACTCCCAGTTCCTGACTCTGGCCAGTAGGTCTGACTGCCCATGCCCTGGTTGTGACAGTCCTGGGGAGCTAGCAATGGGATGGGAAGATTCCAGAATATTGTCGCTTTAAGGGTCTGGGATCAGGAGTCCTATAGTGTAGGAAGGGGCCCTCTCTCTCTTGGCCAATCAGGAGAAGCTTTCAGAAGGAGGGTAGTATATATACCACCTTCTCTCTCAGAACAGTGCCTGTGAAGACAGAGGAAGAAAGCTTGGGCCAGAAGGCTAGGCTTTTGCTGAGCAACATAAGGTCTCTGTGGATGGCAGGAGAGTTGAAGATGGGTATGAACTACTGGGATATTATGATGGACCTTGTGTTTGGGGCACTGAGGAATATTTTAAATTACTTTGGGATACCAACAGTCTCAGAGGAAGGTTGGTGATAGCCCTGAGGGAGACTGTATAGTGCTCTCAAGAGTCCCCAAAGAGAGGGAGGCCCCTGCGGAAACACCTCTGTCCACAAAGGGATGCCTGGTGAATGGTGACTCCACTATAATCCTCAAATGAAAATGTACCTCAAACAGGCCAGTCTCTCACTCAGCTTTATCAAAGTCCCCCTTGCAGCAATTTCAGTTTGTAATCTGTCTTCTCTTGTTCCATGGTATTGGAGTTTCTTAACCAGCTATTACACACTAACCCATTCCTGCCTGGCACCTCTGTATAGTCCTCCTGAGACTCATGGAACCTCCATCTGAGCCTCTGTCAGACTGCTCCTTATACCACCTGATGGTGAAGATGATCTTCCTAGTTGCTATCACTTTGTCTAGGAGAGTAAGCTTCAGGTCCTTATAGGAGAACCTTCCTATGCAATCTTCTGTAGGAACAAAATGGTGCTAAGACCTTGCCTGAAATTCATCCCCAAGGTGGTCTCAGAAGCTTACTGAACTAATCCATCAACTTGCCTGTCTTCCCAAAAACACATTTGGCACCAGGAGAGAACAAGTTACACACACACACATACACACACACAAAAGCTGTATCTTGAGATTCTTCTTTATTATATTGACAGAACATTCAGACTGCTACCCTACCTATTTCTTGCTACAGCCAGGGTTCAATAGGTCAAGCTATTTCATCTCAAAGATCAAAATGAATCACACAATGCATTTCCTCGTGTTACCAGTTAGTACTTCCCCCACTGAATGCCAAGACTCATTCCACCAGAGCTCAAGTGACATCTGCCTACTTCAGGTATGTGCCCATATTAGTAATCTGCAAGGTGGTGACATGGAGTAACCCACTGCCTTGTCAAGCACTATGCCTTAGGCTTAGCGGTGTGGTTGAATGCCACGTTCGGGAGAACAGTGCTACAGTTGCTGTCCAGCTGAAACAACTGGAACTCCTCATGATCACTATACCCATGCTCACCACTGCTTGTCAGTCACCGATGGCGGAATCCACACTGACACACACTCAAAGTGCAGTTATCTACCCTACAGAAACTGTGGTTCTTTGAGGAGATGACGTCAGTGTAGATCCCACAATCCATCCTTCATTCCCATTCTCTGCTACTGTGGGCTTCATATCACAATGGAGTTAAAGGAAAATGATAGCTGCTCCTGGACAGGTGACTCATATGGTATTAAATTGGACAGTCCTTCTTTTCTAGGGTTCATCCCCCATCCAGTACTCAGATAAAACCAGATGTGATACTGGATGAAAATATACATATGTATCTGACAGGATGCTCTCTTGAAAAGCACACTGCTCTGCCCCCATCACCTTGTACACAATATCACAGTCGAGGGAAGGGGACGCTCAGAGTGGTGTGCTCTTAAAAATGGTGCGCCTCTGTGATGTGACCTTACATGCACAGTGCAGGTGGGGTCACATGGGTGGGGTCTCACAGAATTTAAGGCCAGAAGAGACCATCATGATCATCCAGTCTGACCTCCTACACACTGCATGCCACAGAACCTCACCCACTCACTCCTGTAATAGACCTCTAACCTCTGGCTGAGTTACTAAAGTCCTCAAATCATGTTTTAAAGACTTCAGGTTACAGGGAATCCACTATTTACACTAGTTTAAACCTGCAAGTGACCCATGCCCCATGCTGCAGAGGAAGGCAAATAAAAACAAGGCCAGTCTGACCTGGGGGAAATTTCCCTCCTTATCCTATATATGGCGGTCATAGACTCATAGA
The DNA here is from genome assembly GCF_007399415.2 of Gopherus evgoodei. NCBI lineage: Eukaryota > Metazoa > Chordata > Testudines > Testudinidae > Gopherus > Gopherus evgoodei. The sequence continues at coordinate 86,412,819 of NC_044327.1, forward strand.
CTTTAAGGTCAGAAGGGACCATTATGATCATCTAGTCTGACCTCCTGCACAATGCAGGCCACAGAATCTCACTCATCCACTCCTGTAACAAACCCCTAACCTATGTCTGAGTTACTGAAGTCCTCAAATTGTGGTTTGAAGACCTCAAGCTGCAGAGAATCCTCCAGCAAGTGACCCGTGCCCCATGCTGCAGAGGATGGCGAAAAACTTCCAGGGCCTCTGCCAATCTGCCCTGGAGGAAAATTCCTTCCCAACCCCAAATATAGCAATCACTTAAACCCTGAGCACGTGGGCAAGACTCACCAGCCAGCACCCAGGAAAGAATTCTCTGTAGTAACTCAGATCCCACCACATCTAACATCCCATCACAGACCACTGGGCATACTTACCTGCTGATAATCAAAGATCAATTGCCAACATTAGGCTATCCTATCATACCATCCCCTCCATAAACTTATCAAACTTAGTCTTAAAGCCAGATATGTCTTTTGCCCCCACTACTCCCCTTGGAAGGCTGTTCCAGAACTTCACTCCTCTAATGGTTAGAAACCTTTGTCTAATTTCAAGTCTAAACTTCCTAGTGTCCAATTTATATCCATTTGTTCTTGTGTCCACATTGGTAATAACCTTAAATAATTCCTCTCTCTCCCTGATATTTATCCCTCTGAAATATTTCTAAAGAGGAATCATATTCCCACCTCAACCTTCTTTTGGTTAGGCTAAACAAGCCAAGCTCTTTTGAGTCTCCTTTTGTAAGATAGGTTTTCCATTCCTCGGATCATCCTAGTAGCCCTTCTCTGTACCTGTTCCAGTTTGAATTCATCATTCTTAAACATGGGAGACCAGAACTGCACACAGTATTCCAGATGAGATCTCATCAGTGCCTTGTATAACGATACTAACACCTCCTTATCTTTGCTGGAAATACCTTGCCTGATGCATCCTAAAACCGCATTAGCTTTTTTCACGGCCGTATCACATTGGCAGCTCATAGTCATCCTGTGATCAACCAGTACTCCGAGGTCCTTCTCCTCCTCCTCTGTTACTTCCAACTGATATGTCCCCAATTTATAACTAAAATTCTTGTTATTAATCCCTAAATGCATGACCTTGCACTTTTCACTATTAAATTTCATCCTATTACTATTACTCCAGTTTACAAGGTCATCCAGATCTTCCTGTATGATATCCCGGTCCCTCTCTGTGTTAGCAAAACCTCCCAGTTTTGTGTCATCCGCAAACTTTATTAGCACATTCCTACTTTTTGTGCCAGGGTCAATAATTAATAAAAAGATTAAATAAGATTGGTCCCAAAACCGATCTCTAAGGAACTCCACTAGTAACCTCCTTCCAGCCTGACAGTTCATCTTTCCGTATGACCCAGTGTAGTCTCCCCTTTAACCAGTTCCTTATCCATGGTTCAGTTCTCACATTAATCCCCATCTTCTCCAATTTAACTAATTTCCCATGTGGAACTGTATAAAATGACTTACTGAAACTCAGGTCGATTAGATCAATTGCATTTCATTTGTCTAAAAATCAGTTATCTTCTCAAAGAAGGAGATTAGGTTGGTCTGGTTTCATCTACCTTTTGTAAAACCATATTGTATTTTATCCCAATTACCATTTACCTCTGTCCTTAACTACTTTCTCTTTCAAAATTTGCTCCAAGATCTTGCACACAATTGAGGTCAGACTAACAGGCCTGTAGTTTCTTGGATCACTTTTCCCTTTTCTCAAAAATAGGTATTATATTAGCAATTCTCCAGTCCTAGGATATGGCCCCAGAGTTCACAGATTCATTAAAAATCCCTGTTATTGGGCTTGCAATTTCAAGTGCCAGTTCCTTTAAGATTCTTGGTCATGCTGATGGGAGCAGGTCCACAGTGTTCCCAGAAGAATGTCCAATATTCTGGGAATGCAGCTGCTCTGTTCTGTACTTCCTTTCACAGGGCACATGTGGCCCCAACAGCTAAAATCTGACTGCACATTTATGAGATGCATGCACACCTATAGTGGGATCCACACTGACAATATCTTGAAAAAACAGTTACCATTGAAGAATATGAGACATTTTAGTGGTCCCCTGGATCACTTCAGTTGATATATAGGGAGCCTTTAATCTGTAAATTAGCAAAGTAAATCCTCCTGATTCTTTTAAACGTTTAGACCCCAATCCTGCAAGTGCTTAAGCATACAAGTAGCCCCATTAATTACAGTGGGACTGCTTGTTATTTAAAAGTTAAGTATGTACATAAGCGTTTGCAGGATTGGGCCTTAGGCAGTTTTTAATCAAGGTGCGCATATACAGAGTATTTTATATTTAAAATGCATGTAAAATGAGTAGGGGCCTTAGTAAAGACTGAGTTTATTTAAGTGAACAAGGGTGGCAGAATCTCCCCCAAATGTATAATCTCTAAGGGCTCTGATTCTACTCGCACTACTTCCACACCAATGCAATACTGCTCTTTATTCAGAAAAGTATAAATAAATGAAAGGACAATTGAACATAAAATCTAAAAGCTCTAAGATGGTGGTTCTAAACCAGGGGTACATGTACCCCTGGGGGTACACACAGATATTCCAGGGGGTATATCAACTTATCTAAATAATTGTCTAGTTTTACAGTAGGCTACATAAAAAACAATAGTGAAGTCAGTACAAATTAAAATTTCATACAATGACCTGTTTATACCGCTCTATATACTATACCCTGAAATGCAAGTACAGTATTTATATTCCAATTGATTTATTTTCTGATTATATAGTAAAAATGAGAAACCAAGCAGTTTTTCAGTAATAGTGTGTTGTGACACTTTTTTGTATTTTTATATCTGATTTTGTAAGCAAGTAGTTTTTGAGTGAGGTGAAACCTGGGGGTACGCATGAGAAATTAGACTCCTGCAAGGGGTATGGTAGTCTAGAAAGATTGAGAGCCACTGCTCTAGGATCAAACATTGGCACACCTTAAAGTTTTTAGGGAAATCAGTCAATTCATAAAATGATTCAGTAGTCTGCAGAACTTGAACTCTGACATTAATGGTAATACTTCCATCGACTCCAGAGGGAACAAAAATAGGCCCGTCTCTTCTGTTGCTTTGGACAAAGATTATAGACGTTAAAAGCAGTAGCAATGTCACACGGAGGAATTTTGCAGAACAGCTGTGTTCCCACTGCCTGCTGGCCTGCCAGCAGTGTTTGCATACAAACAAGTACTCTTGTTCTTTTTGCGGATACAGACTAACACGGCTGCTACTCTGAAACCTGCATACAAACTGTCCCTGACTGCTGTGGAAAAACTTCACAGCCCTTTCTCTCTCCTCTGACTCCTTTTTTCCCAAATGTTGAATGTGCCTTGACCATGTGGTTCTGGATGCTGGGAAAGTGAGTATTCCCCTTTGCCCTGCTGTTCTGCAACATAAGACTATTAAGTCCTGTGAACTTAAAGGCTTCTAAAAGCCCAGCGTCCGCTGTCAGATTGTTCTCATTTAAGCGCTGAGCTATTGTATTACATGCATGGACTTTACTCTCTGAGTAGCTGCAGTAGTTATTGTGGTCTCTTCTGCACGTTCCCAACCTACAACTTTTTTTTAATTAACATTTCTGATTTCATAACTTTGCCACTCTGCTATCACATAAAGGGTATGTTTGCATAGCAGCTGGGAGGTGTGATTCCCAGCAGGGTAGCATGGAGTCAAACTGACTCTGCTCAGGCAAGCATACTAAAATTATCACTGTGGACTTCTGTGGCACACCTGGAAGCTCCAGCTCTCCACCCAAGCTCAGGCTCAAGGGGTCAGGTGGACTACAACTTGGGTGGCTAGCCTGAGCCACTGCTCATGCTGCAACTTTCATATTGCTATTTTTAGCATGTTAGTCCAACAGAGGTAGTGCAGATCTATCTACCCAGGTTCAGAGTGATGCCTCTCAGCTGCACTGTACGCATACCTGTAGAGACTGGGAGACTTTTAAAGACACAAAGGGTACTTAACTGAAACTTATTAAAGGGGATGTGGAATTTGGTTAATGTGTTGGCTCCTGTTTGCCCTGGGCTGTTAAAGTGAACCTATCACAGCTCCATGTGAGGATGTTAAGGTGGGGCACTCTGGGAGTGCCAGACTGGTCAACAAGCAGGTGTGCAGAGACTGCCCACACCTTTACACTGGGATGCCCATAATGTTCCTTTAATAAAAAGAAAAGGTTTGATTTATAAAATTAGGGCTGGATCCTACAATCCCATATGCATGTGAACAGACTCTCCTGGAATTCTCCAGGTACGTGGAGGGAGCTGGCAAGCAGTTCTCACAGTGACCCCACACTGTCTTACATATACCAGACACTATCATGGAACCTGCTAAAAATCCTTGTGAAGAAGGACCTCAAGAGAGAAAAACCTAATGGGTTCACCTCAGCTTTGTTTCCAGAACACTTGACACCTGATCTGGAAAAGCTCTCTATAAGTAATCACATGGGAGTTCTCCTCCCTTTGGAACCTGCATGAGATTTTTTTTTCCTGTGGGAGGGGCAACACACATCTGCCCTTGAATAAAGATTTCTGGATTTGGCCCATATAGCTCTTCAGTTTTCTTTTTATAATTTTCATTGCTAAAATCAAATTTCCAGTAATGAAGTGTGGAAAACAAAGTGGTTAGAATAAGCAACTTAAGAGTCAAGACTCCTGGGCTCTATTCCCAGCTCTGCAACTGTTTTATCTTGGGCAAGTCAAATAACCTCTGTGCTTCTTTAGAGCAGGAATAATAATTACCTACCTCAGAAGTGCCATCAAACTTAACTTATTTATGTTCATAAAACCCTTCAGGGTCCTCAGATGGAAAGCTGATACAAGTACAAAGTATTAGTTATGTTGTATCTACAGTTGTAATTAATAATTAGTAGAGAGCCAAAAAGGATTGCAAAGCAGACTTTACTGTTAAGTTTCTATTATGTTAATGATACAGCAAAGTAAGATCATTTAAAAATATATAATTTCAAGGTTGGCCATGTTCCTTTCACACAAAGAAAAGGGGCTCGTTCACCTGCACATCTACCAATGTGATATATGCCATCATGAGGAGCTCAGGGCTGGGACAAGGGGTTGGGATGCAGGAGGGAATGCAGGCTCTGGGAGGGAGTTTGGGTGCAGGAGGGGGCTCAAGGCTGGGGCGGGGTGTGTGGGCTCCGGTCAGATGGTGCTTACCTCAGGTGGCTCCATTTGATGGCGCAGCGGGGCTAAGGCAGGCTCCCTGCCTGTGCTGGCTCCGCATGGTGCCCCGGAAGTGGCCGGCATGTCTGGCTCCTAGGCATATGGGGGACCGGGGAAGCTTCTTCTGCTCAGAGTCTCCAACTGCAAACCCTATCCTATCCGGTGCTGTGCATGGGCACTGTTGCTGTGGCCTGCGGTGCTGGGTCCCGGCAAGAGATGCTGTGTAACACTGGCCACCTCTCTCCAAGTTCCTCTTGGGCACAGCACCTGCCCTTCATTCTTCGCAGCCGGAAGTAGTGTCCTGGCTGGGGATAGAAGACAGAGGCAGCAGTTCTGCCGGAAGGTGTGTGTCTGGGAGGGGGCTGCTGGGCCCATCTGCCTAGGAGCCAGACCTGCCAGCTGCTTCTGGGGCACCGTGTGCAGCCAGTGCAGGCAGGGAGCCTGCCTTTTAACAGCGCAATTGGCAGTGCTGACTGGAGCCACAGGAGTCCCTTTTTGACCAGGCATTTTGGTCGAAAACCAGACACCTGGTCACCATAAAATGCAATGCATTCCTCATGCAATTGCTAAGGTCATGTCTACACTACAGACTACTGCTAGCACAGCTCTGTTGGTCAGAAGTGTGAAGAGGTGTGATCCTTGACTTATCTTACGTGCTAGAAAATCCCCTAGTGTAGATTTTTGCCAGCATAGCTTATTTCATTCAGGAGGCCAGAATAAGCTATGCCAGCAAAAGCACAGTTTTGCTGGTACAATTGCATCCACACTAGTGCACTTTACTGTTATAGAATATCAGTTTAGCTATACCAGCAAAACACTCCTAGTGCAGACCTAGTCTAACTTTTGGAGTAATTAGTGACACTGGATAATGGGTACACATAAGGCACTCCAACATCTGCACACACAAATATTTTCAACAGACAAATTTCTACCTCCTTCAAGAGATGTGGGCATTCAAATAATTGTTTTTAAAATATGGCAAAATATATTGTCCATGCTTAATTAGACATTAGGACAGTTCTGCAGTGCTCTACCAGACTTCAGATAACCTGTCTTCCCTTTAATTTGAAAGCTCAAGACCAAAACTGGCTACATATAAATGATAATGCTGTCCCCAAATAGAGAAAGAGGCTAGTGTCCAAACTGGGTGTCCAGTTTTGGGTGCCAACATGGGTATACTGGTACCTAAATTGCAATTTGGGCTCTTAAGTGCTCACATTTGAAAATTGGGTCTGTAGTCAAATGTCAGTATTTCAGGACAGAGGCAGCGGCATCCACACAGCTCTTCATTTCATTCTCTTCGGAAGGAGATTCTGTAGTAAGCTCCTTTAAGTTAATGCCATATGCCAAGAAGTGACAGGATAAGAACAGAAAAGGGCAATAGTGCTAGCGTTCTACAGTGACTAATAACGTATGTGCTTTTTCTGATGCCTAGTCCTTGAAGGAGCTTTTTGCAGTCTTTATCACTGTCCAAATGATCTCTGGCTTACAGAGTGAAACCTTATCTCCGGGGAATCTTTTGGCAACATTTTAGGTTGCCTTCATGCTGCAATAGATAAATGACATCTTTGAATCAGGAAGCTAAGCATGTAGCAAGGATGTACTCCTGTCATAAACAGATAGCTAAGGGTTAATGTCTCTTTCACCTGAAGCACCTGACCAGAGGACCAATCAGGAAACCGGATTTTTTCAACTTTGGGTGGAGGGAATTTTGTGTCTGAGTCTTTTTTTTCTGTCTGCCTGCTTTCTCTGAGCTTTGGAGAAGTAGTTCTGTTTTCTAATCTTCTGTTTCTAAGTGTAAGGACAAAGAGATCAGATAGTAAGTTATATGGTTTCTTTTCTTTGGTATTTGCATGAATATAAGTGCTGGAGTGCTTTGATTTGTATTCTTTTTGAATAAGGCTGTTTATTCAATATTCTTTTAAGCATCGACCCTGTATTTTGTCACCTTAATACAGAGAGACCATTTGTATGTATTTTTTCTTTCTTTTTATATAAAGCTTTCTTTTAAGACCTGTTGGAGTTTTTCTTTACTTCAGGGAAATTGAGTCTGTACTCACCAGGGAATTGGTGGGAGGAATAAATCAGGGGAGATCTGTGTGTGTGTTGGATTTGCTAGCCTGATTTTGCATTCCCTCTGGGGGAATAGGAAAGTGCTTTTTGTTTCCAGGACTGGGAACGGAGAGGGGGAGTCACTCTGTTGGATTCACAGAGCTTGTGTCTGTGTATCTCTCCAGGAGCACCTGGAGGGGGGAAGGGAAAAAGAATTATTTCCCTTTGTTGTGAGACTCAAGGGATTTGGGTCTTGGGGTCCCCAGGGAAGGTTTTCAGGGGGACCAGAGTGCCCCAAAACACTCTAATTTTTTGGGTGGTGGCAGCAAGTACCAGGTCCAAGCTGGTAACTAAGCTTGGAGGTTTTCATGCTAACCCCCATATTTTGGACGCTAAGGTCCAAATCTGGGACTAAGGTTATGACAACTCCTCTTTATGCAAGGTTCCGCTTTTATTAATTATTAATATACTCTGCCTCAGATGCATAGAAACAATATCAGCAGGCACTTTAAAATGCTCTTGCATTGGCTTTTTCCTGCATGCAAAATAGAATGTTGATCTGGCTGAGGAACCAGCAATATCCTGATTAAGTACTTGTGTGGACTTCTTCAGAAGAGGACCGGTTTTCCATAAGATTTCACTTATTAGGTGTCAGATACAAGTATCACCTTCCCTTCCTCAATATTTTGAGCTCACTATCTATCTAGCTTTGCAAGTACTGTACTAAATGATATTTAGACATTTGATATATCTAAACTTCAGTGATATTTCATACAATATAGTATCTTAGATAGTGCAAAGCATTGCTGGGCTATGGTACTCTGTGTGTGACAGATTGAGAGGAGAGAAAGGTAAGCTGTGGTGCTATGTACCATTTTTCTCCAATAATCAAAGAAGCAAACACCAGAAGGATCACCCCTGCTGTAATGGTAGATTTATTTATGGTACATTATTCTGCCACTAGAATCTCTGTTGTACAAATGGGTGTGGTTGCTGCTGAACATTGGCATCAAAGCTGGAATTTGAGCTGCGTGAAATCACTTTAGGCGACAGTCTCTTTAAGGATATGGCTACACTTGCAGCTGTACAGTGCTGGGAGTTAAAGCTGTGTTCGTACAACTGTGTAGGGAAAGCGCTGCAGTGTGGTCACACTGACAGCTACTAGCGCACTGTCGTGGCCACATTTGCAGCATTTGCAGCGGTGTTGGGAGTGGTGCATTATGGGCAGCTATCCCAGCGTTCAAGTGGCTGCAACGTGCTTTTCAAAAGAGGGGGGTAGGGTGGAGTGTGACAGGGAGCATAGGGGAGAGAGAGAGAGTGGATTTTTGGAGCTGACACTGTGTCAGCTCCCTGCCTTGCAAGTTCCGACCCCTTCCCCCACCCCTCTCTCATTCACTAAATGCAAATAGCCTTCTTTGTTTTTTTCCTCACAGACCAGATAAGCAGCTTCTCCGAAACGGACCCCCCCTCACCCCTCGTGCTGCTTCTCTCCTCAAGCAAACACTAGCTGTGGACCTTCCAAAGGAATCCCCCTGCCTGCCTCCACTCGATCGAGCAAACAGTAGCTGTGTTTGTATTTTACATAAGCAGCTCCAGGAGCCCTGAGTTCACAACAAAACAAAGAGAGGCATCACAACAAAACAGAGGGTGTTATCTTTACTTAAAAGCATTATGGGAAGCTTCCGGAGGTCAGTTACAGCTTAGTAAGATTAATCACTGTTTACACTGGCACCCCAGCGCTGCAGCAGCAGCGCCGTTCTCTTTATTCCTCTCATCAAGGTGGAGTACATGCAGCGCTGTAGCCAGGGAGATACAGTGCTGTATGTGCCTTGCCAGCGTGAACGGGGAATGTGTTACAGCGCTATAAAGCCACCATCAGCGCTGTAACTCTCAAGTGTAGCCAAGACCCTAAGACAGTGATTCCATATATTATGACAGATGGATTCTAGTCCTGGCCCTGCCTGCTATCCTAATTCAGTCATACTTGAGATCAACAGGTAAAATAATCTGGGGTGTGTGTGTGTGCATGTATGTCTGAATTTTATATTATTTTAAAAAGCTTAAATTCCCAATTAAGCAAGCTGTTAAATATAGAGATGGGGGGAAATGAAGATCCAGTATTATGTTCTAAGCTCTGTCTGAGGAACCACTAAAAAGAGTTTTATTGCTGACTTGCCCACAGACTATGACCTGATCACAAATAGTAGTGATAACAGGACGTGTAGGCAGCTTGAGATGGAACAATCTGGCCAGCTTGCCACTGGCCAAGATCACCATGCTCCTTTCCTTCCTGAGTATGTAGGGTGTGGTCAAAGCAGCAGTAGGCAGAGGAGTGAGGGATGGATTAAGTCAAGCCACCCACTCTGGAGATATCTGCACTTTCTCCCTGAGATGGGGGAGTGTAGGATGGTTGCAAGAACTGGAGCCACAACCACAGGGAGTGGTGGGGCACCCAGGTCTGATGATTCCTAGAGCTGCCAGTTGCTGAGTTAGTGAGATATAGGGAAAGTGAGTGCAGGAAAACTTTTGGGAAATGGGGAGAGGAGGAAGGTGGGATGGAAGAGTATGAGAGAACAGAGAGGGAGAAGTGAAGAGAAATAAAGGGAGAGAAGAGGAAAAAGAAATAGACTGAAGAGACAATTAATGATGATCAAAGCAAGAGAGACTGAAATAGAAAAAGCTAGGAAAGACAGAACTTTAAGATCAGCGAGTGTAATGTTTTATTTTAATCTATATCTGTGCTGGTCTGTGTAGTCCATGGGCATTTCCCAAGGTTGAGTTATACAGATCTCAAAACAAATGTGCTGATAGTATTGACCCTCACTGCTTCCTTGTGGACCAAGTGGCGGGGACACAAAGTATCTTTGCCTAAGGCACCAGCACATCTAAGGTCAGCCTTGCCTGGAGCTCAAACTTAATGGTGTACCTGTTCTGGAATGCTGTTGATTTCTATCGTCTCTCTCCATTCCTTCTTTTACTTTTCCTCCCACTGTCCCCTGTCTCGCCATCTGTGCTTCTCCATAAGTTTCCTCCCTAGCTCAGCATAGATTTTTTTAAGGACTCTTTAGGAGCAGATGTTCCCATTCCTTCTTCCTCTCTACTTTTTTCTGTACAAACAGCAGATTGCATTGCTTCTGACATGTCAATTTGATTTACAAAGGAAAAAACAAATGTTTGTTTTTCTGTTCCTTCTCTCTGGCCTCTTATCCCTGGCATTCCAGAACAGGTACACCATTAAGTTTGAGCTCCAGGCAAATTAGTTAGGGAAGTGGACTGGACCGGACTGACGAACTCAAGGATCTGAATGTGGAAGAGGCTTAGAATTAGTTTCTGCAACTTTGATGTATAGTATCTGGAGTCTGAATCTCAAGCAAGGTAGGGGAAAAACTCATATATGGCTACACTTAAAGTTTTGCAGCGCTGGTAGTTACAGCTGTGTTCGTACAGCTGTGTAGGGCCAGCGCTGCAGTGTGGCCACACTGACAGCTACTAGCGCTGCAGTGTGGCCACATTTGCAGCACTTGCAGCGCTGTTGGGAGTGGTGTATTGTGGGCAGCTATCCCAGCATTCAGGTGGCTGCAACGTGCTTTTCAAAAGAGGGGGGTGGGGTGGAATGTGACAGGGAGCGTGGAGGAGACAGACAGAATGGATTTTTGGAGTTAACACTGTTCTCAGCTCCCTGCCTTGCAAGTTCTAAGGACTGTGCCTACCTTCAATCATTTTAAAAGTTCTAACTCCCTTCCCCCACTCCTCTCTCATTCACTAAATGCAAATTATGTACTGCTAAATACCTGTCAGACCCGATCAGCAACTGCTGAACACGGATTTCTCCCTCCCCCCCTGCCGTGTGAGCGTGCTGTTTTTCTCTTCAAGCAAACAGCTGTGAACATTCCAAAGTAATTCCCCTGCCTGCCTCAGCTCACTCAGCAAACAGGAGCTGTGTTTGTTTTTTAAATAAGCAGTTTGGCTGAACTCCGAGCTCTCACTTTCTTCCGGTTTGTTGTGGACAGGAATTCTGGGATACCTCCTTATACCCCGGAGGTCAATAAAAGCGCTGGTGGGCGTCCACACTTGCTGACCAGTGCTGGAATCCCTACACCTGAGGCTCGACCGGGTGTACAGCCAGCGTTGCAACCAGGGAGTTGCAGCGCTGGCCGTGCTTTGCAAGTGTGGCCACATCCTAAGTTGCAGCGCTGTAACCCCGTCACCAGCGCTGCAACTCTCTACTGTAGCCAAGCCCATAGGAAAGGGTTGCAGAGCAAACAGCATGAACAAGCACCTCAAACACGTTAAGAGAAAGCAGAAATCCTACAAACAATGGAAGAAAGAATGGTCACCAAGAAAAGCTACCTCTTGGAAGTCAAAAAGTATAGAGATGAAGTGAGAACTACTGCAACCCAAGCAAAGCTGGAACTTGCAAAAGAAATTAAAGCCAACAGTAAAAGATTCTTTAGCTATATAACTAAAACAAAAACAAGGAAAGCACTGGGACTGCTAAGCATTCAAGATAGGGTGGAGATTAAAGATAATCTAGGTATGACCCAATACCTAAATGAATACTTTGGCTCCCTTTTTAATAAGGGTAATGAGGAGCTTGGGGGCAGTTGCAGGGTGACTAGCAGGAACAAGGATATGGAAGTAGAAACTACCACATCCAAGGTGGAAACTAAATTCAAACAGCTTAATGAGATCAAACTGGGGGGGCTGGATAATCTCCATCCAAGAATATTAAAGGAACTGTTACATGAGGCAATATGGACAATCATAGCAGGGACAAAGACAAGAGGGGAATATAGAGAAGAAATCTAGTGAGCATCTTAGATATATGTATACTAATGCAAGAAGTATGGGGTATAAACAGGAAGAACTAGAAATGCTAGTGAATAATCACAGTTATGACATAAATGTCATCAGAGACTTGGTGGGATGATTCATATGACTGGAATATTGATACAGAAGGGTACAGCTTGTTCAGAAAGGACAGAAAAGGAAAACCAGGGAGGGGGTATTTTCTATATCTTTGATATACAAGACACTTGCACTGTGAGGTCATGATAGAAGTGAGAGGCAGACCTGTTGAAAGTCACTGTGTAAGGATAAAAGGGGTAAAAAGGTGATGTCCATGGCAGGGGTTTACTATAGACCAGTGGTTCTCAACCTTTCCAGACTATTGTACTCCTTTCAGGAGTCTGATTTGTCTTGTGCACCCCAAGTTTCACCTCACTTAAAAACTACTTGCTTACAAAATCAGATATAAAAATACAAAAATGTCACAGCACACTATATTACTGAAAAATTGCTTACTTTCTCATTTTGTCTGTATGAAATTTTAGTTTATACTGACTTTGCTAGTGCTTTTTATGTAGCCTGTTTTAAAACTAGGCAAATTATCTAGTAGAGTTGATGTAATCCCTGGAAGATCTCTGCGTACCGTGAGGGGTACATGTTCCCCCCTTTGGGAACCACTGCTGTAGATCACCTAACCAGGAAGAGGAGGTGGATGAGACTTTTTTTTAAACAACTAACAAAATCAGCCAAAACACAGGACTTTGTGGTGATGCAGGAGTTCAACTACCCAGATATCGGTTGGGAAAATAATACAGCAGGACACAGATTATCCAACAAGCTCTTGAAATGCACTGGACACAACTTCATGTTACAGAAGATGGAGACAGCAACAAGCAAAGAGACTGTTCTAGATTTTATTGTTACAGACTGGGAGGAACTGGTTGAGAATCTGAAAGTGGAAGGCAGTCTGGGTGAAAAGTGATCATGAAATGATAGGTCACTATTTTAAGGAATGATAGGAGGGAAAACAGCAGAATAAAGACAAAGGACTTCAAGAAGGCACACTTTATCAAACTCAGAAAACTGATAGGTAAGATCCCATGGGAAGCAATTGTAAGGGGGGGAAACAGTTCAGGAGCGTTGGCAGTCTTTCACAGAGACATTAAGGGCACAAGAGCAAACTATCCCAACACATAGGAAAGATTGGAAGTATGTCAAGAGATAACCAGGAGATCTTCAACAACCTGAAACTCAGTTCTACAAAAAGTGGAAACTAGGTTTAATTACAAAGGATGAATATAAAAAACAACAGAAGCATGTAGGGACAAAATTAGAAAGACCAAGGCACAAAAGATAAAATGAGCTAGGGACATAAAGAGTCACAAGAAAACACTTTAGAAATACATGAGAAGCAAGAGGAAGACCCAGAATAAGATAGGCCCATTACTCAAAGAAGAGGGAAAGACAATAATGGAGAATGCATCAATGGGTGGCATGTTAAATGTCCCTTTTGTTTCTGCTTTCACCAAAAAGATTAGCATTGATCAACCAACTAACAGAGTGAACATCAGTGCAAATGTGGTAGGAAATAAAGAACAAGATAAGTTACTTAGACAAGTTAGTTGTCTTCAGGTCTGCAGGACCTGATGAATCACATCCTAAAATACATAAGGATCTGGCTGAAGAGATCTCTGAGCCATTAGCAATTATCTTTGAGAACATATGGAGGATGGGAGAGATTCCAGAGGATTAAAAAAGGGCAATGATAGTACCTATCTATTATAAGAAGAATGAGGACAACCCTGGGAATTATAGACCAGTCATCTTAACTTCAGTATACGGAAAGATAACAGAGCAAATAATCAAACAATTAGTTTGTGAGCACCTAGAAGATAAGGTGCTAAGTAACAGTCAATGTGGATTTGTCAAGAACAAATCAGGTCAAACCAAGCTAATATCTTTCTTTAACAGGGTAACACGCCTTGTGGATGCAGAGGAAACAGTAGATGTGATATACCTCAACTTTAGTAAGGCTTTTAATATTCTTTCACAGGACCTACTCATCAGGGCTGCCCAGGGGTGGAGCAAGCAGGGCAATTTGCTCCAGGCCCCAGGGCCTGCAGGAGCCCCCACAAGAATATAGTATTCTATAGTATTGCAACTTTTTTTTAATGGAAGGGGCCCTGAAATTGCTTTGCCCCAGACCCCCTGAATCCTCTGAGTGGCCCCGCTATTCATAAGCAAACTAGGGAAATATAACCTAGATGAACTTACTATAAGATAGATGCATACCTGGATGGAAAAGTGTACTCAGACAGTAGTTATCAATGGTTCACAGTCAAGATGGGCAAGTTGAGTATGATCCTGAAGACATCCAGTTCTATTCCATATCTTCACAAATGATTTGTATAATGGCATGGAGAATAAATTTATAAAGTTTGTGGATAATACTGAGCTGGGAGAGGTTGCAAGCTCCTTGAAGGAGAGGATTAGAATTCAAACTGATCTTGACAAACTAGAGAAATGATCTGAAATAAATAGGATGAAATTCAATAAGGACAAATACAAAGTACTACACTTAAGGAATAATCAGTTGGACATATACAAAATGGGAAAGGACTGCCTAGGAAGGAGTACTGCAGAAAAGGATCCAGGGGTTATAGTGGATCATAAACTAAATATGAATCAACTATTTCAAAAAAGTGAACATTATTCTGGGATGTATTATCAAGAGTTTTGTAAGTAAGGGCTTGTATACACTGGCACTTTATAGTGCTGCAAATTTCTCACTGAGGGGTGTAAAAAAACATACTCTTGAACACTGCAAGTTTCAGCATTGTAACGTGCCAGTATAGACAGTGCACCAGTGCTGGTAGCTACGCCCCTCATGGAGGTGGGTTTTTTGTAGAGTGCTGGGAGAGCTCTCTCTCAGTGCTCTGCTGCAACCACACAAGCCATGTTAAAGCACTGCCACAGCAGTGCTTTAACGTTGTCAGTGAAGATGTGCCCTAAGACTTGAGAAGTAATCCTTCCATTCTACTCAGCACTGATGAGACCTCAACTGGAGTACTGTGTCCAGTTCTGGGCACCACACTTTGAGAAAGATCTAAACAAATTGCATACAGCTCAGAAGAGAACAATAAAAATGATGAAAGGACTAAAAAACATGACCTACAAGGAAAGATTGAAAAAGTTGGATTTGTTTAGTCTGGGGAAGAGAAGACTGATGGGGGAGACAGTACTCATAGGCGACTTTACTTCGCTATGGCTCTTTCCAGCCTTGAGGTGGGGGGAAAACTTCAGAGATAGTAGACCACTGTCTGCATATGAGGAGGTGGTGGGTGCATTGGGATTTGTCTGCTGTACATGCTATTTGCCACTGTTCTTTAGTGGGGTGGAGTGAGTTGAACATGTGCAGCTGTACATCCAACTGCTAATCCATGAGGGTTAGGATAGACTAAGCAATGTCCATTTTAGTTTTATAGCATTGTTTGTTTCTGAGGTGCTTCTGTGGAGTCAGAGGGGCATGAGGAAGATATGCAGGGGCCAAGCCAGATAGTAATCCCCTTTGCGATCCCCATGAGGTTGTGCTGACTCTGTGACATTACGCTGAAATGAATGACTAGGAGGCAGAGAATAGTCTTATTCAAAAAAGGCAAAGGGCAGACCAGCAAGATATGCTGTGAGGTTATTCATGAAGATGGTCCTCCTAGAAGGGCTACTGGAGTGGAAGGGGCTTGCAAGCTAAACTGGGGGGGATGGGTATGCAGCTATTCTATAACACATGAACCAAAACTGAGCAATTCCTTGATCTTAAGTTCTGGTTTCTCTCTCCTGCTGCAAGCATAAAGAAAGTCCAAAGAAAAATAGTCCTGCAATGATTGTCTCTGCTGGAATGCATGTTACAGGGCATTAACCCTCAGCAGAGAGCAGTCCTGTTTATACCTTTTGAAATCTTTTACCAGGTATGCAATATCCATGTGTATGTTATGTAAATTATGAACACTAACCAAACTTCTCTTCCTCTAACCACTCAATAAACCATTGCATCTTGCACAAATGAAGTCTTCCATTATTTGAATGTGCCATGAGTGGGCTGTAGTAGAAAGAGAGATCCTGAGACATGAGGCCTGGTATAAGGGCCTGGTGTAAGACCTAAGGCCCAAACTAAAGTCAGACCCTGCCATGTTACAAAGCAGATACCTTCTTGCCAAGTTCATGACTGGACAGCAGACATCTGCTTTGTAACAGGGTAGGCCTGACTTTAGTTAAGGCCTTAGGCCTTTCACAAGTCTCATGTTCAGGCTCTCTTTCTACTACATAGGGGATTAGAGGCTGTGATTTTGCTGTACGGCCTGCTGCCATTTTGAGCTGGTGAATTGGGGCGAAGAGGAGGGTTGTTTGCCAGATAGGAGAGATGAGGGATGAGGAAAGCAAAATAGGCAGATGAGCAAGTACTCTTGGTGCTGCAGTCCCAAAAATTGTCGATAGCTGTTGCTTTAACATGAGAGAGAGAGGCTGATTGCCTGAGTGGAGCAGCTGCCATTTTGGAAACATGGATGAGGTCGAGAAGGCTGAACAGGCAGTGAGGAGGGAGGTGGAGGTTGGATACACAGAAGAGTTCCTAGCTCACATCCATCTAAAATAGCTGTGGCTAACGGGCAGCTGGAATAGAAGATAGTACGGCACTATAGCAAATAATAAACTGTAAGGATAGGTTCATGCCAAAGTTCCCTCCAGGGGATCTGCCACTTTAGTCCTGGCCTGACTTTCTGGCCTAAGCTCCTGTGTAGACAAGCTCTTAAAGCTGACTGAACTGCCACCCCAGTGTGTATATTCCTTTCAACCTTTCAGTTCTAATCAATAAATAAAATGCTTGAAACTTGAGTTTTTCTACTTTTCATTCTTTGTCCAAAGGGAAAAAATAGAATTTCAAACAAATAACAGCAGAAGCTGTTTCATCAGTTGAAATACGCCCATCCACTTCCAGTTAAACATTTTTTTTTTAATTTCTCATCCAAGAAAAAACCCTACTGTGCCCTGTTCTCACTAGGAGGAAGAACTAAGGCCTAGATCCTTGTTCTTCAGATGTGCAAGAGCTGGAATGGGGGCTTGGACCCCAATTCTGAATGTTTAAGCGGAAAATAAATTTCATTATTGATGTTGGAAGAGCTTTCATATGACTAAAATTAGGAACAGAAAGGATACTATCAATATGGCTTATCTGACCAATAGCAACTTAGTTAAACCGCTCCAACTTACAATACTGATGATCAGTCTCAAAAGTATGAGACGTGAACAGAAATTTGTCAAATTTTAGAAAATTCAGTCTGTTCATGAACAAGTCATAAGAAGAAAGAAACTAAATACACTAGGTTGTTCACTGCTTAGGTTTTGTAGACTGGTTGATGCTTTGCTTTTTCATGTACTCCATACAATCTTCCTAATTTGTGGAAAATTGTGACTATTCCACTCACAAGTACATACATTCTCCCCTCTCTCTAAACTATGTATAGCTGATCACATCAGTGCTTCAGGTTGCTGGGAAAGACTTTTTACATTTCAAAAATGTCATAACTTCTGGGTGGTAAATGATTCAATCAAACTTTAAGCAACAAAGGATAACTATTGTTAGTGCATTAAAGATTTTTTTTATTGTATCAGTTGCTTAGCTCACCTTTATCCACTACATGTATTAGAAGAGAAAATAAGTCAAATCACTATGATGTACCTCATATAATATGTGGTGGAATCAATCAACTCAGCAATAAATTTAATAAATGTCCCAGGTAGTCACTCAGATTGCTTCCTGAATAATAATGAATAGTGCATTTCATTTATCATTTTGCATGTAGATGGCACTGTTCATTACTCTTAAGATGACTCATCTGGTTTTGCAGAACATTTGGTTCCATAAGACACAATTGTTCCCCCTCTCCCCCCTCCCCGTATCCTTAAGGCTGAACCTGTAGAATACATGTGCATAAAATTAGTGTCAGCGTAGAAAAGATGAAATGAGGCACACGTCTCTCTATTCACGTCGCCACAGTGGAGCCATGCACAGAGGAACTCTGCATGAGCTGTCCCCTTATGTCTTGTTTGGTGAGGGAAGAGACTTGACATAAAGTCCCAGCGGCTTTCAGAATTTCCAGAGATTAGATGAATTGAAGTAAGGAGGGAATATATTTCCTAAACATACTTGTCATTTCAAACATTTAGTGAGACAAGATGAGTGAGTAATATCTCTTTGGACCAACTTCTGTTGATGAGAGAGACTAGCTTTTTAAGATGACACAGAGCTATTCTCAGGTCTGGCAAAGATTTGGCAAAGTAACAACAGGTCCTGAAATCCCTCATTTGTCCTTTATCTGCAATCTAACCCAATTCTCACCCTATTGTAAAGCTATTAGTGAATTAATTGTTCCAATGGCCCTTTTAGGTAACAATATTAACATAGGAAACTTCTAGGGGAATTAGTTTCATTTACATTTGGTGTGGAGGATTTTTCCACCCTCGGTATTTAATATGTATGTTTTGTCTGATTTGAAAAATGACACTGTGATCACTGTGCCTCTAAGACTTCCACAGCAAATGTGCATATTATCACCGGTAATTATTCTGTTACACCTTTGAATTTTACTTAAAATCTCGACTGTCAAATGAGTGGAGTGATCTAAAGTTGTTACTCTGAAGAAAACCTTTTTTCTGATTGCCACCCCACTGTAGCTCATACATGAGGGTGCTGGTTATGTGCAAAGACATGAGCAATGCTGCTTTCATTGAGCTTGAAACTTTTGGAAATGGTATTACAACTGAGGCAGGCAGAGACTACAGACAAAGCAGCTTGTCTGCCTATTTTTCTGATGTCGATCTTAAGGGCAGAATACCAGAATCTCACATCTGAACCTTCACTTTCCGATAGAGGATTATGGTCCAACGTTTTCTGAAATGCAAATACACAAAATTCTCCAGTTATCTGAAAATTTGATTGTGCATACTCAGTTAAACTTCTCCAGGACATTCAGATAAGCATAATTGCACTGTATTGCTGTGTTAGACTGAGTCAAAGTAAGGTTTTGGTTGTTACATTGATTTCTTAGGGGGACTTTCACATGGGCAAATCCAAAAAGACCCAACAAAATGGTGTTTGGTTTGCCAGTTATGTTCCTTATAATTGTAATGAAAACACTGAAATCTGCACTGCACTAAGACTGACTTCCAATATGCAACCCACTCTCTCGCCCGATTTAAGGCATTCCCAGAGTTCCAAATGCAACTGTTTGACCTTTCTAGTTAGAGACCAATCTCCACTGAGTAACTGATTTTTAACTGATCCCTTGGGTGGTCACTTGAGACGGAGATACATGTTTGTACAAAAAAATCTCCCTCGCGCTCAGTTTTCCCCTCATCTGAATCTTGCAATTTATTTATTTTATTTCTTATTTATAGAGTTGCCAACATGTTGTAGGCATTTCACAAACAAATAGAGACAAGGAGTTCTTGGTCAAAATAATTAAGCCTTAGGGTCACTAGTGGTGCGTATAAGAGGCTTAGGGAGGCTGAGGCTTGGGAAGGCTAAGTCTCCCCAAAAAAGGCTGGCTACATAGGAAGCAAAAAATGCCAGATGCTGCATGGGTTACCTCCCTTTAGAGGAGTGCTGGCCTGCTGCCTTTGGAGCACTGCTGCCAGAAACTCCCTATACGTGCGACGGGTCAAGGGTGGGCCACCAACGCCAGGACTGTGGCCCTGCCTGCATTGGGCCCTGAGACCTCACTCCCACTTGGCCTCTTCCCCCGAGGCTCAGCCCTCGCGCTGCCTCTTCCCACCCCCACTCTGCCTTTTCCCCCAAGGCTACCCTCACCTACTGCTCACTCTTCTCCGCTCCCTCCCTCAAGTTGCTTCAGTATCAGCACACACAGCAGAAGTCCCACATCTGGGCCAGCCAGTGAGATGCCGTGTGCGCTGATGCCAGAGCAATTCAGCTAACAGCCACTGGTATGGGGGGTCAGAGTGCCATGGCCCCATCACTTTTTTCCTACCTTAAGGGCAAGTAACAGGGATGGGAAGGGGAGGAATGGAGCAAGCAGTGGGCAGGGGCTTCAGGGGAGAGGGGCAGAGAGGAGCCAACAGCAGGCTTGCAGGCCTCAGGGGAGGGGAGCAGAGAGGAGCCAGCGTGGGCAGGGGGGTCCTTGGGGGAACAGGCAGAGTGGGGGAAGGAAGAGACGGAGCAGGGGGTGAGGCAGAGTAGGGGTGGGGCAACGGCCCAGGTCCAGCGCTCGTGTAAGCCTCCCCAAACAAGAGTAATGTGCCACCTATGTTTAGGGTCAAATTAACTGCTGACATAAGCAGGCACAATTCTATAGCGTTCAACAGAATTAGAATTGCATATTCTAGCAGCAAATGTGGAGTGCTGCTGCCTTTGGAGCGCTGCTGCCAGAAGCTCCCTATACTTGCGACGGGTCAAGGGTGGGTCTTTGTAACATAAAATGTTACTATGGAGATAATTTTGATACAGTAAATTCAATGCCATGATATCCGTGCAAGAGAAGAAAGAAGGAAAAGATGGGTTTAGAGCAGGGGTCCCCATCTAAATGTGCCCGTGTCCTGGCTGGCGGTCGAGCATCTGCTGAAATGCCGCCAAAATTTGGCGGCGACGCCTCTGGATGAGGCCGCTTATCAGCGGCAAGCGGTGTCATCCAGAGGCGTTGCTGCTGAAATGCTGCCAAATTTTGCCCGCCAACTGCGCCCGCCAGACAAAAAAAGTTGGAGACCACTGCTTTAGAGCATGAGTGCTGTTGTTTATTTGGATAATTAACAAAGAAAACACTTTTTAAAGCTGTGAAAAGTGACTAAATACCTAATGAAGGAATGTAAACTTTAGATACTCTCCTACTGGAGAACTGAATTATTGCCAGTACGTGTTATTTTCTTGCCTAAGTAGAAAAGGAGAGGTGACAGATATAGAAGTTAAAAGAACATAGCACAGTTGAGGCAATATGGGTTATGAATTAAAATAAATATATACTGTAATGTATTAAAAATTAGAACAGTGACTTGTTTTGAATCACTTCAACCCACATGGTCCATCTTTCCTCATAGCAATCTGCTGTTAATCTACTACAGGCACAAAGTTTTTCAGTTTCTCTTAATCCTTTTATTATTTTTATATTCACTGGTAGAATGTGCAGTTTGGTTTATTGCAACCATAAGCACTAAACCTACACAGACAGACATAAGGTGGAATGTGCATAGCCATAAGGTGTCATCCATGTGGGTGGATCCCTTTGCGGGATCCAGGCCATAGTGATGTAATGCAATTAATAACTGCAATAGCACATGTGAAAATCATAACTCCATGTATATTTTTTTCCATTAAGGTATCACTATACAAGCTCAATGATATGAGGATTCTCCAGTAGGAAGAATGTTTTCAATGTTTCATTTTACTTTTGTGATACATGACAAAATTTTCAAACTAATTCTTCATCCTTGCATAGCTGTAGCCTGGAGAATGGCTACAATTGTGTAGGCTGATAATCAGAATCAAGTCTAAAATGGCTGGTCAAACAGGGAAGAATTGGTTACAAATCTGAAGGTGGAAAGCAATTTGGGTGCAAGTGATCATGAAATGATAGATTTCATGATTCTAAGGAAAGGAAGGTGTGAGAACAGCAAAATAAGGACAATAGACTTAAAAAAAAAAAGCAGACTTTAACAACCCAGAACTTGCAGGCAAAGTCCCATGGGAAGAAAATCTAAGGGAAAAAGGCATTCAGAAGAGATGACAGTTTCTCAGAGACAATGTTAAAGGCATTACAGCAAACTAGCCTGATGCACAGGAAAGATAGTCCTCACCTGGGGTACTATGTCCAAGCTTTGGTGTCCCACTTTAAGAAAGATGCAGACAAATTAGAGAGTCCAGAGGAGAGCAACAAACATCATAAAAGGTTTAGAAAACCTGACCTACGAGGAAAGGTTTAAAAAGAAAACTGATCTCTTTAATCTTTAAAAAAGACTAAGGGCGGATGTGAAAAGCCTTCATATATGTTAAAGGGTAATATAAAAAGGACTGTGATCCATTGTTCTCCATGTCCACTGACGGTAGGACAAAAAGTAATGGGCTTAATCTGCAGCAAGGGACACTTAGTTTTTCCTAATATCTAACTAAAAGGATAGTTAAATATTGGAATAGGCTTCCAAGGGAGGTTGTGGAATCACCATCGTTGGAGATTTTTAGGAACAGGTTAGACAAATCTCTGCCAGGGATGGTCTAGATAAACTTGGTACTGCCTCACTGCAGGGGGCTGGACAAGATGACCTCTTGAGATCCCTCCCAGCCCTACATTTCTGTAATGCTGTGGTTCATGAGTAGAAATACCTGAGAAAGCAACTGTGATACAGCTATCATATGGGAGAGGAGTCAGGCCATTAACCACCTAAGCACCTACCAAGAGCAACTGGGAGGGTAGACACAGGCCATCACAGTAACCTGCAAAGATATCCTCCTCAAAGGCACTTCTTCCTTTTTAATCTTAGAGAACCTGTCCTAGTTCTTTCTCTCATTTGAAATACTACAGTCACCTTCTTCATCCCCTTATTTTAGAAGTAGAGGGGACAAGATCCAGAGAGGGCTACTCAAGGGAGCTTCTTCATTTGAGCTTCCATGCCTATCCCTGATCGTATCCCTAAGTGCAGAATGGAGACCAGATGTAAAACAACTTTGTTCTCCTCTTCCTCAGCTGGACCAGTGTGATGAGGACAATGTATGCACCCTTTACTGCCACCAATCAACAGGGCCCAGGATCTGGTCCTTCATCTTTTTTATTTTTGTTTTTTCTTGCTAGCAGGTTTGTTTTGTTTTGTTTTATTAAACTTGTAAATTCAAGGGGGAGAAAACCAAACATCAAGCCATGGAGTAGTAGCTAAAAAAATTCTTACCAGCTTCTACATTAATTTAATATCAGATGTCTTTGCTAAAAGTCTTTGAGAAATGGAAGTAGATGATTATATGCATCTGCAGAAACCTCTCCTTGCAATGCTAATGTACAGTATGTGTTCTCCCAGTTTCCTGCTCCCTCTCAGCTTCCCTGCCAGAAGCCATTCTTTTAATTTAAGGAAGACAAAAATACTTAAGATTTTAAAATTTTTTTCCCCTCTGTTCTTCAGAATTACAGGCCCAATAGTCCTTTTCACCTCTGTGAACAGAGGAGACACAGATCAAGCATATCTGGCCTGAAGATGGAGAGAAGAAAGAATGGGAGAATACTGGATCCATTTCCCCTTCAACTCCATACTCTGGTTTTGCAGAAGCCTCTCTGGGATGCACTGCAAAGGTAAGTCTCCATGGACAGGGAGGAGGTAGAGGTGGAAGGGACTGTCTTCAGCACTATTAAATAACCATCACTCCAGAAACCTCTGGAGACTTTCCAAGTAAGATCATATCAGCACAGATAATCAGAGGAGGCCAAGAAGCCTCATGGAAGATCTCTCTTCAGGACCTCTAGCCTTTAATTGGTGTCCTTAGCCAAATGGGCTTGAGTCCTTCTGTACAGAAGATATAGCAGTAACCTCGCAGGCAGAAAGTCAATTTCCTGTCCCCTACATGTTTGGTTTTTCTCTTGTAGGAGTTGATATAGTACTAATACTGATTTCACTCTTGAAAATGTTTGTCTCTTATATCACATGACTTTGCATGAAAGCTAAGCAACTGGAATCACTTCCAGTAGAGGGCAACTGTAACTGTGACCAAATGGAAAGGAAACACATTTGCTCTGTATCTAAATTGCTTAAATCTCCCCATGACATACTGAAACACTTGCTAGTTTACAACTTATATGGTAAACTAATTGCTGAATTTAAATAATTTGGCTTCTGCTATAGTAATTAGTATGCAAATTACTGTTGTATTACCTCTGAATCATAAACTACAATGACAAATTTAACACTTGCATATGCCACATACCATTCTTAGTAATCTTTCTATTTGCCAGTAGAGAGGGAATTTGGATATTAATTTCCTTATTGAACAGTTATGCCTTAAATCAAGAATGACTAATTAAATACAATTCCCAATGTATTCTAGGTTCTCATATCACACCCACCACCATGGTATGCACTCATTTATTTCACTGAGCATTAAATTAAGACATTAATTATACAATGCTCTGAAGTGTGCTAAATGACTGCCTGTAAAATACAGTTAGGGCAAATAGTTCCTTTTGTAACTAAAAGACACTCTATCTGGATACAACAATGCATATTCAAGTTTTATATGTTTTTATTACAAACCTTAAATGACTACATATATCCTGTATGTGCAGATTCTGTGCTTGTTGAAATATACTGGAATCTTAAGTAGGCAGGCTCTTTCACCACTGGTAGCAGAGGTATAGATGACTAGGGCCAGATTTGATCCAGTGACCTAGAGGCAAAAGGATGCATAAATACTCCCCTTGCAGGGAATGTCATCCTGTACATTGCATAAAGGGGTTTCATCCCTATTGTGGTCTTTGGGTGCTCTCATAGTATATATAGTTATTACTGTGATAATTGTCTTAATTCTGCACCCTTTACTCACAAGTAGTACTAGGCAGATGTATCATCCTACTGAGTTTTGAATATATTGTAGTTAGAAAGCAAACTATTAGTATTCTTATAGGGCCAGATCTATTGCTGTTACGTTAAGTAACACTTAGACAAGCTGTGATCCTGAGAACCCCTAAATGTCAACTGGCAATGGATTCACTGTTCTTTAACATTTACTCTTAGCAGGAGTGGACTAAGCAATCCTCCACACCTAACATACTGCTGTAATAGGATTTACCTATAAAAGGTCATTTGAGGTGTTTAACAGAAGCTTATGTCATACTGATCCTCCTGGTGTTGTGTGATGTGTGTACAGGGAATATTTAAGAAATTGTACCAACTGGAAGTATGCTTAGAATCAGTGTCCCAGGCAGGGTTGTTGACAAGCCGGTTTTGCCAGACAAAGGGATGTGGAATCAGCTGCCTTGGTTCATGTGTAAGTGAAGCATTGCAATGCCAGCATATAGACAGCCCCATTTACATGTGACAGTCAACAGGAAAACAGATCAACAGGGGGATGTGAAACAAACTGGAATATGGGAGGCACCTTGGAGTGAGCATCCCAGGAAAGAAACCACAGGGAATCATCCAGACTCAGGACAAAAACAATGGTCTTTGGGGTATAAGCAGAAGGATCCCTCTCTTATCCTTTACTTGGGGGATAACTGGGCAGCATGGTTATGCTTATGAAAACAGTATCTCAAACAACCTTGGTTGGAATGCTGCAAGAAAGGCCTTGGGTGAGAAATTGCTTTAAAGAAGGTTAGCTTGTTATAGTAAAGTCTTAGTCTAGTAGAAGCATATTATATTTCTTGTTTTATTTGTAACCTAACCTTCCTCATTAGCTCTTAAAATCTTAACCTTTAAGAAACTTGTTTTCACTATAAATAGATCACAGTGCTGTGTTATATGGGATCTGCTACGCAACTGAATCAAACATGCTGGTGTGCATTTGCTATTCTGTTGGGAATAGCAAATCTAGTAAGTACTATGAGTGTCTGGTGACAAGGGCTGGACACAAGAGGATGCGTCTGAGATGTTTGGTGGACTGGAATATACCAAATGTTTACTTGGAAGGTAAAGTGAGGGCTGGCAGACCCCAGTAGAGTACTTGAGTGCCTGAAGGACTGGCAGTATATTGTAGTTAGAAAGCAAACTATTAATATTCATATAAGGCCAGATTCTATTGCTGTTACATTAAGTAGCACTTACTTAGACAAGCTGTGACCCTGAGAACTCCTAAATGTCTTCTGGCTACCACAAGAAACACCCATCTCTTGCTGAAGACAGGAAGGTAGCACAATGGCCCACAGCCCTGGCTCGCTGAGAAATTGTCACACAAGTTATCCAGTGAGTTCAATGAGATTGATAGCATGCTGTATGCTGGTGGACCAAACACCAGCCTGGGACAGATAATTGGCCACTTCCAATTCAGCCTGTAGCTCTTTTTCTCTGTGCTCTCTTTATTCTTTAACATACATGAAAAAAGAAAGTGGAACAATAACAGAAAGCAACAGACTTGTTTTTTAACTCATATTGCGTGGCCCTCTGGTCTCCAATAGCTTATTGTGCTGGATGTTCCCCCAGGGATCCATAAGGCTTTCCTACCCTCCTGCAGCATTCTGCTACTGGCAAGTGCACTCCTAGTCTTCTCCTGCTCCCAACTTGCCCCCGGGCCTGGGGCCCTCATTTATATCCCCTGGCTGGAAATGATCATTTCCGATCACTGATGTTATCCAGCTGGGACAGATGAGTCCCAGCACCTGCCCAGAACAGGGCCAGCATGAGTAAGATCTGTAAAATCTGGACCTAAAAAATGTACTTACAAAATATTCAGACTCTTTCTGCCTTTCCATCTGTGGAAACACATTCAGCCTTTGAATAAATTGCAGTTCCATTGACTTAATTGAAGCTGTGCCCACCTACACCAAGACTGAATTTGGCCTTTGATCTATGAAGTGTTTTGTAATAGAACTATGCACCGCTTTCTATATCTGCAACTGTGTACAGACACTCTCCCATGGGTTGGTGAAATCATCAAATTCCAAACAAGCTTTTAGATCATTTTCTTCAAGGGTTATACATACTTGGTGTCTCGATTATGTATGTTATTCTGAGTGCTGAATATAGAGATTGATTATAGTGATTATTAATACAACAAGAATTCACTTAGACCACATTCTGATCTGTTAAACCCTTGTATATCCAAAGTAACCCCACTGAGCTCAAAGGGGCTTCAAATTGAACAGAAGCATATACACCTTGCTCAACAAGTGTTTTAAATCATATTCAAATTCACTTCTATTGTATGCATTTCTAATGCTGTTTGTAGATGCATCGCTTCTCGGCCTCGTTGCTAAGAGGGGTGAAAACATTATCTAAGTTTTATTAGAATTTCATTTAGGTTTTTGCTATTGATCTATACATTCATTTTCATTTTCACAAAGCCTACCTGGTCAGATAAAATCTGAAAAAAAGTATAATACAACTGTTTCTATTAAATTATTTATGTTACTAGGTTTGACTTACTTTGAGAAATGGAGAGATGTGCTATACATACACAAAATATAGGGCTGAGTTACACTAGTGTGAGTGAGAGCAGAATCTGGCTCATAGATTTCAGGAAGCTAGCAGCATGTAAGACTTTCTCTTATTTTACAGGTAATGTGTTGTGTTTTCGGTTAACTCCATGGTGAAAACAAATAGCTCTCTTGTCCAATTCTTGAAGGACTGGAAAAACATAGGGTGGGTGAATAGAAAGGCAAGCAAATTCCATCAAGTGGATGTTGATTTTTTTTTAACCTTTCTCTGAACTGTGGCCAGGGAATTAAATAACTCAACCATGATGAGATAATATTTAGACCTAAACATTGTCTTCTCCATTTCTATATATATATTGCCTTGCAGACACAAATTAAAGAGCATAAGGTGAAAGCATACCTTGATACTTTGTAGAAATACGGTTATCAGGCTGGGTTTTTTCCCTGATAATTATTTTCTTTGGAACAACTGAAATATGTCTCATCAGGAAACTTATCTTTGTCTGTAATAAATATTGTAACTCACTGTACTGCAGCTGTCGCTGTGTGAGTTGTGATATTCCAGCCCTTTAAATGTTTGTCGTGTGCTGGGTGTACCATGTGCTCGGGATCAGGTGCTGTAAGTGCTCCATGCACTAAGCTCTTCAGACTTGAGCCATCACTGAGTTCCTAAAAAAGATCATAGATTCCCAGGAAATAACAATATTCCTTTACTAGGGCTGCAAGCAATAAAAGGTGTCATCACCTTAGGTATTTTTGCTGTGAGTTGTATCATAAAAATAAACACAATGTAATCAGAAGGGCCAGTCCAGTCCAGGAACATAAAATAACAGTCCCAGTATAGCTTCTATATGCTATCCTGCGTGCCTGCAGGTTGCAACCCTGGGTGTCCTGCTCTCTAAAGCACTGGCTTCCTGCCAACAACAGGGTATGTCTCTGGTCATCTCTCAGATCCTCCAGCTTTCAAGGTCCTGCAGTCTTTCCTGGGCCAGATTAACTTACCTGTGGGCCATGGGTTAATAGATTTTGTGGGGCCCCTGTATACCACAGGGGAATCCCAGCTGGTGGCACAGCAGGGTTCAGGCAGGCTGCCTGCATGCCCAGGCCCTACACCCCTGCTGGAAGCGGCTGGCTGCTGGCATGTCGCACCCCTAGGGGAGGGGGACAGTGTGTCTTGGGTTGGGTGACCAGATGACCCGATTTTATAGGGACAGTCCTGATTTTGGGGGCTTTTTCTTACATAGGCACCTATTACCCCCCACCCCCGTCCTGATTTTTTTATACTTGCTATCTGGTCACCCTACTGAAGAGATTTAAACTTCAAGACTCCTTATAAGCAGGGCCGCTCCAGGCACCAGCTTATCAAGCAGGTGCTTGGGGCGGCAACTCCGGAGAGGGGCGGCACTTTCATGTATTGGGTGGCAATTCAGCGGAGGGTCCCTCACTGAATTGCTGCAGATCGCGATCGCGGCTTTTTTTTTTTTTTTTTTTGGCTGCTTGGGACGGCCAAACCCCTGGAGTCGGCCCTGCTTATAAGAAATGGAAAGGGAGATGGATATTTTGCTGTTTTTAAAATTAAATAGGCAGCTAGTATTGTTTTTTAAATTATTATGAAGAACAAGTTTAAGCTTTGTTGTAACCTGCGTTGTTTGCCTGGACTGCTCAAGACCTGAATGCTTGTGTAGGAGGAACTCTTTGAATTGGTTTCTTAAATACTTCCATGCTGGTATCACATGATACTCCTTGTTGAAACATATAAGACAAGACTCCTAACAGGCTTAATCAAAGTGATACAAGCTATGAAAGCGAGATGAAAGCGAGATCTTGGAAGAGTGTTGCCGTTTTCATAATATAATAAAAATACGGTAATGATAAATAATAATTAATAGTGTGTAATAAGCATGTCATAAAAACAATTTTTATATTTCCAAGATCTCTGCTTTTATCATTTATACTCAAAGGAGAAAATCCCTGGCAATATTCATTTTTAAGAGGAGGTTCGTGAGACTTGACAGTTTAGTGAAAGGGTTTCACAAGCTGTTAAAATTTGGGAACCACTGGACTAGATGACCTCCTGAGGTCCCTTCCAACCCTGATAGCCTATGATGTTGAACTGGGAGTTAAGAGTGCCCAGCAAAGAGCCAGCAGGTTCATTCTGTTAATTTCTTTGTATTACTGTACTTACACTAAACAATCTATTCTACCTTGTATTTAGCTGACACTGAAGAACAGCTCTTTAAGCTCGAAAGCAGAGCTTGTCTCTCATCAACAGAGATTGGTCCGGTAAAAGCACAGACTGGTGGAACTGCATAGTGTTGCAGGTGTGGGACGATTCCCAGTGGCTATGAAACTTTCGTATGCGTAGGGCCACTTTCATGGAACTTTGTGACTTACTTCCCCTGCCCTGAAGCACAAAGACACCAAAATGACAGCAGCCCTCACAGCTGAGAAGCAAGTGGTGATACTCCTGTGGAAGCTTGCAATGTCAGACAGCTACCGGTCAGTCAGGAATCAATTTGGAGTGGGAAAATCTACTGTGGGGGCTGCTGTGATGTAAGTAGCCAAAGCAATCACTGAGCTGCTGCTACCAAAGGTAGTGACTCTGGGACATGTGCAAGTCATATTGGATGGCTTTGCTGCAATAGGGTTCCCTAACTGTGGTGGGGCGATAGATGGAACCCATATCCCTATCTTGGCACCAGAGCACCACGGCAGTCAGTACATAAACCGCAAGGGGTACTTTTCAATGGTGCTGCAAGCACTGGTGGATCACAAGGGACGTTTCACCAACATCAACGTGGGATGGCCAGGAAGGGTTCATGACGCTTGCGTCTTCAGGAACACTATTCTGTTTAAACGGCTGCAGCAAGGGATTTACTTCCCAGACCAGAAAATAAACATTGGGGATGTTGAAATGCCTATATTTATCCTTGGGGACCCAGCGTAACCCCTTAATGCCATGGCTCATGAAGCCATACGCAAGCAGCTGGACAGTAGTCAGGAGCTGTTCAACTATAAGCTGAGCAAGTGCAGAATGGTGGTAGGAATGTGCATTTGCACGTTTGAAGGGTCGCTGGCACACGTTACTGACTAGCTCAGACCTCAGCCAAACCAATATTCCCATTGTTATTGCTGCTTGCTGTGTGCTCCACAATCTCTGTGAGAGTAACGGGGAGACATTTATGGCAGGGTGGGAGGTTGAGGCAAATTGCCTGGCTGCTGATTACGCACAGACAGACACCAGGGAAGTTAAAAGAGCACACCAGGAAGCGCTGTACATCAGAGAAGCTATGAAAACCAGTTTAATGACTGGCCAGGCTATGGTGTGAGAGTTCTGTTTGTTTTTCCTTGATGAAAACCTGCCCCCTTGATTGACTCATTCCCTGTAAGCCACCCCCTCCTCGATCACAGCTTGCTTTCTAAGGAAATAAAGTCACTATCATTTAAAAACCATGTATTCTTTATTAAATGATTATAAAAATAGGAAGAGAACTGACAAGGTAACCTGGGTAGGGTAGGGGAGGAGGGAAAGAAGGAAAAGGCCACTTCAAAACTTGTTGAATGACAGTCTTTTGCTTGGGCTGTCCACTGAGTGGAGTGGCAGGATGCATGGAGCCTTCCCCCCTTGCGTTCTTGCGCGTCTGGGTGAGGAGGCTGTGGAACATGGGGAGGAAGGAGGGCGGCTTTACAGGGCGGCAGCGGCACTCTGTGATCCTGCCTCAGTTCCTGAAGCTCCACCAGAGGCCGGAGCATGTCCATTTGATCCCACAGTAGCTGCAGTGTTGCATCTTGCTCCTCTGATCTTCCTGCCGCCAACTCTCATCTTGAACGTCCCTTCTGTCCTCGCGTTTGTCCCTTCTGTCCTCATGTTCATCCCACCTGTTCTCACGTTCATTGGCCACTTTTCTTTACTGTAATACTGTGTTCTTCCACTCATTCAAATGAGCTCTTTCACTGTGGGTTGATTGCATGATTTCAGAGGATATTTCATCTCGCATGTGTTTTTTTCGCTGCCTTATTTGAGATAGCCTTTGGGATGGAGGAGGGAGGCTTGAAAAATTTGTAGCTGCAGGAGGGGAAAAAGGGAGAGAAGTATTTAAAAAGATGCATTTTACAGAACAATGTATGTACTCTTTCAGAGTGAACAACAGTATTCACATTACATAGCACATGTGATTTTGGTACAAGGTCGCATTTTGCATCTTAATATTGAGTGCCTGCGGCTTTGGTGTTCGAGATCACAGACACAGGGCCGGGCAACAGAATTCAGCTTGCATGCGGCCATGGTAAGCCATTGTCTTTCGGCTTCTGCAACCTTCATAAAAGCAGTGCCCTCCTTTCCCATACCAAGCAAAGCCCGTTGAGTGCTGCAGTTTTCGTGTTAAAGTGTAGCAGCAGAAACCAAACTGACCCCCCCCCCATCCAATTCTCTGGGATGATCACTTTACCCCTCCCCTCACCACGAGGCTCATATCAGGGAAGATCCCTGCTAGCGAAATGCAAACAGCTCAGCACCAATGCCTCCCTCTTCTCCCCATCCCCCCACTCCCCGCTTGGCTAACTGCAGGGAAGGATTTATTTTCAGCCATAGGCAAACAGCCCAGTAGGAACAGCCACCTCTGTCCCCTTAATTCAAATTCCCATATTTCAACCAGGTTACCATGAATGATATCACTCTCCTGAGGATAACACAGCGAGATAAAGAACGGATGTTGCTTGAATGCCAGCAAACACTGGGATCATATGCTGCCATGCTTTGTCATGCAATGATACCAGATTACTTGCTACTAGTATGTCATGGTAAAGTGTCCTACTATGGAGGACAGAATAAGGCTGCCTGAGTTTCATGGAGATGTACCTGGAGGATTTCCGTTCCATCCCCAGAAACATTAACAGACTTTTCCAGTAGCTGTACTGGCCGTGAATGCATCCCAAGTCCTCAGGGCAAATTAATCATTAAAAAAGTTTGCTTTTAAACCATGTGTAATATTTACAAAGGTACACTCACCGGAGGTCCCTTCTGTGGCTTCATGGTCTGGGATACTGCCTTGGGAGGGTTGGGAGGCTACTTCAGTCAGGCTAAGAAAAAGCTCCTGGCTGTTGGGGAGAACAATGTGCTGAGTGCTCACCGCAAGGTCATCCTCCTCCTCCTCCTCATCTTCCCTATCCGCAAAATCCTCAGGCATGGCTGAGAGTACCCACTCCTCAGAATCCACGGTCAGGAGTGGGGTAGTGGTGGTGCCCCCTACCCCCAGAATTGCATGCAGCTCAGCGTAGAAGTGGCATGTCTGTGGCTCTGCACCGGGCCATCCATTTGCTTCTTTGGTTTTCTGGTACACTTCCTGAGCTTCTTAACTTTCACACAGCACTGTAGTGAGTCCCTATTGTGTCCTCTCTCCATCATGCCCTTGAAGACTTTTTCAAATGTTTTGACATTCCGTTTTTTGGAACATAGATGTGCTAGCACGGAATCCTCCCCCCATACAGCGATCAGATCAAGTATCTCCCATACCGTCCATGCTGGAGCTCTTTTTCGATTCTTGGACTGCATGGTTACCTGTGCTGATGAGCTTTTCATGGTCACCTGTGCTGATCAGCTCTCCACGCTGGGCAAACAGGAAATGAAATTCAAAAGTTCCCAGGGCTTTTCCTGTCTACCTGGCCAGTACATCCGAGTTCAGATTGCTGTCTAGAGTGGTCACAATGGTGCACTGTGGGATAGCTCCCGAGGCCAATACCGTCAAATGGCGTCCATGCTAACCCTAATTCAAACCGGCAATGTCGATTTCAGCGCTACTCCCCTCGTTGGGGAGGAGTACAGAAATTGATTTTAAGAGCCCTTTATGTCCAAGTAAATGGCTTCGTTGTGTGGATGGGTGCAGGCTTAATTTGATTTAGCACTGCTAAATTCAACCTAAATGCATAGTGTAGACCAGGCAGAAGTCCCTGGTGGGGCTGATGCAAGCCAAGCTCATTATCCCTGTGAGCAAGATTTATAGGGCTGGGTCTTTAGTTTTTTTGTACTGCCACAGTTAGTTAATTCAGTGCAGAAATTTGTAATCTTAAAATGAAAGCCTAGATTAAACTCACTGCTTTACTGTATTAAATGATTCTCCCCATTATAGCCCTACTATTTAAAAAAAATCTTATGTTTAGTTGGCAATAACTTCAAGTTAGTACCATGTTTGTGTCAGATATATTTGATCATGGATAAGAAATTAAGCTCAGTAAAAGCCAGGCTGGCATGAGTAATTAATACGATGACTGTCTCGGTGACATTTATTTTAAATAGAAAAATGCTTTTTTTGTAACTGATTTTATGTAATGAATACATTTTATAATCACCAGGAGCTTCTTACTGTGCATTTAATGCTATAGATGTTAACTGTGAATAAGAGTACTTGTCAAAGATTATTTTTACTCAGACTTCAAATGTGGATACAAATATTATGAAATATTTTGGAAAGAAATTTCAACATCATTTGCAGTGACTACCAGTTATGCTGGTTTCATAATCAGTGAATCTTATAGGAACAGTAAAAGCAGTAACTTGGATTGCTTCCCGTGCCAGGACCTACGTGCTAGTGGATCTGCATCAGATTTCAAAGTTGCATTCACTTTCGTAGACTGGGATTGGATTTCTTAGAGAACTTGTCCCAATTCATTTTTGAATCTCATTTCAGTTAGCGAAGACATTTCCTAAAGCCCTGTACATGCCTGCCTCAACTCCTAGCAGGGCTATGCTGCTGTACATGCTAACCACCACTGGTGCGCCTGTCAAAAGTGTTCAAAATCAGAGCACTTAATCATATAGATCCTTTAAAAAATATTGTAGCCACATATAGATGTTTTCTGAGAGATTTTGTAGTGTATTAGTTTAGTAGGTACATAGTTTAGTTTATCATCTCTAAAGTTATGCAAGATACATTCTACTGTTACTTGATCACTCTTTAAGAGCTTATGTGTTACGGAATAGAACTGATCAGAGGTGCAGGGGAAGGAAGGGTGTTTTTCCAGTGAAATTTTTATTTCTTCATTGAAAATCCCAAAACTGAAAATCAAAACATTTTCAGCCAAAATCTGAAAACAATTAGGTTTTGTCCAAAATATTTCATTTTCCAGATTTTTGATTTTCTGATTGAAAAAGTCAATTTTTTGAGGAAACCAGACACTTTCCGTGAAAACTTTCATTTAGGCAAAAACCCCATTTATTTATTTATTTTACAGAAAGGTTTTTTACAGCAATTTTTGACCCGCATTATTATGGAATAGTGCTAGCCACTCCATAGTTAAATTTAAGATAGCATAGGAGGTGAAAGGGGGCCTGGCCAGAATGATTTGTTGCATCAGCAACCCCAGCTACCAGAGTAGCCATTAGGGAGCCATTGCAGTTGGCACAGTTTAGAGCAAGTTGAGGGTTTGTATAGGCTTTTGCAGGTTTTAGGGGATAACTTTAAAAAGTGAGTCCACTGGGGTGATAATGAGTGCTGAAAGATTATATGACAGCAAAGAATTGTCTGTATCCTCTAACTACTCATTTCCAGACATTCTAACATTTGGGTTTTCAGAAGGTTTACAAAAGTAAAGAAAGTGAAGTGTTGGATCCTGGGTGTTAACTAAACTCCATTGAAACACATCTCCTATCTTAACTCTTTTTTTTAAATGACGTTTTAGATCTGAATTCTGTTTGCTTGCCAATTTTGTTTGGACATATTCCTGGAGATTTCATCACATGACATAATCTTTAATTAAAGATTGATCTTTTGTTCCTGGAGACTCCAGGACAATCCTGGTGGGTTGACAACCCTAATTCTGTTGCTTGTTAATAAAATGTAGAGCTGATCCAGTAAACACTTGTGGAAGAAGGGAAAGAATTGACAAAAATTTGTAGGGGATCTTAATGCATGTCAGTTTGTTAACAAGAGTTAGGCCAGCTGTAACCCTAATGACGTGAGACTTGTAGAAGCGAGGATTGTGTAAGGCGAGCAGAAGAGAACTGTGTGAGAAGTTATTACGACCTTGCACTGATAATTAAATCTGTAGGCTGGCGCCCAGAAGCTGAGAAAAATAAGATAGCAGGATAGCCTATGCATAAACAAAATGCATCTGTTGCTCATCATTGTCTATAATATTGCTTGCTATTGTCTGTAACAAAGGTATAAATGCTTGCTGTAATTGTTTACCTGTGGAGAGACCTGTCCGGGACTGGGGCAACCCAGTGTCCTAGGGCACTCCCTCCCTCAATTAATATTGCTTGAGAAATAATAAAGTATTTGATTTTGCTGCACCCAAACTAAAAGCGAGAACAGAGTTTTTCTCCGACACACTACCTTCCAGGTGTAATGCTTGCTACCATGATTAATCACATTAACATTACCCTCATTACATCTTTACTCATTGAAGTCAGTGGAACAGCTTACTGTGGAAATCACTATTCTTGGTAGTAAGTGTTGGCCAGATTGGACCCTAAGATCTGTTGTATGTATTTAGATGTAATATATTGAGTAAAGCCCTGGAGAAGGCTACAGCTGGGAAAAGAGAGGCTGATTGGGGAAGCAGCCACAAGTGAGGCCATGTCCCAATCACGCCACGGCTAGCCCTATAAGAGGGCTGAGGGTCAGAGGCTGAAAAAGATACTCTCTCTAGTTTCTCAGAGAGAGAAGGACCTGGCTGTCTGGGAAGCTGAGGAGGGTACCTAGGATGGAGCAGTGTTGGGGAAGGGCAGAGGGAGCGGGGGAGCTCCAGCCTAGCAAAGCCCCAGGCTGCAGGCCAAGTTAAGGGCCCACAAAGGGTACTGGGGCTGCAGAGGGGCAGCCCAGAGATAGGCAGAGGCAGCTGGTCCAATCCCCCTTGCTGATGATGAGTGGTTTATAGACTGCAGTCTGCCCCAGGGAGCAGGGGCTAGATGATGACTGGCAGTAGCCACTGAGGCAAAGTGGGGATAGAGGGTTGAGGTCTCCCCTGGGAGGGAAGACCCAGAGTGAGACACCAGCCTGCAGAGGGTGCTATGAGCTAATTCCCAGGACAACAAGCGGGAGGTGCCACGCTGGTGAGTCGTCACCAGCCACAGCGTTAAAGTAACCTTGTTACTGTCCAACATTAAACAGTATTAAACAAGGTCCCCAGTTTGGCACATAGAGACCTGAGCCTGCTTAGTACCATGGCAAACACACCATTAAAAATCCTTTTAACCTTATATTAAAGATAAAGAAAAGGAACAACAGCTAAAGCATTTGAAATGTAAACTATTAAGGCCTTCATTTTAACAACATCCCTTTCTTTTTAGCTGGAGAGAGTTTTTAGAAGGAACAAACCCCTTGTTTGACAGTCTCTTATATGATATCACAGATGGTAACCAGGGTCCTTTTGGGGAAAAGAGAAGTTAGTTGAGATGAGCTGGAGCTGCTGCTGTTAAAATCTGATCCTATTCCATCCTAGATGGTGGTTGGGATTCAGCTAGAGCCAGTAGAGATGGCAATGTTATCTCAGCCCCATCACAACCAGAGAGAGGGACTTACCTAGCCCTTCATATCCCCTGGCTAGAGACCCTGTGGTCCTACTACACCCCATCACAGGAAGGAGCAGTGGAGGTAGGTCTTCCAGGCCTGCCTTGTTACCTGCACCCACCCTAGGGCACCTTGCCTTTACCATTCCATGGGCTCAAGGCATAACCCGATAAATTTAGGCACTCCTGTCCTTTCCCAGTTCCTAGGGCTCAGTGCAAAAGGCATCTACCCGTTCCCAGTTCCTAGGGCTTAGAGCATAATCTTCTACATGTTTGCTGGGCCTTTTACCAGTGAAAAAGACTTGCACAGTAATATCCTTAACCAATAT
Organism: Gopherus evgoodei; assembly: GCF_007399415.2. Classification (NCBI taxonomy): domain Eukaryota; kingdom Metazoa; phylum Chordata; order Testudines; family Testudinidae; genus Gopherus; species Gopherus evgoodei. The sequence continues at coordinate 86,449,821 of NC_044327.1, forward strand.
TTATTAACAGTTACTAAAACAGAATACACATGCTAAGCAGACAATGCTCATCACTCTCAATAAGGCAGACAAACTTTCCTTGATGGCCTGTCAAGCTTAGATCATCTGAGGCTTTAGTTTCTTCATGGCGTGATTGGCAGGGTGTTGAGGTCTGGCAACTTTGATTTTGGGCTGTGTCCTAGAATTAGGTTCCAAAGAACTTCCTTTTGGACCCCAGTTTATATAGTTAAATGTGAGCCCTGCTTAGATATACCTTAACCCATCATTTTAAACTAAAGTACTACAAACCAGTATTTTTTACCAATTCTAGTCCATCACAAAACAATTCTTTAACCAATCAGACCCCACCACCTTAGCTGATTTAAATCTTGCAAAATTAGTTATGCAACTAATCAACACAATTAAAGAGTAAGACAGAAATCATACAGATAATAGAGAAGTAGGGACCATAAAGGCAAAACAATAAAGAAGTATAAATTTCACAATCACAACTGTTGATAAGTGGCTTCTAGCTAGACAGAATGCTATCAAACAAAGTTTTCTTTAAAGATCTTAAGATCTGTTTCTTTATCTGGTGATGGTAAGTACTGTTAGGACAGAAGTGCCTCCTTAACAGCCTGATATTACATTGTTGTGATGCAATTTAGATGGAATGTGAGGATGTGACTCTCTTATGGTTGCTAGGTGTCCAGTTTTCAACTGGAACGCCCAGTCAAAAAGAGATCCTGGCAGCTCCGGTCAGCACCACTGACTGGGCTGCTAAAAGTCCAGTTGGTGGTGCAACGGGGCTGAGGCAGGCTCCTTGTCTCCACATGGCTCCCAGAAGTGATAGGGTTTTTGCACTTGTAAAGGTACAAGCTGTCATTATACTAGGGGTGAAACCCTGATGCCAATGACTTAAATAGGGTCAGGATTTAATTGTATGTATTTAAATTGTCTTTAAGAAAGTTTAAGAAAGAAAGGAAAGAGAGAGGAGCTTTTGAGAGTTTCTAGGTTAATGGAAACGTGAAGCTGACATAGTGCTAGGTTTCTTGGGATTGCTTCAGCAAATCATTCTTCTGTTCCTGCTCTTCAGTGGGGAATGAGGTGTCACTGATTAAACTACATCATTTTGCCTTGCTAGTGCAGCCACTCTAGCAGAAATTCTTTCATAACATAAGAGATTTACAGCAACAGCAGCACTGACTGTAACTGAAGTAAGTCCAGAAACCACTCTCGGTAGTAGCAGCCAAATTCCACAGACCTGTTACAACAGTCACGCAACATAGTGATCATCCAAGTGCATAATATGAGTGTTGTTATATTGAAAAATATATTCAGTTATTCCATTTTAATATGCTGCAAAGCCTTGGCAGAGCTTGAGATGTACTCACCTTCCAAGCACAGTCACTACAGCCTGGAAGTGAGTGGGAAGCCAGGCTTCATTTGAAGGCTAGCTTTCAACCCCATCTACATTTTTCCTTGAGTTGTTTAGATCTAATGTGACTGTAGTCTACAGATGGCCTGTCAATTTTAATTTTTCTTGAGCTATCTAGTATGTTTGGAATAAGACATAGTCTCAGATCTTATTTCATTCTTTGAAAAAAATATATACCCTTGAACTGATACAGGGATACCTTGGGTTGAATTTTACTCTTGATTGAGAGAGCCTGAGGTTTTTTAACTCAATGATTTAAACAGGAATTTGTCTGAGAACGAACTGAATAGCAACAGCACAATTTGGTCCTATGAAATGCAAAGGCTTGCACAGTATTTACAAGGAATTCTGAAGCTATTGTATGCACTAATTGTTCTGCAGAGGTACAGCACAGTAGCGATTTAAGAAATGAGTTTCCACCTTTCACTACTAGTAAGGCTTTTTTCTATTTTCCTTCCCTATTGTCCTTACCAATACTGTCACTGACTGAATGTGCAAAGTTTTATTCAATTTCAAAAGGACTATGCATTAGTCCCTTTAACGAAAAAAAATCACTTTAGCCAAATCGTTATAATGTAACAGCTCTTTTATTCAACCCATCCAACACTCTCATTACATCTTTATAAGTGGAAGCTGAGTTCTGAATAGGGAGTGCGGGTAAAAGGAGGTGACAAGTATAGCTTAGTGTATTTGAGAACTGATGTAGATTTAAACAATAAACCAGCTTATGTTTAAATAGTGCCTTTTATCCAAAGGATCCACAATTACCATATGTACAGACAGCACCAATGGAATACATCCACTCCAGAGTGGATGGTGGATATCTACCAGTACTCTTACACAACTCATACAAATGTCCACATAAGCAGTTTTTTAGAGTCTCCACCAAGAAGAACTGTAACCAATAAAATCTGTTAGACTCAGTTTACTAATGGACACTGCTGTGATTTGAACCTGCAATTTCTAGGATAGGTAGATGTTTTAGCTGTGAAATTTATAACACATGCCACCCCTCCAGCTGAGACTATTATGCTAGAGAGGTCTATGACAAATGTGGCAAATACCTGATCTGAAGTGCTTGAAACAACAAAGTACATAATCAGCAAAGATGTGCATGTGTGATGAATTGGACCAGCATTGCAGAATAACCGAAGTAGAGAAATCTTGGGCCAGACTTTCAAAAGTCAGCTCAGTATTCACAATTTGGGCTATTGAAATGGCCAAAAACTTTCAAAAGTGTTCAGCACCCAGCAGCTTCCTCATTTAGCTACCTAAATGGTAGCTGTTGGATGCTGAGCTATTTTGAAATTCTGCCCTTCCCCCCTTACATAAAACCTAGAGCATATTGGAGGCAGGCTTCTTGTAGCTTTGTTCTATGTGTAAATGGGACATATCCAGCACATAGTACCTGAAACATTGTAATGATGTGAAAGGACTCCCTGTTCCTAAAACTAAATTGGCTCTTTAATAAGAACTTTTTACAGAGGTGTTGTAACTGCAGCTAGTATGCTGCCGGTGCAGATTAGGGTTTGGTGGGGCCCCTGGGTCAGAGGAAGTGGGGCCCCTCCCCACCCCTTCTGCTTGCACTCCTGTCAGATAAATGGGGTCAGGGCACAGGGGCACCGCTCCACTGCAGGAGCGCAGGCGGAGGGAGTCAGGGTGTGGAGGCACCCATTTTTTGGGGGGCCCCAATTGGCTGGGGCTCCTGGGCACAGACCCTGTTGGCCCAGTGGCTAACCTGCCACTGCATGCAGTGATGTGCTGAGACTGGCTTCCCAGTATTCCTCCAAACTCTTCCCTTCTGCAACCTGTGCTCCTCCTTGAAGGTTGCTTCATTTTTCCTTTTAATTTTTTGCTGTGTCTTTTGTACCAGCATGACTTGTGGAGCCCAGAAGTTACTAGTGCATAGCCCACCCTTGGGACATGGCCTTTACCACCCACCCATTAACACCTGTTAGGCCTTGCAGTCTTCCAGATATGTTGGTCTTTGACCCAGTTTATCACTTCTTATTTGACTTATCACTGTGGGAGATTTGCTTCCATCCTGTTGCTGCTTTCATTCTGTTGGGTGCCATCCTAGTGGTCCTCTGGATTGCTCTTATACCTTGTTTCTTCTGACTCACTTACATCAGGTCAGCTGACAGTTTGGGCGATTTCTAAGTCCTCCTTGTCTTAGCTGTGGCCCCATCTATCTGGGTGTGCCAGCTGTCTGCAGCTATTGCACAGGCTTAGTCTCCACTGCTCTCCAAAGTCTAGCTACATCATGTGATCTGTGTGTTCACTACAGCTTGGAATGTTGCTTTTTGCTTTTTGTTTGTATGGCTCTCAATGGCCAGACTCAGATCTACTCACCTGTGCATAGTGGCTTCAGAGCCTCGGCTCCTCTGTAACAGTCTTCCTGCCTCACTTGCCATTCTCTTAATTGATTCTGTTTTCTGATCATCATTCTTCCATTGGGCTGTAGAAGACTATCCCTCATGGGAAGCAGAGTCTCGGTTCTTCAACCCATCAGTCCCTGTGCTTGACTACTGTCTACTTCCTGGAAAGCTGTATTATGATGGCCTAATATTGCCAGGTAGGGATCCCTTCCTGTCTAGTTTGCCTTTGTCTTGGCTATCTTCCCATTGCTTTATGGGTACTCCACGGGAAGAGATCTTGTGCTCACATTCTCATATGGTGCAGAATGGTTTCTGCCACAGTGTACTGTGGCCCATTTTTTGGTCATAGAGTATCAGCTGTACCATACCTTGCAAATGTGCCTTCAGTTTCCTGATCAGTTCTTGCCAAAGCCTACTCCAGTTAACCCACCTCCCAGAAGCTGGAGTAGCAATCTGTAAGGCTAGGATTTAGTTGGGGGTATTTTTAGTAAAAGTCATGGATAGGACACAGACAGTAAACAAAAATGCATGGCCCCGACCTGTCCATGACTTGTACTATATACCCCTAACTAAAACTTGGCCCAGTGGACTGCGGATGCTCTGGCGGGAGAGGTAGGGGACAGGGGCACTGTGGGTGATGTGGGGGGGTTGCCCAGGAGCCACGCTGATGCTGGTGAGGAGGCAGGCGGCGGTGTGTGGCCCAGGAGCCCTGCTGGTGCGAGGAGAGAGGAGGGTTGGCGGAGCTGGCAGGCTCCCTACCAGCCTCCACGCAGCTCCCCGGAAGTGGCCAGCATGTCCCTGCAGCTCCTAGGGGGAGGAAGGTCAGGGGGCTCAGAGCACTGCCCCCTCCACATGCTCCTGGCTCCACAGCTCCCATTGGCCGGGAACCACAGCCAATGGGAGCTACGGGGTGATGCCTCCAGGCAGGAGCAGTGCACAGAGCCCCCTGGCCCCTCCGCCTAGGAGCTGCAGGGACATGCCAGCTGCTTCTGGGGAGCCCCCCCCCAGAGGTAAGCGCTGCTTCGCACCCCAATTCCCAGCCCTGAGCCCCCTCCCACACCCAAATTGCCCCAGCAGTGGCTGGTGTGATTGGCCCAGGGGCTGCCTGATCTTCTCGGGCAGCCCTGGAGCCAGCTGCACTGGCCGCTGCAGAAGTCACGGAATCTATGACCTCTGTGACAGACACAGAGCCTTTGTAATCTGTGACCATGTAGTTTCTATCATTAAAAAGGAAAAAGTTTTTTCTGACCTTTTCCCAGGGTGAGGTTGCGATTTAATGCATGTGGAAGCTCTTTTTGCATCAATCAATACCGGGTTTATAATGGCAGCCTGCCAGTGACTGGGAGAGAGGGCGGCAGAGAGGAGCCCACAGCCACTGCCGCTCCTCTGGACTGCTGCTGATGGATGGGCTGCTGCTTAGGGCTCCCCCAGGGTTGAGAAGCCCAAAGCCATGGACTGTCACGGGCAGCCCAGAGCGGAATCCCTGCCTGCCTGCCACTCAGCTCTGCAACGAGTGGAACAGTGATGGGCGGGCACACAGGCCCCCTCCTCTCTGGGCTCCCCTCTCCCTGAAACACCTTCTCCACCTGCACTGCAACTCCGCTGTGGGCAGTGGCCATGGTGGGCAGGAATGGGGAAGTGGGGGGGAACAGGGGAAGGGCTCTGTGGGGCTGGCCCACTCTGTGAGCCAAAGCTTCCCGACCCGCTTGCACTTTGTTGGCAGGTGAGGTGTGAGGCATCCTTGAGGCACCGATTTTGGGGGTCCCCAGGCGCAATTTGCTGGGAACAGGGATCCCTGCTCTGTGCTGCCACTTGGGCTGGGGACACACTGTCTGTCAGCTGACACCTACAGTCTCCAAGCCACCTGGGCCGCATAGCAGACTCTGCCCACTAGCTCCTCTCTATAACTTGCTCCTCTTGGCCAGCCTGCCTGGGGCTTCTCTCTGCCCCCTGGCCCCTCCCCAGCCCTCCCCTCTCCCACCACTTGCTCCCCCACCCACCTTGCTGTCATTAAGGCTTATTCCTCCCACTTTTAAAAATGATGCTCTCCCTATCTCTTCTTTTGCAATCATTCGCCGGGGGGCATACAAAATAGGTTTGGCACTGGGATCACAAAATTTAATCCATCCCAGCCATCAATCACTATACCCTTTTCACATCTCACACTGTTCCCTGTATGTGCTTAAGTAGGCATTCATGCCTGGCCAGTAGATACACACCCGTTGGCTCATCTCAGGTGTGCTTTTATCCCCAACTCTGAAGCATGTGTCCATCTCATGATATTGGCTCTTAAATCTGCTGGAATTACTGATCAGTCCCCTTTAAACAAAATCTCAACTTGCACACACAGCTCATCCCTCACCTCATGGTAGCAGGGAATCTGCCATTTGCTTTTTTCAGTCTGGCCAGCCCTGAAGTTGGAACATTTTTGTTGCCCATAGCACTCCTTTCTGGTTGGAGATTTGTTGGATTGCTTAGGCCATGCAAAGGGAGTGTCACATTTTTATAGACTCCATCTCCTCCTTGGCAGAGCCATCTGTGTTGTACTGTGGAAAGCATTTGTTCTCAATGTACCTGCCACCAGAAGTATCTTTCCTGGGCAGTGACTTATCCTTCCCTCCTTGCACTGAAGTCTTAATAGCATGTGTTGTAGTTGCTTGGGAGAACTCAGCAGTGCCTTCACCATGATGCCTTCCAATGACTTGTGATCAGATTATATATCCACCTTGTCCAAAGGTGAACTGATGGAACCATTCTATTTGAAAGAGCACCACCAGTAGCTCCTCTTCTATCTGAGCATATCTCTCTTCTGTGTCTGTCAGGGCTTTAACACCAAAGGCTCTGGGCTACTGGCTTTGCAGCAGTATTGCTGCTAGGCTTCCTATGCAGACATTACTGTAGCTCTAGCTGCTCTGCAGCATTGTAGCACTTTAGAACTGGTGCTTTGAAATGCTTGTTCTTGGGTTTAATCCTTTAAAAACACAGCTGGACTTGTATGTGTTCTCTGCTGAGCATATAGTAGAATCTTTTAAAAAACAATATAATTATTTAGTAATTATTATTACTACAAAAGTGATGAGGAGCTATCCTACACTGCATCATTGCATATTAACTGTCTCAAGAGTTTACAGGCTTCTGATAGGTGTGTGCAGAATCTGAAAATATAAGGCCATCCCTGTGAATTGCTGGCCTCCCTTTACATCCTTTGGTCCAGGCATTTTCTTAATGGCTTCCATTCTCAGGGCCTGGTCGGAAACCCTGAAAGCCAACATATATCCCATGTAAGAGACCTCAATTCTCTTCAGTTTCAATTTGTTTGCTTTAGCCTCATCTTCCCCTCCCAGCACCTGTTTAGGGGTGGCTGTAGCTCGGTGGTGTGGCCCTGGATTGCTTCTTTCTTGACAGTTCCTTCTTCTACAATAAGAATGTCATCAGTTATAGTCTTGATGCCTGGAAGTCCTTCCAAGCTGCCTGTTTACTCTGTTTCTAGGTGCTTCTTTGTTTGCCTGTTAATCACACTCTTCTTTGCTGTTGGTCTTGCTAGACTGACCACTGCCACCAGGGATGTAATATGGGATGCTGGATAGTAACATGAGCGCACTCCCTGTTTCTAAAACTAAACTAGCTTTTTATTAAGAGCATAGATGCTGACTTCATGGGTGTTTTAGGGCTGCAGCACCCAGGGAGATAAATTAGCGAGTGCTTAGCACCCACCTGCAGCCAAGCTCCCCTTTCCCCCCCCCCACTCCTGCCTGCCTGTGGCCTCCATCGATGAACTCCTCCCTCTCCCTTCCAGTGCCAGCTGCACGCTGCAGAACAGCTGTTCAGTGGTGTGCCAGAGGTGCTGGGAGGGAGGGGAAGGAGCGGGGATGGGGCACACTTGGGGGAGAGGGCAGAACTGGGCAGGGAAGAGGCAGGATGGGGTTGCAGCCTTGGGGACCAGGGGTGGAGCAGGGGTAGGAAGAGGTGTGGTGGAGGTAGGGGCTTGTGGGAAAGGGTGGAGTGGGGGCAGGAAGAGGTGAGGCAGGGTGGAGGCTTAGGAGAAGGGGTGAAGTGGGGCTGGTGCCAGGAGTGGAGTTGAGGCAGGAAGAGGTGGGGCCTTGGGAAAAGGGGTGGAGTGGGGGCAGGGCCTGGGGCTGAGCAGGGGCTGAGCACTCCCAGGGAAAGCCAGCACCTCTGATTAACAGAACTATTTACAGATGTGCTACTACTGCTACTAGAATTCCAGCCATATGCTCAGAAACTGGCTTCCTGGTGCCTCTTCCCTCCTGCAACCTATGCTCCTCCCTCCAAGTTTTATGCAGGTTGTTACACAGAGTATTAAGGCAATGAATTTTATTTCCTGGATGCAGTAATGTGACCTAGTTGAGGTTGCAATATTTAATACCCCTGTGACATGCCAAGATAATGTATCAATTAAATCTGGTGCTACCTGTTTCACTGTGAGAAAACTAGCCACAATAGAAGTGTTCTCTGAAGCTGCTTGAGTTTTGTTTCAAGTTCTCAGTGACCTGAGACAGAGCAAGGTACAAGCAGAAAATTATCTGATGTACTGAATTGCCAGTCAGATTAGTAGACTATTCCATCCAACTATATGTTAATAACTAATTAAAAGATCTGCAATATTAAATTAAGTACTTAACGTCTGTACAGTTCTTTCAGAGCCTGCAAGGGAAAAAGCTTTTGTATACAAGTCCTAAGTAGTTAATTGTTATTGCATTATGCTGACAGTCTGATTCATAGTCACACACTTTAGCCTTTTTCTTTTAACATGCTGCATGCTTTCCATAGTGTTTCAGAAAGCATTTCCAAGCTATACTTGGTGTAGAACTTCACAAAGAGAAATTGAGAACCATTTTTCTTAGATATGTATAATAAGCTGTCTATACATTAGTCCAGGGGTAGGCAACCTATGGCACGTGTGCCGCAGGCGGCACGCGAGCTGATTTTCAGTGGCACTCACACTGCTGGGTCCCGGCCACTGGTCCGGGCGGGCTCTGCAATTTAATTTAATTTTAAATGAAGCTTCTTAAACATTTTAAAAACCTTATTTACTTTACATACAACAATAGTTTAGTTATATATTATAGGCTTATAAAATGAGACCTTCTAAAAACATTAAAACGTATTACTGGCACACGAAACCTTAAATCAGAGTGAATAAATGAAGACTCGGCACACCACTTCTGAAAGGTTGCCGACCCCTGCATTAGTCTGTTCTTAGTTACATCGTCAACTGCTTCAGCTTCCAAGGTTACAAAAGCAATTTTTTGGGAAGCATAAGTGGGAGTGTTGTTAAATGCTTTAATTGTTTTTAGCACTTAAAAACCTTCCAGAACAAGTTGTCATAGAATAATCTTGAAATCTGATAATGTCTTTTTTTTTTTTTAAGACCTGCTCAAGCCACACACTTCTCAGCTATATGGAGAAAAGCATCAAAGCCTATTACTATGATCTCTGATGGCCAGTTAATAGCAAATTGCTATCCTGCTGCCAACAGTGTAACAGCTGTTTTTAAAGTAACACTTTAAAATATATATTTTTCAGAATATTCATGCGGGGGGAGGTTATATCAACTTCTGAAGTCCCAGTTAGCTTCAGCCAGCCCCAAATAAAGCATTTTCAACTACAGCTGTTATAAATAGAACTGGGGAGTGCTGCAAAGCCCCTTTCACAGAACGAAAGCAAGATAAAATGTTATAGCATCCTAGCTCATGCTCTCTAAGTCTAGAGGGAAAACTGCTGTGTGCAAAACAGTGATTTCCATTTTCTCGTAACAGACTAGTATTTAAATCAATTTCAATGGGACATAACTGAACCAATATCCCTTAGCTGGGTCACAGTTCTCAGCAGAAATTTCTCTCTACAATGCACAAACAATGTACTATGAGTCTAAAATACTTCTGCTTTTGATTAAGAAAACCACCACAAACACCATGTTTCTTCTGTTACAGGTTACAGCAACTCTGAGCTCTACATAGGGAAAATTCTCAAAACGTCAGGGTGTAGTAACAGACAACAAAAGGGGTCATAATTTCATAGCTACATGCACCACCTGGATTCAGTCCAAAGCACATGAGATTTGGAGAAGTAAGGAGACCAATCCAGATTTCCAGCCCCTAAATTTGGGGTTGTGTGAATAAGAGGTTTTGGAGCAGGCTCTTTTGAGGCCATAAAGTTCAAATCCAGGTTTCTTTCCTGGAGTTTTAGTCCCTGTATCCAATCTAATCATTTATGGGTTTTTGCTGTTGCTTTATAAAGCATTGCAGATCACTTTTGTTAGATTCAAAATGTGGTCAGATGTCAAACCTGATTTTTCTCTCACTTTCTGCTTGCCAGTACTATGCTCTTACAAAGCTATTGGACTGAGCCATTACACTATCATCAAAATGAAAAAGATTTAAGGGATCATCTCCAAACAGATGGAAAATGCTTCTAAGGAGGGTAACACTAAGTGCTTAAACAACATGGAATACTGTTGTAAGTTTTGCGGCCATTGTTAAGATTTATGGAGTGCTTATATTTTATTATAATTGCTTACAAAATCTAGAGATTTATGGTGAATTTAAAGTCACTGTGGAAGACTCGTGCTTGATCCATTGTCAGTAATCTGTGATCACTTGTAAAGCATTTCAGCAGGTACCTATTACCTAATTCACTACATAGAAGCCTTTAAAGTTCTCCTGTGAATCCTCATATTTGAGCTCTAACTAGTAAAGGGCCATAGCAGTGTTAAAAATCCTGCTTGCAGCTAATGCACCGAGTGTGCATGTGTGTGAGCAATTTCCCCTGACAGGCAACAAGGGTTGCCAAACAGACTGCTGAGAAGTATTTTGGACTTGGAAAATAAGCCATAACACCTCAGGTAGTTGAAGTTCTTGTGCCTTGTATAACTACATATCTTGGTGTGTGCATATGGAGAGAAAGGGTAATCTATTGGGAAGATAGATTAAAGCGAGGCACAGTTGTTGGATTAGATAGACAATACCAAACAATTGCTATGATTTATATTAAAACAGCATAAATAGCTAACAAATAGTAAGCAGACAAAGCTGTAAAGGTGCATAGGGGAAGAACAGATTTTTACAAAAGTAGGGATGCTTCAATGGCTGGGGCACTAACTTGGTACTTGGAAGGCTCAAATTTTATTTCTTGCTTTGCCGTGGGCTTCCTATGTGACCTTGGACAAATTACTGAGGGTGGGGTTTTTAAAGGTATTTAAACAAAAAGTCCTTCACACAATGCACAGTCAACCTGTGGAACTCATTGCCAGGAGATATTGGGAAGGTCAAAAGTATAATTGGATTCAAAAAAGAATTGCGGTAGATACATTTGTAGATACATCCATCAGTAGCTATTAGCCAAAATGGTGTCCCTAGCCTCTGATTGCCAGAAGCTGGGACTGGACTGGGGCCAGGGCAGGGAAGGCCAAGCTCCTGCTGGGATGGGGTAAAGATCGAGCTCCTGCCAGGGTCCAGGCAGGGAGAAAGAGGAAGCTCCTTTTTTTTGCTTGGGCGGGTGGGAAGAGTGAGCTTCTACCAGGAGCCGGGGGCGGGGTTTGGGGGAGAGAGAAGAGCAAGTTTTGCCAGGGTGGGAGCAGTGAGTTCCTTCCAGGGTTGGGTGGAGAGGATGGACAGTGAGCTCCTGGGGGAGCACAGAATGTGCCTCTCTGTGATGGGGTGTACTTACCCTGCCCTGGTCCCACAATGGTTAACTGGGCATTGCAGGCTGAGGAAGCATACCCATCACCTCCGCTGGGCATGCTCAGCCTGGAGGCAAGATATGAAAGGAAGCAGCCAGCTCAGTCTGGGCAGGCTGCTGAAGGGAGAGGATTCAGACTGCAGGCTCTTTCCAGTGAGCTGCTACAGGCCCCAACCCTAGGGCCAAGGCAAACAGAGCCCCAGATGGATTCCATGCTACCTGACAAACATAGAGGCTGTGCTGTCAGGAGCCACGCTGCCTGAGGACACTAGAGACCCATGGAGCTATGGACCATTGCTAGTGAAGACAGGGTAGGAAGCAGCCCGGGGATTTAGACTTTGATCCAGTGGGTGAACTGGGGAACAAGTCAGCATGTTTTGGGAGAATCCCCGCTGACTCATTGCTAGTAGCCCCGCCACTGCCATGGCCCTGGGCTGGGGCTCGGAGGAGCAAGGAGGGCCCAATTCCCCATACTCTGGGCGCCACACACCCCTGAGTGGTGCCCCACTTCCCCAATAGGCCAATAAGCCACACAATCCCACAGAGGGATGCAACTTTATTATCTCTGGCCATTAGGTCATGCTGTCCAGAGCAGCAGGGCAACTTTGACTTCAGCCACTTGGCTGTACTACCATGTTTTCTAGAAAGGGTCATCAGCATAGCATGTGGTACAGCTTCTTCCCTTTCTTTTGACCACATGTGACTTGACACCCTGTGATGGTGTGTACCTATTTCAAAACACTCTCCAGAAGAGGTCAAATTTAAATGCCTGCACATGCCCTAGTTTAACCATTACTGATTTAAGAGAGGACCTCTTATCCCACGACTGCTTACTTTGCTTCAGAGCCTTGTCAAAGCCTTTCTGAAAGTCCAAGTACACTATATTGACTGTATCACCCTTGTCAACATGTTTGACACCCTCAAAGAATTCTAACAGATTGGCGAGGCATAGTTTTCCTTTACAAAAGTCATTTTGACACTTCCCCAACAAGTCATGTTCATCTGCGTGTCTGATAATTCTATTCTTCACTATAGTTTCAATCAGTTTGCCTAGTATTGAAGTTAGGCTTATTAGTTTGTAATTGCCAAGATTGCTTCTGGGGCCTTTTCTAAAAACTGGTGTTACATTAGCTATCCTGTAGTCATCTGATACAGAGGCTGATTTAACCGATAAGTTACATACTAGTAGTTCTGCGATTTCATATTTGAGTTACTTCAGAACTCTTGGGTGAATTCCATCTGATCCTGGTGACCTAGTACTGTTTGTTTTATCAATTTGTTCCAAACATCTCCTCTATTGACAATTCAGTCTGGGACCGTTCCTCAGATTTGTTATCTAAAAAGAATGACTCAGGTGTAGGAATCTCCCTCTCATCCTCTGCAGTGAAAACCAGCGCAAAGAATTGAGTTTTTCTTTCCTCCGTGGTCCTTTAGCACCTTAGTCACCCAGTGGCCCCACTGATTGTTTGGCAGGCTTCCTTAAACTAACTTTTTTTTTTAAGCTTTTCTTGCTAGTTGCTCTTCAAATTCCTTTTTGGCCTTCCTAATTATACTTTTACACTTGACTTGCCAGAGTTTATGATCCTTTTTATTTTCCTCACTAGGACTTGACTTCCAGTCTTTAAAGGATGTCTTTTTGCCTCTAACTACCTTTTTTACTGTGTAGTCATGGTGTCCTTTTTGTGGTCTTACAGTGGTTTTTGATTTGAGGTATAGATTTAGTTTGAGCCTCTATTATGGTGTTTTTTAAATGGTTGCTGTGTAGCTTGCAGGCATTTCATTATGGTGATTGTTCCTTTTAATTTCTGTTTAACTGGCTTCCTCATTTTTGTGGAGTTCCCCTTTTTGAAGTTAAACACTACTGTGGTGGGTTGCTTTGATATTTTCACCCTTACAAGGATGCTAAATTACATTATGGTAGCTATTACTGAGTTTGTCAGCTATACTCACCTCTTGGACCAGATCCTATGCTCCACTTAAAACTAAATGAAGAACTGCCTGTCCTCACGTGGATTCCAGGACTAGCTGTTCCAAGAAGCAGTCATTAATGGTATATAGAAACTTTATTTCTGCATCCTGTCCTGAGGTGACATGTACCCAGTCAATGTGGGGATAGTTGCAATCCTTCATTATTATTGGATTTTCTGTTTTTATAGCCTTTCTAACCCCCCCCCCGAACATTTCCTAATCACCATCCTGGTCAGGTGGTTGGTAGTATATTCCTACTGCTATACTCTTATTGTCATATTCATAGCAATTGTATGATATTGTTTGATTCATTTTAAGATTTTTTACTGTATTTGACTCTGTGCTTTCTTTCACGTATAGTGCTACTCCCCCACCAACCTACTCTCATTCCTATATATTTTGTACCCTGATATTACTGTGTCCCCTTGATTATCATAATTCCACCAAATTTCTAGGATGGCTATTATATCAGTATCCTCATGTAATACCAGGCAGTCAAGTTCACCCATCTTAGTATTTAAACTTCTTGGATTTGTATACAAGCACTTATAAAATTGGTCAATATTTAGTTGTCTTCATTCATGGATGTAATTGAATAGAATTTCTTTTGTTTGACTCTTTATCTTCAGTTCCTGCTTGTACTTTATCAACTTCTATCTTCCCTCTTCTCTAGAATACCGAGAATCCTCTTTAATAAATCCTCTCCTAAGGAAAGTCTGTCTGAACTGTGTGCTCCTCTGTACTTGTCTGCTTTCCCCCAGCTCTTAGTTTTAAAAGGTTGTAGAGAAGTTTTTAATTTTTTGTGCCAGCAATCTAGTTAAATTTCAATTTTGGTAGAGCCCATGCTCCTGTTGGCTGCTTCTTTCCCAAAAGGTTCCCCATTTCCTAATAATGCCTCCTTCATGCATTGAGACCCTGCAGTTTTACCTGTCTTTCTGGCCCTGCACGTGGAACTGAAAGCATTTCAGAGAATGCTATCATGGAGGCCTTGGACTTTAATCTCTTACCTAGCAGTCTAAATTTGGCCTCTTTGACCTCTCTCCTTCCTTTCCTAGGTCCCTGATACCTACACATATCACAGCCACCAGATCCTCCCCAACAGTGCTCACATGTCTTTCTAGATGTCTTGAGGGCTGCAATCTTCACACACAGCAGGCAATTCACTAGGTAGTTCTCCTGGTCATTACAAACCCAACTATCTATAGTTCTAATAATTGAATCCCCCTTCAATATTGCCTATCTTTCTAATAACTAGGTCCCTCCCCAGGAGACACATCCTCTGTGCAAGGATACAATGATGTCATCTGGAAGTAGGGTCCCAAATATGAGATTATTTGCCGCTGCTCCAACTTGATGTTCTCCTTCCCTGAGACTTTCATCCTCCTTGACAGCACAGAGGCATCAGACTGGGAATAGGACAGCTCTGAGTCATGGAACGTCTCCTCTATATACATCTGTCTCCCTTCACCCCTCCAATTCAGCCACTGTAGTCTCACCAAATGCACACAGGTGCCACCTGCCCACTAAACAGATAATACTTGCTGCATTCGGTGCAATAAATGGAATAGCCCCATTCTGCTGCTGGACTTCTGCTGGCATTATTTTTTGTGTGTTTTGTGTTTATTGGCATAAGATTAGAGAATGTTTGTTAGGTACATCTGGCTCTCACGCTCCCTCGCTAAACTCCCTAGCAAAACTCCCATTCACTAGCTCCTCTGGTTGCTTAGGAGCTGGCTTTTAAAATCCCTATTCTCCCTGAGATAGAGTGATCAGATGGGACAGTCCCATTTTTGGAGACTTTCTTATATAGGAGCCTATTACACCCCACCCCCTGTCCCATTTTTTTCCACAGTTGTTATCTGGTCACCCTACCCTGAGACAATGTACTGTGGGTAGGCTGCTGGTGTCAGGGCTCTGAGTCAAAGTTGCACAGCAATGAAGCACCCAGAGTTACAGGCAGATGGTGACACAGCTCCATTCTGGTCTGGGTGAACCTGCAAAGTCTCACAGCCTGTTACCTGCCAGCCAGCCCCCACATCAGGAAAGCCAGATACAGGCCACTAATAGGCAGAGGGAAAACAGAGCACCTGCACAAAAGACAGTAGTGGGCACAGAGAAACAAAAGGCTAGCATGAGAGTTATCAAGACCTAGCAGGAGACAGACTTATGGCTGTTAGGGCAGCTGTTCTGGCTTAGGTTAGCAGTTCTCAACCAGGGGTCCACAGCCCACTGGGGAGCTGTGAGCTGGTTTCAGGGATCCTCAGGGCCCCACAGCTAAAGCCCAGAGCCCGAGCCCTGGCACAGGGCTGCAGCTGGGAATGGAGCTGCAGGACTGAAACATGGAGCCCTGAGCCCTGGCACCCCCATGGGTCTAAAACCCAGAACCCCAAGCCCTAGTGCATACATGGGGCTGAAGTCTGGAGCTGTGGGGCTGAAGCCCAGAGTCCCAAGCCCCCGCGCAGGGCTTAAGCCCTGAACTACCCCACCATCCCCCCTGGACCCTGGATTTTTTATAGCATTTTGCGGGTGAGGGGGGCAGCTCTCAGAAAGAAAAAGGTTGAGAACCCCTGGCTTAAGTAACTAACTGCAGGAGAGGACTCATGGCTAAAGATCCTGAGTGGAGAGAGGCACCCATCTCTGGCCCAGTCAGGTGCATCAGGTCAGCCACTTAAGCACAGTACTTAAGCCACTTTTCCTAGCTCTGACCTTGGCATTTCATCTCTGTCTAGCTTAGGCAGGTGACTCCCTGTTCAACTGGATGGCTTCTGAAAGTCCTCTCCTTAGGTGCCTAACTCTCCCCAAACATTGTAGGGGACCCTGGGCACCTAGCTTGAGGCTTAAAATTCCACTGGGCAGCAGACTACCTAAGAGTTGCAACACTGAGCCTAACTCCTAAGTCCCTTTGTGAATCTAGCTCTAAGTATCTTTATGGATCTGGTCTTTAGGAGCATAAGACCCACTGACTTCCAATGAGATTTAGACTCCTAAGTCACTTTTGAAAATGGAACTTAGCTATCTAAGTCATATAGGCATTGCAATACTGAGTGGAGCAATGCCTAAAACACCTTTACAAATCTGGGCCCTTGTGTGTCAATTTCCCATCTGTAAAAGGGGGATAAATAATATTTCCCTACCTCACAGGGGTGAGGAGGATAAATACACTAAAAGATTGTGAGACACTTAGATATTACAGCGATGGGGACACTACAAGTACCTAATCTAGACAGAAAAGTATAAAGGTGAATGGAAAAGCTTGCATAAATAACTAGAAAAAATTTGATTATGGATCAACAGCAAAATGTAGCTGTGGATTTAAAGGAATGCATTTTTAAAGGGTTGGTATCTAAACTGCACCTGCAATACTGGCGCATGCAAATCCACACTTGTTCAGGCTCTGAGTATTTGTATGTACTAAATAAGGATGATGCATGCAGATACTCACATTACAAATACACAATTTGTAGCTATCTTTTACATCCAATTTCTGAAAATTTGGCTCCAACACTACAAATACGGATGTATCTTAAATCCAAAATATTTGAAAATCATTTTCTCCTTCACAACTTAGCTGCAAATGTGCTGGCTTGGGTAGCAAGAAATTGAATTGAGGATTTCACAAACTATTACAACAGAGCAAGCGTGAACAGAACTGTTCTGCTATATGGAGGACAGTTCTAGACTCTGGCCTCAATGGCAAGTGAGAAAAGGAGTAACTGATTTTTAAAATTTAATTAAAAATTTAAAGCTTACAAATATATACCAGGTCTTAATCACTGGGTTCTGTTTTCCTGGAGCAAATAATTATGGGTATAATTTGTCATTAGATTTCTGACTGAATTCTTAAATTAAGTTCTAAGGTACATCTATCCAGGGATGAAAGCCCCATGGCATGGCTGCGGCTGGCCTGGGTCAGCTGACTCGGGCTCATGGGGCTTGCGCTGCAGGACTAAAAATTGCTGTGTAGACATCTGGGTTCAGGCTGGAGTCTGAGCTCTGGGATCCTCCACACTAACAGGGTCCCAGAGCTCAGGATCCAGCCTGAGCCCAATATCTACACAGCAATTTTTCAGCCCCAAAACCCAAGCCCGGCAAACCTGAGTCATCCATGGGTTATTTAATCCCATGTAGACATACCCTTAAGAGTAAGGACCAGATTTTTAAAGGTGTTTAAGTGCCTGAAGATGCAGGTAAGTGACAACTTGCAGATAGGTCCAAGTATCTTTGAAAATCTGGCTCTAAGTCATCTAAACTGCATGTGCAAAGTAATTGCAAGTGCAGTGATTTGAGCCTGCATCACTGTGGTACAAACCAACCCAACAACAACAACGAAAATTAAGAAAATTCATCCCTGCTGTAGTTATGCCAGGGGAAAAAAGGCTGGTACATTTTCTTTTGCTGATTTTTTTTTAATTCGTTTAGCTTTATTGCAGCCCATACTTGTCTTCATATCAATTATTTGGTTTCCAGTACTCCCAGCTAAAAATAGATGCCTCTCATGGTAAAGCAAAAGAGAGGGGTATTATTGGTGTGGCAAATTGCCAGCACTATTATGATAGGTCCCATGCTTTCTCCTTTTATGGGGGTTCAGGGCAGCATTTCTCACCCCTGAACTGGGGTATCAACTGTCCCACTAGTGTCCCAGAAAAGGGGAGTGGAGAGGGAGGGACCCAGGCCCTCCTCTACTCCAGGTCCCAGCCCAGGGGCCCTAGGGAAAGCAGTAAACCACTTGAACTAGCAATTCCTTCCCCTGGGCTACTTTCCTCTCCAGCCCTTCAGCTTGTGGGGCTTCCAGTCCTCTCTCCACTTGGGCCAAGTTTCTCCCAACCCCTTGTGTCTGTAGAGTCCCTCTGCTCTGCACAAGCCAGGTTTCCCTTTACCTAGGGTCTTCTGGCCCACCACAGCACTTCTCCAAACTGCTCTCTGCTCCTACACCAAACCACTCTGCTTCAGCTCCTCCAACTGTCTGATTGAAGCAGGAGTGGGATGGGGGGGAGGGAGCGGTTATCAGGTGATGGGCTTCAGGTGCCCTAATTGGCTTAATTGGTTTCAGATGCTCTAATTAATCTGTAGCAGCCTCTCTTCCCTCTACAGGGAATAAGGTTCTCACTATCCTGGGGCTTACATATCTCCCATCTATCACTCTCCGGCTGCCTCTGCTCGGTGTCCCCGTCTAGTTCCCTTCGTTTCGCCCTATGACCTCACTCCCAATCCTGTTTTTTCATTAGTTGTCCCATGTATTTATTTGGTATCACAGAGCTGTGGACCCTCCCCTTAGGCTGGGGGGAGGTCCTTTAGCAGTGGGCAGGCTTTGCCCGCCCACTTCCTGGATACCAACAGGATCACTCTCTTGCTGCCTCTGCTCAGTGTCACTGTCAGGTTCCCTTTGTTTGACCCTTTGACCCCCACGCCTGTTCCTGTTGTTGCCTTTATTGTCCCCCAAACTCAGTTGGGTTCCGGGTTTAGTAGCACCTCCCTAGTCTGGAGGAGGGGCTTTCAGCAGTGGGCGAGCTAGTGCTCTCCCACATCCCGGTACTCAAAAGGATCACTCTCCTGTTGCCTCTTCTCGGTGTCCCCGTCAGGTTCCCTTTGTTTGACCCTTTGACCTCACTCCTGTCCCTGTTATCTCATTAGTTGTCCCCCAGAATCATTTGGTTTCCAGGCCCTGTGGATCCTCCCCTTAGGCTGGGGGGAGGGTCCTTTAGCAGCCTGCCCACTTTCTGGTTCCCAATAGGATCACTCTCTTGCTGCCCTCTGGCTGTGCTATATCACATGGAACTAGAAGTAAACAAGGAATTTGAAAAAAAAAAATTAAAAGGAAAAAAGATGGGGGGCCTATGACAGGAGAGGAGCTGTGTGTGTGTTTCTACTTGATGCTACCACGAAGAAAGAAAATGAAGGACAAAGTGCATTGGCAAAGAATCTAATCCAGTCAACAGAGTTTTAATTATACAAATACATATTTAACAGTTTCATTTATTGGAGAGAGAATGTGGCCATGTGGGTGGGATATTAGGCAGGGACTCAGGATACTTGGGTATTATTCCTTGCCCTGCCATGGACTTGCTGTATGACCTTGGACAAGTCTCTGTGCCTGTGTTTCCCCTCTCACTTTTTTGTCTTGCATTTGTTTTCTATTTAGATTGTAAAATCTTCAGGGCCGAGACTCTCTCACTATATATTTGTACAGCCTGTAGCACAATAGGATTGGTTGGGACCTCTAGTCACTTCTGTAATGTTAATAATAATGAATATAAAAGTGATTATAATTTTTAAATTTTCCACTGTCTGCTCAGCAGAGCGCACATACAAGCCCAACTATTTGTAAAGGATTAAATCTAATTTTTTCTCTCCATGCTTTTCTGACAAGCATTGTGGCAAGCTTCCTAAGTTTACCTTCTATTTGCCAAAATCTACTTTGTTACACCCATGCAGTCATATGGGGCTGCACTGCTATACACAAAAATGGGTTTGCCTAGGTGTAGGCACAATTGACCCAGATGGCCAGACTCATCCCTAATAAAACTCCACAAGAAATTTATTTGCTCAGTACCTTTTAGGGCCTTAGCATAGGAGCCTGCCTTGCTTTACGTAGTACCTTACTCTGAGTAGCTCTACTGACATCAGGGAGACTATTCATGAAGATACTTCTGATAGTGAAGAAGAGAAGCAGAATTAGAACCTTAATACTATGTGAAGAATAATTTACATTTATTAAAAATAATAACAACTATACTAGGACACATTCTCTTCTGGATTTACTGACATTCCTCTGGCTGAGGTCAGTGTGCGCACTATATATGCATCCAAGGGCAGACTTTGGTTTAATGTTTTGGTTTTTTTAATTAAAATATTTATAACTTTTATACCTGATTTTTTAAACATCATGGTCTTTTCTAAAAAGCTTTTTTGGCATCTTCTGTTCCTTTTGGTGGTAATTATCAGGTCTGTTATCAAGCTCCAGAAACTGCACTGAAAGAAAGTAGAACGTATTATCTGGTTTCTTAACAAATATAGGATTCATGGCCCTTTGGAGCAGTCAGAGGAAATGGGTAGAAACGGGGAACCTGAAGAAGAATTCATATGACTCAGACTTTTCATTCTGGATTAATACCTAGTAATAACTGTAGTACTTATAAAGAGTTCTCTGCCCTTTATCAAGGTGCTTAGAGAACTGTACAAGACAATATGATTAAAATACTCCCTCAATAAAAGTGAAACAAAACTGATAGGAAGCAAAAAAAAAAAAAAAAAGAAAGATGGAAAAATTAATCCATGGAAAAGCCCTGCATACTCTGTGGCAAGCAAGGCCTAAGCTCAGCAGCAGGGTCCATGGATCCTGAAGTACTGTGGTATGGCAGACTGGAAAGATTTATCTAAATTAGAAATGTGGGATTTTATTGAATTAAATATGTAATTGAGTAAGAGAATCAGTACAGTTGCCCATGTGTTATTCATGTTCATATTAAATTAAATTTGTTTTATTGTAATTATTTTACTTTATAATAGGGTAGCATGTAGGAACCTAAATCAAGGGCACTGCTGTGCTAGGCATTGTGGGTATGTCTACATTGCAATTAAAGACCCATGGCTCATGGCTGGCCTGTGTCAGCTTACTCAGGCTTGGGGTAAGTGGCTGTTTAATTGCAGTATAGATGCGCCATCTGGCTACACCGCAATTAAACATCCAGTTAGCTCAAGTCAACTGACATGGGCCAGTCACAGGTGTTTAATTGCAGTGAAGACACACCCTGTATGGACAAAGTGTACAGTTCCTATGCCACATTTGTTTCTGAAGTGCTGCAGATTTTTCTCTTGACAATGCAATAGCTGCACTGTAGAAATTGTCAGGGAGCAACCTGAAAATTTTGAAACTTGGGGCTTTGGGCACTTGGGTAGGCACACAAGGCAGTTTGGGACTGTGGGGCATGGATATTAGTTGGATAATAATGCTAAGCTGTTCTGCAGTGATGTAGTTAAAAATGTTAAAATCACAATATTAACAACCTATTAAAACAATGGAGTAGTTCAGACCTCTCAGAGCTTTTGATTTAGGCTTTTGGAAGACTCAAGACGACAACATTGAATTTGTTTGCACTCAGTTCATGTTTTCATGGTTTTCTTTGCAACCATAATACAATTTTTTAAAAATATAAGCGTGGATAAGGTGCCCACAGAGTCATAGAATATATGGCAGCAGTAATAGTAATTCTTTGGCAACAACAAAAACCTTTGAAATAAAAATGTTTTGAGATTATCATAGGTCATAATGGTAGAAGTGGATTTGGAGAGATGTCTAGTAGCAGCACAGGTATGAGGTTGTCTCTAAATTAGACAGGACCTAAGCAGTTTATATTTGCATCTTCTATTTGTGTTGGTTTTCCCTGTTAGAGGATACAACCTGTACTTCTCTGACTGGTCAGGAGATAGCTTGCATCTGTGGCTTTAAGAATTTCTTAATTCAAGTGACTGCCTTGAAAGCTAAGAACTCTTCCAGGCTTGCTCAGAAAGGAAGGCATTCTCACAGGATGATGTCACTGACTATATACACTTTAGAGGGAGGGAGCCCATTCCAGAGTAGTGTGCATGGGAGGGAAGAATGAAGGAATGCTGGAGAAGGTTGACCTAATGCAGTCTCCAAAGTGGGGCCTCTTCAATATTAATTAAAAAAAAAAAGGAGGAAAAGGATCATCTCTCTATCTCAGGACTTGGCGCACACTGCATTTTTCATCCACATTGTTGTTTTCCAATTGCTTTGCAGATACTGTGCCTGAATGCAGATATGATAAGAGAAAGATCTGCTCTATTGCATGACCTGGTGCAATCTGTATGTGATGCACTGGATTGATAGGATAAGTTCATTATGTCCACAATCTATCAGCTACATTTTGATACCCGGATAATCCTTACCACATGAAATTTGCTGCTGACACTTACCTTGCAATAAGTACATTCTTTGGGCCAATTTACCTCTATAGAACTCAGACTGTGGCTCCAGTATGAGAAAATCCACCTGGGGAGCGGATGGTACAGTGGTGTAAGCTGCATATAAACCTTTCTCTGCCAGAGAGGTGGGGTTAGAGCTGTCTGAGCAAGCACATCATGCATGGAGCTTCTATTGGTGGGGCTTCTATGGAACTACCCTGCACTTACAGAACCCCACAGGTATAGCACTAACTGGTACTACTGCCTCTCATCCCCCAGGGTGAATCTCCCCAGCAGTACAGTCACTCCTCCTGGCACAAAATGCACGGTTTATAATCCTCTGCACTTGCTCAGGTGAATCTGGCTCTTATCCCTAGAGCAGTGATGGCATGAAATGAAAGTTGCTCTTTGAGCAAGAGATGTAATTCCCAGCTCAAGGAAACATACCTGAGCTAGCTCTGATCCAGCTAAGTCTGAGACAGTAAGTACATATTTGGGGTGGCTAGTCCTGCCCATAGCTCACACTGCCACATCTACAGTGTATTAGCTTGATCAGAGCTACCACGGGTATGTCTTATTGAGCTGGAAACTACATCCCCAGCTCAAAATGTAGACACACCCTAGGAGTATGTTTTTTCTTTTGCACAATTTGCTTTTAGTTGTATTAATATTAAAGACACTACCACTACTGCACCTGTTATTTCAGCAGCACTGTGATAGTGAACAAATGACTTCTTGATACATTCATTAGAGTTGACAGAAAGACAACTCCCTCTACAGGAGTGTTACAGTCATTTACAAGTCCTAGATATAGCATACCAGTAACTATCTTCTTAGCCTTTTATACCGTACTTTTCATAGTGTGCAATTTCTGTTTCTCTGACAATTGATAGCCCATAATATATCTGAATTGACTATTTCAGCAAACCCTCTAGAAGTCATTTGTGGCATTTTATCATCTCCTCTGATAACTATACTATATCAAATATCCATTATGTTCCAAGTATTGATTTCATGTGGTTAATTTCAGCACCATATTTAGGCTAAATTCTATCCTCGCCACTAATTATTGTAATCAAATGCCAACTATATAATTTCCTTTGAATTAGACAGGCTTACAGATTACTCTTTCACGTCTGTATTTTACATGCAAAACTAAGGGGAGGTTGCATAACTGCTGCACCATTGTTGGTGCAGGTATTTCTGGAGAAGTATGAGTTATAGCATGAGACCAAGGGAGATCAGGGAGTGAGTGCAGCTGTACTTTCCACATCTGGCCTCAAATGTAGAACCCCCTCAATGGTATCTGGGCATAAATGTGTCTCTTGATTTCTGAGTGCTAGAAAGAGGTTATAATTGGAATCTACAATGGAGCAGGGTACCATGTGTAAGGAGGGTCTGAATGAATGCTTCCTGGTCAGCTAGCTTTGAGGGGAGAGACTTGGGTGTGTTTATGTGAATACAGTTTGCTCCTGCTCTGCTTATTCAGCAAAAAATGATCAACTTGGGCTGGTGTTGGGTACAAATCATCTTAGTACTGAATGCAGAAGTAGTGAAATATGTTTACCAATGTTGTAATTATTGTAGGAATACAGGAAAGCAGGACTGTGCTTAACCTGTCCCAAATGACTCAGTTTAACCTATCACCCGCAGTTGAAAGCACTTCGTTAAGTCAAGAGCCCCATGAAAGTAAAAGGGGTGGGAACAGGTATCCCTAGCTTGGAGGCTGCACACTCTCAAGGGTCTTCTCTAGACGGGTTTAATCTGTTCCTCCCCACTGTTCAAAGAATAGAGATAAATAGGCTTCATTAGGAGTCCCTTTGTTATATTAAATGCCCAATCAGAGCTGAAATCAGTTGTGGTAGGATTGTGTTTCTGCCCTGCCTGCTAAGAGCTAAAAATAATTGAGAGCTGAAATCACTTGAGATGGGGCAGGATAAGAGACTGATGTGCAGAGGTCACAGCAGAGAGACAGGTAGCAGCAGAAGGTGACTGACAGCTGGTGAATAGGCAGCTGGTGCAGTGGAGTGGCGTGATGAGCAGCCAGCAAGGCGGTTGGTGGAGAGGTGTGACGAGAATGGTGACCAGGTGGCCAGCAGGGCGGCAGCAGAGAGGCATGATAAGTGGTCAGCGGGGCAACTGGTGGAAAGGTGTGACAAGAGCGATGAGAAGGTGGCCGGTGGAAGCAGCAAGCAGGCAGCTGGCATGAGGCAGCCAGCAAGGTGGCCAGCAGAGAGGGGCGGCGAGCGAGTGCCCGAGCAAAGGAGCAAGTGAAGTACCTCATTAGCCCACTCAGGGGGGCGGGGGGTGAACTCCACAGATGCACTTCTGAACTCTGGGTCTGCACTGATTAAGGACAGCAACTGTGAGTGGGGTGCAGAGAAGGATCGGGCATGTGAAAGGGACTTTTGGGTTGCTGGACTTAAGAACCTGAGGGGAAAAGGACACTGCCCAGCCTACTTGGGGGTGGGTCTTTTAATCATGGTTTATGTTTATGAACCCTATTTGCAGTGTTTTCCCAAATTAATGCTGAGCTACTTCCCTCCTTTAATTAAAGTTTATTTTCTACACTCAGATTCTGTGCTTGTGAGTGGGGAAGCATTGCCTCTCAGAGGCGCCCAGGGGTGGTGTGTCAATTTCCCAGGTTACTGGGTGAGCTCAAGATGGTTCTGTGTTATCTATGGAAAGGAACTACTAGATATTGAACCCAGCCCTGATTGCTGCTGGCCGATCTGAGCTGATAGTTTTTGGTGAGTTCAGTTTCCATATAGATTCTTTTGAGTTATCTCAGCCATGGGACTGGTGCAAATGGTTGTAGCTTCCACTCTATCTGGTGACTGGGTCAGGAGCACTGTTAAGTGTATGTGGTGCACTAATGGTGGTTTCGGGAGAGAAGGGAGCGCAAATGTATCCTTTGCACTTTCCTGATTCTGGACCATTCTGTGCTGGGCTGGTCCTCCACAAACAGTCTGGTTGCTTTAATCTGTATCAGCTGCCAGTGGCTCCAACAGACGGTTAGAATGAATCTTCAGTCCAGGCAGTAAGCCAAGGAATCAGTACTAGACAATACTACAATCTAATCTAGGACCCAGGCAGACTTCTAATATTTTACCTGGCTAAACTGGTATAGATGTGATATGACATGTATGTATATGTGTGTATAGACAATGTGGTCTAGTGCAGTGGCTCTCAACCTTTCCAGACTACTGTGCCCCTTTCAAGAGTGTCTGTCTTGCATATCCCAACTTTCACCTCATTTAAAAACTACTTGCTTACAAAATCAGACATAAAAATAGAAAAGTGTCACAGCACATTATTACTGAAAAAATGCTTTCTCATTTTTACCATATAATTATAAAATAAATCAATTGGAATATAAATATTGTACTTAACATTTAGTGTATGGTATATAAAGCAGTATAAACAAGTCATTGTATGAAATTTTTGTTTGTACTGATTTTGCTAGTGCTATTTATGTAGCCTGTTTTAAAACTAGGCAAATATCTAGATGAGTTGATGTACCCGTGGAAGACCTCTGTGTGCCCCTAGGGGTATGCATATCCCTGGCTGAGAACCACTGGTCTAGTGCAATTGTTCTCAATCAGGTTCTGGGGCCCCAAGCAGGTTTCAGGGGGCCTCCAAGCAGGACCAGCATTAGACTTGCTGGGGCCCAGGGCAAAAAGCCAAAGCCTTACTGCATGGGACAGCCCAGGTCCTTGAACCCCACCACATGGGACTCAAGCTGCAGCCTGAGCAATGTAGCTTTGTGGGGGCCCCTGCAGCATGGGGCCCCAGGCAATTGCCCTGCTTGCTACCTCCTAACACTGGCCCTGGCTTTTTATATGCAGGAAATCAGTTATTGTGGCACAGGTGGGTCATGGAGTTTTTATAGCATGTTGGGGTGGATGGATGGGGGCTTGAGGGATCAGAAGGAAAAAGGTTGAGAACCTCTGGTCTAGTGGATTAAGCTGAGAGCTGAGAGCCAAGAATTAGTAATTTGGAGAAAGAAGGGAATGATTTAACTGAACTCCAAGCTAGGGAGTTTCTGTATATTTTCTAGTTGTATTAAGCTGTTGTACACACCACTCACTATCCTCTTGTGAAAGAGACTGTTCTGACCTTTTTGTTTTTGCTGTTGAACTATCCCACTGCCCTAGATAGAGACATTAACTTTGAATTTTCTATCTTTCAGATGTATTGGGATTTTTTAAACTACATTCCAACTTTCTTCAAGGTCCACTACAACTTTACCTCATATCTTGTAATAGTCCCCACACCTTCTTTGCTCTGCCAGAGATCCCAGCATTGCCACCCCATTTGTTTTCTTCTCCCATTCCCATCTCTGTGCCATATTCCATGCTGCACATCTTCCTGCAACACCCTTCTTATCTCTTGCCCTTTTCCCATTCAAATCCCTCCCAAAGATGTGCTCATTCTGTAAGGCTTACTTGAGTCCCCATAGAATATTTTACGGAAGGATGATGAGAAGAATTAAAAAATATATCACCTTCAGCTAGTAGCTTCAGGGTATTTTCTGTGTGTATTTTAAACTGGCCAGGGCACGGACTCCATTTTTGTGGGTATTTTACACCACAAAGTGTATTTTCAGTTCTTAGCAAATAATAATAATGTATTGCTATTACTTAATTTTCAGTAGCTTAAAAACTTGCTAGCTACCGTAAACACATACACTATACAGAAAAACATCAGGAAAGAAACCCCTGGCCCAAAGAGCTTACAGGCTGAAGTTATGTTAAGGTTTTCTTTATTGATGCATACACATATTTACAACTTTAACACTAGCCTAACCAAAGAGGGTGGGGCTGTAATATGACTGAGATGGGTGGGAATTTTTCATCCAAGTCCTCTAAGAGCTGGGGCCTTTCTAATATATGTCCTCAAAGCTACATATCACAGCAACTCTCCTTTCAGTGGAGTAGGGAATAATTTGGCTCCCTCCAGAGTCCATCACGTACCATTCCTTGAGATCACCAGAAACTACTACTAGAGAGCAACACAAGGGCTTGTACTGAATATATGTTTGTCTCATAGTCCCCTCCCTCCTTGTAGTCTGAGTTCATTGTTGCCATAGGGTGACATATTGCAGATTCCCCCACAACCCCTCTATATGCTGAGATGGCACATGCCCTTTGGAACCACACTGGCTCTGCTGAATTTGGGTGACAGATTGTGGAAAGCCATGTACAGAGAGTCCAGTCCCCCATTTACATCCCCTCTTTCGGTGACGCCACAAGGGAGTGTTTACTGAAACAAGGGAGAACGAGGCCAAATAGGTTCCATGTCTAACTCTCTAAAAACACAAACTTGAAAATACTGAAACTTATTTTAATAAGTTCTTTCCACTCTGTATTTTTTTTCAATGTTCTATTCTGGGAGATAGCTTTCCCCCAAGTGTTCCTGTTTGTCTAATGCTCTTGCTGAAAGATGGGATATTATCTGCCTACATGGAAAATGCAGTAGCAGTGTTGTTTCTCTAATTTGCATTATTCATCCAGCACAAGAAAGCTTTGCTTGTCAAGAGGAAGCTCATTGGGCTGGCTTGCTCAGCCTGTTAATAAATAACAGAAAAAGCACTTAAACATCTAAGCACAGAACTTGGGGAGGGGTGGTGGTATTTATTTATACTGTAATGATTGACTGTTTTCTGCAACCACCTCCCTATCAGTCTCATCCTCTATGACAGCAGTTCTTAAACTTGACCAACTCAAGGACCTCCTCTTCCCTACCCCTCCTCTTCCCTACCTCTTCTGCCCCCTCCCCTGAGCGCACCCCACCCCTACTCCTCTCCCTCCCTCTTAGCACCTCCTTCACACAGCTGAACACCTGTTCCGCAGTGTGCAGGAGGCCCTGGGAGGGAGAGGAAGGAGTTGATTAGCAGGGCCGGTGGTCCCGGACCTGACTCCATGGACCCCAGTTTGAGAACTGCTGCTCTATGCATTGCTCCAGGCTGCCCATCTTACCGTCTTCTCACCTGCCCTGTTCCCCCTCATTCCTCTTCCTAAAAAAAGTAGAACTAATATGACACTTAGTTCCACTGCATTGTTCTTTGCTTGTGTTATACAAGCACTCTGTGTCTATCTTGTCTGTTTAGATATTAAGCTTTTCAGAGCAGGGACCAACTGCTATGAGTTTGTACAGTGCCTTGCACACTGGAACATGATTCTTGATGACTGTTAGCCACTACCATAATAAACATAATGATTAATAAAAGTATTTGTTTAAAAACCAGAGCCAAGAGGATAACTAAAACTCTGACTTTTTTTACAAAATGACACTAAGTTGTATTTAGAATTGGGGGTTGGATTTGTCTCTATGGCTGCAAAGTTGGTGCATTTCCCCTGCACAAGGGCAGGAGGCCTATGGAGGGAATGCACCCTGTTTGGAGCACCAAAACGCAGCTCTGTGGAAGTTCTCTGAATGATGTGCATGGGAGGAAGACATGAGAATGACCAGGGTAAGCTGGGACAGGAACAGAGCCAGAGGATCCGTTGCTTCATGAATTCTCCATTTCTAAAGATTGTATCCCTTAATGCCAATGTTTACTAGTAACTAGGTCTTCAACAGAGCACAGTAGGGTCAATAGCACATCTGGCAGGACCATGAGACTGGCACTGAGCTAGTTTAATGGTCCTAGCATGCTTATCATTACTTTTTATATTTATAAACCTGAAAATCAATGACATATCTTGGTATGTCAATTGCAATTACACATACCAATTAAATGTATCCTTGTTGTTTTTATATTCTTGATGTTTTTTTACTAATCTGCTTTAACTAATTAATTCATACAATTAAGGCTTGAAACTCTGGTGCAGAAGCCCTCCAAAACACACATTTATAATTTATTCAGGAAAAATGTGTCTTGCCAACGTGTCTGATTGTGTGTGTGTGTTCAGCCAGTTTTACTAGGACTTGAGAGCAGAAAGGAAACGAGGAGTCAGATTTCACTATATATGTCATACAAACAGCAGCGCATTTTTCCATCTGTAAACTATTTACCTCTCTCTGATGACAACACTAGTTTTGATTTATTGTACAAACCAGCTCATCTTATACAGCCATGGATTCTGTTTTCTTCCATTACACAGGTAAGAGTTTAAGTTGTGAAAGATTGGTCTAGTGGATAGAGCATAGGATTGGCAATTTGGAGATCTTGGTTTTATTTACGATTCTGCCACCAACTTGCTATTTGATCTGATACATGTCATTTAATCTCCATGTTCATTATCCAATCTGTAAAATGGCAATAATAATAGCTAGTCACCTTTTGTAAAGTGATTTTGGTATTTATGGACGAAACATCAGTATACACAGGCAAAGTAATTGTCATTATTATTTGATGCTTCAACATGGAAGCTCAGGACAAACTGCTGGCCAAGAATCTTGCTCTTAGTATGTGTATTATGTATTTTCTACAATTTGATGTACTTATGTGATTATGCAGCTCCAATCATAATGACGTGTTCTGATAACATTATGCCTGTTAACAACGTTTATTTGACACACATGCCAAAAAATGTTTAATGTGGATGAGCAGCATTCCCAAGTCTGCATGTACTATCTTTCCTCTGGGAAGTCCCTTCTGCTAATGCCTCTTTGTTCTTCCATGCCTTTGACTGTGGCTATGCATGTTCGTATGCCAATAGATATTTGGGCTGCGAAAGAGACAGAACTCATGGACTTCTACAGATTACAGATAGCCAGGTTTTATTTCAGCAGATATCTGGAAAATCTATTAAGAAAATATAAAGTGGCAAAATATGTAATGTATTCAGTTTACTCTGTATGGAAGTAAAATCATTTCAACCAATGGCTATAAAAAACAGCTCAAGCATATACCTACAACCTAAACACACAAGATATGCACTCATCTGGGGATGTAGTGAGAGCTAAAAATAGATAACTCTGTCAAGATGCCATTTGATATTTAATAATTGTTTACAAGAAGATAAAAATTAGACTAACGTTGTTCCTGCAGCAGATACTTTTTTTCTATGTCTTGTTTGAAAATGGATCTGCTTATGCCTGTCCTCAAGAAGACACTGATTAGAAGTATACCATCAAGATATGATGGAGGCATCACATTCCAGAACATGATAGTGGCTGTTAGCAGCAGTGACAGTTCTGCTTTTGAGGCCCATGGGTCACTGTTCCAGTCAGAAAAATATGAAAATAAATGTAATGTAAATTAGATGCAGATTCATCATAATGTGAGCTATCAATTGCAGCTGTTAATTTAACAGTATAGAGTTTCCATTTTGTTCCATGAAATATCTATGCCTGGGCAGTTGCTGCAGTGTCCTAGAATTGTACTACACGTTCCAATGGACAGTGGGGAGTGTTTCCAAGGCATTCAAGCGGGGACACCTGTGCTCACCTCACTAACCAGTCTACAGAGGAGTACCGGGGGCAGGAGGGCAATTTCAGAATTCCCTTTTCAAAAAAATATATTGCATGAACATGTGTGCACCAGAAGTGGCTTATGGTGCCCCACCTAAAATTTTGACCTACGGTTAATGGTGGGCAAATCCCTGACCAGCACTTACTCTAAACCAGGGGCAGGCAACCTTTGGCATGGGTGCCGAAGGCGGCACACGAGCTGATTTTCAATAGCACTCACACTGCCCAGGTCCTGACCACCAGTCAAGGAGGCTCTGCATTTTAATTTAATTTTAAATGAAGCTTCTTAAACATTTAAAAAACCTTATTTACTTTACATACAACAATAGTTTACTTATATATTATAGACTTATAGAAGGAGAACGTTAAAATGTATTACTGGTACACAGAACTTTAAATTAGAATGAATAAATGAAAACTCAGCACACCACTTCTGAAAGGTTGCCGACCCCTGCTCTAAACCATTGGGTTTCCTTATAAAATATGTATATATTCCTTCACCCCCACATTAGCAGATCTGTAACATTTCATTGCAGAAAAACATTAACATTCATTATTTTAAAAAATTCAACAGTTAAACAATTTCTTTTTCCAGACTAACCTTTAGTTTCTGACTAGAGGCAGGTCACAGTGGGTACTCTCTTGTTAATGTTAACAGCAGAGTAACTATAGGCAAATTACTGTGTTCTATCAACAATACTGGAAGCGCTTCAACTGATGGACTTAACTTGCCCCTCATCCTTCTCTAAGATCCAGTTCAAGGTGGCTAAAGTGGCCAGTGGTTGGAGCACTTAATGTGGTGGTGGAGTGAAGCATGAGTGCCAATGGGCCAGAAGCTATTTGAACAGATATGTTGGTTTGGTGCATCAAACTCTATACTTCTCAAGAGAGCCTGGGAATTGTGGAGGTACCCTTCATCAACACAAGGTTACCAACAATGCCAGCAGAAGCAGACTTCTTCCTCCAGTGGCAGTGTTAATTCTCCACGGCTCCTCAACCATGAAGCTGGTTCTTGCTGGGAGAGGCTCAGAGCAGACGAAGAGTTAATGAAGAGGGATAATATTGGCACCAGGTGAAAGACAAACATCTCTTGCATGCTTGAAGACAATTATATTCAGTAAACTTTCTGACTCAATCTTTTGTTTCTCTATCTATTAAAACAGTCTTCTGGCCTGTCAACATTCCTGCCTCCTTTTCCTCCAATGAGTTGTTCAGATCCTTATCCAGTTGACTCTGGATTCTTAGAGCAGAAGGCTGGGAGCAGGGAAACAAAATGCAGTTATCTGTTAAAGGTTCCACTCTAGCAGTTGGAACACAGCATAATCTGCTTGTTTCACTGTCTTGTTGCACCATCACCTGAGCATCCTGATGGTCTATCCTCAATCATTAGTCAGATCAGCACAGAAAGGCCACCTGGAGCAACTTCTTGGATCAAAATGAACCTGATTTGATTGATCTATTGGGTGAACTGAGATCAAGGGCTAGGCAGAATTTCCATTTCTTCTGTCTCCTCTTCGTTCCAAAGGAGACCTGTAAATGCCCAAGACTTTTTGGTCAGAGAGGACTTTGATAACATAAGATACCAGAGTTTCTGAATATATTCTAGACCCACTGACATGGTCTGTTAGAAGCAATTTGGTAATAAGCATGAGGAGAAGAATTTTATTTTGTAATCTCAAATTGAAAGTTTTCCTTTTCCCATTCATCCTGTGATGCTAGGCCAGATATGAGCAGAAAGAACATTCATATCCCAATGTCTGGATCTTATTGTTTGCTAATATCTGCAGAGGAAGAATGTGGCCTGCCTTTGTATGCCTGGGAGTACCAGGCTGAAGTAGCAGCATTTGTATTTGTTGTTCTGGTAATCATAAAAGAGCAGTTTCTATTGTCAGTATTTTGCAGCCCAAAAGGACCTACACCTGGTCTGACTGCTGTACTCCTCCTTTTCTTCCAGCAGTCAGATCCTCTGCAGATTCTTGGCATCCTTGCTTGAGGATATTGTGTTTCCTTTGGGCATCAAAGAAAACTAAAGCCTTGAAAATCTTTAGGGCAGGAAGTTTTTGAGAGTTTTTACCTAAGACAGGGTAACCCAGAGCACAATCCATGATCACCCAGGGACAGGGAAAGGCTGCTCTTTATTTTCTGAAAACACCCATTCAATGTGCAGTGGCAGTCAAAAAAGCGAACAATGTTGGAAATCGTTAAGAAAGGGATAGATAAGAAAACAGAAAATATTATATTGCCTCCATATAAATCCATGGTATGCCCACATCTTGAATACTGTGTGCAGATGTGGTTGCCCCACCTCAAAAAAGATATATTGGAATTGGAAAAGGTTCAGAAAAGGGCAACAAAAAGATTAGGGTTATGGAATGGCTGCCATATGAGGGGAGATTAATAAGATTGGGACTTTTCAGGTTGGAAAAGAGATGACTAAGTGTGTGGGGGGGTATGATAGAGGTCAATAAAATCATCACTTGTGTGGAGAAAGTAAATAAGGAAGTGTTATTTACTCCTAATAACACAAGAACAAGGGTTACCACATGAAATTAATAGGCAGCAGGTTTAAAACAAACAAAAGGAACTATTTTTCACACGACTAACAGTCAATATGTGGAACTCCTTGCCGGGGATGTTGTGAAGGTCAAGATTATAACAGGGTTAAAAAAAAACCTAGATAAGTTCATGGTGGATAAGTCCATCAATGGTTGTTAGCCAGGGTGGGCAGGGATGGTGTCCTTAGCCTCTATTTGTCAGAAACTGGGAATGGGTGACAGGGGATGGATCACTTAGTGATTACCTGTTCTGTTAATTCCTCTTGGGGCACCTGGCATTGGCCACTGTCAGAAGACAGGATAATGGGCTAGATGGACCTTTGCTCTGACCCAGTATGGCCATTCTTATGTTCTTAGGTTCCAAAGGCAGCTGAAGATGTGGGTACATATGGATGAGGGTGGGAGGTGGGGAAGAGGAGTGAGTGAAAGAGTGGAGTGCAGAAGAGGGGAAACTACAATAGTCAGTAAGGCAATTAGCTGTATGTTAGCCAGCCTTAATAGCCTTTCCAGGAGAAAGAACAATTTTTTTTTATGGTCCATTAAGCCAATATAATTGTGTAAGGCTGCATAAAGATCTCTTATTCTATCTCATTTACGTTCAACCTTTCCTTTCCAGAATGGCTTTCCACAGATGAAAAGCTTATACCTTCTAAATTTTAACTGTTTTCTGTGTCTTCTCAAATCTTCTCTTCTTCTTCATTGGCCTCAAGTCATTCCCTCTCCACTGGTCCTATGTAAACCTTTTTATATACCAAGTTAAAGCAGCAAATTAAAATAATTTGTTTAAAACTGCTCTTGCATGTTCATGATTAAGAGTAATTTTAACAGATGATCCAAAGTCATCCCTTTGTAACAAGCAGCTGGTCTTTCCTAAGTACTTGCTCTAGTTGCATTAGTCATACAAATTATCAGATCACTGTCAT